>NW_027439222.1:0-683116 GCF_964188355.1 Buteo buteo | reverse complement strand
GGTGTCCCAGTCTTCTTGTTCTTCATAGGATAGATGTATTATTGATGACAAGCAAAGCCAGAGATTCTGTCCCTGTAAATATCAGACACATGAAAAGACCCAAGTTGAGAAATTCAGATGGACTGTGAGTGTCCTAACAGAGCTGTGCCTCGGAAAGGTAGGGAAGAAATCCCCTTCCAAAATGGGAATGAGAGTTTGAGCTGAAGCTCCATGGCTAAACAAAGTCCTGGTAGTAAAGAAGTCCTGCTTTGAGGACTGCCCAATGCCTGTCCTTGACCACCCTTCTCTGCCCGACGTACGTCACGTGAATCTGGTACCATAATAAACTCTGAGCATTTGTTTTGCAGCTGTGCAAGGCTTCCAGGTCTGTCTTTGTAAGCATGCAGATCACCCCCAGTCCTTGACATGGACTACGGTACCCCCACCACACACAGAGGACAAACGTATTTTTAAATCCAGATGGTGGTATACCTCTCCAACCACGTGAGTCTCAAATGTCCGTGCAGCACTCCTGTGGGTATACAAGGCTGTTCCCGGGTCTGTGCTTAGTTGCTTGGCTTACCGAAGTTGCTAGCCCAGTCTTCCTTGCAGGTTTTCAGAAGAAACTGTACATGGGCAGGGAGTTGTGTATAGGAAAAGACACTAAAAACATTGCACAGGCTCGTAGAAGTACACGGGTGAGTATCGTTACATCTGCCTCCATATTAGAGGGATCAGCACTGTAAAAATACCTGCAGTCAGCAAATATTCACGTTGCATTTATGAGCATTTTCATTCCAGTACACACATTATGAAACAATATTATCGTGGTAGGAAGGCTAGGTAGGTATTCCAGCAAAGAAGACTGCTTTGCTGCTATATTAATACCTTATATTATAGTGCAATAATCCTGTGCTCTACAGAGTCTCAGACTGGTTCATTGGAGCGGGGCGGGGGGGAAGTGTATGGCTTTAAACAGCTTGCAGTATTGGGTCAAAAAAGGCACAGATGTTGCAGCAAATCCTTGAAACAACATAAACTCACTGTGCTCATCTGAGCCTATCCAAAAAAGTATTCACCGTGGCCAGACCAAGGGTTCTGTGCTGTGCCTGGCTAATTCAACAGCAGGGCACCCTGTTTGGGAGAACCACTAATCCTCAAACGTAGCATTAAAGAAGATGAGACCAAGGCTACAGAGACTTTTGTGAAACTGAGCATAAGAAAAGAATCATACCTTCCTGAGCCTCAAAAGAATTTCTGCGAAATCTTAGATATTTCTGCGATGACTTCAGGAGATAATCTTACAGCAAGTGACTCCTAACAGAGTTTTCAGATGCCTTTAGGAATAAGGAAGGACTTTAGTAATCTCTCACCCTCATATGCAGTCTCGAGAAAGCATATGCCTGAGAAACAGAGGAAAACCAGAGTGAGGAGATGGGGAAGTCGAGAACGTTATTCGCAGTGGCTGCTCTCATTTGACCAGATCAAGACTGGCACAGTGTTAGCAGAGGTATGGAATAGATGTGAAAGCCTCAGACGTTTCTGCCCAGCGGGTAACACTGTGGGATGTAAACGGTAAGGCTGCGTGCATTTTTTTCGCAACACGGTAAAAAGTGGAAGTTAAAAATACCAAATCCATCAGACCGAAAAGATTTCCATCCTACTCAAGTGGTGAGAGGAAAAAATCCTCTCAGGAGATTGAAAGAGAGGTACTCCATAAACACGCACATCTGTGGTTCCCAAGCCCATCATTCAAAACTTCTGTCATCAGTTTGTTTTCTCCCATGGGTCTTCTCCAATTCAGTAGCTGTCACTCCAGTGAAAACCGCAACGCAAAGCTGACATTTATTGAAGGTGGGCAGGGCCCTGTGAAGTCTACTGTGGCACTGCAGACAAATCTAAACATCATCTTTACTCACAAATTTCCATTCAGTTCAGTGAAAGCAGAATTGCCTCTGAGGTGTGGGAATAATAAAGAGAAAATTCTTCTTTCGGTTGCACTTAAGAACAGGCTTGCAGAGGCACTGGTGGGAAGCCTGCTGGAAACCAAGGGGCCGTGTGGAAGTCAAGGAAAGCAGAATATGCTTTCCACCACCTAGAAAAGGAGCATCTGGATGGGGGAGGAGGAGCAAGCAAGAGAGGAGGAGCTGAGACTTTGCCAGAAGAAATAGGAGACCCCTGTGGTGCTGACCGCCCAGGAGTGCTCCGGGATGTCACGGGGAGGCTGGCACGCTGGTTCGAAGCACAGACCGCTTTCCCCTGCTCCTTTTCCACGCGGGCACCAGGACACGGTAAAGCAAAACCCGGGCAAGGTCAAGCAGGACTTGAGTGGCACGAGTGAAAGGGACAGGTGCCCCAGTGATCTTCTCTTCTGTCCTGCCAGTCAGAGGTAGGGGTGTGTAACCGAAAAAGCTGGTCGAAGAAACTCTCTGAGGCTCAATTTTGGAGTTTTAGAAAGCAGGCATTCTTTATTGCAGCGCTGGATGCACAGGGGATTGTTCTGCCTATCGTGCATACCGTTACCTACAGCAAGGCAAGCTTATATTGTTCTAATCGTATACTTATTTATGTTATCCTTGACATAGTGTCCGCCCTTTGGGCCTGCGCAGTGTGGCTCATCTCTTTTTCCTAGTTAGCTGGCCTCGGCAGGTTTTAATGGCTGGATGCACCAATGTCTGTCCCAACGGCAGGTGGGGGACAGGGCCCTGCCCTTTGTGAGACCCCCAGCCCCTGGAGTGGCGGCTGGAAGATGGGTAGGTCAAAGGACCCTGATGGGAGCCCTGCAGGGCCTCATCCATTGGACCGACGGGCACCTTCCCTTGTCACACAGAGCATCTCATGGGCTGGAAAAGGGATGCTCTGGAGAGCTTCTGGCAAATCTCTGGAGAAGAGCTTCTCCCTGCCCCTCTCCCAGGGGCTTTCTCGGCTCTGGTGCCCTTCCCAAGGACAGCCCCACAGGCGGGTGCAGCCAGCATGGCAGGAAAGAACAGGCAGCAGCCACAGCGGTCAGCACGGCGGGAAAGCCAAGGATAAAGCCTTATCACCCAAGTGTGATAAAGCCTTAATAACCAAGCGTGCTGCTTCTTGGACAGGAGTATTCCTGCCTAAGCTCACCACACATTGCATTTCCCTGTGGCTTTCAGCAGGATATGAATGGCTCTTCAGTGCCGGTGGTCGCTCCCCTCTTTCAGTGAAAATAGCAGATTTTCTTCCTGTTGGACCCGCCTCAGTTCCAGTCTCTTGGGGGTTGAAAGCTGGCACAGCATGGGTGCCAGAGACGTTGCCACAGCTTGGCTGGTGTCCACAAGGAGGAGTCTGTCTTTAGCCACGATGGTCATTTCCAGGGAAAACAGCTTGTGGTATTGACCAGGACCCTATGTGGACAACAGAAGAGCAGGGATGCGGATGTTTGCCACAAGTCCAGTGGAGCAGGCTGCTCAAACACAGCCCACGGTGACTTTCTGTGCTGCTGGGCCTGTGGGGACAAAGGATTAAGCCTGAATTACCTGCATGAAATAGAGCTATCGCTAGCCTCATGCAACGGCACCCAGGAGCTGGTCCTGAAAACCACCAATCCAGGACACGGAAAGCTTTTAACCGCTGTGGCTATTCTGGAATAGACTGTGCCGTGTGCATCCATTTCTATTAACAACCCTTCTCCTGCAGCCGCAAAGGAGTTTGAGATCTTGCTGATGGCTAAAGGGGGTTGGTGGCCTGGGATGGTGGCTGAGGCTTGGGGCTTGCATTGCCTGTGACCAGCTATGAGCACAGAGTGACAGAGGAAAGACTTTCCCTGGGGAAGAGGCACCAGGGAGCGGTTGAGGTGGAGGAAAGCTTCGCTCTGGTTTTGGCTGTAGGTGGAAAGCTCTGGATCAGCACGAAATTCTACGTCTCCTGTAGCATGGCACAGGTACCGAGTCTTCTGTTGGTACCAAGTAGAGGCAAAATGTCAGGCAAAGTGGCTCATTGAATGGGAATGATCTAGGGAAATTTACTTGGCTGTTACAAGCCCCATTGCTCTACAAGTTGAATCTTTTTTCTCTAGTCCTTTCTTTTTCGGAAAGGGGTGGCGGGAGGGGCATGGATAGATGGAAGGTAATTTATCTTCATACCTGCAAAAACACGCATTGTAGCAGTCAAGGCAGAATAGGCCTTTCTCACGTACCTTTTCTTTTCTGAACATGGTGAGTTCAATCTGCTGATCAATAGCCCACTGAGATCAATAGACACCTTGGATTTTGACCCTTTGGCTCAAGAGCTAGATGCAACCTCCTGTCATTGGTGTTTGCACGACTAATGCGGTAATCTGCGATCTTCTCCCTAATAATCTAGGCTACATACTACCTAACGCTCTGTGCGAGAGTACAACCCAATCCAATGTTACATGCAACATCAGCACTGTGAAGAGCTGTGACATTCAAATGAAAAAGGAGACATTTTGAACACCTTGTAATAGCTTGCAGGAATACAAAGGGGAAGCACTGTGTAAATAATACCCAAACCAATATGGATTTTTCCCCTAAATTTCTGAACCTCCTGTGACAAGTGATGGCCTATCAAAGTGCATGTCTGCCCCCCCTGCGCCGCACCACGCGGGACCTGTTCACATTCCCTGGTCTGGGAGATGGGGCAGAGCAGACCCTCCGGCAGCTTGCAGGTGGCACAGAACTGGGAGGAGAGGCTCCTGCGCCGGAGGGTCCTGCTGTCAAGCCGGGGGATCTTGACCGGCTGGAGAAAGGGGCTGACGGGAACCTCCTGTAGTTCCCCAAGGGGAAGAGCAAAGTCCTGGAGACCTGGGGACGAAGAATCCCTTGCGCCAGTAAATGCTGGGGGACACCCAGCTGGAAAGCAGCTGTGCAGACACCTGGGGTGATGGTGGACGCCAAGTGGAGCGATTTCGAGCCAGAAAAGTGCCCCTGGGGCAAAGGCGGCTCCCTGCCTCCTGGGCTGCAGGAGGCAAAGCGTTGGCAAGAGGTGGAGGGAGACGGTCCTTCCCCTCTGCTGGGTCCGTCCAGCCCGCCCGGGGCTCCCCAGTGCCAGGCAGAGACGGCCATACTGGAGAGAACTCTCACCCACTGGGTGGGTGCCCCTCCCACTTTCCGTTGGGCTCAGAATGTTGGTCGTTGGGCTTAGAATGTTGGTCGTTGGGCTCAGAATGTTGGTCGTTGGGCTCGGAATGTTGGTCAGTTGGAGCCCAGAACCACCAGAGACAGCAGCACGGAGCTGTGCTGGCACGCAGGAGCGCTGGGAGGAGGCAGGATCTGGCCAAGCAGCACCTCGCCGGCACCGGCACCTCGCCTCCCATCCCCGCTGTCGCCGACTGGCCCGCGTCCTTGGTCCACGGCAAGGGTCCTCCTCTCCCGGGCAGGATGGGCCAGGCCAACTGCTGCTGCGGCTCCAGGTGAGCTCTCCCTGTGCCTCGGGGGCACGGCCGGGACCCGCGGTGGCAGCGGCCTTTCTCATGCCCGCCGCTCTCTGCTCTGCAGGGAGGCTCTCACCGATGCCGAGGCGGTGCTGAGCGCGGACGTGCGGCTGACCCGGGGCCGCAAGAGGAGCGAGAGACGCCTTCTCCTCCTCCAGGAGGAACTGGTGATCGCCAAGTTGCAGTAAGACCCTCAGAGCCCAGCTGCCTTTCCCCCAGCCCTGGCCCTGGCCCCGGGGCAGGGACACCCCGGCACCAGCCCCAGGCCCCGGCACCTTGGTGGGTGCTGGAGGCGCCCATCGCTGTCCGTCCGTCCGTCCCAAGGGCAAGTGGGGGACTGGGCTCTGCCCGGGGGGACCCCGAGGAGGACACCCCCAGCTCACCGCCTGCCTCTCCTCTCTGCTCTCTGCAGACGCGGCACCAGCCTGCGCCCACAGCTCCGCCTGGCCCTGGACCAGCTGTGGGTGCTGAGCGGCGGAAAGGAGGCGGCGGGGGACGAGGAAGAGGAGGAAGGCGGCGATGAGGACAGGACCTCCATCCTCCTCGTCTGGCCCAGCGGCTCCTGCGTCGCCACTTTCGGGTGAGTGCCACGGCCGGGCGGGAGACGTTCCCAAGCACACCCGCACCATCGTGAGAACGGCCTCTGCCCTGCGTGCAGAGCCTGGGCAAGGAGCGAGCAGCACGCCGGCAGGGAGGGATGGGGGCATGGGCAGGTCCCGCATCCCCTTTGGGTCCCCAGAAGGGGAGGGCGAAAGCAGCTGCTCTGGCAGGACATGAGGAGCCAGGGCTCGGGCAGCGCCTCTGTCCTGCCCCACGGGGCTTCGTCCCGCTCCGGCGTCCTTCCTTCCTTCCCCACGGGGCTTCATCCCGCTCCAGCGTCCTTCCTTCCCCACGGGGCTTCGTCCCTCTCCGGTGTCCTTCCCCACGGGGCAGGGCTGCGCAGGCACCCGCCTCTGCCCATGGGCTGGGAGCAGCAGGGCCTGCAGGGCCTGACGCTGGTTCTCCTCTCTTTCTGCAGCTCCCGGGCGCTGAAGGAGCTGTGGGTGGGCACGCTCCTGGGGTAAGCCGCGGGGATGCTGCAGGTGCAGCTGGACGGGGGAACGCAGCTCCTCAGCTGGGGAGAGGTGCCCCCGTGGCTGCCGGCAGCTCTCGCTCGGGCAGAGCTGCCGCAGGAGGGAGAAGAGGCAGCTTGGGGCTCAGCCAGCTCTCTCCCTGTCCCTTCCCGGTGCACAGGATACCAGAAGGAGCCAAGAGAGCCCGGGTGACGCCTGTCCCGTCCATCAGGCTCCTGGAGAAGGGGCTGGGCCGCCGCCACACCGTGAGTGCCTGCCCGGTCTGGGCTCTGCCCCCGAGCCCTGGTCCTCCAGCCGAGCGAGTGGCAGAGGCATCGCTGCTCACCTGCCTCCGCTCCTTCTCTCTTGCCCAGTGGAGGACATTAAGCGCCGGGAGCCTGGAGAGGCTGATGGAGGGCCAGGCCGAGGTGAGAAGGGCTGCCTTTCGCCCGCCTCTGGCTGTGCCGGCACGTGCGGCCAGTGGGGTGAGGGATGGAGGGAAGGGTGGTGCCGCTCGGGGAGCGGAGAGGGTTGGGGAGCCGCCGGGAATGCCGGCACATCCTGGCCGGCGGTGCTGGGGGGAAACCTGCCCCGCGGGGCAGAGAGCCCGGGAGGGCAGAGGGTCCCGGCTCTGCCACGCTCAGGCTGCCGGTGCCGGCTGGCAGCTCGCCGGCGGCCCTTTGCGCCGCGGGGCTGCTCTCTGAGCGCAGCCTGGTTCTTGCAGGCTGGTCCCAAGCAAGGGCCTCCGACGGTCCCGCCGAGCAGCGGAGGGGGACTTTGCCACGCACCGGGTGAGTTTCGGGAAGAACGGTAAGCTCCTGCAAGCGCTGGAGCTGTGCTCACTTGTCCCTCGAGTGTCGCCATGCAGGTTGGGCAGCCCGAGGCAGGATGTCACCTCCAGGAGGAAGGAAGGAAGGACGGACACCCGCTGGGCAGCGGCCGCTGGACGTGGTTCTGCGGGGACACGGAGCCTCTGCTGCTGCCCACAGCTTGGAGGAGGACAGGGCGAGGGCTGGGCCAGGCTCTCCTCTCCTGGTGGCGTGCCGGCTCTCAGGAGCCTCCCAACTGGAGCTGCTGAGCTGGAGCTCGGAGGTCCAGCTGCTGGCTCCCTGCCCGTCCTGCTGCACCGCTCAGCACCACGCTGCGGGCAGGGCAGGCCCCGGGAGCGCTGGCCTGGCGGTCTCCGTTGACGGGCTCTTGCTCGGCTTTCCTTTGCAGCAGGAGGGAGCAGCAGCAGGAGGAGGAAGAGGAGGGGGCTGCCCTGGCCCTTTGCTCATCGGAGGACCCCGGCCGCTGCCCAGGCGCCAGGGCAGGTGGGCTCTGGCTGCAGCAGGGCGCTCTTTGGCCAGCCCCTGGCAGCCCTCTGCGGGGAGGACGGCTCCCTGCCCCGGCCCATCCAGGTAAGCCAGCCTGGCCGGGGGGGTCCCCAGCCCTCCAGATGCTCCCTAGAGGCGGTAGGAGCCCTCCCTCCGGCTGCTCCACAGGGGACACGGGCGTCCCCAGGAGCTCCGGGGATGGCGGCTTGGGCTCTTCACCCCCAGCAAGGAGCCCGCTCTGGGGCAGTGCTCTGGCCACCGCTGTCGGAAGGCAGCTCCTCAGCCAAGCAACTGTCCTCCTGCCTCTCCTGCAGGAGCTGCTGGCTGTCCTGCGCCGGGAAGGACCGTCGACGGAGGGGATATTCCGCAAAGCTGCCAGCGGGACGGAACTTCGGGAGCTGCGGGAGGCCCTGGACCGCGACGCCGATGTCGACCTGGGCAACCAGCCTGCACTCCTGCTGGCCGCCGTCTTGAAGGTGAGCGCTTCTGACCTGCGGCTGGAGGAGCTCCTGGCCGGCCTGGAAACTTCAAAGGCTCACCCAGAGCCCTTGGCATTGCAGGACTTCCTCCGAAGCATCCCCGACAAGCTGCTGGTGACCCACCTCTACGAGGACTGGATGGCAGCCATGGAGAGGACCAGCAAGGAGGAGAAGGTCTCCGAGCTGAAAGCGTAAGTGCGGGCAGCAGCCTGCCTGTTGAGCAGGAGCCCTGGCCGCTGGCTGAGAGCACCTGGAAAGCTGGGCAACTCAGCCGCTGGCTCCCCCCTGCCTTGGACAACAGGCCTGGGCAAAATCTGCTTTGTCAACCTAGTGTCCCTGTTCCCTCAGGGTGGCCGAGAAGTTGCCTGCAGCCAACCTCTTCCTCCTCAAGCGGCTGCTGTCCCTCCTCCAGCACATCGGCCGCAACGCAGCCACCAGCAGGATGAGCTGCAGCAACCTGGCCATCTGCCTTGGGCCAAACCTGCTGAGCCCACCCGACGAGGACCTGCTCCCGCTCCAGGCCATGCTGGAGGTGACCGAGAAGGTGCGCTGTGTTGGCAAGCCGGCTGCAGCCTTGCCGGCCCATCCGAGCTTGGCTGCTCAGAGGTCCCTGGCTGCCCCCTCCCTTGAGCAAATGCCGGTGGGGTGGCTGCCTGCAAAGGCAGCCCCGCAGCCACAGCCATCTGTGCAGAGGCAAGGGTCGGGAGTGGGAAAGGCTGCTTGGGACAACTTCAGGCAGCTGGGTTGAGAGCAAGGGTTTGATGTGTGCAGGTGAACACGCTGGCGCTGTTTATGATTGAAAATTGCGGCGACATTGTTGGGGAGGAGGTGGCTGGCCGCTCCTGTCCATCAGCTGGGGAGTCGCCAGCCCCCATGGACGGAGCCACAGGTATGAGGAGGAACTGAGGGCTGTCCCAGGCTGGGGCTCGGGATACCAGAAACCTCAACGTCAAGAAGAAAACCGGTGTAGGGCTTGGGGTGGGTTTTGCTTTAGGTGTGCTACTTCCAAGGCGTCACTGCTGCACATGGTTTTGCTTTCTAGACCTGCCTTTGGAAGAGCAAAGTGGCCCTGCAGGCAGAGGAGACCAGGGCCACCAGGCAGAAGCCATTCTGCATGCATCCCCCTCTCTGGGTGTCCTCAAAGGAGCTGGGGGAGACATGGTGGCGGAGTCCAAAACGACAGAGGTATGTCAGCTCTGCTCCACAAGCACCGTGACAGTGTCTCTCGGGTAGGAGGGTAGTTTCTGAGGAGGCCAAGTAGCTGCTGGGCCTCCTCCGGCCAGCCGATGGCTTGTGTGTTTGGGGTTCCTCCTCCTCCCCCACGGAGTCATACGTTGTATGGAAAACTGGAAAGGTCCTTTCTCAAATGCATTAAGCATGTGCTTAATCCAACCAAATACCTACAAAAAGACAGCGGGGAGTAGCTGTCAACTTGAGAGGGCTTTTGCTCGGATCCTACTTCATCACAGTTTCATCAAGTCTGTTTTGGGGCAGGTGGACTGTGCAAAATGTGGATGGATGATGCAAAGCAGCATCTTCCCCAGAGAGCTAAGGTGGTAATTTGGCAAGCAGTCCCTTACTACTCCAGGCCGTCCCTTGCCACCCCTGAACTCCAACAATTCTGGTTTAGGCACCTCCAGCTTTGCCTCCAGCCACCCTCGAGAGCACGGCAGAGCCCCTGCTACGCCCGCAACAACTGGGCAGCCTTTCAGAGGAAAGAAGGTAAAACGAGTCACTTTGGGTTAAAATCAGAACTGTCTCCGCTGGATCGTGGCCTTACCTATCTAAGCACACTGTGGGATGGAAAGGTTTGCAGGCTCTCCTCGGGACAAGGAAAAGAGAAGGAACCGAAGGAGGAAACAGGCCTGGGGAGATGAAAGCTGTGCAGAAAAAAAGAAGAGGAAGAGAGAAAACGTATTGGGGGATCGCAAACGGAAAAGATGCAGGAAGGTCCGGCAGGTCGAGAAGCCCAGGTGTGTACCAGGCTCTGCTGCTGCGCAGGGTCTGGCAAGAACCCCGTGGCCGCTCCCCAGGGGCTCCCCATCGAGCCCTGCTGCGTGGCACAGGGGCCCTGTGCATCTCTGCGCGCGCACAGCTCTCTAAGGGCATTCCCCGTGGGGATAAGGCGCCAGAGCCCTCCCCTCGGCAATGCCAGCCGTAGCTCGCTCTCTTCTGGGCTATGAGCAATTCCTCGTCAACGGTGTTCCCCAGAGAGAGGGCAACCAAACCCTGCCTCTTCCTGCCGCTGTGCATTCAGCAGCGCTCTCTGACTCTGTCCTTGTAGGTGCCGTTTTCCTGTTACTGGCTGAACCCCTGTGAGTCCTGGGCCCACCCCCCACTGCAGTTGATGTTCTCAATAAAATGATATTTTCTCTCTTCTGAGTATGTCTGCCATCGGCTGCTCTGGAGCGGGGAGCTGCTGTTTGGGGATGACCCCTCGGGGAGGAGTTTGGGATCGTGCCTTGTCCCAGCATCCTTGCCGGCGGGCACGAGGGCTGAGTTCAGGTGCTTTAGGAGTGAAAGCAAGGCACAGAGTTGCACAGGAGGGTGGAGGTCGGAAGGGACCCGTGGAGCTGCAACTGGTTACCCAGCTCCTGCTCAGATTTTGGCTAATGCTCATCTTGTGCTAAGGCCTGCCGTATGCTTGGAGCCGTGCCATTATCTCCGGTAGAGGGCAACATGTAGGTACAGCAGGTTGGCCAAGAAGGGCTGAAGCTCCTTATGCAACCATGGTCACCTGCAGCTTGTTGTCCCCTGTGGCTGTCATCCTTGCATACTGATTGTCTGGTAGTTTCTTCAGAACCCCCTCGCTCACGCCGATGGTATAAACCAAACTTCCACACTGGGCACTGTAAATACTCCTCTCAAATGATGCACCTCTTATTGATCACAGAGAGCAACGACAGGAAGATTTGATTCAGTTTGCACAGAATAACTCAACTAAATATTCTGTTGTCTATGGAAATGTAATTTTAAAAAGGGGCTTAAAAAACCCAAGCTCTTGGGAACTGCACTAGGTTCTTTCCCCTTGAGAGGAACAGCAATGCTCCACACTTGAAGTGAACCACTGACAGGGTGCATTTTCATGTTAATTGTTGCAGACACTGGCAATAGGAGACAAAGCACTGTAAATTTCACTCCTTTCCTGCCTTTAAGAACTTAACAGTGATAGTCAGACATGGCAAGGGGGAAAAAGTATGTAGCAGAAACAGAGCTAAGAGGGTGCTGAGGGCTGGGGACCTCCAAAGTCTAGGCTTGTGCTTTTGCACATCCACTCAAGCTAGTGCTGGCTGAATACAAAACACAGGTGCTGTGATTCTCTGGCATTCCATACCCGTTGTGCATTTTGTATGAGGGGCTTTGAAAACAAGAATTAAGGGAGAGAGTCTCTGGCATGAAGGTGGAGAATTGATGTATGAATACAGCTTTCCCTTGAGAAAGAAAAAATGACTGTTGCCCATGACAAGCAAGCAGAAGGATGCACCTGGTACACTATTAGGAGACGGGTACATGGGATAAAATGAGACTAGATATATGTGAGACTTTGAATAAGATGGCGAATCCAGTGATGGGTGGAGCAGTTGCAGAGGGAGACCTTCATAGCAGCATTTTGCACAATATTACATGTGAAGACAAGGAGAAAGGGGGGGACAGGGTTGATTTTCTTCCATGGTTTTGGGGTTCTTTTTGGTCTTTGCATCTGGGGGTCTGTTGAAACCTCTGTGTCTGAACATGGAGAGATTGTCATTGAAATGCTGTATACCTTTGAGGGCAACCCAAAGCATAGCCTTATACTTACATATCTGGCACAAAGCATAGAAATAACAGACTTTGAGAATGGCCATAGTAACCAGACAAGATGCAAAGAGTTTCTAAATCCCAGTAGCCCAATGGATAATAAAGCTGGAGGCAGGTTCAT
The DNA here is from genome assembly GCF_964188355.1 of Buteo buteo. Taxonomy (NCBI): domain Eukaryota; kingdom Metazoa; phylum Chordata; class Aves; order Accipitriformes; family Accipitridae; genus Buteo; species Buteo buteo. The sequence goes on along the minus strand of NW_027439222.1, from coordinate 670,949 downwards.
GCTGTCATTTGTATTCACAGCCTGAATACTACAGAGAGACCATTTCTTGCACCTGGACTTCAGAACAGACCCACTATAAAGACACAGCTGGAAGTTAACAAATAGATGTGATCTCTTATCACCTTAATAGCTGAGATGAGTCAGTTTGAGTTTTCATTTTCTCCAAATAATACGCAGCAATCTACGGGAGGAAGTGAAAACTGCAAAAATGAGTAAGGAAAGATTGTTTGCTCTTTCTTACACACGGGAATTAGCAGGCAACACATGAAATTATGGATCACAATAAATGAAAAGAAGAACATCTGCACACAATACATAATTAAATTGTGCACCTCCTTGCCACAGGATGTTTTGGATAGCACAAGTATGAATGGGTTGAAGAAGCAATTAGACAGAATCAGGGAAGGAAGGTCTCTCATGGGCCATTAAGCTCTAGGAAGCAGGAACAGCCTCCAGAAATCCCTGAACCAGTGACTGTCAGTATAGAGGGTACAGCAGGGGAAGGAGCATGCTATGCTTATTGCATTTCTTATGCTTTTTTCCTACACATCTTTCACTGTTCAGATGCAGAGACAGGACGCTGAGCTGAACGAACCTTTGGTATGACCCCGTGTGGCTATTCTCATGAATTATACAAGACACAGTCCCATACGTGCTATGGATGCAATTCACATTCACGCAGAGCACTGCCTTATGGCCTTGCAAATTCTGCTGAATATTTACGGTGAGAATTTAAGCAGAACCCGTGTGGCTGAGTTCATGCATACACGTGATCCCATTTCACCCTATCTGAAATTCCATACTGCCTCCTCTGCGACGGGTTTTTGGCTTGGGTGCAATTTTGATATGCAATTGGTCAAACATCTTCTCCTGCGATATCTGTCCTGTTGTGAACAATTAGCGCTGCATAAGGGAATACATTCTGAGGCTTGAATCCCAGGGATTCCTGTCAATTTGCACTGACAGCATGCTTCCAAGGAAGGAGCTGACAGGTCCAGCTGGAATTGAGTGTTAGCAGCCACAGAGGCGGCCACACACCAGCCCACAGACGGTCCACTTCTTGCTCACATTCTTAGCTTTGCCTGCCTTGAGCGTCCTTTTGTTTGTATATAGACGTTATGCAAGCTAAGGAATGTGTTTGAATTTCCAGAAACGAACTTCCTAATGTTTCAGCTATGGGCTAAGACCACAATCAGAGTTCTTTGATATTTTAATGTGCAACCCATGGGAAGGAAATCATCGGGTTCTTAGTTATACACAGGATGGCTTCTTCTTGTCAGAGAAGAGGGGACCAGCAGGTAGGAGGCTGACCTGGTGTTGTTCCCAGGATGGCCAGGTTGCCTGAGAGCAAACTCCACCTGAAGAAGGGACAACCTGACTTTGCAAGGAAGATCAGTTTGCTTCTAACAGTGGTTCTTCAAAAAATCCTGCTTCATGGTGATGAGCACAATAAGAGCTTTAATTTAACACATTCTATGTTGCTATTGAGCAGTATGCTCAGATAGGAACAGGCCATGAGATCTGCTGAGTGAAAACACAGCCTCTCTTTTTGATTATCTAAAAAATGAGACCTGATATTTCACTTAGCATGGGAAACTGCTTTGACTTTTGACTTCTTTTTTTTTAAATAGAATTGTAATGTACAGAGATATTTTGAAATAAAGATGGAGTCTGTTGCACTCAGAAATGCATCCCTCTGTTCCCATTAGTTACTTCTTTCGTGTTTATTTTTTTCCCAGGCTTTCCAAGCATATGTAAAGTAATTCAGCAGTTCAGTTCTGCTGTTTGTTAGGAATCCATCTGGCAAGTAGTCTGGATGCAAGAAGTTAAAGCTAATGCATTTCATCTCATGGGCAAAGAGCGTGCACAGTCTGTTGCTGCAGCTCAGCTGCCACGCACTACCTAGGTAAACCACAATAGCTTGATTGTACAGACACCAGCTTAAACAAGGCTTCAGGCAGCCTCTGCCAGCTTAAGAGCCAGGACTGACGTCTCCCCCAGTTGCCAAAGCAAGGACTGGTTTTAAGTAGTGCCGTTCCATCTGTGCACAGAGAGCTTATGCTGTCCAGCTCATCCATTTTCTGTAGATCATGAACAAATATGTGGAAGGTCTCAGGGTGAAAGCTGCGCCCCCTGCTCTTCACACTCTGCCTCTCCCTTTCCAGTCTCTGGTACTGAAAGCTGCCCACAAATGTAGCAGTCATAATTCACAGCAAAATCCCTTTAAATGGCCCACTGGGTTATATATTTGGCAAATTTCCACTGGTTGGTGGAAGTTTGAAGAAGCCTAGTATCTACAGCAGAAATACAACCAAAATGGAGAGATGATTGTGGATTATTACTGGATTTATATACAGTGCTAATTCTTGTGAGGATTTTGCAGTTTTGCTGAAATCTGTAGCGGTAGATGAGGCAGATTAAAATACTTCAGAAGCTTACTCCCCAAACAGAAAATGTGTTGCACAATGTCATTACCAAAAAGAAAATAACTCTTTGTTACTGTTATAAATCACACTAAAACAATTTCCTCCCTCGTTTGGGTATGCTGTATTTCAAAAGTAAGTGTGACAAGATGTGGTTTTTGGTGTCAGATTAAGTTTACCTGATTACTGATTAAATAAAATTTAAAAAATGCTGAATTCATCCGTATTTGGAGTATCTGTTCTTGTACTTCCTCCATACCACGTAGAACACCTGATAAAGTTGAGACAGCATCCCTTGCCACCTAAGAGAAAGCTGAGGTGTTTCAAGCCACAAATGCATACAAAGGCTTTGAGAAGTATCGGTTTCCTCAATTTTTCCATGGGATCCAGTCATTTTACCTCAATCTTCACTCCATTTCCAATTAGGCTTATGTGGTGTACTGTATGCATAATTGTATCTGTGACACAGGAAACATGCTGAGTTTTAAGATGTACAAGGACATATGTATATATAGTTATTTTCATTAAGGTAGCTGAGTTATAAGGCATTATGTCTAGTAAGGCATCAATTAAGCTGTAGAGTGGATCGTTTTAGGAAGTGCTGGACGTGCGAGAGGAACTCAGCTTTTTTATTTCCTGTAGAGAATAAGGCACAATTGATAACATATTGCCTAGTTGGCATTTTTTCTGAGAAAGTCCCTTTTCAACTGAGTATAAGAAATCAAGCTTAAACTTGCAATATAAATGAATGAGCTAGGCAGGAAGAAGAGTGAAGTCCCTAGAAGAATCCTTCAACCCTCTGTTTCGATTTAATCTAAAGCCCAGGGTACGTTTATGTATGTGAATGTGTTCATGTGGTGTGTAGGCTCTGTCCTTCATCACAGCTCCTTTCTGAGTGGCACATGGAGTACGTGGAGTTGTGCTTACTCAGGCAAGCCTAATCCTAGCATAGCAAAACATTCGGGTTGCTCCTCCAGGAGACTGCTTCGACAAGGGATAATAAGTGACATTGGTCCTTCTCTTAATGGCGGAGTAATATCTGGGCTAAGGGGGAAGTTGCCTGTCCCTTCTTAAGACAGCTACTAAACATGAGGTTGGCATTTATCCTTTTAAACTATTGTATCTAAGTCCTTTAGCCTTTTATTTAATCTTAACTTTAACAAAACAGTATAAAGTTATCATTTCTATAACCGTGCCTAGTTTCAACATGATGCTGATAGGGCACAAGATGCTGCATTTTATGAGAGCAGTAGGTCTAAATGCGTGGAGGACCGGCGTGCTTTGTGAGTGGCAGAGATCTTCAGGTCAAGCCATACGCTTCACACCACGTAGCGGTATCTCAGTGTGGGAATTCGTAACTACCTGCGGAGGTCACTCCTGCCTGATGTGTGATGATTGATGCGTCTTTGGTGAGCAGCATGTGGGCTACGAAATGTCTTGAGTCAGAAATCAGGAGCAGAGATACTTCTTTTCATACTGGGAACAAGTATTTCTTAACAGTAAGACAGATCAGATCAATGCCAGCCTCTCTGTTTTTAGGTACAGTGACACACTCACAGAAAACTAATTGCAGGTGAAGAAATTCCAGAAGGTAGCAGTGGGTTTTTTTCCAGGAACATAAAAAATTAATTAAAAGCTGGAAATTTTCAGGCCATGGTTAGGGCGGACTATGTAAGAGATGACCAAGTGTGGCAAGATGCTTTCTTGTCTTTGGATTTTATAGCCTAAACTCAAAAGGCCTCATGGAGAACAACCCTCAGAATGAAAAGCAGCTGGGCCTGGCAAAGGATAAATTAAATAAGCGGGGCTTTGAGAAGGGGTTTAAAAGACAACTGGACACGAATGGGGAAAAATGGGAGGATAAGGTGCCATAAAAAGATAATTCAAACCTGAAAAAAAAACCAAAGCAGCTGCAAGTATATCCTGGGGAGAATACAGAAGAAAGGTAGGGTGCAGGAAAAACCGAGAATAGGGACGTGTGGTGAGGAAAAACAAGATGAGGGGTTTGAACTTCACAAAGAACAGAGAGGAAGCCAGTGAGGGGAACCGGGGCTGTGCCCTCACCCATCAGGGCACAGTCCCACAGGGTCTCAGCAGGGCCGGGTGCTGGTAGTGGGGTCCATCGACAGCCCCAGACACAGCCAGGGGATGAACCAGGTCCAGGGCCCACCCAGTCGGAGCAGCAGGAGGCAGGGCTACAACATGGGTCCAAGGTCCACCCAGAAGACGGGGCCAGAGACAGGGCTGGAGACAGGCCCAACTACAGCATAGCCCAGGCGAGGTCTGGGAGCCCAGGACCGAGCTACCTCAAAAACCTGAGCTACCTGAGCTACCTAAAAAAGTGCCGAAGCCGAACGGAGCTTTGCTGAGCGGAGCCGAGCTTTGCTGAGCCGTACCGAGCCGAAGCCCAGCGGAGCTTTGCCGAGCCGTACCGAGCCGAGCCGAGCTGAGCTTTGCCGAGCGGAGCCGAGCTTTGCCGAGCCGTACCGAGCCGAGCCGAGCTGAGCTTTGCCGAGCGGAGCCGAGCTTTGCCGAGCCGTACCGAGCCGAAGCCCAGCGGAGCTTTGCCGAGTGGAGCCGAGCTTTGCCGAGCCGTACCGAGCCGAGCCGAGCTGAGCTTTGCCGAGCGGAGCCGAGCTTCGCCGAGCCGTACCGAGCTGAAGCCCAGCGGAGCTTTGCCGAGCCGTACCGAGCCGAGCCGAGCTGAGCTTTGCCGAGCGGAGCCGAGCTTTGCCGAGCCGTACCGAGCCGAAGCCCAGCGGAGCTTTGCCGAGTGGAGCTGAGCTTTGCCGAGCCGTACCGAGCCGAGCCGAGCTGAGCTTTGCCGAGCGGAGCCGAGCTTCGCCGAGCGGAGCCGAGCTTCGCCGAGCCGTACCGAGCCGAAGCCCAGCGGAGCTTTGCCGAGCCGTACCGAGCCGAAGCCCAGCGGAGCTTTGCCGAGCCGTACCGAGCCGAGCCGAGCTGAGCTTTGCCGAGCGGAGCCGAGCTTCGCCGAGCCGTACCGAGCCGAGCCGAGCCGAGTGGAGGCGGTCGGGCGCAGCGGCATGGGCGGGCAGGGCGGGCAGCGCTGCCTGCGGGCACGGTGCGGCTCCTCCAGCCGCAGGTGATGGTGGGCAGGAGCCGGCCCCTCGGCACCGCGCGCCGGGCGCTGCAGGTCCTCGTCCGGGGGGAGCGCGGGCGCGGAGACCTCCTGCCCATGGCAGGGGCGGGCGGGCATATGGAGAGGGACACTGTCAGGGGCCGGGGAGCGGCCCAGGGGGCCCCGCGTCTCTGGCAGCGATTGCCCCGGTGGCAAGGACACCGACGCGAAGGGACCGAGCCGGTGGCAAGGACACCGACGCGAAGGGACCGAGTCAGTTCCATGGACACCGACGCAAAGGGACCGAGCCGGTTCTCGTGGCTCCGGCGCTCTGCAGAGGCGCCGAGGGCCAGCCAGGACTCCGGCCGTGCCAGCCCTCGGCTGCACCCACGGCAGACTTTGCCTCGGGCTCGGCGCTGCTGGCCAGCCTGTCCCCGCCGCCCCTGGGCTAGCCCCGCTCTCGGGGCGGCACGTCCCACGCGCGAAGCGGTGCCTGGGCTTGCCCTGGGAGCGGCACGATACAATTATGCATGCAGTACACCAGCGTTCTCCGGCTGCTGCGGCTCCCGTCTGCGCGATGGACGGAGGCGGCGGTTTCCCTGGCGGCTCTCCGCTGGTCTCGGCCCATGGGCCGTGACCCCTCGGGCTCCGTTTGGGAGAAGGGGTGGGTGCCGCAGAGGGGAGGACGGCGGGGCTGGGTGGGCTCTGGGCAGCACCGCCCGGGGCTGTCCCTGGCGGGGGTCTTCCCGGCCGGGCCCCCGGGATGGCTGAGGAGGCCGGTGCCCGCTTTTCCAGGGAGGAGCTGGCCGGGAGCGTGAGGAAGGGCAGCTGCCCGGCTTTGCGCTCCCCAGGGGCCCTCGGGGTTCCCAAGGGGCCGGGCCGGGCTTTCCCCCCTGCCCCCCCGGTTTTGTCCAGCTTTGCGCTCTGGCTTCACGCGGCGCTCCGGCGTCGATCGGATAAGCCTTGTTTCCCGCCGCGCAAGGGTGACGCTGGCTTCCCTCTTACGGATGAACAGGAATCTTTCCTGGAGCTGAGAGCAGAAACTCCGTGGGCTTTGGCACTCGGATTTTCCTAGCTTGCTGCCGCCAGCGTCCGAGGGGACTCCAGATTTCGTGGAGCACCGTCGGGACGTTAGTCTCGGGGAGAGGCTTCGTTCCTGTTTCTGGACAAAGATGGTGGCGGCGGGGGAGTGAGCGAGCAGCCTTGTGGTGCTTGGTCGCCGGCTGGGCTGAAACCACAACAGTCCTTTTTGGTGCCCAACGTGGGGCACGAAGGGTTGAGATAACGACAGATCTGGCCGGAGCGTGTTAAAACGAATTTGTTGTACGCATTTCTTAGATTAGTTGAATAGTCGCTGGTCCCAGTGTTGGCTCATTTGTTCCCGTGGCGGTGTTGTGCAAGTTCTTACATGCACTCTGTTTATCACCTCTGGGCGCGGGCTCAGGACTATCATTTTGCTGTCCTGGGTGACGTCGACTCGCAAAATGATTACGTCACGGGTCCTGAGGTTAAGCTGGTAGTTGCGTGCGGCGTCGACGTCACTCCCGTGCCTCGGGCGCCCTCTCTCGGAACTTGTTGGTAATCGCACCCAATCTGTGGGGAAGTTGGGGGGGGTACTTTCTCCCCGCTCGTTCACCTCCCCTTCCTCCTTCAGGCTAATTACAGCAGCTTTTGAGAAGTTTGAAGATCCCTGGGGTGTTCAAGCCAGCATGCTCGTCTTGCTATGTCTCCCGAATGTGTTTCAGGTCTTGTTTAGGGCTCCAAAAAAGTTTTTTAAGAATACCACGCAGAGATCTGCCCCAAGGCTGAATAGTCATGGGTGGCGTGGCATGTGGGAGAAAACGGGCAGGTATCTAGAGGACTTCTCACCTCCAATGGTTTGGAACTTCACTCCCAAACAGCTACAGGACCCTGGTGAAGCGATAGACCGTTGGAAAGGAAAATGCGGTGCCTGTTCCAAAGCGGCACAACTTACCGCACTGTGCTGGGCCCTGGCCAGTATCTACCAACCACTGCTCGATATTATGCAGCACCCTCAGGAGGAAGGGAGGGAAAACAGACCGACAGGCACTGCAGCTATTCCAGCCCTCGTGACAAGCACTGCAGCTACCCCAACCAACCCCGGCGACAGGCGCTGCAGCTGAACCAGAGAACCGACCTCTGCCGGTGTCAGTCGCCCCTATGCAGAAAAAGAAATACACGGAGAAATCGGTTCAACTTAGCGAGGGATGGAGGTGAGCCAGGGCCATCACGAGAACAGGAGAAAGAGGCAGAACCCGAGATAATCACCCGATCCCTATCCCTGAGTGAGCTGCAAGATACGCGAAAGGATTTCGGCCGCCATCCGGGTGAGCACATTTTTACCCGGCTGCTCCGCTGCTGGGGTAACGGGCCGGTAGCTTGGAATTAGAGGGTAGGGAAGGCAAGCAGGTGAGATCCCTGTCTAGGGAAGGGGCCACTGACAAGGCGTTTGGGAAAAAGACACGAGCCCTCAGCCTCTGGAGGGGACTTCCGTCAGGCGTGAAGGAAAAATACCCCTTCAAGGAAGACGTTACGTGTCAGCCAGGCAAGTGGACCACCATGCAGAGAGGTATCCAGTACCTGAGGGAATTAGCCGTGCTGGAGGTGATTTATAATGATCCGGATAACGAGCAGTCACCCACAGATCCAGATGAAGTCCAATGCACACAACCCCTGGGGCGGAAGTTTCTACAACACGTACCAGCGTTGTATGCCAACTCATTGGCAGTGATGTCCTGGAAAAAAGGCGAGGGACAAACGGTGGATGAAGTGGCTGGCCGACTCCGGCAATACAAAGGAAGTCTCTCTTCCTCCCGACGGGCCCGTGTCTCGGCTGAACTCCCGTGTCGCGGGAGTTTTTCCTACAAACGTCGCTGTTAGGCTTTTGTGGGGTAAAAAGGGGCATTTTTGATCATCGCTCGGCTAGGTCACTGACCATCGGAGCTTTTCGGTTGTGTCTGTTTGAGAGGTAAAAGGTGGCTGCCAGAAAGGCTCCAGACAGCTATCTATGAGGGTGTTTCCTCCCCCAAACCCCAGAAGAGCCTAACGCTGCTGCTGTTGCATTTCTGTGGCCCTCCAGGAATCCCACTGTGTGTGTAGGGGAGGGATGAAAAAATCTCTGGGAATCTTTGCGTGAAGGGTGCCTGGACCAAGAAAAGGCAAACCTGCTGACATCATTGCAACTGGGGAGAGAAAGGGCTGAGCTACCAGGGCCACTGCCAGCATACCGTCATTAGGCACCAGAGTCAACGTTGACTCGAGAGGCCTGGGCAGAGCCCAGACCCCCCTGAAAGCAGCTGCAAGACCTGCCACGAGGTACAGGCCAACTCCTCTGATGCTTGGGGCTCACGCGGGAACCCAAAGCGCTCCAAGCCCCAAAATGCAGCTGCCTCTGCAGCGCAGCAGCAGCAGCAGCAGCCAGTGCAGAGCAGCGTGGGGAGCTGGAGCAGAGGGAGGGGGCGCCCGGGCCGGGCTCGGCTCATCTCGGCTGGGCTCGGCTCCCTTCGGCTGGGCTGGGCTCGGCTCCCCTCGGCTGGGCTGGGCTCGGCTCCCCTCGGCTGGGCTGGGCTCGGCTCCCCTCGGCTGGGCTGGGCTCGGCTCCCTTCGGCTGGGTGGGCTCGGCTCCCTTCGGCTGGGCTCGGCTCCCTTCGGCTGGGCTGGGCTCGGCTCCCTTCGGCTGGGCTCGGCTCGGCTCATCTCGGCTGGGCTCGGCTCCCTTCGGCTGGGCTGGGCTCGGCTCCCCTCGGCTGGGCTGGGCTCGGCTCCCCTCGGCTGGGCTGGGCTCGGCTCCCCTCGGCTGGGCTGGGCTCGGCTCCCTTCGGCTGGGCTCGGCTCCCTTCGGCTGGGCTCGGCTCCCTTCGGCTGGGCTCGGCTCCCTTCGGCTGGGCTCGGCTCCCTTCGGCTGGGCTCGGCTCCCTTCGGCTGGGCTGGGCTCGGCTCCCCTCGGCTGGGCTGGGCTCGGCTCCCCTCGGCTGGGCTGGGCTCGGCTCCCCTCGGCTGGGCTGGGCTCGGCTCCCCTCGGCTGGGCTGGGCTCGGCTCCCTTCGGCTGGGCTCGGCTCCCTTCGGCTGGGCTCGGCTCCCTTCGGCTGGGCTCGGCTCCCTTCGGCTGGGCTCGGCTCCCTTCGGCTGGGCTGGGCTCGGCTCCCTTCGGCTGGGCTGGGCTCGGCTCCCCTCGGCTGGGCTGGGCTCGGCTCCCCTCGGCTGGGCTGGGCTCGGCTCCCCTCGGCTGGGCTGGGCTCGGCTCCCCTCGGCTGGGCTGGGCTCGGCTCCCTTCGGCTGGGCTCGGCTCGGCTCATCTCGGCTGGGCTCGGCTCCCTTCGGCTGGGTGGGCTCGGCTCCCTTCGGCTGGGCTCGGCTCCCTTCGGCTGGGCTGGGCTCGGCTCATCTCGGCTGGGCTCGGCTCCCTTCGGCTGGGCTGGGCTCGGCTCATCTCGGCTGGGCTCGGCTCCCCTCGGCTCGGTTCGGCTCATGTCGTTTCGGCGGCGCTCGCCTCCCCTCGGCTTCCCTCGGCTCGGTTCGGCTCATGTCGTTTCGGCGGCGCTCGCCTCCCCTCGGCTCCCCTCGGCTCGTTTCGGCTCATGTCGTTTCGGCGGCGCTCGCCTCCCCTCGGCTCCGCTCGGCTCGGTTCGTCTCATGTCGTTGCGGCGGCGCTCGCCTCCCCTCGGCTCCGCTCGGCTCGGTTCGGCTCATCTCGTTTGGGCTCGGCTGCCCTCGGCTCCGCTCCGGCCGCAGCCCCGGCCCGGCCCCGCCTGAGGCAAGGGCGGGCGGCGGGCGCGGCGGGGCCGGTGGCCGTGGCGGGGGCTCCTCCCCGTCCGTGGAGCGGTGGGCTGCCCGGCGGTCGCCAGCGCCGGGGCTGCCCGGGGGCCTCGCAGGCCGGCAGCGGGGCTGAGGCGGCGGCGGCGGTGGCGGCATCTCCCCTCGCGGCAGGCCGGGGCGCCGGGACCCGGCCTTCCCCCCGCAGGCCCGGCCAGCCCCGGCCCCTCCCTGCCGCCCCCGGGGCTGCGGGGGCAGCAGGGGACTGCCTGCCGCTGGTGGCTGTCCGGCGGAGGCCGGCGGGCACCGCGGAGACGTGCGGCTGTGGAGAGAAAGGGGTTTCTGCCGGCTGTCCCCGCGGGGACCCGCAGCCGGCGGGGGTGTCCGTCCCTCCCTCACAGCCTGGCGTCGGTGGCGGGCTGCGACGCAGTCCTGCCCGGGCGTTCTTGGCAGCCCCCGGGGCAAGAGGCCTGTCAAGCTTCAGGGAGGTCGGCAGCGGCGTTTCCAGAGCAGTCGCGTCCCGTTGGCTCTCCTGCTTCCTTCCCTAGGCCGGGAGAAAGGAGGACGTCCTCGAAAGCAGGTACCTGTCGGTCGCCTGAAACCAGGTTTCTTCATGCAGGCAGGCGTGTGTACGGACTTAAAATCGGCAGGTGAGCGTGTTGAAGCTACAGCCTGCGGTTTGGGGCCTGCCGGTAGCAGTGAGTTCCTAGGAGACCCTAAATTCGGACGGGGGGGGCTGCTCTTTTCCTGCCTTCTTTCACTGACCGTGAAAGCGGTCACTTCCGAGGGGCTACTGCGCTTGCACGGGCTGAGCATCGAGTAATGGGAGCTGTAAAAAGCGCTCCTGTTTCACTGCCGCGCGTGGATTTCGTGCTTCAGTGGGAAAAGAGGCTGGTTTTACTGACGGTAGTTTGAAATTTTGCTTCAAGCGTTCAGCTGAGAAGCTCTAGAGCCTTTGTGTGTGAAGCCAGGACTGGTTTTCCCCACGTGCACCACTTTGTACCTCTCTGCCATTTTATTGCTCCACGACCGAGTCTTGTAAGACCTTTCTATGGTTCTTTGCTACCTGCCCTTCTCCCTGTGTCAGTAATCTTGTAGGATTTGCAAGCTTTCTCACCTTGCTGCTCATGCCCCTTTCCCTGTCACGTCACGCTGTTTTTCTCTTTAACTGCTTGCTGGGCTTCCTAGAAAAGCAGAAAGCCTAATACTGGAGTGAGTGCCTATTGTCATTTTTTAGATGAGAATTTGAAACATGAGTACAAATACAGATTAAGGGTACCTGTCTTGTTGGCTTAGAGGGAGGTACTAAAACCCTGCTTTCTAATGAAATACTTGAGCAGCCATTTACAAGATTGCTTCCTTTTTGTGACTTTTGGTAAACTCAGTTCTTACCCGTTTGACTTATTTTCAGAACTGGAGCCGAGCGCATTTGCCATACGAGTAAAGCAAAGCATGGATTTGAAACGATAAGCTACAGAATATTCAGAGACAACAGCATCTGTTTAGTCCTAGGTTCTTAAAGTGGCAAGCATAAAAATGCCTTCAGGTAACTTTTTTTCCCTTTTCACCTGCATCACCTGCATGGAGACATTTGTGATTCCTGCTCATCAAACTTAGCCACGGGATGAGTTTTACCGGGAACCAACACAGGCTTTTCTGACTGTGAAGCTACAAGCTCTAGGGGTGAACTTAGCCTCTCGCAGCTGAACCTGAAGGTTGCCCTGCCTTGTCCTCAAGAGACTCCAGTCCTCTTTTACCTCACATGCTCCTTTGTGCAGAACTCCATGAAGGGCCAACAGTGGGTGCTGACACCTTGACGCTGGCTTCGGTGCGAGTACTTGCCACTCCTCAGCAGTGTCCTTTCTCTGTGCAGATGGCCTTGCAGGCATCTCCCTCTTCTTGAAACAGTGTCATGTTTTTTTCTCGCTATGTCCTCAGAAGGCAGATTTACGACAGGATTGTCCCAGAGGGATTGGCAGTTGCTTTCTAAACCCACTGTTCTCCAGAGAGCTTGTCAGGAGGGCAAGATTCTTCCTCTTGTAGCCCACAAGCTAAGAGGCTGCTCTGACAGAGCTGCTGTTAGGCACACCCTTCAGGTAAGAGGGTCTTCCCTCACCCCCCTGTTCTCCTCCTCTTGGCTGTTGCCCATCCTCCCAGTGCATTTCATCCATTTTCTGGATCCTGATAGCCATTCTGCATTTAATTCAAACCCCTGCCACACTATTGCCTTCCTGGCCACCTTACCTCTCCAGCTCTTTGGAGAGAGTCTTCTCAAAGGAGGCAAACTCATTCCTCTTGGGGTTGTCCACAAAGGAAGTTGCCTGGTGGTATAAAAGGAACAGCTTCTTCTCCCACTGTTCCTTGGGAGGGGAAGAGTTGCATCAGATGCCCAGGTTTCTGCGTGTTTCTGCATGATGACGTGCTGCCCCCATTTCAGAAACCTTTTGGACCTCTCCACAACTGGCTGAGCCTTTACGCAAATATCATCTGTGGGCTTGGTGCCTGCTGGCCAGGGCATGCTGCCTGCTTGCTGCTGTAGGACTAGTTTCAAAGGGCCAATCTCAGCATAATTGCTCTGCAGGGATCCCCTGCATGTACAGTGGCCTGCAATTTCAGGTGCTGCTAGCTGCATGGTTACCTTCAGCCTGCCCAGGTAAACTCCTGTATTGAAAGAGCCCTCACCTTGTTGTAAGCCCAAAACTTTCTTTCAGAAGAGGGGTTTTTGACAGGTTTGTTGGATTTTCAAGATAGGAAGGAGACTGTCTGGTAACTCCTCAGGAGCCTTCAGTACAGAACTTCTCTAAAACAAGTAGGCTGATTTGTCTCCAAAACCTGTATCCCTTTTTTTCCCTTCAGCTTACCTTTGCAGGATTAGCGACAGGTCTCTCTACGCGTGCCCTTTCTGGCTTCTTTCCTCAGGTGCTCCAAACACTCTGTTGGTGGGATAAGGGTCATCCTCTGAAAGATGCTTTTTTTTATTCCCCGCTTTGCCATAACTGCTGTCCCCAGAATGCCTCCGCTCCTTGTACAGTGGCTGAATTTCCCAAACATTAGGGTCCTTGGAAGCTGGAGCTCCGGGTTAGAATGTTGGACCCTGAGAAATGATGTGGTAGGTGGCAGACATCACCGTAACCTCCTATTGTGTTAACTGATGTGGGAGGACATGTCCTGAGCTCTTTCCAGGTAATCTGGAACTATGATGAGTGAATCATCAAGTCGGCAAATACCAGTTCAGGTGAGAAGAACCTTCTCCAGAAGAGATGCTTGTGCCACCATGACTCGTACCTGCAATTTGCAGTAGTCAGGGCACTGTTACACTGAGAGGGAGCTCCAGACACAAACTGGTGTCTTTATGAATACCAGACCAGATGTCAGGAGCACCGCATGGAATCCTGAGCAGATGACCTCTCCCTCGTGTGCTTTCTTAGGAGATCAGGGCCAGGTGCTTCTGTGACACGCCTTCCGTTTGGTTTGCTTTCCATTTGTTTTCTTTTGGTATTCAGGATGAGAAGAAAGATCAGGTTTAGGAAAAACCATCTCAGTAGCGCCTGTGCTTTCTCAGGATTCTTCTGGTCATTCCTCCAGGGCTCTTGTTCAGTTTATGAGCAGTGTATGACTTTGGATCCAAATCCAGCTGGTGTTTTAGAGTGCATCTCGAAAAGGGAAGGCTCTCGTTAAAACATGAAGGAAATCTGTCTGCTTAGTACGCGTAGGACTGACTTTACAGCATCGGCAGTCGATTCAGAAGGAGGAGCGTGGGAGTGCTGCAGTTGCATGGCTTTTAAACAGATTGCATTTTCAGCTCTCATCCCAATGCCTTCCAGGCCTGTGATTTTGACAGGAGGCTGTCTGGTCAGGGTGACTGGAGTTGAGCCTGTGCATCTTTCTGCTTACCAAGAGCACCAGTAGAAGTCCAAGGAAGAAAGAACTGGGAGACGCTCAGCCTGTCACTGCAGATAATTTTCCTACCTTAGTTAATGCTCTGAGACTAAACTGCAAAGATCTCTGGCCATCTAAAGTCTGGAATTTCACGTGAACCTGAGCTTAGTGCAAGAGAAGCACCATCAGGGAGGGATCTATTCTTTGCTTATCTTATCTCTGTGACAAAGTTGTTTCACTTTCTCCTAAAGAAGCTTACGGGGTGGTTTTGTTGTTTGTGGTCCTTTGTATTGCTGATAGCCTTGTGAATGGGTATTCCTGGCTCACCTCTTGCTTCTGGCACTTTTCACTTTTGTCCCTGCCCTGTTACTCTGCTTCCTATGAGTGTGTCTTAGCAGGGCTGATGTCTAGGGGCCTGTATTGTCCAGCGGCTGTTATTTCCCACAGCACCTCTGTCGATGTTTTTTAAAATGTCTGTCTGTGCCGTAGCTGGTGTCCCGCTTTCACTATCTGCTATATTAAAGTCTAGTCAATGAATTCCAGCTTTATGTTAGGCCTGGGAACGTCCTGAGGAGGGAGGGGCAGAAAGATATTAGTGAAGAAGGTCCTCATAGTAGCAGGAAAGAAAATAAAGTCACAGAACAAGAGAGCAGACCCTGCCTTTTAGTTCTTCAAGCAAGCAAGCAAAGAAACAAAGATCTCCTGTAGAATAGAATTTTACATGGTGTGAAAGTTCTTGGGTTCCTTTTCCTTTCAGAATTCCTCCAAAGAAGATGAGCGTGAGTTTAGTCCAGCATCCCTTACTGTGGGCTGTAACCGGGTGAGTTTGTGTAAGTAAGGAATTCCTGGCTTGTTTCATTCGAATTGGTCATATGAAGTCAAAAGCCGCAAGGATGACATTGGTAATAGTTTTCCTTTAAAAGTGGTGTTTGGTATTTTTCAGCACGTGAGACTAGGAATTAGAACCACCAAAGAGCAGTAGGTCAGCAATGATTTTGGCTGTAAGCAATTCCCACCCACAGAGCCAGGCTACGTAGCTCTTTCAGAGCCGGGCTGTGAGATGGGAGCCTACCTCCAACCAGTCTGCACTGTGATTGCTTTGAAAGCTCCCAGGCGTGATGTCAGTCAGAGTCTGGACCGACCTCTCGGTTTCAGGGTCTGCCGTTGGGTGTGCAGGGAGTGTGGAGAGAGCGAGCTTGTGTTTTTGTTCTTGCTGCTGTTTCTGACAGGGGCGCCTGTGGGATCGAACCTTGAACAAAGAACAGGAACCGGTCAGGCTGAGGGTGCGGTGCAGCTACTGCAGCAACTGGACCAAACGGTAAACAAAGGAAACGTGGAGTCAGAAGGAAGGGGTCTGTCCAGGTTCTGGAGAAGGTACGAATACTGCAGCTACGAGCAGATGCAGTCCTGGCTCTGTCCGAGGCTGTGCCTGATTCTGGCAGTTCAGGTGATTCTACGTTCTCTTGAAGAATGGGTCCCTCTTTTCTGTGGTTAAACAAAAAAGTCTGCCAAGGCAAAGGAGCATTCAGGGGTGTCCTTTTGTCTTGTGGTAAGGTGCAGCATTCCCAGGAAACGTTCCTCTTCTGGGCTGTCTTTGGGGAAAAAACTCCTCATGGGGGGTTGGGGTTGGGGAGATGGGGGGGTGTTACTGACCTCAGTCACAGCCCTCATAGGATGTGGCTTTTATCAGCTGCGGAGTGCCGTCTCCAGCCCGGTTTCTAAAGGACTTTTACACACTGCCCCTTCTCGAGGGGCCTTCCTGGGAGGGACCTTCAGTCCCCTTAAGGCAAGTATGGCCTTTATTTGCCCGCTTAGCAACTGTGGCCTTTGTAACTGACTCCCAAAGACACCATTTTAAACTGAAATGAAAGTAGCCCCGCCAGCAGTTGCTGGGCATTGCTGACTAAAGGAGTGCTCTAAAGCTGTCGAAACAAGAGTGGTCTGTTCACTGCACAGCCCGTGTTGAACGTTGGCAGTAACTGTTTGATAGGTGGGTTGGTTTTGGAAGGAATAAAACTCCTTGTTAATCATAATGTATGCCAGTCCCCTTAACTATTGAGACTAGACCGTTATGGCACAGGTTGTTCTCTATGTTTCCTCTACTTTTTTGGTCTTCCTCTGTATTATTTTGTGCTGGGGATGTGTCTTTCTGGTGGACAGAAATTACCTTGTTGTTACAATTCTCAGAGAAGTATTTTAGGTACAGCATGGTGGGGTTTTGTTGTTGTTGTTTCCCCAGCATAATCTTCTCGCCACTACAGCATCTCTTTGTTGGAAAGAACTGACCTGGAAGTACTACTGGTTGTGGAAAGGTAAACTTGTAGCATGAATGTCGGGTTGTATTGTTTCTTTTGTAATTCAGCTTTACACATGGCTTGTCTCCGCTATTAAATGCTTTAAAATGAAATTCTACTTTGTTTACGTTTTCAAATTAACATACTGAAGATGTTGGGTTAGAATGTCTTTTTCTTCACAACCTAGAGGTTTTGGAAAAAAGAGCGACAAGCTTTACGATGTTGATCCTTGAGTGTCATAAATGGGGAATTTTACATTTGAAAATCATTGTATGAGACTCTAATAAAACAAGCATCGGCTTGGCACTGTGTGTTACTTTAATCAGTCTTACCCTGGCAGAAAGCACTCCTTCCCTCCAAGAAGAAGAAGTAGAGGTTTCTCGTCTTGGATGGACTGCTGCCCTATGCTTCACAGCATTAAAAAGGTCAAAATTGGTGAAAATGTTTTGGATTAGCTTTTGCCACTCTGCTACAAGTTGTGTAATTATTTATGCCTTTGATAGGTAGTGGGATGAGGCTGGGAGTTAAGATTTCAGACGCGCCTAGGGCATGCTGAGGCAGCTTTTTGCCATCACGCTAGCGCATTTGCAATAAACCGTCATTCTTCAGCCCTCTCCCGAGCTGAGGCACCGTCAGCACCTACACGCACAATGCTGGTCTAACACATAACACCGTGTTACTGGTGGTTACTTTAGCAGTAGCGACGTGTGGCCGTCTGATGGGGTAACGTGTCTGGCAGAATGAGGCGATGTTCTAAAAGAGTCAGATGATAACGCAACACGGGGTCTGTTTGGCTTGTTCCCACCATGATGCACGGATTATCCACCCTATATGCCTCTGTATTCATTCCCGGGCTCCCATCAGCAGTGAAAGAATGCTTTCCCTCCAAGAAGAAATGGGGTTGAGAAACTGGTTCCATTTACGGCGTTCTCCTCAGTCCTGTCCCACAAACCGTGGTACAGGCGGAGTGCACCAGGTTTCGGTCCCTTCTGCTGGGGGGCTGTACAATGAGATGGACAGCGGTGAGGACCAGGGAATGGCTAGAGAGTTGACCAGATGGAGAACAAGCCATAAATAAGGGAAGATATCCATGAGTTGATCTTCTTTAGCACTGGTTCTGTCAGGAGCAGGAGGATGTCCCACTTCCCTGATCTTAGATGCAGCTGCATAAGAAAGGGCCTTTACCCTGCAAGAGCTGGGCTGGCTGAGGCTACAACCTACACACAAAGACATTTTGATGTCTCAGTCCGGAAAATGCCATTACAGAATTACGGGCAAGATGCGCATCCATTTTGGAAAATCATTTTAGACGATAAAGAACATGGGTTAATGAAATCTAAACAAAGATGGTTTTTATTTTAACTGGGATAGGCATTCTTTTAACTTTGAGAAAGCACCTTGTTCTTTAAAGCAGTGGCCGCCTTCTAAAAGGAAAGGGAAAGGTACTTAAAGAAGAACAAGCAGAAACAAGCAAGCTCTTCCCTCTCTTCCCCTTGGCATCCCATAAACCCTGGAAAAAGCCACACGCTTGCTTCTGTTGTCCTAAAAGCGGATTTGGTACACGGTGTGCAAGAGAGCAATCTCACACAGGCGGAAGAGATACTGTTTTATTCTGCGCAGGGTGCTCTGTGGACTTTGCACAAATCAAGCAGGGCGGATTCATCAGTTGTGTCCCTTTTATACGGTAACAATTGCATCTAATTTATTAAACTACTCCTACCTAATACATATTCAAACTATCTGGTGCATGTGCCTAGCATTGTGTAACCCTGACGCATCAGACGCCCTCTCCGCACGCGCGGGGGTCTCGGCTGGCCTTTGGTGGTCTTTTGAGGAGGTGTCCCCTCCTCGCTTTGACCGCTCAGTCGCTCTGTATCGGGTCAGCGGTCCGTTTTCCTGCCAAGAGGGACGCGCCATCCATGAGGAAGAGCAGAAGGGATCGGCACTGGTGCTCCAGGTGAGGCACCGTTAAACAGGAAGACTAGAACCGATCGGACTGGTCTTGGCTAACTGACTAAATTTAAACCAGGACTTTCTCACCTACCACAGGGTTTTCTGTATCTGACAGCACTTCCAGCGGTACCTGGGCTGGTGGCACCGGTCCCGTATTGCTGGCACTGGTGACTGTGGACCTTGATGCTCCTAGCTGCTGAAGTCAGCGTGATCAGGCCGGAGAGCTCGTGGGTGAGGGAAGTCGGAACTGGGAAAGGCTTCTCCGTTTTTCCTCCTCCCGCAGGACATTTTTGTGCTACTTACCCGCTCCCTGCCCAAAAGGGGGATCTCCTCTGCCCCGGTGCTGCTTGTCCTGCTGCTGGCTTTGCTTTATTAGCGATTTACTTTCTTGGGGAGGATAAGTTTGTATGAAAATACTGTATAGATAGCCGGTGCTCCTCCGATTGATGGTTGCTGTTATGGCTTGTTGGCAATTACAGTTGCACTAGAGAGAGAGAGAGCCACCTCGCTAGATGCACAGTGTCCGTGTCCCTCCCGGACCCCCCCCCCCCCAACCCCCCCCTCCCCAGGCAATCCGTGGCAGAGCGGAGCGGTGCAGGGGAGGAAGCCCCCATGGCCGTGTGTCGCAGGGGAGGCGAGGGACCCCCCTTTGTCTGCCGCCTCGCCCCCCCCCCCCGCCGGGGCAGCTCCCCAGGGCTTTGTGCAGCGTGACGCCGCTGTCAGTCAGTCCCCCCCCGCTGTGAGGGCAGCGCTGTCAGTCAGTCCCGGGGCGGACCAAAGGGGGTCCTCCCGTGCCCCCGCCACAGGGGGGTCGCCGCCAGGACAGAGCCGGCCCCGGCCCCGGCCCCGGCCCCGGCCCCGGCCCCGGCCCAGCCCTGGGGCTCTCCCGCTGCCCTTCCCGGGCACCAGCGCAGCCTGCCGGGACAAGGGGACCCGAGGACGGACGGACGGACGGACGGACGGACGGAGCGGCGGGTGGCTCCCGGCGGAGAGAGCTTCCTCCAGAGGAGAGCCCTCGTCTCCGGGAGCTTCCTTGGAGCAGCCTGGGGCCGCTGCCCGGCTGTCACTGCGGCTGGCAGTCGGTCGCCGAGGCGAGCTGCCCCGGAGCCGGCCCGGCCCGCAGCGGAGCGGAGCGGAGCGGAGCGGAGCGGCAGGTCTCGGCCCGGGGGCCGCGCTGTTGCCGAAATCCGGAATAAAACCCCTTGACGGCAATGAGAAGTTAAGAAGCAGGCACTCCTTTATTGCAGCGCTGGGCACACAGGGGATCACTGCACCTCGTGTGTGCACCTGTCTGGTTTGACCATGCAGGTTAAATACACACCTGTTATACATATTCGCTAGATGCCTGGGAAATGTCATACATAATCATCAACTGTCCGACAAATCATTAGCATATGTAAACGTCCCTTTACACAGGCGTGGTGAAGTCTCTGGTGGTCTTCAGGAGCCCTCTGGTGGTCTTCCGTAGTCGTCTTCACTTTGTCCGAGAGTTGACCTCTCTTATGGGATTCTGCGCAGTACGATTTTCGCCATCATGTGTTAGATTGACATAAAAAGGACATTCAATGTTAATTCTTGACTTTAACGTTTCTAGTGATTGGCCCTCAGTCACACCACCTTATCAATATTCTTATACTAAAACATTCATTGGTTAATCTTACTTAATGCCACTAACTGGAACCTTGATCAAAGTGGGGCTTCTAAGCAACAGAACTAAGGTCCACAACGATCTCTCTTAGTTTCTTAGGACAAAACACTACAAACTAACCAATCGGTCGAAGTTTCTATGGTTAACCAATCTTAGACACTACTTATTTCTTATGACTGTATACAGCACATTTTGTACGTTCCTAAGTTTCGACGACTACATTGCGAGCTTCAAACCCCTGTATTCTACAGTCTTCACCTTTTGATCGAACCCACTTTATATAAAATTTTAACTTACCAGATTATTTGTAACAGCGCCACCCCCACCCCTTTCCGAAGCGGCCTGGGGAGCGCCGCGGCCAGAGCGGGCAAAGAGAGCCGGGGGCGGCAGTTGGCGGGGAAGGGCGGCGTGCCCCTGCCCGCTCCAGAGGGGAGTTCGGCCGGGGGAAGGAGCCAGGCGACGGTAGCAGAAAGCCACGTCCTCTGCGCTCGCCAGCAGGGATGTGGCGACCCAGAGAGAGCTCCCACGCAGCCTCAGGGCGTGCCAGAGCCTGGCCCTGGGAAGGGCTGGCAGGAGCGGGACCAGCCCTGAGAGGTGGGACCGAGGGGACGACCTGCTCAGCTCAGCTCAGCTCAGCTCAGCTCAGCCCAGCTCAGCTCAGCTCAGCCCAGCTCAGCCCAGCTCAGCTCAGCTCAGCTCAGCCCAGCTCAGCCCAGCTCAGCTCAGCCCAGCTCAGCTCAGCTCAGCCCAGCTCAGCCCAGCTCAGCCCAGCTCAGCTCAGCTCAGCCCAGCCCGCCGGCAGAGCTCCGGGAGGCAGCAGGAAGGGGAAGGCGCACCCGGGACTCTGAGAGCCTCTGGCTGCTGGAACCGTGCTCTGCCCTCCCCGAGGCAGAAACGGGCGCCAGAAAGCACCCGAGAGCCGGGGGACCGGGAAAGGGAAAGGGAAAAAAGGGAAAAGGAAAGGGAAAAAAGGGAAAAGGAAGGGGGAAAGGAAAAAAGGGAAAAGGAAAGGGAAAAAAGGGAAAAGGAAGGGGGAAAGGAAAAAAGGGAAAAGGAAAGGGAAAGGGAAAGGGAAAAGGAAAGGGAAAGTGAAAGGGAATGGGAATGGGAAAGGGAAAAGGAAAGAAAAAAAGAAAGGGGAAAGGAAAAAGGAAAAAGGAAAGGAAAAAGGAAAGGGAAAAGTAAAGGAAAGGAAAAAAGGGAAAAGGAAAGGGAAAGGGAAAGGGAAAGGAAAAAGGAAAAGGAAAAGGAAAGAAAAAAAGAAAGGGGAAAGGAAAAAGAAAAGAGGAAAGGGAAAAGGAAAGGGAAAAGGAAAGGAAAGGGAAAAGGAAAGGGAAAGGAAAGGGAAGAGGAAAAAGGAAAAAAGAAAAAGGAGGCCAGGCTGGGGGCAGCAGGCAAACCCCCTCCTCACCTTCCCAGGTGCCTCTCAACAAGAGCTGTGAGGCTCCGGAGGTGGAAGGCCAGTCCAGGGAGGATGTGGAGCTCGGGCCAGCTGCGCCAGAGGTGTTGCCACGGTCAGAAAGGCCTACCCCCGTATCACGACCGCCTCCCCGAGGAAGCCAAGACAGCTTAGGGGTGTGGGTGACTCCCTTCTGAGGGGAACAGAGGGGCCGAGATGCCGGACAGAGCCTCCTCTTAGGGAAGCCTGCTGCCTCCCAGGGGCCCAGGTTCAGGGCAGCACTGGGAAACTTCCCAGCCTGGGACAGCCCACGGGCTATTGCCCACTACTGCTCTTCCGCCTGGGTGGCGACGAAGCTGCAATGCGTGGTCCAAGGGCGATCGAAAGAGACTTCGGGGCCTTGGGATGGTTGGGAGGGGAATCTGGAACACGGCTTATTTTTCCCTCTCTCCTTCCAGCTGCAGGCAGCAACACTGGAAGAAAGAGACGGACCCGGTCTGTTAATACGTGGGTCGCGGCTGGTGTCACTGCCAGAGTTTTGGGTTTTTCAATAATGGGGTGGCCGGCACGGCCCCAGGCCTGCTGGTGTCAGATGGGATTCGCCTTTCTCAAAGGGGGAAGGGGGTCTTGGCTCACGAGCTAACGGGGCTCATTGGCAGAGCTTTAACCTACACTCGAAGGGATGTTATGGAGGCACACACAGTCAAATCCAACAGGTGTTAAAGCTCAGCTTTATTCTTTCGTAAAAAGTTAGTTAGAACTCCAGTAACATTTTGTAAACCACAGGCTCAGTGATGTAAGGGGAATTAATACTACACAGCCGACTTAAGAATTTAAAATGATGACTCAGAATGCGCGTATCACTCACCTAAAAGTTGAGGGCTCTCTACCTTGAGGAGTTACCTCGGGCGGCGTCCTGACCCAAGGGGGAGTCCCTGACTGCAGATCCGCTGCTCTTGGGAGGACTGATTCCAAAATGTCCTCCGGCGGGACCCTCTTTACACCCTTGTTGAATCTGATCTGTGATCTCCGGTACTGAAAGCAGAGGTCAAAAGACTGGGAGATGCCTGGGAGTCACAGGTGGATCCCGGAGGGGAGAGCTTCCTCCAAAAAAGAAAAAAACCTCAAGGGTAGCTTACTTGGAGGATTCTGGGGCTGATACCAGAGATCTTAGGTAGGTAAAGCAGAGGACAAAAGCCTCTGGGAGATGACTGGGAGGAGGCTCAGGCAGCTGCCGGAGTTGAGCTGTATCTAAAGGAGAAAAAAAATACCTGGAGTAACGTACTTGGAGGAGTCTGGGGCTGCTACCTGGGATCTCTGGTCCTGAAAGCAGAGGTCAAAAGACTCTGGGAGATACCTGGGAGAAGTCTCAGGTGGCTGGCAGAGTTGAGAGATTTATCTAAAGGAGAAAAAAATATTTCGAGTAACTTACTTGGAGGAGTCTGAGGCAGGTAGCTGCAATCTCCGGTACTGAAAGCAGAGGTCGGAAGACTCTGAGAGATAACTGGGAGGAGTCTTGGGTTGATCCCAGAGGAGACAGTTTCCTGCAAAAGAGAAAAATCATCTTGTGTACCTGCCTTGGAGAATCCAGGGCTGCTACCTGGGATCTGAGGTCCCTATAAGAAAAGGCCAAAAGGCTCTGGGAGATGCCTCCGGGGAGGCTCAGGTGGACCCTGGAGGAAAGAGCTTCCTCCAAAGGAGAAAAATCATCTTGGGTGGGTGCCTTGGGGAAGTCTGGGGCTGCTACCCGGGATCTCAGGTGCCTAAAAGGGAGGTTAAAAGCCTCTCGTGGTTGCTGGGAGGAGTCACAGGTGGATCCTGGAGGGGAGAGCTTCCTCCGAAAAAGAAAAAAAAATCTCAAGGATATCTTCCTTGGAGGAGGCTGCGGCTGCTACCTAGGATCTGATGTCCCTGTAAGAAAAGGAGAAGGGTGAATGTTAAATTTCCCTGAGCAGAACTAGCACAACAGTTTAGGGGGAAAAAAAAAAAATCAAAACTGGGACTATAACGGTGTAGGAGACTGAGCTGTTTGTCAGACAGGGCTCTGAAATTTAATAGAAGCCATTAGGGCATGTGGAGAACTAGGGGTAAATTGGTAAACTGAACTAAAAGTACAAGAATGCAGGCAGAGACCTGATGAGTGTCCCAGTGATTTTGGGGGACTCAGACAAGCTCTGCTAACAAAATTTTAATGATGCACTTGCAATTAGTGTCCTTGTGGGTCAAATGGCCCCTGATAGCAGAAACAAAACAAACAAAAAAACAAAAAAAAAAACCAAAAAAAAAAGAAAAAGAAAGAGAGAAAAAAGAAGAGGAGCAAAGCAACAAGAGGCTGATTTATTGGCAGTCGCTTTTGCAAAGAGTTTACAAGTGAGATAAGGATTAGGAAGAAAGATGATCAGGTGCAGGGTCTGAACTAAGACCTAGAAAAAGAGAAGGAGAATGTGAAGGAACACTAGAAGAAAATGTTACTCTTGTGGAAATCTGGGATATGTGCACCAATAAAAATATTTTTCTAAACATGTCCCTGAATGACCAGGGAAGTTAATGGATGAGGTAGTGTGTTTGGCTACAGTGGTCAAGAAGAGGAAAGGGTTAAGGAAGAGGGATGTTAAAGGAAAGAGGAATCAAGTGTATTTGTGGCTGTGCTGAGAGAAGCCTTTGAAGTAAGCAGGGGGAGAGGACTGATGGGGACCAGAGCAACCTCTCCCAGCAGAACCTCTGGTTAAAGCAAAGCTGGGAGATGAGGAAACACAATTTTTAGTCAACACTGGGGCTACGTATTCAGTCTTAAATACACTAGAAGGAAATTTAAGTAACAAAAGCATAAATGTCATTGGTGCGACAGGGACTCGTGAGACCTGGCCATTTTTCAAATCCCTGAAATTTAAACTTGGAAAACAATGGGTTACTCACCAGTTTTTATATTTGCCAAATTCTCTGAAAACTTTACTGGGTAGAGATTTACTTGAAAAGGTAGAAGCTGAAATCAGATTCAAAGATGGGGAAGTTGAAATTTTAATCCCAGAATCTAAATATGTCGAAGCCATAGCCTTGTTGTTACAGGATACAAACCCCAAAAGGGACAAGATACCTTGAGAAATAGAAGATGCAGCGATCCCCATCGTTTGGGCAGGAGAAGTTCCAAGAAGGTCTAAGAGAGCATAACCAGTAAGAATTGATCTAAATCTAGGATCGTCACCTAAGAAGAATTAAACAATACCCTTTAAAATTAGAAGCGAGAACTGGCTTGGTACCAATAGTTCAAAAATTCTGAAAATATAAGTTGCTAACAGAATGTGAGTCAAAATATAATACACCTATCTCACCAGTAAAGAAAGCTAACGGAAAAGATTACCGTTTAGTCCAGGATCTTAGAGCAATAAATCAGAGAGTACAAGATATACATCCAGTTGCTGCAAACCTGTGTATGTTACTAACTACCGCCACCAGTGAACAAAGCTTTTTGCTTTTGAGTGGGAAAATCCTGAACCAGGGTGAAAGACACAATATACTTGGACAGTTCTACCACAAGGCTTCAAGAATAGCCCAACTATTTTTGGAAATCAGCTGGTGAATGAATTAGAGATTTGGAGAAAAGACAATGGACGGGGAACTGTATTACAATATGTAGATGACATCTTAATTGCAGCGGGATCTCGGGAAATTACTGTGTGTGTACCACATACGGTAGTCACAGTTTCGGAACAAAAAGGGGGGCATTGGTTGTCCCTCAGCCGTACGCTGAAATACCAAGTGGTACTACTAGAACAAGATGACATCGATCTCAAGACCACTTCAGTTACAAATCCTGCAGTGTTCCTCTCCACTGATTGAGCGGAGAGTTCACCAGAACACAATTGCTTACAAACTGTAGAGGAAATATATGCTAGCCGTCCGGATCTTAAAGAGGTTCTGTTAGAAAATCCAGACTGGGAGTTATATACTGACGGCGGTGGTTTTGTTCACGATGGGAAGAGACTGTCAGGATACGCTGTGATGACCTTAGATGGCATAGTAGAGGCACGAGCCTTACCTCCCAAAACATCAGCCCGAAAGGCAGAACTAATAGCCTTAACTCGAGCATTGGAACTGAGTGAAGGGAGAAAGGTTAATATCTGGACAGAGTCTAAGTATGCTTTTGGAGTTGTACATGCCCATGGAGCCATCTGGAAAGAGAGAGGACTACTATCAGCACAAGGAACTGAAATCAAGCATGCTGCACAAATTCAAGAACTATTACAGAGCATTCAAAAGCCGATGGCGGTTGCAATAATGCATTGCAAAGCCCACCAAACAGGAAAAAAACCACCAGAAATAGGTAACCAATTGGCACATGAAGCTGCCAAAGGGGCTGCAGAAACAGGCATCGTGGCATTATTACTAGAAAAAGAAATAACTTTACCGGAAACACCACCTAAATATGATAGTAAAGATGCTAACTTAATAAAGGCCTTACAGGCACAAGAACAAACAGATGGGTGGGCTGTCACACCCACAGGGCAAACAATAATCCCACCCTCATTAATGAGAGAAATTGCTAAACAAGAACATTGCTAAATAAAGAACATTGGGGAACTGAAAATTTAGTAAAACATCTTCAAAAGATAGTTATAAGCCTAGCAATGACAGAAATTATCCAATCTATCATGGAAAAATGTGAAATTTGTTGTAAAAATAACCCAAATACCAGTAATAAATTAATATTGGGAGTTACAAAAGGAGGAAATTCCCCAGGAGACTATTGGCAAATTGATTTTACAGAACTGCCTAGAAAAGGGGATATAGATACATGCTTCTTCTAGTTGATACTTTTACTGGATGGCCAGAAGCTTTTCCCTGTCACACCAATTAAGCTAGAGAAGTAACTAAAATCTTGTTGAAAGAAATTATCCTGAGGTTCAGTATCCCTTTAGGAATGTCCTCAGGCAGAGGACCACATTTTGTTGCTGAAGTTATAAAACAGTTGAGTAAAAACTTAGCCATAACATGAGATCTCCATACCCCTTATAGGCCACAATGAAGTGGAAAAGTAGAAAGAATGAACCATACACTTACATTGCAGATCGGGAAAATATGTCAGGAAGCATCAATGACTTGGATACAAGCGCTACCTTGAGCGCTGTTAAGAATTGGAATATAACCTCGTGGTAAAACCAGCTTGAGCCCTTGCAACTTACTTTCTGGAAGGCCTTACCAGGCCCCACATATACCAGGAACAATTCACATTAAAGGGGAAATGGACTTTAATTACTTAATGTCCTTGGGAAAGACTGTACAGGAATTGCACAAGTACGTGACGACAAGCAGGCCCTTGGAACTGGATACACCAGCCCATCCATTTCAACCTGGAAACTTGGTCTACATCAAGTCGTGGAATTTGGAGCAGCTAACTGAGAAGTGGAAGGGGCCATTCCAGGTGTTCCTGACTACTCATACAGCTGTCAAGGTCCAAGGGAAAGGCCCGTGGATTCATTATTCCAAGATTAAAAGGGCTCCAACCTCATGGACAGTTGAACAAGAGTCTCCCCTTAAACTGAAATTGATAAAGTTACGACTGATTTTTATGATTTGTTTGTATCAATTACGGTAGCAATGAGTCAAGTGTGCCAGATACCATCTTGGGATCGGAACCTCCATTTAATCTTAACACAGAATATAGCTCGAATATTCCGCAAAAGTGATTGTTGGATTTCTACCCAAATGCCAGCCTCTGGACAAAGCTAAGTCCTACCCTTGATAGGGGTGCCACTGCCAATAAATGTATCATTATTTAACAATCCACAATATGGTAAAGGACATCCAGACAATGCATGGTGGCCAGGTCTCTCTGGGAAAAGACAAGAAGGAAGGTTACAAGTTACCATCAAAAAAGATAACCTATAAAAGATAAGCCCTTCCCTGCAGCCCAGGCACCCCAGGCCCCACCAGCAGGTATGGCACCCCAGTCTGCTCTGGCACCTTCGCCATCCCCATCACACCCGTTCCCCCGGCACTTTTCGCATGGGGGTTCAGCAAGCCCGCGGGAGCATCCCCCCAGGGCCGAGTCACCACCAGCGGGGCAGGCAACGGTGGGGCGGGACGCGGACGACTCCCCTCTCCCCTTCCCCAGGGGGAGCAGCCCTTTGGTGGGGAAGCCAGGACAGACAGGTCCCTGCAGGACTCACGGACACGGCCCCACGCAGAAAGCAGCACAGAGCCCCTGCGACAACGACAGACCTTGGGGGCCGGGGGGGACGCGGGCACACACGACAGCAAGGGCTGCAAGGCCTTCGTCTTGAACACCACCAGCGTCCCCTCCAGCGGGGACGGGGCTCGGTGCAAAGCCCTTCAAAGCCTCAAGACCGTCACGGCCTTCCTCGGGTCCCACTGACCTCAGCCCCGGAGAGCCCAGCTTTGCCTCACTGACACAGCAAAATAACCCCAAATCACCCCAAGAATGGCGAGGGAGGGAGCTGCAGGCCAGGCAGGGACCCTCCTCCCCTTCTCTGGCTGCACCTTGGGCAGCCACAAGACCGGGAAGTGGCGGGGGGAGCGGAAATCAGAAGGAAAAAAACCCCAACCAACCCCCCAAAAAACCCCAAATCACTGCACCGGCCAGAAAGTGCCTGGAAACTTCATCCCTCTTTATTGCCCATTTCCCAAGCGAGCTCCACGACCTGGGAGCAACGCAGCCAACGGCATCTTTGAGAACCAGACTCACAACCTGCTGCAGCTGACCCTGCTTGAGCAGCCGAGGTGGGCTGGATGATCTCTAGAGGTCCCTTTCAGCATCCATTCTGTGCTGCTGTGACTCTGTCTCCGTCGTGGTTTAACCCCAGCCAGCAACTAAGCACCACGCAGCCGCTCACTCACTCCCCCCCCTCCAGTGGGATGGGGGAGAAAATCGGGAAAAAGAAGTAAAACTCCTGGGTTGAGATAAGAACGGTTTAATAGAACAGAAAAGGAGAAACTAATAATGATAATGATAACACTACTAAAATGACAACAGCAATAATAAAAGGATTGGAATGTACAAATGATGCGCAGTGCAATTGCTCACCACCCGCCCATCGACACCCAGCTAGTCCCCGAGCAGCGATTTCCCGCCCCCCACTCCCCAGTTCCTATAGTAGATGGGACGTCGCATGGTATGGAATACCCTGTTGGCCAGTTTGGGTCAGCTGCCCTGGCTGTGTCCTGTGCCTACTTCTTGTGCCCTGGCTGGGCAGGAGAAGCTGAAAAATCCTTGACTTTAGTCTAAACGCTACTTAGCAACAACTGCAAACATCAGTGTTATCAAGGTTCTTTGCAAACTGAACTCAAAACATAGCACTGTACCAGCTACTAGGAAGACAGTGAACTCTATCCCAGCTGAAACCAGGACACTTTTAACCACTTAACATTCCCTGAGAAATTCCCCAAGAGCTCAAGAAGAAAGAGCAGAAAGACAGGAGACAGGTGAAAGCCTAGAGCGCCAGCTAGACGGAATGAAAGACCCTCTTCCTTCTCTGAAGCTTCAGCAAGGCTTCCTTCACCTGCTTGTTCCTCCGACTGTAAATGACGGGCTTCAAACTGGGGCTGACGAGAGTGTAGAAAAGGGAAAGAACTGTCTCCCTCCCAGAGGACTTACCGCTCCCAGGCCCCGCGTACATGAAGATGGCGTTTCCATAAAAGACACCCACCACGGTCGGGTGAGAGCCACATGTGGACAAGGTTTCGTGCCATCCTGGCACAGAGCGGATGCGCAGATCGGTGGCCGGGATGTCCAGGGAGGAAATCAGGATTAAGGCTAAAGGGAAGAGGAAGAAGCACACACAAACAGCAAAGATCAGGACTTTATTGGCAGGAGCGGCAGTGCAGGCCAGCTTTAAGACAGCAAGAATTTCACAGGAGAAGTGGACAGCCTCGCAGGGGCCACAGAAAGGCAGGTGTAAAGCCAGAGAGGCTTGCAGTGTACCAAATACGAACGCCAAAGCCCACAAAACTGTGGCAAGGGTGAGGCGCAGCCTCCAGATCATGATGAGGGCACAGCAGAGGGGACGGCAGATTGCCACGTAGCGAACATGAGACATCACGGCCAGCAGCACGCACGCTGTAAGTGCAAAGATTAAATAAAGATGGATCTGTGCCCCACACCCAGCAACGGAGAGGGTTCTGCCTTGTCCAAGGAGGCTCCTTAGCATACGGGGACATTGCTGGAGGCGTAGCAGATGTCCGCGATGGAGAGGTGGCAGAGGAAGAAGTACCTGGGGCTGTGGAGGCAGTAGTCCAGGCAGATACGCAGAAAGACAAGTGTGTTTCCCATCCGAGTGGCAGAGCAGAGGGCAGAGAAAAGGCCAAAGAGGCAGCGCTGCAGGGCTGGGGTGCTGCAGAACCCCAGGAAGACGAATTCTGTGACAGTCTTTTCATTCTGCACGCTGTGCTGGAGGTGAGGCAGCACAAACTGCGACCACGGAGATCTGGAAGCGAAGGAGCAAGGAAAAGGAAAGAAAAAGGAGAGTTTTCCTAAGAATGTTGTGTCCTTTACTCTTTACGCTGCAGCTCCCTTCTCCCTGTTTTTCCCTCTGACTCCAGTGAAAGGTGCGTACTACCCTCCCCACGCTGAGCGACGTACATCTGAATTGCAAGCTCCAATCTCCCTGCAAACTTTGAGCAGTTTGACCAATCTCGCACAACTTTGCTGCCTAGCTTGCCCTTGAAGTCTTTCTTTTCCTGGGTTGGTTTTGGTTTTTTTTTGCAGGGGGTGGGGAGGGGCAGGGTGTGGTGTCGCTGTTGGAGAAGATAAGATGATGAAGATTGCAGGTGTCGATTAAGGTGAAGCCAGAACAACTTCAAAGCAGCCGTTTTAAATTAAGTCCATATTAAAAGGAATGCACAGTTGACAGAATAATTCCAGTTTTACCATTAAACCAACCAGCATTTCCAAGCCACTGCTGTGTCCTCTTTACCTTGGTGAAATGCATTCCTATTGAATCCTGCAGTTGCTTGAGCCAACTCCCCTATCCCAGCAGGGAGGCTACTGCAGGTCCAGGAAGGTCAGGCAGAACATCACCTTGGTTCCTGCTGTGCAGCTGCTCGCCGTTACCAGTTTCGCAGGGTGCTGGTCAAGGTCCCTGGGCATCCCCTGGCACTTGTCTCCACGCAGCTCTCTGGTCTCCAAGATCTTCCGCCACTTCCAGGATACTTCCTCCAGCCAGGATCTTCACCTTTTCCTTCCTGGGTCCCCTCCTTCTCTTCAAGATCCCTTCTTCTTTCTGGGAACCCTTCTTTTTGCCACCACCTCTTCTTTCTGGAACCCCACGCCCCCAGTGTTCCCAATCTAAGTTGTCTATGGGAGCAGTACAATGCCTGATCAGCCTCCGAATTAAGGCTTCTCTCTCCTAGCTCGTTATTAACTGTAGGATTCGGGACATGCCACTTTTGCTTATTCCAGGTGTTACCCAAATTTACAACCAGCCCACGCTGGCTGCGTGTAGCGAGAAGCAGGCTTCTGCTTGACAGCTCAGAATCCAGTTTCAGACATTCACATGCACAGACCTTGCCACACACGTGCACCCAGTCACGTCTCGCCTGGTAACCTTCACAGTTTGAGCCAGTTTTTTGTCTAC
Source organism: Buteo buteo (assembly GCF_964188355.1). NCBI lineage: Eukaryota > Metazoa > Chordata > Aves > Accipitriformes > Accipitridae > Buteo > Buteo buteo. The sequence continues at coordinate 639,910 of NW_027439222.1, read as the reverse complement.
GGCCGGGCTTCAGAGGCAGGGCATGGCCACAGAAGCGCATTCCCCCCGTCAGTCTGTGAGGTGAGCAAGGGAGAGTCAATACTTGTCTGGTGAGCCTCATACCCAGACAAGCTGGGCGATCCCTCTCCTGCGACAGCCCTGGGAAAAGCCACAGCAGGGTGCTCCCTTGCCTCTGCCTAGGTCCCTGGGGTTCCCCTGCCTGCCATTGCTCCTTTGTCCTCCTCTGTGTTTGTGGAGATGAACCTTTAACCACACAACCTAACACCTACAACATCGGGAAAAAGAGAGGCTGCAGAGGGTCCAGCGGGGAAGGTCGCCGATGTCAAATGCTCTTTGTGAGAGGCAGCACACCCAGCTCACCTCCTCGCTCCTGAGCTGCTCTATCGGAAGCACTGCGTGCAGGACGCTCTGTTCAACAGGCTGTGTCTGTATCTGACTGCCTTGTCCTCGCTACAGCACCGTGTGCTGGGGGAATGCCACGGAGAGCAAGGAGGACGCTCTTTCCCCAGGAGCAACGGAGGGTGCTCAGCTGAGTGCTGCTGCAGGGGCCACAGTGGGGCAGGCAGGCAGGGAGGGGAAGGCAGGAACGAGGGAGCTGGGAGTCACCGGCCAGTCTGGGAGATGCCCCCCGAGAGGCTCGAGAACCCTGGAAGCACAGGACGAGCTTAGAGGAGGTTCAACGTGAGGCCCTGTGGTTAACCATCCCCTCCAGATCTGGATCTTCTCTGGTTCCCAAGTTACCGTGCAGTTTAACAGCCTGCTGCAGAGATCCTGACTGGGAGATCACTGTACCTCCAGGAGTTGGGGATCCACCTAACAGTTCACCGGAGCGGGTGCAGGTCTGTGCTGCACCGTACGTACGGCGTGGCCTTCAGGCTGTGTCCCTACACATGGCCCTTGGCCGCAGGATAAACGGAGCTGGTTGACTGTGACAGAGGAGCCTCCAGGCAGCTCCTGCTTGGTACCAGCGATTACGCCACCTGCGCGGCCCTGCCGTTATCTAAAGTGCAGCAAGAAGTCCGCGCGTGAACATCCTTTACGCATAGAGTTGTTTTCTTCTAAGAAAAGTTGTATAACACCGTGAATGACCAAAAGGAGGAACTTCTCCACAGGCAGGATCTGTACAGTGTGCCAAGGGAAAATCCATCTGGGGTCTGCCCAATGCTGCATGAACGCAGGGTCCCCAGCATCTGAAGGGACCTAAGATTTACTTGCTACCGAGATGCCTCTTCTTGCTGCCTGTATGCCTTCTTCCTGGCTACGTTGCCTCCCAAGATCTTGCCCACCCCCAGCCTACTGGGGAGGGGGGGAATGTTAGAGAGACAGCCTTGATGCTGTGCCAGCACTGCTCAGCCATGGCCAAAACACTGCTGTGTTATCAACAGCTTTCTAGCTACCAGTACAGAGCACAGCACTACGAGGGCTGCTATGGGGTAAAAGAACTCCAACTCAGCCAGACCCAATACAGAAGGAAAGTGGAGGAACAACAGAGGGGGCAGCCCAGGGACACAGAGCCCCCCCCAGGTCTCATCTGGCCGCTCCTGTGACCATACGGTGTACTCAAAATCAAATACCTGAAGTGCTCCCTTAGATGCAGTGTACAGCCAGGGGACAAGAAGGTGGCAGTTCTGCATTTTGCAGCTCCCAGGCTGATGGCAGAGCCAAAGCAAAAAAACCAAAACCAAAACCAAACCAAGCAAGAGAGGTAAAACTGAAGCGCAGGGAGCAAATGCTTCTCTTTCACCTTAGGCCAACTGCTCGGACGCTCTCTATGCTGCCCTGCCACAGAGGGCATCCCTCTCGTACCAGTAAGAGACAGAAGAGTGAATTAAAGCCAGGACCCCAAACCAGACCAAAAACCCGGTCGTGATGAAGAAGAAAGTGGAGAATGCATCAAATATAACAGAAAATTATTTTGGACATTCCCAGTTTACATTTGGAAAAAAGAGGAAAAAAAAAAAAGCGGAGGAATTAGGTATTAAAAGAAGAGCACTGAATGATAAAGCAGTAGCAGTCCCTCTACCACTACAAACCCACACCCCCACACGCACACGTACGCACACAGACTTAACACCACCAAACTCCCATTGACTGTGACGTTCACCTCAGCTTGCTGGTCTAGAGACACTGAATGCCTGAAGCACACCAAGGATAACTGAAAACATCTGCATGGCTTTAATGGGAATCCTCCAACTGAAACAAAGCGCTTTCTCCCTCTGTCTGCGTTGGCACATCCCCGAGTCACGCTCTCGCTCCTCTCCTTCCAAGTCAAGATTCCTAAACGTGAAAAGCGGGAGTGGGGAAAGGCAAAGGGAAGAGAAAAAGAGGGAGAGCATCATCAGTGGAAGACCTGCCAGCTGCTGCTGATTCAGCCCTGTTTGGGGGACCACCCCAGCAGAGAGGAGCTGGTTTGCATGCCACGGTCCTCACTGCCTGTTCCCAGGGACAGGCTGTTTGCTCAGCCTTGCCGGCCAAAGCGTGGGAAAAGCGTAGGCGTGCACCGTCGCTTGCAGAGGAGCACGGACACGTTCGTGTGCAATCCTTTACCTTTTTCCTCCCTGGATTCAAAGGGTTTCTGTCTTCAAAGTGAGAGCCTTCCATACAGTCGTTGGTGACATTTCATCCAGGATAATAATCTCAGAAGGATCAGTCCTGCAATAAATATTTTACACAGCAATCCGTGATTATGGGAACTGATGCCACCAAGGGCATTAGCATCAGCAAGAGGAACAGCGGAGCCCTGAGAATCAAAGCTGCGCATAAGCATGGGAGGTTTTGCTGGATGAGGAGTTTTGGGAGGCAAGCTGGGGAGCTGCAGAGCAACAGCTCTGTGCAAAGGCTCTTGCTGGGGTTTAGCCCTGGTCCGGGTTCCTAAGCCACTGCTGGTACAGATCACGCCTGCAACTCCTCATGTGTAAGTATGAGGAACTCCAGCTACCGTAAAGGCGCTGATGATGCAAGGTTTGGGGGTCAAACGCGAGTGCTGCAGCCACTCTGCTTGGGGTCAGAGCCCTGCGATCACCTCCTGCAGCCCTGCCCCCGAATTTGATTTTCCCACCAAGCTGCCTGCTGGTTTCTGTGGGATGCCCCACAAAGAGGCAAGTGGAGAAAACTCTGCCAAACCCCTTCAAGCTAATCTTGCCGGGGGTCCTGGCGCTTGGTGGGGCTTTACCTGTCACTGCCTTGCTTTGGGATATCCATGTCACTGGTCTTCCCCACGTTCAGCTGAACTGAACTTGCAGCAGCAGCAGCTTCCATCGCCCTCCTGGACTCCTGAGGTAAAAAAGGGACAAATCACGTTCTCTGTCTTTGGTCAAAGTGGAGATAAGCTGAATGCCCAGCACAAACTTAGCAGTCTGCCCTCCCCTTCTGCCCCTTGGCAGCTATAGGTATTAGTGCAGCAGGGTAGAAACCGTTCACTCCAAAGGTTTTGGGGCAGGGGGATTGGGTGTTCAAAACACGATTATGAGCAAATCTTGCCAGCAGCAGCAGCAGCACCTTCTAATAATAATCATCGTAATGATAATGACCTTGGTGAAAAACGACTCGTTTTAAAAATTACACCTGTATTCAAGCGTTCAGCTCACTGCTACTTGAGGAAACAAAGGTTACAACGTGGGATCCAGGCTATTGGGATCTATTTCGATTGAGTGCTGATCTTCCCCCAACATTTCCAGACAAGCTGTAAGAGAAACAGGCAACCTCACAGCCCGACGGAGATGTCCAGCCCCGAGGACCCAGCAAGCCTTACCTCTTCTTCTTCTCTGGCTTCATTTCTGGCATCGTCCAACTTCTTCTTCCTTTCTGGCATAAGGTCATCCAGAAAGCTGAGCTCGCGCTTTGAGAAGCAGAAATCCATCGCTTTCCGGACAAAGACGAGAGCCAAAACCTTCACGAATAAGAGGGAAGATGCGGTGAGCTCAGAGACGATGCCACCTCTCACTCCAACGCTGCAAACACCCCGCTGCTGAGCGGCGGCAGCTCTTACCATCATGGGAAAGATGATGGCGGCACGGGACACCTTGATGGTCCAGAGCAGGACGAGGCAGGTCAGCTGGATCACCGTGAACAAATGCACCTTTTGCAAGGGCACGTGCCGCAGGTAGATGAAATCCGGCTGGTGTTTTGCTGGCATCCAAAACAGCTTCAAGCGATCAAAGAACTGCAAAATAAAAGGGAAAGGTTGCCGCCTTGGGACTGCGGCAAGTTTCTGGCCCTCTCGAGACGTGGAGGCGGTTTGCAGCATCTCGCTTGCCGTCAGAAATCCTGGATCCCACCGCGTTCCTCCTGGGAGCAGCACCCATTTTCCCTTCGCTCCATCTATCAACCGGCTTGCCCCTGAGAGCTGCCCACCAAACGGCAACTATTCCGTGCCATTCCATTATTAGCATTTCTCGGCCCACTGAATCCCCCAGCGAGGATTTCCACCAGTGGCAGAAACTGCCTTCCCTTTGCACTGAATTCCCCCGCTTTCACGTAACCAAACACTGACCTGCCCTAAACCCTGAAACAGAGAGCGCTGAACTTGCCTGGTCCTCCCAGCCCTATATACCTCCTGTGCCTCCACCAATCTTTTTCTTACACAAAAGAGTTTCATTGCTTGCTCTGCAAGAAGTTTTTCCCATGCCACTGCTTTTTTCCCTGCTGCTACGGAGACAAAATACCAGGGAAACGACATGCCGCACGCTGTAAAAGAGTCCGTACCTGAATTCCTCTGAGCGACGACACACCCATGTAGAGAAAGACGCCATAAAGCACAGGCATTGGTATAAACTGGGGGGGAAAAGAGAAAAAAAAAAAAGAATGCAATCGTTTCTTTCTCCATATTGCATTTTCAGTATTACCACCCTCTTCCACAGGCACTGCCTAAAATTGCTTGAAGCCTTCCAGCTTCCATTCAGGCTTACAGATGGGTCAGGTTTTAACCATTAAAGATTTTGTGCGCACGAGTGAGCTAAGGCTCTGCTTTAGGCTGAACTTTGGAGTTACCTCTCCTCAGAATACTCCTATTTTCCAGAAAGGTTGGAGGAAAATAGGCGATTTCACCCGTGCTACCCTATGCCGCATTCTGTGGCGGTAGAAAAACACTTCTGCCTAATCTTGGGGCAACAGGCAAAGGCCACAGGCCTCCTTTTAGCCTAGAGACGAGATTACTTTGTGGGAGGAACGTGCAAGGAAGCCCACGGGGATGACCTCAGTGTGTTTAGCTCCTGGGAACAGCTGCTCCGGGGCATTTGGGGAGCAAATTGCAGCCCGTAAAGGGCTGCCTGTTTGAAAGAGAGCAGACGTGCTGGTCTGAATATGCTCAGCTGTAACCCATAAACATGGGCGGGCCTGAAAGACACCCGAAAATTCAAGCAGTTGCGTTGCTCGCTTGCCTCGAGCACACCAAACGGGGGCCCGAAGGGCTGCAAAGCCTAACCGAGGCTGGTTCCCACCGTGGGTCAAGCCCCAAGGGTTGGGATCACCCCCTCCTCCTCCGCTCCACAACTAACTACTCAGGCCTGCAGAGAGGGGACTGTTTTTCTGTAACCTCCAACAAGCTCGCGGTTGTCGGGTGGTTTGCATTTTCCTCTCACCTTTAACACGGAAGTGAAGAAGACGGAGCAGCCCATGAGCCCAAAGATCAGCAAGCCAGTGACTCTCTGCTCTCGTATCCCCAGAAACTTGGGTTGTTCTCCTGGAGCTGAGCAGTCAGACTCTACTTTGAGGCTATTCACGTGGGTGATGGACAGGACGGTCGCAGCCACAAACCAGGGCAGCCCCATCACCGAGCACACCCCCAGCATCACGGCCACCACGAAAAGGTCCAGGTGGTACCCGCATCCTTTCTGCAGGCAGGAAAACAAGAAACAGAGCATCCCATAGCACAAGAGCAAGGATAACGTCGCAAGTCAGACTCAAACCCTGCTCGAGCACAGGTCAACTTCTTCAGAATTTAAAACAAGAAATGGAAACAAGTAAGGGTGTACGCAGGCTTTGCACAAGCACCTGGCATGAAAATCTGGCAGGAGTTCAGACACAAGGGATATGGGGAGCTTGTGCGATACATACTTCTCCAAAAAAACCCCACCCACAACCCAAAACCACCAAACCGTTTTTTTCACTCACAAAGAAAATTCTACCACTTGCGAGGAAGGTGTGACTCTGAGTTATCCCTGGCAGCGCATCAAAACAATGCATTCCCCGCACCTGCTGCCGCTGCCGTTTCAAAACAAAAACGCGCTTCCATATTGCTCCAAGATTAATTTGCTCCTCCAAAAGGTTGCTCATCTGAACTGCCCTGTCACTTGCTCCCTGCATCATCGTTAATCCAGGAGAGCATCCTGCCACGCAGCCTGACCTTGTCCCAAACCAATGCCTTCAGAAAGCATCGGCAATAAGAGCTTCTCCCCAGACCTGCAGCCCAGAAGGGGCTGGGGCCGGGGTCATCTCTCGCAGGCCCTTACCTTCAGCTTGTGCTCCTTCCTGTTCACAATAACGGCACTGATCTGCTGGTCCATGAATATCAAGATGGTGCAGAGCAGAGCTGGGACGAGCGCAGCCAACACCGTCCACCAAGGGTTGGGTCCTATGGGGTTGATGAACCACCCGCGGTCGTCTCTGGTAGGCTGCAACAAAGCCCACACATCAGCATTGTCTCCCAGCCCAGGCACTCCACTGGCTTTCCTTTTCCCCTCCCTCCCTGTGTCAGAGCACCTCCCAGCCCTGGCTTCATGTCCCCCTCTCCCGTGGGCTTCAGCAGTGCCAGTCTCCTCTTTGCAAGCACCTCTAGGTACTTCTCCTGTAGGTATCTAGTTTTGGGGCCATCTTCTCGTTGCCAGGAGGAAGCAAGGCACTTGGAGGTGGAAGAGGAGATGGTCACACCACCAGCATCTCCTCCAGACTCAGCCCTGCCCTGCCCCGGCATCACCTTGTGGCACCCCCACGTGCCAAAACACCCCATTACCTTGAACGTGTGGGGGACCTGGAGCTTTGGCGATGGGATCCCAACCACAAAGTCAAGGAGCACCATGATGGCGATGGTGAGGAAAACAGCAAAGTCGCTCACCGTGGACCGTACCTGGGGTGAGAAACCAGAGGTGAAAGGGGCATGGCAAACAGGGCCGTAACGTGAGATGCAAGAGTTGCGGACATCCACAACATTCAGGCTGGTTAACCAAATCCCACCGCCCCTCTGAGCACATGCAGCCTGATCCCTTGCTTAGATACTGTTGCTGTGTTTGTCCCCGTGAGATCTGGCGTCAGATAATAAAAAAAGCTTAATTAGGCGGACAAGGGTTGGTTTAAGTCAAAACCTAAAAATAATAATAATAATATTAAAAATAAGAAAAGAGATGTCTGCCACTACAGCTACACTCACAGCTACAACGGCAACAAGGCACTGAGGCATCCTTTAGTCCTCAAAAGGAACCTCCTCATTCGAATCTACTTTCCGCTCGAGCACATAATGCGCAGAAGGTAGGGAAAAAAAACCCCAACCCCAACCCCCAAAACTTTGGGAAACCTGACTTCCTACTACCTGAGGAGGGGGAAAAAAAAAAAAATTAAAAAAAATCAAACCCCAAAAATCTTCAATCTGGGGCAGATCGCGAGGCAGGTGGGAAATGCTACGATGATTTTGCACTCACGGAAATGAGTGCGGGACATCCAAGCTCTTGGAGAGCTTGGCCTGCAAGGCCAACGTTTCCCAGCTTGACCATGGCGGGGCTAATACTGCTTAGTGCTCCAGGAAAGCCATTTTGGGAAACGAGTGTGGAGATGGACGCTGGCCACCATCTTCTACTTACTCTGGTTGGAAAGTAGCGGCTGGTTTTAAACTTCTTCAAGAAGCTTGACAGGGCAAAGGTGGCGAAGAAGAGGATGCAGCACCAGAGGAACACATCAGGCGTGTAGGGGCCGTCGCGTCCACAGGCAGGTCCTTGAAACTCCCCACGCAAATGCCGACATTCCTGGAGAAACAGAGCGTCAGGACACAAAGGCAGTGCATGTGCGGCAGGGAAACCTCGCGTAGCTAGGGGGTTTTGAGGATCTTGGTCCAAGATCCACGACCCTCTAACTGCTCCTGCCAATGGAGATTTATATGTAATGAGCAGCAGCAGCTGAACAAGTGACACATCGAACTATAGAGCGGAGAAACGAGATGTGAGGGGACACCATACCACGCACCCTCGGCACATCCTCTGCCTGCCATTCGAGCAATCGTGGCTAAAGAAGACACCAGAGGGGAAGGAAACACTGGAAACTCTTGGGGAGAGAGAGAGAGGGAAGAGGGAAGGAGGGCTAAAGACAACCATGGTAGGAAAGGAGGAGAAGAGACAAATCGTCCCTTCCCAGGGGAGGGCTCGCAGAACCTGGCCAAGAGGGGATGAAGGCCACCATAAGAGCCTGCCGCCCTAGGCCCGGGCTCTGCTTCCAGCCACAACAGCCTGAGAGGCTGCTCAGACATGCAAATTTATGCATGTACCTACAGACAGCACTGAACGAGAAAGCAAGGCCCAGAGTTACTAGGAACCCATTAAGGAGGCCAATTACTACCTTTCAAGCATGAACTTAAGTCCTACCTACAACTTCTACAATAATCAAACCACCCACTACTTAACCTTCCTCCCAGTCAGAAATACTGTCCGGCAACAGGCTTGAGGGGGACACTTGCTACCTACCCACAACGCTGGGGACCAGGTAGACTGGGACAAGGTGGACTCTCCTCCCGAGGACCAAGCGGTTTTAACAAACCACACGCTAGATTTAAGCAAGGACTTTTCCGAGCAGCACTAGCACAGTTTGAAGCCCATCATTCCCTGAAGGGCTCTGACTTTTGCACCATGCAAATGCCCCTGGACCCCGTGGCCGCGGCGCGAGGAAGCAGTGGCTCGGGGCACTTACGGTCACCGTGAGGTTTTCCCAGGCGATGCCAGACACGTTGATCCCGTTGCTCGCCCAGAAACGCAGCGTTTCGTTGCTGGGATGGGTCGGTGCCTCACACTTACAGCTGGGAGGAGAGAAGCCAAGACAGGGGTAAGGGAAAGGCGATGGAGGTGCAGCCCGCAGATCCTGCCAAGGGGCAGCAGCTTTCTCAGGGGGAAAAAAACCCACTAGTAGCTGGTGAGGAAGTCCAGCTTGCTGTGCATGTGCACAGGGTAGGTGTCTCGCAGGTGACTCAGCTTCTCCAGAGCCTCGTAGATGAAGATGATGCAGATGAGGGAGGCAAAGGCTTCTTCCGTGAAGCGGGTGACGTAGCACACCAAACAGCTGGCATCGGTGGCCACCAGCACTATGCACAAGAAGGCGGTCCACAGCCCAATGCACGCCCGCAGAGACAGATAGGAGAGCGTGTACTCCCTGGGAAAGCAAAATGAAACAAAGGCTGCAAAGGCCAGCAAGAGGCCCTGAGACATGCCTGCCTTCGGGGAAAACAGGGAGCAATTCTGGAGCGTGTCAAGGCTGCGGATGGGAAATGCAGTTTCCAGGTACTACTACAGAGAGCCTCGGGGCTGTGGTGCAGGGTGTAGACCCACAGGAGGAGAGGCCAATTATTTAGTTACCACTGTTGAACAAGGATCTTGTGTTAACACCTTGGAGGCTGCTTGAGGTCAGGTCCCTCTTGGGCCAGGTGGTGTTCTCCCACATCACCCTGATGCCCTGACACTGAAACCAGCTGGGTTTGCACCCAGTCACCTGCTGCCAGCAAGCTGGGGCTTAATGATAAACCTTATGGCAATAAGGGTGGTTTATCTCCCATCAAAGCCATAGCAACAAAAGGACTGTCACTAAAATCTAGCAACTACCCCTAAGAAACAGAAAAGCAAAGCAAAGCATCTTTTCTCCATCACTGCCCCCTTCTGAAGGCTCTCGCAGCACCCAGCTGCGGCAGCCAGCCTTACTTGCAGAATTTGTAGAGGATCTTCTCAAACACGAGGACGGGTCCGGTGCTGCCGAGGATGGTGAGAGGTTGGCCGGCAAAGAGGCAATACACCACGCCGGCCATGGACGCGCCCAGCAGCGACTCCATGGCACTCTGTCCGGGGAAGAGAGGCAGCCGTGAGTAAATAAATCGTTAGGGAGAAACAAAAACCAAAGCCGATTCACTGCAGCGAGGACTTTGGCCTGACTTTTATCCTCCCCCATGCCCCCCAACAGAGAGACGTGCTCACTATCTGGCCATTGGTCGCCTCCCCCAGCAGTCCCCCAAAGGTGATGACAGGGGACATGCAGGCACAGTAGAGGAAGAGGAAGGACGCCAGGCACTGCAGGCTCAGACCATCCCGGAAGTCGCTCCAGAACCACGGGGCTTTCCGCTTCACGTCCAGGGTCAAACCTCCAAAGAGCCTGCAGGAAGGAAAAAGAAGAGAGTCTGTTCTCTTGGAGGAACACGGTGACTTTGCTTTGCTGCAGAAGGGCAATCAGAAGCACGGAGTCACTTTCGTGGCTAAAAAGAAGCACTCTCCTTCCTCCCAAATCAAGGAAACCTGCGTGCAATGGTGATGGCTGGGGCTGAGCCCAGCTGCCCAGATCTCCCCCCTGCCCAGCCCAGGGGACCAAGCTGGCAATGCGGAGCCCCTTCGTTGAACCAGCTAACCCCAAAGACCTGCTAGAAGGGAGGGTGCATGCTCAGATTTGAGAAGCAAACAGAAAAAAAACCCAAACTATTAAAGCTCCCACCTTCCCGTCCGCTGCAGTTCAGGGCCACTGTGTTTCTCCAGCGTGCTGTGAGAAGCACTGTCGTCAAGAGCTCCTGGCATCTTCCTTTTTTCCTGTTAAAATGGAAGTAAGATAAAGCTATGGACTTGTAACCGCTGGCTTGTTTTGCTTCTGGTCTGGCTCTGTGACTGTGTCAGAGTGGGACCTTGTGAATTTGGGCCCCTGAACAGCATCCCCAGCCGTCCCGCCCGTCCCCCTCGCGCCTCCCACCTGCGAAGGGACGTTTTTCGGGGGCTCGATTCGGATCGATGGATCCCACTCTCCTGGCGGCAAGACCGTGACCTGATCCAGAAACTCGTCGATGCCAGCCACGAGGTCAGCCCCGTTCTTGGCTTTATAGGCAACGTCACGGAAAACCTGCCAAGAGAAGACAACCTGGTGAGAGGACAACCCAGCTCGGAGGTCCTAACCAGTGCAATAAGCTCTTGGCTAAACGCAAGGCTTTTTCCCCAAAATTTCCTGCTGGAAAGGGCAGGAAATACTCCCCCAAAAGGAAAAATCTGTGCGTCAGGGCATTTGTAATCATCTCCCCCACGAGGCCCCCGTCCCCCATGGCACACCATACCCTTCTGCTTAAAGAGCAAGAGAAGTTTGACTGGCCCTGGCAATGCCACCACTGGCGACAGCGTGCTGGGGACCCCGGCAAGAAGGATGAGGTGCAGGATGCACCCCGGGTGGGATTTCAGCCTCCAGGATGTGGGGTGATGCAAATCTGCGTGTTCGCTTCGGGGTGAGAAAGAGGGCTGGGCTATTTGGAGAGCTGCGGGCAGCTGGGACAGCAAATCCTCTTCCTCACTACTTCAGAGACAGGGAGAGCTGAAGAAAGGCAAAAATGACCCGGAGCTATCTCATCTTGTCGCACCTCATCTGTCATGATAGTGGCCATGGACCTGCCGATCTCATGGTACTGATGGGCTTTTCCTTCTGGTCCAAGCAAAACAAACAGGAACCTGGGCAAGAAAAACAAAATGAGAGAGAGAAGAAGGTGTCCTTGCTCCAAGAGCACCCAAGGAAAGCCCTGGCAGCTCCCAGCCCGGAGCGTGGCTCAAGACGGGACACGTAGGCTCAGCGACGCCACGATGAATTTGAAATTCTTCAAAACCGACGGCAAATTTCATTTGGGGGCCAACTTTCATTACAATTGGCCGATGGGTTTAAAAGCTACAGCAGGGAATGGAGAAATGAAGGCGAGGAGATGCGGGTGGGGGAAACGTGCTTGCTCCCCCTCCCACTCGCCTTGTTCCCTTGGGACACCAAACTGATGCCTGCAACTCGATCTTTGGTTGGGTGTCTTTTTTACGGAAAAAATTTGCGCTTCTCATTCGCACCTTGTTGGGATGGGAACTTCCGTCATGCCCGAGAGGAGGACAGCCGGGCTCAGGCGGACAAATGCCACGATGGGCTGGTGAAGGAAATCCAGCTCTCCTACGAGCACGTTGGATGCTTCAGCCCCGGTGGGAATTTTCTTCATGAAGTGCAGCTCCGCCTGGGCACGACAAGCGATTTTCAGGCAATTACCCCAAAAGCAAAGCCCACAGCGCTCTGCAGCACACTCTCCAGCCAAGTTTGCAAGAGCAAATCTGGCCCTAAAGGCGTGAGAAAGCTACGAGTGTCTCACCTTGCTTAAATCCGTTGCTCTGCTCTCAGGGTTCACCCCATCTTTAGCTTCTGCAGCGGTGGGAGAAGGACAAGAGGTGATTGTTTGGGCTGGTAGGAAAAAGAAAGACACTCAGAAAGATGGACGAGGAGCAACTGGGACGCTTCTCCTTTGCCCGGACAAGTCTAATGGGGCCACAGCCCTGCAGAAAGCCTCACCTGGCTTGTAGAGGAGGTGCAGGTCTGACTGCCTCTTGCTCACATCAGCAAACGAGCAGACAGCGGGCAGAAGGTTGGTTGTCTTCTCGTTCTGATGGTGGTGCTTCCTCAAAAGGACTTCTCGAACTTGCGCCCACACGTGCTCATCAAACTCCGTGGACTGTTCTTGCTGGGCCAGGATCGTATCTGAGGATGGCAAAGGGAAACAAAGCCATCAGAGCAGAAACCCCAACAAGTCCCGACCCCCAAAGCCCCCAGGGAAGGCTGTGCCACACAGGCTGCACCCTAATGCCGGCTCAGCCTTGCATAGCAAGGCCTTTTAATAATGTTCAGCCTTTGCAGCCAAAACGAGAATTTTCTTCTGCTAAGAAACATGGCATCCAAGTGCTTATTCATCATTCCGCTAAGATAAATATTTCCCATTCTAAATGACGCAATTTTCTTGCCCGACCTGGCCTTTCTGACTCTACACGTTCACCCAAATTATAAGCGATCTATAGCACAGACGTTCCCAGAGCTTCCCGTGCTGATGGAGTGCAATTTGCCGAGCCCAGGGAGAAACGTGCTAAGAACGGCTCCGACTTCTCCAGCCCTTGAAAGGGCTGAATGGAGACCTGCCGCCAGTCAAAGATAACTTCTCCAAAGCGGCTTTTGCAATTAACTTCAAGTATCTTCCCCACAGAAATACACTGCTTGGTCATCGCCAGATAAACTCTGCCTTAAAACTCTTACATGCTGGATCTTAAGGCAAAAGCAAAAAAAAGAATGCGAGGAAACAGCTTGTAAGAAATAGTTCCTTTAAGGAGGTTCAGCTCTTACGCAGACTCTGTATTTCTAAGAGCAGCCTGCTAAGCCCTGACACACGCTCCTTTTTGGCTGCAGAATATTCTCTAGTGGCTTCTCCAACCCCACAAACTGCTTTCAAAAGGACCCCGCATTGGAATAAAAAAACGGTGCGACTGTTGCATGCCCAGTCTACATCCAAAAACAGCTCATGAGAAAAACACAGTGGCACTTCTGGAAAAGGACGTGCCATTGGGGCAGGGTTTGATTTGGGAGTGAAGAGCACCGTGGCGAGCTGAGCTCGGCCGTTCCCGGAGGGATGCAGCGCCCATGGTACCTGCAATCTCTTCGATGCTGTTGGCACAAATGTCCAGCAGCACCGACCCGTTGCTGATGCAGCTCCTCAGCTCGGAGAGGCTGTGCAAGGACAGCGTGCCAACGTAGGGCTTGCTCCAGCGCTCGCCGCCATCTTCCACGTCCTCCTCAAACTTCAGCCACCTGCGGACATCGGGTGCGATCAGCCCCATTGCAAGAAAACAGCCCCAGCTCTGCAACCCCTTTGACAGAGCCACGGGGTGGCAAGAGGAGAAGGCTCCTTGTGCCGCCACCTGCAGCTGCAAAAGCTTCGCATCCTGGAGAGGAGAAAGCAGAGCCCACGGGCGCTGCCGGTGCAGGGACTCCTCTCCCACCGCAGCCAAGCAGCAGGGATTTACCTTGCCGTTTCCTTCCACTCGCCATCTCGGCCCTCTTTTACACAGATCTCATCCAGCTCGGAGAACAAGTGGTGAGGGAGGTGCTGCTCGTCCTCCTTGCTCCTGAGAATGAACTGCACCCGCTGGGACGGGGAGCCTGGGGGCAGAAGGCAAAGACCCATCCCGTTACTGCGCCTGAACACAGCTCGTCACGCTCACGTGCAAAGTGGCCATCAGCACCAGTGCAGCCATAAACACTGGGCTGGCCCCTCTCCTCTGCGTCTGTCTGGGCTTGCACAGAGCCGTGGAGAAGGAGAAGCATCTAGTCCACCTCTGCATGAGGATGGGCTGCTTTCCTTCCCCACATTGCCATTTTTAAAGCCAGGATCCCTCTAAGGAAGACGAGCCTAAACCCATTATGCATTTAACTGCATTAAAAAAAACACAAACAAAAAAAAACAACAAAAAAAAAGAAAACTTGGGAAAAAGAGGGTGTTGCTCAATACGGCCACTTTCCCTCGGAAGAACAGCAACTCACTCAAACTAGCCACGGGGACCTGCTTGCAGAAGGCCCCAGCGCCCACGTTGCCCCCAGGAGTTTAGCGAATGCCGCGGTGGGACTTACAGTGGTAGCCCTGCTCCATCGGGGCAGAGTCCTTCTCCCGTTCCCCTTCCCGATGCTTCTGGCTGTGGCGTCGGTGATGCCGGTGGCTCTGCCTAACCAGTGGCATCCGCGCGCCCACGTACAGGGTCCGGTGGCCTGCGAAAAAGCAGCGGTTTTTGCAGCACTCTCGGCATTGCGGCAATGGTTGAGGTGGCCGGTGCCTTGCTAAGCCACGGTTATATATCCCAGGAGCAACGCCAGCTTCCCTGAATGTTATTTTCACTGGACCTCCTTTTTTCCAAGCCTATTTTACTCGAGCTTTGCAACAACACAGCAACAACAAGTGTTGGCTCTGGGTCATCTAAAAGTGCCCCCAGAGTATTGGACCTCTTCTCAAATTCCAGCTTCGGCTGGACAACACTCAGACTTGCTCATTAAGCAGCAACACAAGCTAATTATTTTCAAAATCTCTGTATGGCACGAGGCGACAAGAGACGATCAAATCAGTCCCATCGTAATGAACTCCAGAACAAAAAAAGAAAATCACAGCCCCGCGTCTGCAGCCCTGAAATGATTCTCCTGACCTCTCCAAGCCAGGAGCAGCCTCTGCGAGAAAAAAAGCTGTGAATTATCGAGCCCTGTGGCTACAACTCACACCGTGGCCTCCCGGGGGGCTTTTTCCCTCCGTTTAAAAAGCCGTAATAGTAAAAAACGTGACAATAACTGTGCTGCTTCATTGAGAAGCGCGGCACGTTTTGCTGCACATGATGTGACACCCGACAAGGCACACAGGAGAGACTTTGTGCAATGGGAAAACGCGCTGGGCTGGTGGCTCCTCTACCAGGATCTCAGCAGAGACTCACCTTCCAACTCCTCCTCCTCATAGCGAACACTGACAGTGTTGCTCCTTCTTCCCCGGTCAATCACTGCCTCCTCGTCATGTCTCTGTTTAGCAACGACAAGAAGGGAAAAGTTGGGGCTGGGGGTGGAGAGCTCCCTTACGTCCTCCCAGCCATCACCCACCCCTGCGTCCACGCGAGTCCACGAGCCATCACGCCTCTACGTGCCGCCTCCTCCTCCTTCAGGCACAGCCCTAAAACCACGGACTTGTAGGAGGTTTTCCTTCCCATACGCAAATAAAACAGCCCATAACATCACCTCTACTGTATACCACGAGAGTCTGGACGTCTTTAATACAGCAGGAGAGGGATGAGTGTTTCAGACCAAAAAAACCCACCTCCTGCTTTGTTCTTGAGGTTCCTGTCTAAAAAAGTGATTTCCAAACTGGAAAAAAACCAACCCCAACCCACAAAACTGCACTTTTGAGCCCCGGCTGTGCTACCTGTAACTCTTCCAGAAGTGTCATTTTGTAACCCCCGTTTGGGTTCATCCTCACGTCAGTCACTGGGTTTCGGGGACAACTGAACCTCCAGGTCAGTCAGGGGGCCCGATTCCCCAGGGACTGATGGAGTAGCCCTCACGGGAGGAGCTAAGTGGCACCCAGTGTGCACCAACTCCAGAGACACAATAGGGACCATTGTGAAATCACAAGCTATGATGCGGATCCAGGCAGCTACTTAAAGCCATGCACCCCTAGGGCCTTCCCGCTTGGAAAACTTAGTGCCTGGGGAGAAGCCAGCTCTGCTTTGAGCAAAAACTCTCCAGAACAGAGAAACTTCCTGCATGAGAGGTGTCAGGCTCAAAAGTGTGCAGAAGGAAAACCCTTCACAGGCTCGTTCACCCTCCTGAGAAGCAAAGCCCACTAGCAGCATCATGTTTTCTCTCTTTTTCTTTCTAACAGTAGAGCTGAAGCTCTAGCATCCTGAGGATAACAGGAGGCACAAATACGGTAGGGAAAAAGAATATCTTATTGGATCAATGGGTAGATTCAGAAAAAAACCCTGCTACACAGTAGTTTATCCTGGCTGCTAGCTAGAACCGAGAAGACTGTTTTTTCCACCTGGGTCAACAGTTCCGGTGAAACATACTACCCGCCTAGGACAGCTGCATCTGAGGAACAAGAATTAGTTATCTGCAATACAAGGAATAACAATGAGTCATTTAGTGCCATGATATTCATCAGGCTGCACAGAGAAACAAGAGACAAATGCATTTGAATAACCATGTCTTGTGTTACGTTTTAACCACTTAACATTCCGTGAGAAATACCCCAAGAGCTCAAGAAGAAAGAGCAGCAAGGCAGGAGACAGGTGAAAGCCTAGAGCGCCAGCTAGACGGAATGAAAGACCCTCTTCCTTCTCTGAAGCTTCAGCAAGGCTTCCTTCACCTGCTTGTTCCTCCGACTGTAAATGACGGGCTTCAAACTGGGGCTGACGAGAGTGTAGAAAAGGGAAAGAACTGTCTCCCTCCCAGAGGACTTACCGCTCCCAGGCCCCGCGTACATGAAGATGGCGTTTCCATAAAAGACACCCACCACGGTCGGGTGAGAGCCACATGTGGACAAGGTTTCGTGCCATCCTGGCACAGAGCGGATGCGCAGATCGGTGGCCGGGATGTCCAGGGAGGAAATCAGGATTAAGGCTAAAGGGAAGAGGAAGAAGCACACACAAACAGCAAAGATCAGGACTTTATTGGCAGGAGCGGCAGTGCAGGCCAGCTTTAAGACAGCAAGAATTTCACAGGAGAAGTGGACAGCCTCGCAGGGGCCACAGAAAGGCAGGTGTAAAGCCAGAGAGGCTTGCAGTGTACCAAATACGAACGCCAAAGCCCACAAAACTGTGGCAAGGGTGAGGCGCAGCCTCCAGATCATGATGAGGGCACAGCAGAGGGGACGGCAGATTGCCACGTAGCGAACATGAGACATCACGGCCAGCAGCACGCACGCTGTAAGTGCAAAGATTAAATAAAGATGGATCTGTGCCCCACACCCAGCAACGGAGAGGGTTCTGCCTTGTCCAAGGAGGCTCCTTAGCATACGGGGACATTGCTGGAGGCGTAGCAGATGTCCGCGATGGAGAGGTGGCAGAGGAAGAAGTACCTGGGGCTGTGGAGGCAGTAGTCCAGGCAGATACGCAGAAAGACAAGTGTGTTTCCCATCCGAGTGGCAGAGCAGAGGGCAGAGAAAAGGCCAAAGAGGCAGCGCTGCAGGGCTGGGGTGCTGCAGAACCCCAGGAAGACGAATTCTGTGACAGTCTTTTCATTCTGCACGCTGTGCTGGAGGTGAGGCAGCACAAACTGCGACCACGGAGATCTGGAAGCGAAGGAGCAAGGAAAAGGAAAGAAAAAGGAGAGTTTTCCTAAGAATGTTGTGTCCTTTACTCTTTACGCTGCAGCTCCCTTCTCCCTGTTTTTCCCTCTGACTCCAGTGAAAGGTGCGTACTACCCTCCCCACGCTGAGCGACGTACATCTGAATTGCAAGCTCCAATCTCCCTGCAAACTTTGAGCAGTTTGACCAATCTCGCACAACTTTGCTGCCTAGCTTGCCCTTGAAGTCTTTCTTTTCCTGGGTTGGTTTTGTTTTTTTTTTGCAGGGGGTGGGGAGGGGCAGGGTGTGGTGTCGCTGTTGGAGAAGATAAGATGATGAAGATTGCAGGTGTCGATTAAGGTGAAGCCAGAACAACTTCAAAGCAGCCGTTTTAAATTAAGTCCATATTAAAAGGAATGCACAGTTGACAGAATAATTCCAGTTTTACCATTAAACCAACCAGCATTTCCAAGCCACTGCTGTGTCCTCTTTACCTTGGTGAAATGCATTCCTATTGAATCCTGCAGTTGCTTGAGCCAACTCCCCTATCCCAGCAGGGAGGCTACTGCAGGTCCAGGAAGGTCAGGCAGAACATCACCTTGGTTCCTGCTGTGCAGCTGCTCGCCGTTACCAGTTTCGCAGGGTGCTGGTCAAGGTCCCTGGGCATCCCCTGGCACTTGTCTCCACGCAGCTCTCTGGTCTCCAAGATCTTCCGCCACTTCCAGGATACTTCCTCCAGCCAGGATCTTCACCTTTTCCTTCCTGGGTCCCCTCCTTCTCTTCAAGATCCCTTCTTCTTTCTGGGAACCCTTCTTTTTGCCACCACCTCTTCTTTCTGGAACCCCACGCCCCCAGTGTTCCCAATCTAAGTTGTCTATGGGAGCAGTACAATGCCTGATCAGCCTCCGAATTAAGGCTTCTCTCTCCTAGCTCGTTATTAACTGTAGGATTCGGGACATGCCACTTTTGCTTATTCCAGGTGTTACCCAAATTTACAACCAGCCCACGCTGGCTGCGTGTAGCGAGAAGCAGGCTTCTGCTTGACAGCTCAGAATCCAGTTTCAGACATTCACATGCACAGACCTTGCCACACACGTGCACCCAGTCACGTCTCGCCTGGTAACCTTCACAGTTTGAGCCAGTTTTTTGTCTACGGCCGGGCTTCAGAGGCAGGGCATGGCCACAGAAGCGCATTCCCCCCGTCAGTCTGTGAGGTGAGCAAGGGAGAGTCAATACTTGTCTGGTGAGCCTCATACCCAGACAAGCTGGGCGATCCCTCTCCTGCGACAGCCCTGGGAAAAGCCACAGCAGGGTGCTCCCTTGCCTCTGCCTAGGTCCCTGGGGTTCCCCTGCCTGCCATTGCTCCTTTGTCCTCCTCTGTGTTTGTGGAGATGAACCTTTAACCACACAACCTAACACCTACAACATCGGGAAAAAGAGAGGCTGCAGAGGGTCCAGCGGGGAAGGTCGCCGATGTCAAATGCTCTTTGTGAGAGGCAGCACACCCAGCTCACCTCCTCGCTCCTGAGCTGCTCTATCGGAAGCACTGCGTGCAGGACGCTCTGTTCAACAGGCTGTGTCTGTATCTGACTGCCTTGTCCTCGCTACAGCACCGTGTGCTGGGGGAATGCCACGGAGAGCAAGGAGGACGCTCTTTCCCCAGGAGCAACGGAGGGTGCTCAGCTGAGTGCTGCTGCAGGGGCCACAGTGGGGCAGGCAGGCAGGGAGGGGAAGGCAGGAACGAGGGAGCTGGGAGTCACCGGCCAGTCTGGGAGATGCCCCCCGAGAGGCTCGAGAACCCTGGAAGCACAGGACGAGCTTAGAGGAGGTTCAACGTGAGGCCCTGTGGTTAACCATCCCCTCCAGATCTGGATCTTCTCTGGTTCCCAAGTTACCGTGCAGTTTAACAGCCTGCTGCAGAGATCCTGACTGGGAGATCACTGTACCTCCAGGAGTTGGGGATCCACCTAACAGTTCACCGGAGCGGGTGCAGGTCTGTGCTGCACCGTACGTACGGCGTGGCCTTCAGGCTGTGTCCCTACACATGGCCCTTGGCCGCAGGATAAACGGAGCTGGTTGACTGTGACAGAGGAGCCTCCAGGCAGCTCCTGCTTGGTACCAGCGATTACGCCACCTGCGCGGCCCTGCCGTTATCTAAAGTGCAGCAAGAAGTCCGCGCGTGAACATCCTTTACGCATAGAGTTGTTTTCTTCTAAGAAAAGTTGTATAACACCGTGAATGACCAAAAGGAGGAACTTCTCCACAGGCAGGATCTGTACAGTGTGCCAAGGGAAAATCCATCTGGGGTCTGCCCAATGCTGCATGAACGCAGGGTCCCCAGCATCTGAAGGGACCTAAGATTTACTTGCTACCGAGATGCCTCTTCTTGCTGCCTGTATGCCTTCTTCCTGGCTACGTTGCCTCCCAAGATCTTGCCCACCCCCAGCCTA
The DNA here is from genome assembly GCF_964188355.1 of Buteo buteo. Classification (NCBI taxonomy): domain Eukaryota; kingdom Metazoa; phylum Chordata; class Aves; order Accipitriformes; family Accipitridae; genus Buteo; species Buteo buteo. Next base: position 619,659 of record NW_027439222.1, on the reverse strand, counting down.
CTGGGGAGGGGGGGAATGTTAGAGAGACAGCCTTGATGCTGTGCCAGCACTGCTCAGCCATGGCCAAAACACTGCTGTGTTATCAACAGCTTTCTAGCTACCAGTACAGAGCACAGCACTACGAGGGCTGCTATGGGGTAAAAGAACTCCAACTCAGCCAGACCCAATACAGAAGGAAAGTGGAGGAACAACAGAGGGGGCAGCCCAGGGACACAGAGCCCCCCCCAGGTCTCATCTGGCCGCTCCTGTGACCATACGGTGTACTCAAAATCAAATACCTGAAGTGCTCCCTTAGATGCAGTGTACAGCCAGGGGACAAGAAGGTGGCAGTTCTGCATTTTGCAGCTCCCAGGCTGATGGCAGAGCCAAAGCAAAAAAACCAAAACCAAAACCAAACCAAGCAAGAGAGGTAAAACTGAAGCGCAGGGAGCAAATGCTTCTCTTTCACCTTAGGCCAACTGCTCGGACGCTCTCTATGCTGCCCTGCCACAGAGGGCATCCCTCTCGTACCAGTAAGAGACAGAAGAGTGAATTAAAGCCAGGACCCCAAACCAGACCAAAAACCCGGTCGTGATGAAGAAGAAAGTGGAGAATGCATCAAATATAACAGAAAATTATTTTGGACATTCCCAGTTTACATTTGGAAAAAAGAGGAAAAAAAAAAAAGCGGAGGAATTAGGTATTAAAAGAAGAGCACTGAATGATAAAGCAGTAGCAGTCCCTCTACCACTACAAACCCACACCCCCACACGCACACGTACGCACACAGACTTAACACCACCAAACTCCCATTGACTGTGACGTTCACCTCAGCTTGCTGGTCTAGAGACACTGAATGCCTGAAGCACACCAAGGATAACTGAAAACATCTGCATGGCTTTAATGGGAATCCTCCAACTGAAACAAAGCGCTTTCTCCCTCTGTCTGCGTTGGCACATCCCCGAGTCACGCTCTCGCTCCTCTCCTTCCAAGTCAAGATTCCTAAACGTGAAAAGCGGGAGTGGGGAAAGGCAAAGGGAAGAGAAAAAGAGGGAGAGCATCATCAGTGGAAGACCTGCCAGCTGCTGCTGATTCAGCCCTGTTTGGGGGACCACCCCAGCAGAGAGGAGCTGGTTTGCATGCCACGGTCCTCACTGCCTGTTCCCAGGGACAGGCTGTTTGCTCAGCCTTGCCGGCCAAAGCGTGGGAAAAGCGTAGGCGTGCACCGTCGCTTGCAGAGGAGCACGGACACGTTCGTGTGCAATCCTTTACCTTTTTCCTCCCTGGATTCAAAGGGTTTCTGTCTTCAAAGTGAGAGCCTTCCATACAGTCGTTGGTGACATTTCATCCAGGATAATAATCTCAGAAGGATCAGTCCTGCAATAAATATTTTACACAGCAATCCGTGATTATGGGAACTGATGCCACCAAGGGCATTAGCATCAGCAAGAGGAACAGCGGAGCCCTGAGAATCAAAGCTGCGCATAAGCATGGGAGGTTTTGCTGGATGAGGAGTTTTGGGAGGCAAGCTGGGGAGCTGCAGAGCAACAGCTCTGTGCAAAGGCTCTTGCTGGGGTTTAGCCCTGGTCCGGGTTCCTAAGCCACTGCTGGTACAGATCACGCCTGCAACTCCTCATGTGTAAGTATGAGGAACTCCAGCTACCGTAAAGGCGCTGATGATGCAAGGTTTGGGGGTCAAACGCGAGTGCTGCAGCCACTCTGCTTGGGGTCAGAGCCCTGCGATCACCTCCTGCAGCCCTGCCCCCGAATTTGATTTTCCCACCAAGCTGCCTGCTGGTTTCTGTGGGATGCCCCACAAAGAGGCAAGTGGAGAAAACTCTGCCAAACCCCTTCAAGCTAATCTTGCCGGGGGTCCTGGCGCTTGGTGGGGCTTTACCTGTCACTGCCTTGCTTTGGGATATCCATGTCACTGGTCTTCCCCACGTTCAGCTGAACTGAACTTGCAGCAGCAGCAGCTTCCATCGCCCTCCTGGACTCCTGAGGTAAAAAAGGGACAAATCACGTTCTCTGTCTTTGGTCAAAGTGGAGATAAGCTGAATGCCCAGCACAAACTTAGCAGTCTGCCCTCCCCTTCTGCCCCTTGGCAGCTATAGGTATTAGTGCAGCAGGGTAGAAACCGTTCACTCCAAAGGTTTTGGGGCAGGGGGATTGGGTGTTCAAAACACGATTATGAGCAAATCTTGCCAGCAGCAGCAGCAGCACCTTCTAATAATAATCATCGTAATGATAATGACCTTGGTGAAAAACGACTCGTTTTAAAAATTACACCTGTATTCAAGCGTTCAGCTCACTGCTACTTGAGGAAACAAAGGTTACAACGTGGGATCCAGGCTATTGGGATCTATTTCGATTGAGTGCTGATCTTCCCCCAACATTTCCAGACAAGCTGTAAGAGAAACAGGCAACCTCACAGCCCGACGGAGATGTCCAGCCCCGAGGACCCAGCAAGCCTTACCTCTTCTTCTTCTCTGGCTTCATTTCTGGCATCGTCCAACTTCTTCTTCCTTTCTGGCATAAGGTCATCCAGAAAGCTGAGCTCGCGCTTTGAGAAGCAGAAATCCATCGCTTTCCGGACAAAGACGAGAGCCAAAACCTTCACGAATAAGAGGGAAGATGCGGTGAGCTCAGAGACGATGCCACCTCTCACTCCAACGCTGCAAACACCCCGCTGCTGAGCGGCGGCAGCTCTTACCATCATGGGAAAGATGATGGCGGCACGGGACACCTTGATGGTCCAGAGCAGGACGAGGCAGGTCAGCTGGATCACCGTGAACAAATGCACCTTTTGCAAGGGCACGTGCCGCAGGTAGATGAAATCCGGCTGGTGTTTCGCTGGCATCCAAAACAGCTTCAAGCGATCAAAGAACTGCAAAATAAAAGGGAAAGGTTGCCGCCTTGGGACTGCGGCAAGTTTCTGGCCCTCTCGAGACGTGGAGGCGGTTTGCAGCATCTCGCTTGCCGTCAGAAATCCTGGATCCCACCGCGTTCCTCCTGGGAGCAGCACCCATTTTCCCTTCGCTCCATCTATCAACCGGCTTGCCCCTGAGAGCTGCCCACCAAACGGCAACTATTCCGTGCCATTCCATTATTAGCATTTCTCGGCCCACTGAATCCCCCAGCGAGGATTTCCACCAGTGGCAGAAACTGCCTTCCCTTTGCACTGAATTCCCCCGCTTTCACGTAACCAAACACTGACCTGCCCTAAACCCTGAAACAGAGAGCGCTGAACTTGCCTGGTCCTCCCAGCCCTATATACCTCCTGTGCCTCCACCAATCTTTTTCTTACACAAAAGAGTTTCATTGCTTGCTCTGCAAGAAGTTTTTCCCATGCCACTGCTTTTTTCCCTGCTGCTACGGAGACAAAATACCAGGGAAACGACATGCCGCACGCTGTAAAAGAGTCCGTACCTGAATTCCTCTGAGCGACGACACACCCATGTAGAGAAAGACGCCATAAAGCACAGGCATTGGTATAAACTGGGGGGGAAAAGAGAAAAAAAAAAAAGAATGCAATCGTTTCTTTCTCCATATTGCATTTTCAGTATTACCACCCTCTTCCACAGGCACTGCCTAAAATTGCTTGAAGCCTTCCAGCTTCCATTCAGGCTTACAGATGGGTCAGGTTTTAACCATTAAAGATTTTGTGCGCACGAGTGAGCTAAGGCTCTGCTTTAGGCTGAACTTTGGAGTTACCTCTCCTCAGAATACTCCTATTTTCCAGAAAGGTTGGAGGAAAATAGGCGATTTCACCCGTGCTACCCTATGCCGCATTCTGTGGCGGTAGAAAAACACTTCTGCCTAATCTTGGGGCAACAGGCAAAGGCCACAGGCCTCCTTTTAGCCTAGAGACGAGATTACTTTGTGGGAGGAACGTGCAAGGAAGCCCACGGGGATGACCTCAGTGTGTTTAGCTCCTGGGAACAGCTGCTCCGGGGCATTTGGGGAGCAAATTGCAGCCCGTAAAGGGCTGCCTGTTTGAAAGAGAGCAGACGTGCTGGTCTGAATATGCTCAGCTGTAACCCATAAACATGGGCGGGCCTGAAAGACACCCGAAAATTCAAGCAGTTGCGTTGCTCGCTTGCCTCGAGCACACCAAACGGGGGCCCGAAGGGCTGCAAAGCCTAACCGAGGCTGGTTCCCACCGTGGGTCAAGCCCCAAGGGTTGGGATCACCCCCTCCTCCTCCGCTCCACAACTAACTACTCAGGCCTGCAGAGAGGGGACTGTTTTTCTGTAACCTCCAACAAGCTCGCGGTTGTCGGGTGGTTTGCATTTTCCTCTCACCTTTAACACGGAAGTGAAGAAGACGGAGCAGCCCATGAGCCCAAAGATCAGCAAGCCAGTGACTCTCTGCTCTCGTATCCCCAGAAACTTGGGTTGTTCTCCTGGAGCTGAGCAGTCAGACTCTACTTTGAGGCTATTCACGTGGGTGATGGACAGGACGGTCGCAGCCACAAACCAGGGCAGCCCCATCACCGAGCACACCCCCAGCATCACGGCCACCACGAAAAGGTCCAGGTGGTACCCGCATCCTTTCTGCAGGCAGGAAAACAAGAAACAGAGCATCCCATAGCACAAGAGCAAGGATAACGTCGCAAGTCAGACTCAAACCCTGCTCGAGCACAGGTCAACTTCTTCAGAATTTAAAACAAGAAATGGAAACAAGTAAGGGTGTACGCAGGCTTTGCACAAGCACCTGGCATGAAAATCTGGCAGGAGTTCAGACACAAGGGATATGGGGAGCTTGTGCGATACATACTTCTCCAAAAAAACCCCACCCACAACCCAAAACCACCAAACCGTTTTTTTCACTCACAAAGAAAATTCTACCACTTGCGAGGAAGGTGTGACTCTGAGTTATCCCTGGCAGCGCATCAAAACAATGCATTCCCCGCACCTGCTGCCGCTGCCGTTTCAAAACAAAAACGCGCTTCCATATTGCTCCAAGATTAATTTGCTCCTCCAAAAGGTTGCTCATCTGAACTGCCCTGTCACTTGCTCCCTGCATCATCGTTAATCCAGGAGAGCATCCTGCCACGCAGCCTGACCTTGTCCCAAACCAATGCCTTCAGAAAGCATCGGCAATAAGAGCTTCTCCCCAGACCTGCAGCCCAGAAGGGGCTGGGGCCGGGGTCATCTCTCGCAGGCCCTTACCTTCAGCTTGTGCTCCTTCCTGTTCACAATAACGGCACTGATCTGCTGGTCCATGAATATCAAGATGGTGCAGAGCAGAGCTGGGACGAGCGCAGCCAACACCGTCCACCAAGGGTTGGGTCCTATGGGGTTGATGAACCACCCGCGGTCGTCTCTGGTAGGCTGCAACAAAGCCCACACATCAGCATCGTCTCCCAGCCCAGGCACTCCACTGGCTTTCCTTTTCCCCTCCCTCCCTGTGTCAGAGCACCTCCCAGCCCTGGCTTCATGTCCCCCTCTCCCGTGGGCTTCAGCAGTGCCAGTCTCCTCTTTGCAAGCACCTCTAGGTACTTCTCCTGTAGGTATCTAGTTTTGGGGCCATCTTCTCGTTGCCAGGAGGAAGCAAGGCACTTGGAGGTGGAAGAGGAGATGGTCACACCACCAGCATCTCCTCCAGACTCAGCCCTGCCCTGCCCCGGCATCACCTTGTGGCACCCCCACGTGCCAAAACACCCCATTACCTTGAACGTGTGGGGGACCTGGAGCTTTGGCGATGGGATCCCAACCACAAAGTCAAGGAGCACCATGATGGCGATGGTGAGGAAAACAGCAAAGTCGCTCACCGTGGACCGTACCTGGGGCGAGAAACCAGAGGTGAAAGGGGCATGGCAAACAGGGCCGTAACGTGAGATGCAAGAGTTGCGGACATCCACAACATTCAGGCTGGTTAACCAAATCCCACCACCCCTCTGAGCACATGCAGCCTGATCCCTTGCTTAGATACTGTTGCTGTGTTTGTCCCCGTGAGATCTGGCGTCAGATAATAAAAAAAGCTTAATTAGGCGGACAAGGGTTGGTTTAAGTCAAAACCTAAAAATAATAATAATAATATTAAAAATAAGAAAAGAGATGTCTGCCACTACAGCTACACTCACAGCTACAACGGCAACAAGGCACTGAGGCATCCTTTAGTCCTCAAAAGGAACCTCCTCATTCGAATCTACTTTCCGCTCGAGCACATAATGCGCAGAAGGTAGGGAAAAAAAACCCCAACCCCAACCCCCAAAACTTTGGGAAACCTGACTTCCTACTACCTGAGGAGGGGGAAAAAAAAAAAAATTAAAAAAAATCAAACCCCAAAAATCTTCAATCTGGGGCAGATCGCGAGGCAGGTGGGAAATGCTACGATGATTTTGCACTCACGGAAATGAGTGCGGGACATCCAAGCTCTTGGAGAGCTTGGCCTGCAAGGCCAACGTTTCCCAGCTTGACCATGGCGGGGCTAATACTGCTTAGTGCTCCAGGAAAGCCATTTTGGGAAACGAGTGTGGAGATGGACGCTGGCCACCATCTTCTACTTACTCTGGTTGGAAAGTAGCGGCTGGTTTTAAACTTCTTCAAGAAGCTTGACAGGGCAAAGGTGGCGAAGAAGAGGATGCAGCACCAGAGGAACACATCAGGCGTGTAGGGGCCGTCGCGTCCACAGGCAGGTCCTTGAAACTCCCCACGCAAATGCCGACATTCCTGGAGAAACAGAGCGTCAGGACACAAAGGCAGTGCACGTGCGGCAGGGAAACCTCGCGTAGCTAGGGGGTTTTGAGGATCTTGGTCCAAGATCCACGACCCTCTAACTGCTCCTGCCAATGGAGATTTATATGTAATGAGCAGCAGCAGCTGAACAAGTGACACATCGAACTATAGAGCGGAGAAACGAGATGTGAGGGGACACCATACCACGCACCCTCGGCACATCCTCTGCCTGCCATTCGAGCAATCGTGGCTAAAGAAGACACCAGAGGGGAAGGAAACACTGGAAACTCTTGGGGAGAGAGAGAGAGGGAAGAGGGAAGGAGGGCTAAAGACAACCATGGTAGGAAAGGAGGAGAAGAGACAAATCGTCCCTTCCCAGGGGAGGGCTCGCAGAACCTGGCCAAGAGGGGATGAAGGCCACCATAAGAGCCTGCCGCCCTAGGCCCGGGCTCTGCTTCCAGCCACAACAGCCTGAGAGGCTGCTCAGACATGCAAATTTATGCATGTACCTACAGACAGCACTGAACGAGAAAGCAAGGCCCAGAGTTACTAGGAACCCATTAAGGAGGCCAATTACTACCTTTCAAGCATGAACTTAAGTCCTACCTACAACTTCTACAATAATCAAACCACCCACTACTTAACCTTCCTCCCAGTCAGAAATACTGTCCGGCAACAGGCTTGAGGGGGACACTTGCTACCTACCCACAACGCTGGGGACCAGGTAGACTGGGACAAGGTGGACTCTCCTCCCGAGGACCAAGCGGTTTTAACAAACCACACGCTAGATTTAAGCAAGGACTTTTCCGAGCAGCACTAGCACAGTTTGAAGCCCATCATTCCCTGAAGGGCTCTGACTTTTGCACCATGCAAATGCCCCTGGACCCCGTGGCCGCGGCGCGAGGAAGCAGTGGCTCGGGGCACTTACGGTCACCGTGAGGTTTTCCCAGGCGATGCCAGACACGTTGATCCCGTTGCTCGCCCAGAAACGCAGCGTTTCGTTGCTGGGATGGGTCGGTGCCTCACACTTACAGCTGGGAGGAGAGAAGCCAAGACAGGGGTAAGGGAAAGGCGATGGAGGTGCAGCCCGCAGATCCTGCCAAGGGGCAGCAGCTTTCTCAGGGGGAAAAAAACCCACTAGTAGCTGGTGAGGAAGTCCAGCTTGCTGTGCATGTGCACAGGGTAGGTGTCTCGCAGGTGACTCAGCTTCTCCAGAGCCTCGTAGATGAAGATGATGCAGATGAGGGAGGCAAAGGCTTCTTCCGTGAAGCGGGTGACGTAGCACACCAAACAGCTGGCATCGGTGGCCACCAGCACTATGCACAAGAAGGCGGTCCACAGCCCAATGCACGCCCGCAGAGACAGATAGGAGAGCGTGTACTCCCTGGGAAAGCAAAATGAAACAAAGGCTGCAAAGGCCAGCAAGAGGCCCTGAGACATGCCTGCCTTCGGGGAAAACAGGGAGCAATTCTGGAGCGTGTCAAGGCTGCGGATGGGAAATGCAGTTTCCAGGTACTACTACAGAGAGCCTCGGGGCTGTGGTGCAGGGTGTAGACCCACAGGAGGAGAGGCCAATTATTTAGTTACCACTGTTGAACAAGGATCTTGTGTTAACACCTTGGAGGCTGCTTGAGGTCAGGTCCCTCTTGGGCCAGGTGGTGTTCTCCCACATCACCCTGATGCCCTGACACTGAAACCAGCTGGGTTTGCACCCAGTCACCTGCTGCCAGCAAGCTGGGGCTTAATGATAAACCTTATGGCAATAAGGGTGGTTTATCTCCCATCAAAGCCATAGCAACAAAAGGACTGTCACTAAAATCTAGCAACTACCCCTAAGAAACAGAAAAGCAAAGCAAAGCATCTTTTCTCCATCACTGCCCCCTTCTGAAGGCTCTCGCAGCACCCAGCTGCGGCAGCCAGCCTTACTTGCAGAATTTGTAGAGGATCTTCTCAAACACGAGGACGGGTCCGGTGCTGCCGAGGATGGTGAGAGGTTGGCCGGCAAAGAGGCAATACACCACGCCGGCCATGGACGCGCCCAGCAGCGACTCCATGGCACTCTGTCCGGGGAAGAGAGGCAGCCGTGAGTAAATAAATCGTTAGGGAGAAACAAAAACCAAAGCCGATTCACTGCAGCGAGGACTTTGGCCTGACTTTTATCCTCCCCCATGCCCCCCAACAGAGAGACGTGCTCACTATCTGGCCATTGGTCGCCTCCCCCAGCAGTCCCCCAAAGGTGATGACAGGGGACATGCAGGCACAGTAGAGGAAGAGGAAGGACGCCAGGCACTGCAGGCTCAGACCATCCCGGAAGTCGCTCCAGAACCACGGGGCTTTCCGCTTCACGTCCAGGGTCAAACCTCCAAAGAGCCTGCAGGAAGGAAAAAGAAGAGAGTCTGTTCTCTTGGAGGAACACGGTGACTTTGCTTTGCTGCAGAAGGGCAATCAGAAGCACGGAGTCACTTTCGTGGCTAAAAAGAAGCACTCTCCTTCCTCCCAAATCAAGGAAACCTGCGTGCAATGGTGATGGCTGGGGCTGAGCCCAGCTGCCCAGATCTCCCCCCTGCCCAGCCCAGGGGACCAAGCTGGCAATGCGGAGCCCCTTCGTTGAACCAGCTAACCCCAAAGACCTGCTAGAAGGGAGGGTGCATGCTCAGATTTGAGAAGCAAACAGAAAAAAAACCCAAACTATTAAAGCTCCCACCTTCCCGTCCGCTGCAGTTCAGGGCCACTGTGTTTCTCCAGCGTGCTGTGAGAAGCACTGTCGTCAAGAGCTCCTGGCATCTTCCTTTTTTCCTGTTAAAATGGAAGTAAGATAAAGCTATGGACTTGTAACCGCTGGCTTGTTTTGCTTCTGGTCTGGCTCTGTGACTGTGTCAGAGTGGGACCTTGTGAATTTGGGCCCCTGAACAGCATCCCCAGCCGTCCCGCCCGTCCCCCTCGCGCCTCCCACCTGCGAAGGGACGTTTTTCGGGGGCTCGATTCGGATCGATGGATCCCACTCTCCTGGCGGCAAGACCGTGACCTGATCCAGAAACTCGTCGATGCCAGCCACGAGGTCAGCCCCGTTCTTGGCTTTATAGGCAACGTCACGGAAAACCTGCCAAGAGAAGACAACCTGGTGAGAGGACAACCCAGCTCGGAGGTCCTAACCAGTGCAATAAGCTCTTGGCTAAACGCAAGGCTTTTTCCCCAAAATTTCCTGCTGGAAAGGGCAGGAAATACTCCCCCAAAAGGAAAAATCTGTGCGTCAGGGCATTTGTAATCATCTCCCCCACGAGGCCCCCGTCCCCCATGGCACACCATACCCTTCTGCTTAAAGAGCAAGAGAAGTTTGACTGGCCCTGGCAATGCCACCACTGGCGACAGCGTGCTGGGGACCCCGGCAAGAAGGATGAGGTGCAGGATGCACCCCGGGTGGGATTTCAGCCTCCAGGATGTGGGGTGATGCAAATCTGCGTGTTCGCTTCGGGGTGAGAAAGAGGGCTGGGCTATTTGGAGAGCTGCGGGCAGCTGGGACAGCAAATCCTCTTCCTCACTACTTCAGAGACAGGGAGAGCTGAAGAAAGGCAAAAATGACCCGGAGCTATCTCATCTTGTCGCACCTCATCTGTCATGATAGTGGCCATGGACCTGCCGATCTCATGGTACTGATGGGCTTTTCCTTCTGGTCCAAGCAAAACAAACAGGAACCTGGGCAAGAAAAACAAAATGAGAGAGAGAAGAAGGTGTCCTTGCTCCAAGAGCACCCAAGGAAAGCCCTGGCAGCTCCCAGCCCGGAGCGTGGCTCAAGACGGGACACGTAGGCTCAGCGACGCCACGATGAATTTGAAATTCTTCAAAACCGACGGCAAATTTCATTTGGGGGCCAACTTTCATTACAATTGGCCGATGGGTTTAAAAGCTACAGCAGGGAATGGAGAAATGAAGGCGAGGAGATGCGGGTGGGGGAAACGTGCTTGCTCCCCCTCCCACTCGCCTTGTTCCCTTGGGACACCAAACTGATGCCTGCAACTCGATCTTTGGTTGGGTGTCTTTTTTACGGAAAAAATTTGCGCTTCTCATTCGCACCTTGTTGGGATGGGAACTTCCGTCATGCCCGAGAGGAGGACAGCCGGGCTCAGGCGGACAAATGCCACGATGGGCTGGTGAAGGAAATCCAGCTCTCCTACGAGCACGTTGGATGCTTCAGCCCCGGTGGGAATTTTCTTCATGAAGTGCAGCTCCGCCTGGGCACGACAAGCGATTTTCAGGCAATTACCCCAAAAGCAAAGCCCACAGCGCTCTGCAGCACACTCTCCAGCCAAGTTTGCAAGAGCAAATCTGGCCCTAAAGGCGTGAGAAAGCTACGAGTGTCTCACCTTGCTTAAATCCGTTGCTCTGCTCTCAGGGTTCACCCCATCTTTAGCTTCTGCAGCGGTGGGAGAAGGACAAGAGGTGATTGTTTGGGCTGGTAGGAAAAAGAAAGACACTCAGAAAGATGGACGAGGAGCAACTGGGACGCTTCTCCTTTGCCCGGACAAGTCTAATGGGGCCACAGCCCTGCAGAAAGCCTCACCTGGCTTGTAGAGGAGGTGCAGGTCTGACTGCCTCTTGCTCACATCAGCAAACGAGCAGACAGCGGGCAGAAGGTTGGTTGTCTTCTCGTTCTGATGGTGGTGCTTCCTCAAAAGGACTTCTCGAACTTGCGCCCACACGTGCTCATCAAACTCCGTGGACTGTTCTTGCTGGGCCAGGATCGTATCTGAGGATGGCAAAGGGAAACAAAGCCATCAGAGCAGAAACCCCAACAAGTCCCGACCCCCAAAGCCCCCAGGGAAGGCTGTGCCACACAGGCTGCACCCTAATGCCGGCTCAGCCTTGCATAGCAAGGCCTTTTAATAATGTTCAGCCTTTGCAGCCAAAACGAGAATTTTCTTCTGCTAAGAAACATGGCATCCAAGTGCTTATTCATCATTCCGCTAAGATAAATATTTCCCATTCTAAATGACGCAATTTTCTTGCCCGACCTGGCCTTTCTGACTCTACACGTTCACCCAAATTATAAGCGATCTATAGCACAGACGTTCCCAGAGCTTCCCGTGCTGATGGAGTGCAATTTGCCGAGCCCAGGGAGAAACGTGCTAAGAACGGCTCCGACTTCTCCAGCCCTTGAAAGGGCTGAATGGAGACCTGCCGCCAGTCAAAGATAACTTCTCCAAAGCGGCTTTTGCAATTAACTTCAAGTATCTTCCCCACAGAAATACACTGCTTGGTCATCGCCAGATAAACTCTGCCTTAAAACTCTTACATGCTGGATCTTAAGGCAAAAGCAAAAAAAAGAATGCGAGGAAACAGCTTGTAAGAAATAGTTCCTTTAAGGAGGTTCAGCTCTTACGCAGACTCTGTATTTCTAAGAGCAGCCTGCTAAGCCCTGACACACGCTCCTTTTTGGCTGCAGAATATTCTCTAGTGGCTTCTCCAACCCCACAAACTGCTTTCAAAAGGACCCCGCATTGGAATAAAAAAACGGTGCGACTGTTGCATGCCCAGTCTACATCCAAAAACAGCTCATGAGAAAAACACAGTGGCACTTCTGGAAAAGGACGTGCCATTGGGGCAGGGTTTGATTTGGGAGTGAAGAGCACCGTGGCGAGCTGAGCTCGGCCGTTCCCGGAGGGATGCAGCGCCCATGGTACCTGCAATCTCTTCGATGCTGTTGGCACAAATGTCCAGCAGCACCGACCCGTTGCTGATGCAGCTCCTCAGCTCGGAGAGGCTGTGCAAGGACAGCGTGCCAACGTAGGGCTTGCTCCAGCGCTCGCCGCCATCTTCCACGTCCTCCTCAAACTTCAGCCACCTGCGGACATCGGGTGCGATCAGCCCCATTGCAAGAAAACAGCCCCAGCTCTGCAACCCCTTTGACAGAGCCACGGGGTGGCAAGAGGAGAAGGCTCCTTGTGCCGCCACCTGCAGCTGCAAAAGCTTCGCATCCTGGAGAGGAGAAAGCAGAGCCCACGGGCGCTGCCGGTGCAGGGACTCCTCTCCCACCGCAGCCAAGCAGCAGGGATTTACCTTGCCGTTTCCTTCCACTCGCCATCTCGGCCCTCTTTTACACAGATCTCATCCAGCTCGGAGAACAAGTGGTGAGGGAGGTGCTGCTCGTCCTCCTTGCTCCTGAGAATGAACTGCACCCGCTGGGACGGGGAGCCTGGGGGCAGAAGGCAAAGACCCATCCCGTTACTGCGCCTGAACACAGCTCGTCACGCTCACGTGCAAAGTGGCCATCAGCACCAGTGCAGCCATAAACACTGGGCTGGCCCCTCTCCTCTGCGTCTGTCTGGGCTTGCACAGAGCCGTGGAGAAGGAGAAGCATCTAGTCCACCTCTGCATGAGGATGGGCTGCTTTCCTTCCCCACATTGCCATTTTTAAAGCCAGGATCCCTCTAAGGAAGACGAGCCTAAACCCATTATGCATTTAACTGCATTAAAAAAAACACAAACAAAAAAAAACAACAAAAAAAAAGAAAACTTGGGAAAAAGAGGGTGTTGCTCAATACGGCCACTTTCCCTCGGAAGAACAGCAACTCACTCAAACTAGCCACGGGGACCTGCTTGCAGAAGGCCCCAGCGCCCACGTTGCCCCCAGGAGTTTAGCGAATGCCGCGGTGGGACTTACAGTGGTAGCCCTGCTCCATCGGGGCAGAGTCCTTCTCCCGTTCCCCTTCCCGATGCTTCTGGCTGTGGCGTCGGTGATGCCGGTGGCTCTGCCTAACCAGTGGCATCCGCGCGCCCACGTACAGGGTCCGGTGGCCTGCGAAAAAGCAGCGGTTTTTGCAGCACTCTCGGCATTGCGGCAATGGTTGAGGTGGCCGGTGCCTTGCTAAGCCACGGTTATATATCCCAGGAGCAACGCCAGCTTCCCTGAATGTTATTTTCACTGGACCTCCTTTTTTCCAAGCCTATTTTACTCGAGCTTTGCAACAACACAGCAACAACAAGTGTTGGCTCTGGGTCATCTAAAAGTGCCCCCAAAGTATTGGACCTCTTCTCAAATTCCAGCTTCGGCTGGACAACACTCAGACTTGCTCATTAAGCAGCAACACAAGCTAATTATTTTCAAAATCTCTGTATGGCACGAGGCGACAAGAGACGATCAAATCAGTCCCATCGTAATGAACTCCAGAACAAAAAAAGAAAATCACAGCCCCGCGTCTGCAGCCCTGAAATGATTCTCCTGACCTCTCCAAGCCAGGAGCAGCCTCTGCGAGAAAAAAAGCTGTGAATTATCGAGCCCTGTGGCTACAACTCACACCGTGGCCTCCCGGGGGGCTTTTTCCCTCCGTTTAAAAAGCCGTAATAGTAAAAAACGTGACAATAACTGTGCTGCTTCATTGAGAAGCGCGGCACGTTTTGCTGCACATGATGTGACACCCGACAAGGCACACAGGAGAGACTTTGTGCAATGGGAAAACGCGCTGGGCTGGTGGCTCCTCTACCAGGATCTCAGCAGAGACTCACCTTCCAACTCCTCCTCCTCATAGCGAACACTGACAGTGTTGCTCCTTCTTCCCCGGTCAATCACTGCCTCCTCGTCATGTCTCTGTTTAGCAACGACAAGAAGGGAAAAGTTGGGGCTGGGGGTGGAGAGCTCCCTTACGTCCTCCCAGCCATCACCCACCCCTGCGTCCACGCGAGTCCACGAGCCATCACGCCTCTACGTGCCGCCTCCTCCTCCTTCAGGCACAGCCCTAAAACCACGGACTTGTAGGAGGTTTTCCTTCCCATACGCAAATAAAACAGCCCATAACATCACCTCTACTGTATACCACGAGAGTCTGGACGTCTTTAATACAGCAGGAGAGGGATGAGTGTTTCAGACCAAAAAAACCCACCTCCTGCTTTGTTCTTGAGGTTCCTGTCTAAAAAAGTGATTTCCAAACTGGAAAAAAACCAACCCCAACCCACAAAACTGCACTTTTGAGCCCCGGCTGTGCTACCTGTAACTCTTCCAGAAGTGTCATTTTGTAACCCCCGTTTGGGTTCATCCTCACGTCAGTCACTGGGTTTCGGGGACAACTGAACCTCCAGGTCAGTCAGGGGGCCCGATTCCCCAGGGACTGATGGAGTAGCCCTCACGGGAGGAGCTAAGTGGCACCCAGTGTGCACCAACTCCAGAGACACAATAGGGACCATTGTGAAATCACAAGCTATGATGCGGATCCAGGCAGCTACTTAAAGCCATGCACCCCTAGGGCCTTCCCGCTTGGAAAACTTAGTGCCTGGGGAGAAGCCAGCTCTGCTTTGAGCAAAAACTCTCCAGAACAGAGAAACTTCCTGCATGAGAGGTGTCAGGCTCAAAAGTGTGCAGAAGGAAAACCCTTCACAGGCTCGTTCACCCTCCTGAGAAGCAAAGCCCACTAGCAGCATCATGTTTTCTCTCTTTTTCTTTCTAACAGTAGAGCTGAAGCTCTAGCATCCTGAGGATAACAGGAGGCACAAATACGGTAGGGAAAAAGAATATCTTATTGGATCAATGGGTAGATTCAGAAAAAAACCCTGCTACACAGTAGTTTATCCTGGCTGCTAGCTAGAACCGAGAAGACTGTTTTTTCCACCTGGGTCAACAGTTCCGGTGAAACATACTACCCGCCTAGGACAGCTGCATCTGAGGAACAAGAATTAGTTATCTGCAATACAAGGAATAACAATGAGTCATTTAGTGCCATGATATTCATCAGGCTGCACAGAGAAACAAGAGACAAATGCATTTGAATAACCATGTCTTGTGTTACGTTTTAACCACTTAACATTCCGTGAGAAATACCCCAAGAGCTCAAGAAGAAAGAGCAGCAAGGCAGGAGACAGGTGAAAGCCTAGAGCGCCAGCTAGACGGAATGAAAGACCCTCTTCCTTCTCTGAAGCTTCAGCAAGGCTTCCTTCACCTGCTTGTTCCTCCGACTGTAAATGACGGGCTTCAAACTGGGGCTGACGAGAGTGTAGAAAAGGGAAAGAACTGTCTCCCTCCCAGAGGACTTACCGCTCCCGGGCCCCGCGTACATGAAGATGGCGTTTCCATAAAAGACACCCACCACGGTCGGGTGAGAGCCACATGTGGACAAGGTTTCGTGCCATCCTGGCACAGAGCGGATGCGCAGATCGGTGGCCGGGATGTCCAGGGAGGAAATCAGGATTAAGGCTAAAGGGAAGAGGAAGAAGCACACACAAACAGCAAAGATCAGGACTTTATTGGCAGGAGCGGCAGTGCAGGCCAGCTTTAAGACAGCAAGAATTTCACAGGAGAAGTGGACAGCCTCGCAGGGGCCACAGAAAGGCAGGTGTAAAGCCAGAGAGGCTTGCAGTGTACCAAATACGAACGCCAAAGCCCACAAAACTGTGGCAAGGGTGAGGCGCAGCCTCCAGATCATGATGAGGGCACAGCAGAGGGGACGGCAGATTGCCACGTAGCGAACATGAGACATCACGGCCAGCAGCACGCACGCTGTAAGTGCAAAGATTAAATAAAGATGGATCTGTGCCCCACACCCAGCAACGGAGAGGGTTCTGCCTTGTCCAAGGAGGCTCCTTAGCATACGGGGACATTGCTGGAGGCGTAGCAGATGTCCGCGATGGAGAGGTGGCAGAGGAAGAAGTACCTGGGGCTGTGGAGGCAGTAGTCCAGGCAGATACGCAGAAAGACAAGTGTGTTTCCCATCCGAGTGGCAGAGCAGAGGGCAGAGAAAAGGCCAAAGAGGCAGCGCTGCAGGGCTGGGGTGCTGCAGAACCCCAGGAAGACGAATTCTGTGACAGTCTTTTCATTCTGCACGCTGTGCTGGAGGTGAGGCAGCACAAACTGCGACCACGGAGATCTGGAAGCGAAGGAGCAAGGAAAAGGAAAGAAAAAGGAGAGTTTTCCTAAGAATGTTGTGTCCTTTACTCTTTACGCTGCAGCTCCCTTCTCCCTGTTTTTCCCTCTGACTCCAGTGAAAGGTGCGTACTACCCTCCCCACGCTGAGCGACGTACATCTGAATTGCAAGCTCCAATCTCCCTGCAAACTTTGAGCAGTTTGACCAATCTCGCACAACTTTGCTGCCTAGCTTGCCCTTGAAGTCTTTCTTTTCCTGGGTTGGTTTTGGTTTTTTTTTGCAGGGGGTGGGGAGGGGCAGGGTGTGGTGTCGCTGTTGGAGAAGATAAGATGATGAAGATTGCAGGTGTCGATTAAGGTGAAGCCAGAACAACTTCAAAGCAGCCGTTTTAAATTAAGTCCATATTAAAAGGAATGCACAGTTGACAGAATAATTCCAGTTTTACCATTAAACCAACCAGCATTTCCAAGCCACTGCTGTGTCCTCTTTACCTTGGTGAAATGCATTCCTATTGAATCCTGCAGTTGCTTGAGCCAACTCCCCTATCCCAGCAGGGAGGCTACTGCAGGTCCAGGAAGGTCAGGCAGAACATCACCTTGGTTCCTGCTGTGCAGCTGCTCGCCGTTACCAGTTTCGCAGGGTGCTGGTCAAGGTCCCTGGGCATCCCCTGGCACTTGTCTCCACGCAGCTCTCTGGTCTCCAAGATCTTCCGCCACTTCCAGGATACTTCCTCCAGCCAGGATCTTCACCTTTTCCTTCCTGGGTCCCCTCCTTCTCTTCAAGATCCCTTCTTCTTTCTGGGAACCCTTCTTTTTGCCACCACCTCTTCTTTCTGGAACCCCACGCCCCCAGTGTTCCCAATCTAAGTTGTCTATGGGAGCAGTACAATGCCTGATCAGCCTCCGAATTAAGGCTTCTCTCTCCTAGCTCGTTATTAACTGTAGGATTCGGGACATGCCACTTTTGCTTATTCCAGGTGTTACCCAAATTTACAACCAGCCCACGCTGGCTGCGTGTAGCGAGAAGCAGACTTCTGCTTGACAGCTCAGAATCCAGTTTCAGACATTCACATGCACAGACCTTGCCACACACGTGCACCCAGTCACGTCTCGCCTGGTAACCTTCACAGTTTGAGCCAGTTTTTTGTCTACGGCCGGGCTTCAGAGGCAGGGCATGGCCACAGAAGCGCATTCCCCCCGTCAGTCTGTGAGGTGAGCAAGGGAGAGTCAATACTTGTCTGGTGAGCCTCATACCCAGACAAGCTGGGCGATCCCTCTCCTGCGACAGCCCTGGGAAAAGCCACAGCAGGGTGCTCCCTTGCCTCTGCCTAGGTCCCTGGGGTTCCCCTGCCTGCCATTGCTCCTTTGTCCTCCTCTGTGTTTGTGGAGATGAACCTTTAACCACACAACCTAACACCTACAACATCGGGAAAAAGAGAGGCTGCAGAGGGTCCAGCGGGGAAGGTCGCCGATGTCAAATGCTCTTTGTGAGAGGCAGCACACCCAGCTCACCTCCTCGCTCCTGAGCTGCTCTATCGGAAGCACTGCGTGCAGGACGCTCTGTTCAACAGGCTGTGTCTGTATCTGACTGCCTTGTCCTCGCTACAGCACCGTGTGCTGGGGGAATGCCACGGAGAGCAAGGAGGACGCTCTTTCCCCAGGAGCAACGGAGGGTGCTCAGCTGAGTGCTGCTGCAGGGGCCACAGTGGGGCAGGCAGGCAGGGAGGGGAAGGCAGGAACGAGGGAGCTGGGAGTCACCGGCCAGTCTGGGAGATGCCCCCCGAGAGGCTCGAGAACCCTGGAAGCACAGGACGAGCTTAGAGGAGGTTCAACGTGAGGCCCTGTGGTTAACCATCCCCTCCAGATCTGGATCTTCTCTGGTTCCCAAGTTACCGTGCAGTTTAACAGCCTGCTGCAGAGATCCTGACTGGGAGATCACTGTACCTCCAGGAGTTGGGGATCCACCTAACAGTTCACCGGAGCGGGTGCAGGTCTGTGCTGCACCGTACGTACGGCGTGGCCTTCAGGCTGTGTCCCTACACATGGCCCTTGGCCGCAGGATAAACGGAGCTGGTTGACTGTGACAGAGGAGCCTCCAGGCAGCTCCTGCTTGGTACCAGCGATTACGCCACCTGCGCGGCCCTGCCGTTATCTAAAGTGCAGCAAGAAGTCCGCGCGTGAACATCCTTTACGCATAGAGTTGTTTTCTTCTAAGAAAAGTTGTATAACACCGTGAATGACCAAAAGGAGGAACTTCTCCACAGGCAGGATCTGTACAGTGTGCCAAGGGAAAATCCATCTGGGGTCTGCCCAATGCTGCATGAACGCAGGGTCCCCAGCATCTGAAGGGACCTAAGATTTACTTGCTACCGAGATGCCTCTTCTTGCTGCCTGTATGCCTTCTTCCTGGCTACGTTGCCTCCCAAGATCTTGCCCACCCCCAGCCTACTGGGGAGGGGGGGAATGTTAGAGAGACAGCCTTGATGCTGTGCCAGCACTGCTCAGCCATGGCCAAAACACTGCTGTGTTATCAACAGCTTTCTAGCTACCAGTACAGAGCACAGCACTACGAGGGCTGCTATGGGGTAAAAGAACTCCAACTCAGCCAGACCCAATACAGAAGGAAAGTGGAGGAACAACAGAGGGGGCAGCCCAGGGACACAGAGCCCCCCCCAGGTCTCATCTGGCCGCTCCTGTGACCATACGGTGTACTCAAAATCAAATACCTGAAGTGCTCCCTTAGATGCAGTGTACAGCCAGGGGACAAGAAGGTGGCAGTTCTGCATTTTGCAGCTCCCAGGCTGATGGCAGAGCCAAAGCAAAAAAACCAAAACCAAAACCAAACCAAGCAAGAGAGGTAAAACTGAAGCGCAGGGAGCAAATGCTTCTCTTTCACCTTAGGCCAACTGCTCGGACGCTCTCTATGCTGCCCTGCCACAGAGGGCATCCCTCTCGTACCAGTAAGAGACAGAAGAGTGAATTAAAGCCAGGACCCCAAACCAGACCAAAAACCCGGTCGTGATGAAGAAGAAAGTGGAGAATGCATCAAATATAACAGAAAATTATTTTGGACATTCCCAGTTTACATTTGGAAAAAAGAGGAAAAAAAAAAAAGCGGAGGAATTAGGTATTAAAAGAAGAGCACTGAATGATAAAGCAGTAGCAGTCCCTCTACCACTACAAACCCACACCCCCACACGCACACGTACGCACACAGACTTAACACCACCAAACTCCCATTGACTGTGACGTTCACCTCAGCTTGCTGGTCTAGAGACACTGAATGCCTGAAGCACACCAAGGATAACTGAAAACATCTGCATGGCTTTAATGGGAATCCTCCAACTGAAACAAAGCGCTTTCTCCCTCTGTCTGCGTTGGCACATCCCCGAGTCACGCTCTCGCTCCTCTCCTTCCAAGTCAAGATTCCTAAACGTGAAAAGCGGGAGTGGGGAAAGGCAAAGGGAAGAGAAAAAGAGGGAGAGCATCATCAGTGGAAGACCTGCCAGCTGCTGCTGATTCAGCCCTGTTTGGGGGACCACCCCAGCAGAGAGGAGCTGGTTTGCATGCCACGGTCCTCACTGCCTGTTCCCAGGGACAGGCTGTTTGCTCAGCCTTGCCGGCCAAAGCGTGGGAAAAGCGTAGGCGTGCACCGTCGCTTGCAGAGGAGCACGGACACGTTCGTGTGCAATCCTTTACCTTTTTCCTCCCTGGATTCAAAGGGTTTCTGTCTTCAAAGTGAGAGCCTTCCATACAGTCGTTGGTGACATTTCATCCAGGATAATAATCTCAGAAGGATCAGTCCTGCAATAAATATTTTACACAGCAATCCGTGATTATGGGAACTGATGCCACCAAGGGCATTAGCATCAGCAAGAGGAACAGCGGAGCCCTGAGAATCAAAGCTGCGCATAAGCATGGGAGGTTTTGCTGGATGAGGAGTTTTGGGAGGCAAGCTGGGGAGCTGCAGAGCAACAGCTCTGTGCAAAGGCTCTTGCTGGGGTTTAGCCCTGGTCCGGGTTCCTAAGCCACTGCTGGTACAGATCACGCCTGCAACTCCTCATGTGTAAGTATGAGGAACTCCAGCTACCGTAAAGGCGCTGATGATGCAAGGTTTGGGGGTCAAACGCGAGTGCTGCAGCCACTCTGCTTGGGGTCAGAGCCCTGCGATCACCTCCTGCAGCCCTGCCCCCGAATTTGATTTTCCCACCAAGCTGCCTGCTGGTTTCTGTGGGATGCCCCACAAAGAGGCAAGTGGAGAAAACTCTGCCAAACCCCTTCAAGCTAATCTTGCCGGGGGTCCTGGCGCTTGGTGGGGCTTTACCTGTCACTGCCTTGCTTTGGGATATCCATGTCACTGGTCTTCCCCACGTTCAGCTGAACTGAACTTGCAGCAGCAGCAGCTTCCATCGCCCTCCTGGACTCCTGAGGTAAAAAAGGGACAAATCACGTTCTCTGTCTTTGGTCAAAGTGGAGATAAGCTGAATGCCCAGCACAAACTTAGCAGTCTGCCCTCCCCTTCTGCCCCTTGGCAGCTATAGGTATTAGTGCAGCAGGGTAGAAACCGTTCACTCCAAAGGTTTTGGGGCAGGGGGATTGGGTGTTCAAAACACGATTATGAGCAAATCTTGCCAGCAGCAGCAGCAGCACCTTCTAATAATAATCATCGTAATGATAATGACCTTGGTGAAAAACGACTCGTTTTAAAAATTACACCTGTATTCAAGCGTTCAGCTCACTGCTACTTGAGGAAACAAAGGTTACAACGTGGGATCCAGGCTATTGGGATCTATTTCGATTGAGTGCTGATCTTCCCCCAACATTTCCAGACAAGCTGTAAGAGAAACAGGCAACCTCACAGCCCGACGGAGATGTCCAGCCCCGAGGACCCAGCAAGCCTTACCTCTTCTTCTTCTCTGGCTTCATTTCTGGCATCGTCCAACTTCTTCTTCCTTTCTGGCATAAGGTCATCCAGAAAGCTGAGCTCGCGCTTTGAGAAGCAGAAATCCATCGCTTTCCGGACAAAGACGAGAGCCAAAACCTTCACGAATAAGAGGGAAGATGCGGTGAGCTCAGAGACGATGCCACCTCTCACTCCAACGCTGCAAACACCCCGCTGCTGAGCGGCGGCAGCTCTTACCATCATGGGAAAGATGATGGCGGCACGGGACACCTTGATGGTCCAGAGCAGGACGAGGCAGGTCAGCTGGATCACCGTGAACAAATGCACCTTTTGCAAGGGCACGTGCCGCAGGTAGATGAAATCCGGCTGGTGTTTCGCTGGCATCCAAAACAGCTTCAAGCGATCAAAGAACTGCAAAATAAAAGGGAAAGGTTGCCGCCTTGGGACTGCGGCAAGTTTCTGGCCCTCTCGAGACGTGGAGGCGGTTTGCAGCATCTCGCTTGCCGTCAGAAATCCTGGATCCCACCGCGTTCCTCCTGGGAGCAGCACCCATTTTCCCTTCGCTCCATCTATCAACCGGCTTGCCCCTGAGAGCTGCCCACCAAACGGCAACTATTCCGTGCCATTCCATTATTAGCATTTCTCGGCCCACTGAATCCCCCAGCGAGGATTTCCACCAGTGGCAGAAACTGCCTTCCCTTTGCACTGAATTCCCCCGCTTTCACGTAACCAAACACTGACCTGCCCTAAACCCTGAAACAGAGAGCGCTGAACTTGCCTGGTCCTCCCAGCCCTATATACCTCCTGTGCCTCCACCAATCTTTTTCTTACACAAAAGAGTTTCATTGCTTGCTCTGCAAGAAGTTTTTCCCATGCCACTGCTTTTTTCCCTGCTGCTACGGAGACAAAATACCAGGGAAACGACATGCTGCACGCTGTAAAAGAGTCCGTACCTGAATTCCTCTGAGCGACGACACACCCATGTAGAGAAAGACGCCATAAAGCACAGGCATTGGTATAAACTGGGGGGGAAAAGAGAAAAAAAAAAAAGAATGCAATCGTTTCTTTCTCCATATTGCATTTTCAGTATTACCACCCTCTTCCACAGGCACTGCCTAAAATTGCTTGAAGCCTTCCAGCTTCCATTCAGGCTTACAGATGGGTCAGGTTTTAACCATTAAAGATTTTGTGCGCACGAGTGAGCTAAGGCTCTGCTTTAGGCTGAACTTTGGAGTTACCTCTCCTCAGAATACTCCTATTTTCCAGAAAGGTTGGAGGAAAATAGGCGATTTCACCCGTGCTACCCTATGCCGCATTCTGTGGCGGTAGAAAAACACTTCTGCCTAATCTTGGGGCAACAGGCAAAGGCCACAGGCCTCCTTTTAGCCTAGAGACGAGATTACTTTGTGGGAGGAACGTGCAAGGAAGCCCACGGGGATGACCTCAGTGTGTTTAGCTCCTGGGAACAGCTGCTCCGGGGCATTTGGGGAGCAAATTGCAGCCCGTAAAGGGCTGCCTGTTTGAAAGAGAGCAGATGTGCTGGTCTGAATATGCTCAGCTGTAACCCATAAACATGGGCGGGCCTGAAAGACACCCGAAAATTCAAGCAGTTGCGTTGCTCGCTTGCCTCGAGCACACCAAACGGGGGCCCGAAGGGCTGCAAAGCCTAACCGAGGCTGGTTCCCACCGTGGGTCAAGCCCCAAGGGTTGGGATCACCCCCTCCTCCTCCGCTCCACAACTAACTACTCAGGCCTGCAGAGAGGGGACTGTTTTTCTGTAACCTCCAACAAGCTCGCGGTTGTCGGGTGGTTTGCATTTTCCTCTCACCTTTAACACGGAAGTGAAGAAGACGGAGCAGCCCATGAGCCCAAAGATCAGCAAGCCAGTGACTCTCTGCTCTCGTATCCCCAGAAACTTGGGTTGTTCTCCTGGAGCTGAGCAGTCAGACTCTACTTTGAGGCTATTCACGTGGGTGATGGACAGGACGGTCGCAGCCACAAACCAGGGCAGCCCCATCACCGAGCACACCCCCAGCATCACGGCCACCACGAAAAGGTCCAGGTGGTACCCGCATCCTTTCTGCAGGCAGGAAAACAAGAAACAGAGCATCCCATAGCACAAGAGCAAGGATAACGTCGCAAGTCAGACTCAAACCCTGCTCGAGCACAGGTCAACTTCTTCAGAATTTAAAACAAGAAATGGAAACAAGTAAGGGTGTACGCAGGCTTTGCACAAGCACCTGGCATGAAAATCTGGCAGGAGTTCAGACACAAGGGATATGGGGAGCTTGTGCGATACATACTTCTCCAAAAAAACCCCACCCACAACCCAAAACCACCAAACCGTTTTTTTCACTCACAAAGAAAATTCTACCACTTGCGAGGAAGGTGTGACTCTGAGTTATCCCTGGCAGCGCATCAAAACAATGCATTCCCCGCACCTGCTGCCGCTGCCGTTTCAAAACAAAAACGCGCTTCCATATTGCTCCAAGATTAATTTGCTCCTCCAAAAGGTTGCTCATCTGAACTGCCCTGTCACTTGCTCCCTGCATCATCGTTAATCCAGGAGAGCATCCTGCCACGCAGCCTGACCTTGTCCCAAACCAATGCCTTCAGAAAGCATCGGCAATAAGAGCTTCTCCCCAGACCTGCAGCCCAGAAGGGGCTGGGGCCGGGGTCATCTCTCGCAGGCCCTTACCTTCAGCTTGTGCTCCTTCCTGTTCACAATAACGGCACTGATCTGCTGGTCCATGAATATCAAGATGGTGCAGAGCAGAGCTGGGACGAGCGCAGCCAACACCGTCCACCAAGGGTTGGGTCCTATGGGGTTGATGAACCACCCGCGGTCGTCTCTGGTAGGCTGCAACAAAGCCCACACATCAGCATTGTCTCCCAGCCCAGGCACTCCACTGGCTTTCCTTTTCCCCTCCCTCCCTGTGTCAGAGCACCTCCCAGCCCTGGCTTCATGTCCCCCTCTCCCGTGGGCTTCAGCAGTGCCAGTCTCCTCTTTGCAAGCACCTCTAGGTACTTCTCCTGTAGGTATCTAGTTTTGGGGCCATCTTCTCGTTGCCAGGAGGAAGCAAGGCACTTGGAGGTGGAAGAGGAGATGGTCACACCACCAGCATCTCCTCCAGACTCAGCCCTGCCCTGCCCCGGCATCACCTTGTGGCACCCCCACGTGCCAAAACACCCCATTACCTTGAACGTGTGGGGGACCTGGAGCTTTGGCGATGGGATCCCAACCACAAAGTCAAGGAGCACCATGATGGCGATGGTGAGGAAAACAGCAAAGTCGCTCACCGTGGACCGTACCTGGGGTGAGAAACCAGAGGTGAAAGGGGCATGGCAAACAGGGCCGTAACGTGAGATGCAAGAGTTGCGGACATCCACAACATTCAGGCTGGTTAACCAAATCCCACCGCCCCTCTGAGCACATGCAGCCTGATCCCTTGCTTAGATACTGTTGCTGTGTTTGTCCCCGTGAGATCTGGCGTCAGATAATAAAAAAAGCTTAATTAGGCGGACAAGGGTTGGTTTAAGTCAAAACCTAAAAATAATAATAATAATATTAAAAATAAGAAAAGAGATGTCTGCCACTACAGCTACACTCACAGCTACAACGGCAACAAGGCACTGAGGCATCCTTTAGTCCTCAAAAGGAACCTCCTCATTCGAATCTACTTTCCGCTCGAGCACATAATGCGCAGAAGGTAGGGAAAAAAAACCCCAACCCCAACCCCCAAAACTTTGGGAAACCTGACTTCCTACTACCTGAGGAGGGGGAAAAAAAAAAAAATTAAAAAAAATCAAACCCCAAAAATCTTCAATCTGGGGCAGATCGCGAGGCAGGTGGGAAATGCTACGATGATTTTGCACTCACGGAAATGAGTGCGGGACATCCAAGCTCTTGGAGAGCTTGGCCTGCAAGGCCAACGTTTCCCAGCTTGACCATGGCGGGGC
This sequence comes from Buteo buteo, assembly GCF_964188355.1. Classification (NCBI taxonomy): domain Eukaryota; kingdom Metazoa; phylum Chordata; class Aves; order Accipitriformes; family Accipitridae; genus Buteo; species Buteo buteo. The sequence goes on along the minus strand of NW_027439222.1, from coordinate 594,289 downwards.
TAATACTGCTTAGTGCTCCAGGAAAGCCATTTTGGGAAACGAGTGTGGAGATGGACGCTGGCCACCATCTTCTACTTACTCTGGTTGGAAAGTAGCGGCTGGTTTTAAACTTCTTCAAGAAGCTTGACAGGGCAAAGGTGGCGAAGAAGAGGATGCAGCACCAGAGGAACACATCAGGCGTGTAGGGGCCGTCGCGTCCACAGGCAGGTCCTTGAAACTCCCCACGCAAATGCCGACATTCCTGGAGAAACAGAGCGTCAGGACACAAAGGCAGTGCACGTGCGGCAGGGAAACCTCGCGTAGCTAGGGGGTTTTGAGGATCTTGGTCCAAGATCCACGACCCTCTAACTGCTCCTGCCAATGGAGATTTATATGTAATGAGCAGCAGCAGCTGAACAAGTGACACATCGAACTATAGAGCGGAGAAACGAGATGTGAGGGGACACCATACCACGCACCCTCGGCACATCCTCTGCCTGCCATTCGAGCAATCGTGGCTAAAGAAGACACCAGAGGGGAAGGAAACACTGGAAACTCTTGGGGAGAGAGAGAGAGGGAAGAGGGAAGGAGGGCTAAAGACAACCATGGTAGGAAAGGAGGAGAAGAGACAAATCGTCCCTTCCCAGGGGAGGGCTCGCAGAACCTGGCCAAGAGGGGATGAAGGCCACCATAAGAGCCTGCCGCCCTAGGCCCGGGCTCTGCTTCCAGCCACAACAGCCTGAGAGGCTGCTCAGACATGCAAATTTATGCATGTACCTACAGACAGCACTGAACGAGAAAGCAAGGCCCAGAGTTACTAGGAACCCATTAAGGAGGCCAATTACTACCTTTCAAGCATGAACTTAAGTCCTACCTACAACTTCTACAATAATCAAACCACCCACTACTTAACCTTCCTCCCAGTCAGAAATACTGTCCGGCAACAGGCTTGAGGGGGACACTTGCTACCTACCCACAACGCTGGGGACCAGGTAGACTGGGACAAGGTGGACTCTCCTCCCGAGGACCAAGCGGTTTTAACAAACCACACGCTAGATTTAAGCAAGGACTTTTCCGAGCAGCACTAGCACAGTTTGAAGCCCATCATTCCCTGAAGGGCTCTGACTTTTGCACCATGCAAATGCCCCTGGACCCCGTGGCCGCGGCGCGAGGAAGCAGTGGCTCGGGGCACTTACGGTCACCGTGAGGTTTTCCCAGGCGATGCCAGACACGTTGATCCCGTTGCTCGCCCAGAAACGCAGCGTTTCGTTGCTGGGATGGGTCGGTGCCTCACACTTACAGCTGGGAGGAGAGAAGCCAAGACAGGGGTAAGGGAAAGGCGATGGAGGTGCAGCCCGCAGATCCTGCCAAGGGGCAGCAGCTTTCTCAGGGGGAAAAAAACCCACTAGTAGCTGGTGAGGAAGTCCAGCTTGCTGTGCATGTGCACAGGGTAGGTGTCTCGCAGGTGACTCAGCTTCTCCAGAGCCTCGTAGATGAAGATGATGCAGATGAGGGAGGCAAAGGCTTCTTCCGTGAAGCGGGTGACGTAGCACACCAAACAGCTGGCATCGGTGGCCACCAGCACTATGCACAAGAAGGCGGTCCACAGCCCAATGCACGCCCGCAGAGACAGATAGGAGAGCGTGTACTCCCTGGGAAAGCAAAATGAAACAAAGGCTGCAAAGGCCAGCAAGAGGCCCTGAGACATGCCTGCCTTCGGGGAAAACAGGGAGCAATTCTGGAGCGTGTCAAGGCTGCGGATGGGAAATGCAGTTTCCAGGTACTACTACAGAGAGCCTCGGGGCTGTGGTGCAGGGTGTAGACCCACAGGAGGAGAGGCCAATTATTTAGTTACCACTGTTGAACAAGGATCTTGTGTTAACACCTTGGAGGCTGCTTGAGGTCAGGTCCCTCTTGGGCCAGGTGGTGTTCTCCCACATCACCCTGATGCCCTGACACTGAAACCAGCTGGGTTTGCACCCAGTCACCTGCTGCCAGCAAGCTGGGGCTTAATGATAAACCTTATGGCAATAAGGGTGGTTTATCTCCCATCAAAGCCATAGCAACAAAAGGACTGTCACTAAAATCTAGCAACTACCCCTAAGAAACAGAAAAGCAAAGCAAAGCATCTTTTCTCCATCACTGCCCCCTTCTGAAGGCTCTCGCAGCACCCAGCTGCGGCAGCCAGCCTTACTTGCAGAATTTGTAGAGGATCTTCTCAAACACGAGGACGGGTCCGGTGCTGCCGAGGATGGTGAGAGGTTGGCCGGCAAAGAGGCAATACACCACGCCGGCCATGGACGCGCCCAGCAGCGACTCCATGGCACTCTGTCCGGGGAAGAGAGGCAGCCGTGAGTAAATAAATCGTTAGGGAGAAACAAAAACCAAAGCCGATTCACTGCAGCGAGGACTTTGGCCTGACTTTTATCCTCCCCCATGCCCCCCAACAGAGAGAGGTGCTCACTATCTGGCCATTGGTCGCCTCCCCCAGCAGTCCCCCAAAGGTGATGACAGGGGACATGCAGGCACAGTAGAGGAAGAGGAAGGACGCCAGGCACTGCAGGCTCAGACCATCCCGGAAGTCGCTCCAGAACCACGGGGCTTTCCGCTTCACGTCCAGGGTCAAACCTCCAAAGAGCCTGCAGGAAGGAAAAAGAAGAGAGTCTGTTCTCTTGGAGGAACACGGTGACTTTGCTTTGCTGCAGAAGGGCAATCAGAAGCACGGAGTCACTTTCGTGGCTAAAAAGAAGCACTCTCCTTCCTCCCAAATCAAGGAAACCTGCGTGCAATGGTGATGGCTGGGGCTGAGCCCAGCTGCCCAGATCTCCCCCCTGCCCAGCCCAGGGGACCAAGCTGGCAATGCGGAGCCCCTTCGTTGAACCAGCTAACCCCAAAGACCTGCTAGAAGGGAGGGTGCATGCTCAGATTTGAGAAGCAAACAGAAAAAAAACCCAAACTATTAAAGCTCCCACCTTCCCGTCCGCTGCAGTTCAGGGCCACTGTGTTTCTCCAGCGTGCTGTCAGAAGCACTGTCGTCAAGAGCTCCTGGCATCTTCCTTTTTTCCTGTTAAAATGGAAGTAAGATAAAGCTATGGACTTGTAACCGCTGGCTTGTTTTGCTTCTGGTCTGGCTCTGTGACTGTGTCAGAGTGGGACCTTGTGAATTTGGGCCCCTGAACAGCATCCCCAGCCGTCCCGCCCGTCCCCCTCGCGCCTCCCACCTGCGAAGGGACGTTTTTCGGGGGCTCGATTCGGATCGATGGATCCCACTCTCCTGGCGGCAAGACCGTGACCTGATCCAGAAACTCGTCGATGCCAGCCACGAGGTCAGCCCCGTTCTTGGCTTTATAGGCAACGTCACGGAAAACCTGCCAAGAGAAGACAACCTGGTGAGAGGACAACCCAGCTCGGAGGTCCTAACCAGTGCAATAAGCTCTTGGCTAAACGCAAGGCTTTTTCCCCAAAATTTCCTGCTGGAAAGGGCAGGAAATACTCCCCCAAAAGGAAAAATCTGTGCGTCAGGGCATTTGTAATCATCTCCCCCACGAGGCCCCCGTCCCCCATGGCACACCATACCCTTCTGCTTAAAGAGCAAGAGAAGTTTGACTGGCCCTGGCAATGCCACCACTGGCGACAGCGTGCTGGGGACCCCGGCAAGAAGGATGAGGTGCAGGATGCACCCCGGGTGGGATTTCAGCCTCCAGGATGTGGGGTGATGCAAATCTGCGTGTTCGCTTCGGGGTGAGAAAGAGGGCTGGGCTATTTGGAGAGCTGCGGGCAGCTGGGACAGCAAATCCTCTTCCTCACTACTTCAGAGACAGGGAGAGCTGAAGAAAGGCAAAAATGACCCGGAGCTATCTCATCTTGTCGCACCTCATCTGTCATGATAGTGGCCATGGACCTGCCGATCTCATGGTACTGATGGGCTTTTCCTTCTGGTCCAAGCAAAACAAACAGGAACCTGGGCAAGAAAAACAAAATGAGAGAGAGAAGAAGGTGTCCTTGCTCCAAGAGCACCCAAGGAAAGCCCTGGCAGCTCCCAGCCCGGAGCGTGGCTCAAGACGGGACACGTAGGCTCAGCGACGCCACGATGAATTTGAAATTCTTCAAAACCGACGGCAAATTTCATTTGGGGGCCAACTTTCATTACAATTGGCCGATGGGTTTAAAAGCTACAGCAGGGAATGGAGAAATGAAGGCGAGGAGATGCGGGTGGGGGAAACGTGCTTGCTCCCCCTCCCACTCGCCTTGTTCCCTTGGGACACCAAACTGATGCCTGCAACTCGATCTTTGGTTGGGTGTCTTTTTTACGGAAAAAATTTGCGCTTCTCATTCGCACCTTGTTGGGATGGGAACTTCCGTCATGCCCGAGAGGAGGACAGCCGGGCTCAGGCGGACAAATGCCACGATGGGCTGGTGAAGGAAATCCAGCTCTCCTACGAGCACGTTGGATGCTTCAGCCCCGGTGGGAATTTTCTTCATGAAGTGCAGCTCCGCCTGGGCACGACAAGCGATTTTCAGGCAATTACCCCAAAAGCAAAGCCCACAGCGCTCTGCAGCACACTCTCCAGCCAAGTTTGCAAGAGCAAATCTGGCCCTAAAGGCGTGAGAAAGCTACGAGTGTCTCACCTTGCTTAAATCCGTTGCTCTGCTCTCAGGGTTCACCCCATCTTTAGCTTCTGCAGCGGTGGGAGAAGGACAAGAGGTGATTGTTTGGGCTGGTAGGAAAAAGAAAGACACTCAGAAAGATGGACGAGGAGCAACTGGGACGCTTCTCCTTTGCCCGGACAAGTCTAATGGGGCCACAGCCCTGCAGAAAGCCTCACCTGGCTTGTAGAGGAGGTGCAGGTCTGACTGCCTCTTGCTCACATCAGCAAACGAGCAGACAGCGGGCAGAAGGTTGGTTGTCTTCTCGTTCTGATGGTGGTGCTTCCTCAAAAGGACTTCTCGAACTTGCGCCCGCACGTGCTCGTCAAACTCCGTGGACTGTTCTTGCTGGGCCAGGATCGTATCTGAGGATGGCAAAGGGAAACAAAGCCATCAGAGCAGAAACCCCAACAAGTCCCGACCCCCAAAGCCCCCAGGGAAGGCTGTGCCACACAGGCTGCACCCTAATGCCGGCTCAGCCTTGCATAGCAAGGCCTTTTAATAATGTTCAGCCTTTGCAGCCAAAACGAGAATTTTCTTCTGCTAAGAAACATGGCATCCAAGTGCTTATTCATCATTCCGCTAAGATAAATATTTCCCATTCTAAATGACGCAATTTTCTTGCCCGACCTGGCCTTTCTGACTCTACACGTTCACCCAAATTATAAGCGATCTATAGCACAGACGTTCCCAGAGCTTCCCGTGCTGATGGAGTGCAATTTGCCGAGCCCAGGGAGAAACGTGCTAAGAACGGCTCCGACTTCTCCAGCCCTTGAAAGGGCTGAATGGAGACCTGCCGCCAGTCAAAGATAACTTCTCCAAAGCGGCTTTTGCAATTAACTTCAAGTATCTTCCCCACAGAAATACACTGCTTGGTCATCGCCAGATAAACTCTGCCTTAAAACTCTTACATGCTGGATCTTAAGGCAAAAGCAAAAAAAAGAATGCGAGGAAACAGCTTGTAAGAAATAGTTCCTTTAAGGAGGTTCAGCTCTTACGCAGACTCTGTATTTCTAAGAGCAGCCTGCTAAGCCCTGACACACGCTCCTTTTTGGCTGCAGAATATTCTCTAGTGGCTTCTCCAACCCCACAAACTGCTTTCAAAAGGACCCCGCATTGGAATAAAAAAACGGTGCGACTGTTGCATGCCCAGTCTACATCCAAAAACAGCTCATGAGAAAAACACAGTGGCACTTCTGGAAAAGGACGTGCCATTGGGGCAGGGTTTGATTTGGGAGTGAAGAGCACCGTGGCGAGCTGAGCTCGGCCGTTCCCGGAGGGATGCAGCGCCCATGGTACCTGCAATCTCTTCGATGCTGTTGGCACAAATGTCCAGCAGCACCGACCCGTTGCTGATGCAGCTCCTCAGCTCGGAGAGGCTGTGCAAGGACAGCGTGCCAACGTAGGGCTTGCTCCAGCGCTCGCCGCCATCTTCCACGTCCTCCTCAAACTTCAGCCACCTGCGGACATCGGGTGCGATCAGCCCCATTGCAAGAAAACAGCCCCAGCTCTGCAACCCCTTTGACAGAGCCACGGGGTGGCAAGAGGAGAAGGCTCCTTGTGCCGCCACCTGCAGCTGCAAAAGCTTCGCATCCTGGAGAGGAGAAAGCAGAGCCCACGGGCGCTGCCGGTGCAGGGACTCCTCTCCCACCGCAGCCAAGCAGCAGGGATTTACCTTGCCGTTTCCTTCCACTCGCCATCTCGGCCCTCTTTTACACAGATCTCATCCAGCTCGGAGAACAAGTGGTGAGGGAGGTGCTGCTCGTCCTCCTTGCTCCTGAGAATGAACTGCACCCGCTGGGACGGGGAGCCTGGGGGCAGAAGGCAAAGACCCATCCCGTTACTGCGCCTGAACACAGCTCGTCACGCTCACGTGCAAAGTGGCCATCAGCACCAGTGCAGCCATAAACACTGGGCTGGCCCCTCTCCTCTGCGTCTGTCTGGGCTTGCACAGAGCCGTGGAGAAGGAGAAGCATCTAGTCCACCTCTGCATGAGGATGGGCTGCTTTCCTTCCCCACATTGCCATTTTTAAAGCCAGGATCCCTCTAAGGAAGACGAGCCTAAACCCATTATGCATTTAACTGCATTAAAAAAAACACAAACAAAAAAAAACAACAAAAAAAAAGAAAACTTGGGAAAAAGAGGGTGTTGCTCAATACGGCCACTTTCCCTCGGAAGAACAGCAACTCACTCAAACTAGCCACGGGGACCTGCTTGCAGAAGGCCCCAGCGCCCACGTTGCCCCCAGGAGTTTAGCGAATGCCGCGGTGGGACTTACAGTGGTAGCCCTGCTCCATCGGGGCAGAGTCCTTCACCCGTTCCCCTTCCCGATGCTTCTGGCTGTGGCGTCGGTGATGCCGGTGGCTCTGCCTAACCAGTGGCATCCGCGCGCCCACGTACAGGGTCCGGTGGCCTGCGAAAAAGCAGCGGTTTTTGCAGCACTCTCGGCATTGCGGCAATGGTTGAGGTGGCCGGTGCCTTGCTAAGCCACGGTTATATATCCCAGGAGCAACGCCAGCTTCCCTGAATGTTATTTTCACTGGACCTCCTTTTTTCCAAGCCTATTTTACTCGAGCTTTGCAACAACACAGCAACAACAAGTGTTGGCTCTGGGTCATCTAAAAGTGCCCCCAGAGTATTGGACCTCTTCTCAAATTCCAGCTTCGGCTGGACAACACTCAGACTTGCTCATTAAGCAGCAACACAAGCTAATTATTTTCAAAATCTCTGTATGGCACGAGGCGACAAGAGACGATCAAATCAGTCCCATCGTAATGAACTCCAGAACAAAAAAAGAAAATCACAGCCCCGCGTCTGCAGCCCTGAAATGATTCTCCTGACCTCTCCAAGCCAGGAGCAGCCTCTGCGAGAAAAAAAGCTGTGAATTATCGAGCCCTGTGGCTACAACTCACACCGTGGCCTCCCGGGGGGCTTTTTCCCTCCGTTTAAAAAGCCGTAATAGTAAAAAACGTGACAATAACTGTGCTGCTTCATTGAGAAGCGCGGCACGTTTTGCTGCACATGATGTGACACCCGACAAGGCACACAGGAGAGACTTTGTGCAATGGGAAAACGCGCTGGGCTGGTGGCTCCTCTACCAGGATCTCAGCAGAGACTCACCTTCCAACTCCTCCTCCTCATAGCGAACACTGACAGTGTTGCTCCTTCTTCCCCGGTCAATCACTGCCTCCTCGTCATGTCTCTGTTTAGCAACGACAAGAAGGGAAAAGTTGGGGCTGGGGGTGGAGAGCTCCCTTACGTCCTCCCAGCCATCACCCACCCCTGCGTCCACGCGAGTCCACGAGCCATCACGCCTCTACGTGCCGCCTCCTCCTCCTTCAGGCACAGCCCTAAAACCACGGACTTGTAGGAGGTTTTCCTTCCCATACGCAAATAAAACAGCCCATAACATCACCTCTACTGTATACCACGAGAGTCTGGACGTCTTTAATACAGCAGGAGAGGGATGAGTGTTTCAGACCAAAAAAACCCACCTCCTGCTTTGTTCTTGAGGTTCCTGTCTAAAAAAGTGATTTCCAAACTGGAAAAAAACCAACCCCAACCCACAAAACTGCACTTTTGAGCCCCGGCTGTGCTACCTGTAACTCTTCCAGAAGTGTCATTTTGTAACCCCCGTTTGGGTTCATCCTCACGTCAGTCACTGGGTTTCGGGGACAACTGAACCTCCAGGTCAGTCAGGGGGCCCGATTCCCCAGGGACTGATGGAGTAGCCCTCACGGGAGGAGCTAAGTGGCACCCAGTGTGCACCAACTCCAGAGACACAATAGGGACCATTGTGAAATCACAAGCTATGATGCGGATCCAGGCAGCTACTTAAAGCCATGCACCCCTAGGGCCTTCCCGCTTGGAAAACTTAGTGCCTGGGGAGAAGCCAGCTCTGCTTTGAGCAAAAACTCTCCAGAACAGAGAAACTTCCTGCATGAGAGGTGTCAGGCTCAAAAGTGTGCAGAAGGAAAACCCTTCACAGGCTCGTTCACCCTCCTGAGAAGCAAAGCCCACTAGCAGCATCATGTTTTCTCTCTTTTTCTTTCTAACAGTAGAGCTGAAGCTCTAGCATCCTGAGGATAACAGGAGGCACAAATACGGTAGGGAAAAAGAATATCTTATTGGATCAATGGGTAGATTCAGAAAAAAACCCTGCTACACAGTAGTTTATCCTGGCTGCTAGCTAGAACCGAGAAGACTGTTTTTTCCACCTGGGTCAACAGTTCCGGTGAAACATACTACCCGCCTAGGACAGCTGCATCTGAGGAACAAGAATTAGTTATCTGCAATACAAGGAATAACAATGAGTCATTTAGTGCCATGATATTCATCAGGCTGCACAGAGAAACAAGAGACAAATGCATTTGAATAACCATGTCTTGTGTTACGTTTTAACCACTTAACATTCCGTGAGAAATACCCCAAGAGCTCAAGAAGAAAGAGCAGCAAGGCAGGAGACAGGTGAAAGCCTAGAGCGCCAGCTAGACGGAATGAAAGACCCTCTTCCTTCTCTGAAGCTTCAGCAAGGCTTCCTTCACCTGCTTGTTCCTCCGACTGTAAATGACGGGCTTCAAACTGGGGCTGACGAGAGTGTAGAAAAGGGAAAGAACTGTCTCCCTCCCAGAGGACTTACCGCTCCCGGGCCCCGCGTACATGAAGATGGCGTTTCCATAAAAGACACCCACCACGGTCGGGTGAGAGCCACATGTGGACAAGGTTTCGTGCCATCCTGGCACAGAGCGGATGCGCAGATCGGTGGCCGGGATGTCCAGGGAGGAAATCAGGATTAAGGCTAAAGGGAAGAGGAAGAAGCACACACAAACAGCAAAGATCAGGACTTTATTGGCAGGAGCGGCAGTGCAGGCCAGCTTTAAGACAGCAAGAATTTCACAGGAGAAGTGGACAGCCTCGCAGGGGCCACAGAAAGGCAGGTGTAAAGCCAGAGAGGCTTGCAGTGTACCAAATACGAACGCCAAAGCCCACAAAACTGTGGCAAGGGTGAGGCGCAGCCTCCAGATCATGATGAGGGCACAGCAGAGGGGACGGCAGATTGCCACGTAGCGAACATGAGACATCACGGCCAGCAGCACGCACGCTGTAAGTGCAAAGATTAAATAAAGATGGATCTGTGCCCCACACCCAGCAACGGAGAGGGTTCTGCCTTGTCCAAGGAGGCTCCTTAGCATACGGGGACATTGCTGGAGGCGTAGCAGATGTCCGCGATGGAGAGGTGGCAGAGGAAGAAGTACCTGGGGCTGTGGAGGCAGTAGTCCAGGCAGATATGCAGAAAGACAAGTGTGTTTCCCATCCGAGTGGCAGAGCAGAGGGCAGAGAAAAGGCCAAAGAGGCAGCGCTGCAGGGCTGGGGTGCTGCAGAACCCCAGGAAGACGAATTCTGTGACAGTCTTTTCATTCTGCACGCTGTGCTGGAGGTGAGGCAGCACAAACTGCGACCACGGAGATCTGGAAGCGAAGGAGCAAGGAAAAGGAAAGAAAAAGGAGAGTTTTCCTAAGAATGTTGTGTCCTTTACTCTTTACGCTGCAGCTCCCTTCTCCCTGTTTTTCCCTCTGACTCCAGTGAAAGGTGCGTACTACCCTCCCCACGCTGAGTGACGTACATCTGAATTGCAAGCTCCAATCTCCCTGCAAACTTTGAGCAGTTTGACCAATCTCGCACAACTTTGCTGCCTAGCTTGCCCTTGAAGTCTTTCTTTTCCTGGGTTGGTTTTGGTTTTTTTTTGCAGGGGGTGGGGAGGGGCAGGGTGTGGTGTCGCTGTTGGAGAAGATAAGATGATGAAGATTGCAGGTGTCGATTAAGGTGAAGCCAGAACAACTTCAAAGCAGCCGTTTTAAATTAAGTCCATATTAAAAGGAATGCACAGTTGACAGAATAATTCCAGTTTTACCATTAAACCAACCAGCATTTCCAAGCCACTGCTGTGTCCTCTTTACCTTGGTGAAATGCATTCCTATTGAATCCTGCAGTTGCTTGAGCCAACTCCCCTATCCCAGCAGGGAGGCTACTGCAGGTCCAGGAAGGTCAGGCAGAACATCACCTTGGTTCCTGCTGTGCAGCTGCTCGCCGTTACCAGTTTCGCAGGGTGCTGGTCAAGGTCCCTGGGCATCCCCTGGCACTTGTCTCCACGCAGCTCTCTGGTCTCCAAGATCTTCCGCCACTTCCAGGATACTTCCTCCAGCCAGGATCTTCACCTTTTCCTTCCTGGGTCCCCTCCTTCTCTTCAAGATCCCTTCTTCTTTCTGGGAACCCTTCTTTTTGCCACCACCTCTTCTTTCTGGAACCCCACGCCCCCAGTGTTCCCAATCTAAGTTGTCTATGGGAGCAGTACAATGCCTGATCAGCCTCCGAATTAAGGCTTCTCTCTCCTAGCTCGTTATTAACTGTAGGATTCGGGACATGCCACTTTTGCTTATTCCAGGTGTTACCCAAATTTACAACCAGCCCACGCTGGCTGCGTGTAGCGAGAAGCAGGCTTCTGCTTGACAGCTCAGAATCCAGTTTCAGACATTCACATGCACAGACCTTGCCACACACGTGCACCCAGTCACGTCTCGCCTGGTAACCTTCACAGTTTGAGCCAGTTTTTTGTCTACGGCCGGGCTTCAGAGGCAGGGCATGGCCACAGAAGCGCATTCCCCCCGTCAGTCTGTGAGGTGAGCAAGGGAGAGTCAATACTTGTCTGGTGAGCCTCATACCCAGACAAGCTGGGCGATCCCTCTCCTGCGACAGCCCTGGGAAAAGCCACAGCAGGGTGCTCCCTTGCCTCTGCCTAGGTCCCTGGGGTTCCCCTGCCTGCCATTGCTCCTTTGTCCTCCTCTGTGTTTGTGGAGATGAACCTTTAACCACACAACCTAACACCTACAACATCGGGAAAAAGAGAGGCTGCAGAGGGTCCAGCGGGGAAGGTCGCCGATGTCAAATGCTCTTTGTGAGAGGCAGCACACCCAGCTCACCTCCTCGCTCCTGAGCTGCTCTATCGGAAGCACTGCGTGCAGGACGCTCTGTTCAACAGGCTGTGTCTGTATCTGACTGCCTTGTCCTCGCTACAGCACCGTGTGCTGGGGGAATGCCACGGAGAGCAAGGAGGACGCTCTTTCCCCAGGAGCAACGGAGGGTGCTCAGCTGAGTGCTGCTGCAGGGGCCACAGTGGGGCAGGCAGGCAGGGAGGGGAAGGCAGGAACGAGGGAGCTGGGAGTCACCGGCCAGTCTGGGAGATGCCCCCCGAGAGGCTCGAGAACCCTGGAAGCACAGGACGAGCTTAGAGGAGGTTCAACGTGAGGCCCTGTGGTTAACCATCCCCTCCAGATCTGGATCTTCTCTGGTTCCCAAGTTACCGTGCAGTTTAACAGCCTGCTGCAGAGATCCTGACTGGGAGATCACTGTACCTCCAGGAGTTGGGGATCCACCTAACAGTTCACCGGAGCGGGTGCAGGTCTGTGCTGCACCGTACGTACGGCGTGGCCTTCAGGCTGTGTCCCTACACATGGCCCTTGGCCGCAGGATAAACGGAGCTGGTTGACTGTGACAGAGGAGCCTCCAGGCAGCTCCTGCTTGGTACCAGCGATTACGCCACCTGCGCGGCCCTGCCGTTATCTAAAGTGCAGCAAGAAGTCCGCGCGTGAACATCCTTTACGCATAGAGTTGTTTTCTTCTAAGAAAAGTTGTATAACACCGTGAATGACCAAAAGGAGGAACTTCTCCACAGGCAGGATCTGTACAGTGTGCCAAGGGAAAATCCATCTGGGGTCTGCCCAATGCTGCATGAACGCAGGGTCCCCAGCATCTGAAGGGACCTAAGATTTACTTGCTACCGAGATGCCTCTTCTTGCTGCCTGTATGCCTTCTTCCTGGCTACGTTGCCTCCCAAGATCTTGCCCACCCCCAGCCTACTGGGGAGGGGGGGAATGTTAGAGAGACAGCCTTGATGCTGTGCCAGCACTGCTCAGCCATGGCCAAAACACTGCTGTGTTATCAACAGCTTTCTAGCTACCAGTACAGAGCACAGCACTACGAGGGCTGCTATGGGGTAAAAGAACTCCAACTCAGCCAGACCCAATACAGAAGGAAAGTGGAGGAACAACAGAGGGGGCAGCCCAGGGACACAGAGCCCCCCCCAGGTCTCATCTGGCCGCTCCTGTGACCATACGGTGTACTCAAAATCAAATACCTGAAGTGCTCCCTTAGATGCAGTGTACAGCCAGGGGACAAGAAGGTGGCAGTTCTGCATTTTGCAGCTCCCAGGCTGATGGCAGAGCCAAAGCAAAAAAACCAAAACCAAAACCAAACCAAGCAAGAGAGGTAAAACTGAAGCGCAGGGAGCAAATGCTTCTCTTTCACCTTAGGCCAACTGCTCGGACGCTCTCTATGCTGCCCTGCCACAGAGGGCATCCCTCTCGTACCAGTAAGAGACAGAAGAGTGAATTAAAGCCAGGACCCCAAACCAGACCAAAAACCCGGTCGTGATGAAGAAGAAAGTGGAGAATGCATCAAATATAACAGAAAATTATTTTGGACATTCCCAGTTTACATTTGGAAAAAAGAGGAAAAAAAAAAAAGCGGAGGAATTAGGTATTAAAAGAAGAGCACTGAATGATAAAGCAGTAGCAGTCCCTCTACCACTACAAACCCACACCCCCACACGCACACGTACGCACACAGACTTAACACCACCAAACTCCCATTGACTGTGACGTTCACCTCAGCTTGCTGGTCTAGAGACACTGAATGCCTGAAGCACACCAAGGATAACTGAAAACATCTGCATGGCTTTAATGGGAATCCTCCAACTGAAACAAAGCGCTTTCTCCCTCTGTCTGCGTTGGCACATCCCCGAGTCACGCTCTCGCTCCTCTCCTTCCAAGTCAAGATTCCTAAACGTGAAAAGCGGGAGTGGGGAAAGGCAAAGGGAAGAGAAAAAGAGGGAGAGCATCATCAGTGGAAGACCTGCCAGCTGCTGCTGATTCAGCCCTGTTTGGGGGACCACCCCAGCAGAGAGGAGCTGGTTTGCATGCCACGGTCCTCACTGCCTGTTCCCAGGGACAGGCTGTTTGCTCAGCCTTGCCGGCCAAAGCGTGGGAAAAGCGTAGGCGTGCACCGTCGCTTGCAGAGGAGCACGGACACGTTCGTGTGCAATCCTTTACCTTTTTCCTCCCTGGATTCAAAGGGTTTCTGTCTTCAAAGTGAGAGCCTTCCATACGGTCGTTTGTGACATTTCATCCAGGATAATAATCTCAGAAGGATCAGTCCTGCAATAAATATTTTACACAGCAATCCGTGATTATGGGAACTGATGCCACCAAGGGCATTAGCATCAGCAAGAGGAACAGCGGAGCCCTGAGAATCAAAGCTGCGCATAAGCATGGGAGGTTTTGCTGGATGAGGAGTTTTGGGAGGCAAGCTGGGGAGCTGCAGAGCAACAGCTCTGTGCAAAGGCTCTTGCTGGGGTTTAGCCCTGGTCCGGGTTCCTAAGCCACTGCTGGTACAGATCACGCCTGCAACTCCTCATGTGTAAGTATGAGGAACTCCAGCTACCGTAAAGGCGCTGATGATGCAAGGTTTGGGGGTCAAACGCGAGTGCTGCAGCCACTCTGCTTGGGGTCAGAGCCCTGCGATCACCTCCTGCAGCCCTGCCCCCGAATTTGATTTTCCCACCAAGCTGCCTGCTGGTTTCTGTGGGATGCCCCACAAAGAGGCAAGTGGAGAAAACTCTGCCAAACCCCTTCAAGCTAATCTTGCCGGGGGTCCTGGCGCTTGGTGGGGCTTTACCTGTCACTGCCTTGCTTTGGGATATCCATGTCACTGGTCTTCCCCACGTTCAGCTGAACTGAACTTGCAGCAGCAGCAGCTTCCATCGCCCTCCTGGACTCCTGAGGTAAAAAAGGGACAAATCACGTTCTCTGTCTTTGGTCAAAGTGGAGATAAGCTGAATGCCCAGCACAAACTTAGCAGTCTGCCCTCCCCTTCTGCCCCTTGGCAGCTATAGGTATTAGTGCAGCAGGGTAGAAACCGTTCACTCCAAAGGTTTTGGGGCAGGGGGATTGGGTGTTCAAAACACGATTATGAGCAAATCTTGCCAGCAGCAGCAGCAGCACCTTCTAATAATAATCATCGTAATGATAATGACCTTGGTGAAAAACGACTCGTTTTAAAAATTACACCTGTATTCAAGCGTTCAGCTCACTGCTACTTGAGGAAACAAAGGTTACAACGTGGGATCCAGGCTATTGGGATCTATTTCGATTGAGTGCTGATCTTCCCCCAACGTTTCCAGACAAGCTGTAAGAGAAACAGGCAACCTCACAGCCCGACGGAGATGTCCAGCCCCGAGGACCCAGCAAGCCTTACCTCTTCTTCTTCTCTGGCTTCATTTCTGGCATCGTCCAACTTCTTCTTCCTTTCTGGCATAAGGTCATCCAGAAAGCTGAGCTCGCGCTTTGAGAAGCAGAAATCCATCGCTTTCCGGACAAAGACGAGAGCCAAAACCTTCACGAATAAGAGGGAAGATGCGGTGAGCTCAGAGACGATGCCACCTCTCACTCCAACGCTGCAAACACCCCGCTGCTGAGCGGCGGCAGCTCTTACCATCATGGGAAAGATGATGGCGGCACGGGACACCTTGATGGTCCAGAGCAGGACGAGGCAGGTCAGCTGGATCACCGTGAACAAATGCACCTTTTGCAAGGGCACGTGCCGCAGGTAGATGAAATCCGGCTGGTGTTTCGCTGGCATCCAAAACAGCTTCAAGCGATCAAAGAACTGCAAAATAAAAGGGAAAGGTTGCCGCCTTGGGACTGCGGCAAGTTTCTGGCCCTCTCGAAACGTGGAGGCGGTTTGCAGCATCTCGCTTGCCGTCAGAAATCCTGGATCCCACCGCGTTCCTCCTGGGAGCAGCACCCATTTTCCCTTCGCTCCATCTATCAACCGGCTTGCCCCTGAGAGCTGCCCACCAAACGGCAACTATTCCGTGCCATTCCATTATTAGCATTTCTCGGCCCACTGAATCCCCCAGCGAGGATTTCCACCAGTGGCAGAAACTGCCTTCCCTTTGCACTGAATTCCCCCGCTTTCACGTAACCAAACACTGACCTGCCCTAAACCCTGAAACAGAGAGCGCTGAACTTGCCTGGTCCTCCCAGCCCTATATACCTCCTGTGCCTCCACCAATCTTTTTCTTACACAAAAGAGTTTCATTGCTTGCTCTGCAAGAAGTTTTTCCCATGCCACTGCTTTTTTCCCTGCTGCTACGGAGACAAAATACCAGGGAAACGACATGCCGCACGCTGTAAAAGAGTCCGTACCTGAATTCCTCTGAGCGACGACACACCCATGTAGAGAAAGACGCCATAAAGCACAGGCATTGGTATAAACTGGGGGGGAAAAGAGAAAAAAAAAAAAGAATGCAATCGTTTCTTTCTCCATATTGCATTTTCAGTATTACCACCCTCTTCCACAGGCACTGCCTAAAATTGCTTGAAGCCTTCCAGCTTCCATTCAGGCTTACAGATGGGTCAGGTTTTAACCATTAAAGATTTTGTGCGCACGAGTGAGCTAAGGCTCTGCTTTAGGCTGAACTTTGGAGTTACCTCTCCTCAGAATACTCCTA
The DNA here is from genome assembly GCF_964188355.1 of Buteo buteo. Lineage (NCBI taxonomy): Eukaryota > Metazoa > Chordata > Aves > Accipitriformes > Accipitridae > Buteo > Buteo buteo. The sequence continues at coordinate 578,036 of NW_027439222.1, read as the reverse complement.
TTTTCCAGAAAGGTTGGAGGAAAATAGGCGATTTCACCCGTGCTACCCTATGCCGCATTCTGTGGCGGTAGAAAAACACTTCTGCCTAATCTTGGGGCAACAGGCAAAGGCCACAGGCCTCCTTTTAGCCTAGAGACGAGATTACTTTGTGGGAGGAACGTGCAAGGAAGCCCACGGGGATGACCTCAGTGTGTTTAGCTCCTGGGAACAGCTGCTCCGGGGCATTTGGGGAGCAAATTGCAGCCAGTAAAGGGCTGCCTGTTTGAAAGAGAGCAGACGTGCTGGTCTGAATATGCTCAGCTGTAACCCATAAACATGGGCGGGCCTGAAAGACACCCGAAAATTCAAGCAGTTGCGTTGCTCGCTTGCCTCGAGCACACCAAACGGGGGCCCGAAGGGCTGCAAAGCCTAACCGAGGCTGGTTCCCACCGTGGGTCAAGCCCCAAGGGTTGGGATCACCCCCTCCTCCTCCGCTCCACAACTAACTACTCAGGCCTGCAGAGAGGGGACTGTTTTTCTGTAACCTCCAACAAGCTCGCGGTTGTCGGGTGGTTTGCATTTTCCTCTCACCTTTAACACGGAAGTGAAGAAGACGGAGCAGCCCATGAGCCCAAAGATCAGCAAGCCAGTGACTCTCTGCTCTCGTATCCCCAGAAACTTGGGTTGTTCTCCTGGAGCTGAGCAGTCAGACTCTACTTTGAGGCTATTCACGTGGGTGATGGACAGGACGGTCGCAGCCACAAACCAGGGCAGCCCCATCACCGAGCACACCCCCAGCATCACGGCCACCACGAAAAGGTCCAGGTGGTACCCGCATCCTTTCTGCAGGCAGGAAAACAAGAAACAGAGCATCCCATAGCACAAGAGCAAGGATAACGTCGCAAGTCAGACTCAAACCCTGCTCGAGCACAGGTCAACTTCTTCAGAATTTAAAACAAGAAATGGAAACAAGTAAGGGTGTACGCAGGCTTTGCACAAGCACCTGGCATGAAAATCTGGCAGGAGTTCAGACACAAGGGATATGGGGAGCTTGTGCGATACATACTTCTCCAAAAAAACCCCACCCACAACCCAAAACCACCAAACCGTTTTTTTCACTCACAAAGAAAATTCTACCACTTGCGAGGAAGGTGTGACTCTGAGTTATCCCTGGCAGCGCATCAAAACAATGCATTCCCCGCACCTGCTGCCGCTGCCGTTTCAAAACAAAAACGCGCTTCCATATTGCTCCAAGATTAATTTGCTCCTCCAAAAGGTTGCTCATCTGAACTGCCCTGTCACTTGCTCCCTGCATCATCGTTAATCCAGGAGAGCATCCTGCCACGCAGCCTGACCTTGTCCCAAACCAATGCCTTCAGAAAGCATCGGCAATAAGAGCTTCTCCCCAGACCTGCAGCCCAGAAGGGGCTGGGGCCGGGGTCATCTCTCGCAGGCCCTTACCTTCAGCTTGTGCTCCTTCCTGTTCACAATAACGGCACTGATCTGCTGGTCCATGAATATCAAGATGGTGCAGAGCAGAGCTGGGACGAGCGCAGCCAACACCGTCCACCAAGGGTTGGGTCCTATGGGGTTGATGAACCACCCGCGGTCGTCTCTGGTAGGCTGCAACAAAGCCCACACATCAGCATCGTCTCCCAGCCCAGGCACTCCACTGGCTTTCCTTTTCCCCTCCCTCCCTGTGTCAGAGCACCTCCCAGCCCTGGCTTCATGTCCCCCTCTCCCGTGGGCTTCAGCAGTGCCAGTCTCCTCTTTGCAAGCACCTCTAGGTACTTCTCCTGTAGGTATCTAGTTTTGGGGCCATCTTCTCGTTGCCAGGAGGAAGCAAGGCACTTGGAGGTGGAAGAGGAGATGGTCACACCACCAGCATCTCCTCCAGACTCAGCCCTGCCCTGCCCCGGCATCACCTTGTGGCACCCCCACGTGCCAAAACACCCCATTACCTTGAACGTGTGGGGGACCTGGAGCTTTGGCGATGGGATCCCAACCACAAAGTCAAGGAGCACCATGATGGCGATGGTGAGGAAAACAGCAAAGTCGCTCACCGTGGACCGTACCTGGGGCGAGAAACCAGAGGTGAAAGGGGCATGGCAAACAGGGCCGTAACGTGAGATGCAAGAGTTGCGGACATCCACAACATTCAGGCTGGTTAACCAAATCCCACCACCCCTCTGAGCACATGCAGCCTGATCCCTTGCTTAGATACTGTTGCTGTGTTTGTCCCCGTGAGATCTGGCGTCAGATAATAAAAAAAGCTTAATTAGGCGGACAAGGGTTGGTTTAAGTCAAAACCTAAAAATAATAATAATAATATTAAAAATAAGAAAAGAGATGTCTGCCACTACAGCTACACTCACAGCTACAACGGCAACAAGGCACTGAGGCATCCTTTAGTCCTCAAAAGGAACCTCCTCATTCGAATCTACTTTCCGCTCGAGCACATAATGCGCAGAAGGTAGGGAAAAAAACCCACAACCCCAACCCCCAAAACTTTGGGAAACCTGACTTCCTACTACCTGAGGAGGGGGAAAAAAAAAAAAATTAAAAAAAATCAAACCCCAAAAATCTTCAATCTGGGGCAGATCGCGAGGCAGGTGGGAAATGCTACGATGATTTTGCACTCACGGAAATGAGTGCGGGACATCCAAGCTCTTGGAGAGCTTGGCCTGCAAGGCCAACGTTTCCCAGCTTGACCATGGCGGGGCTAATACTGCTTAGTGCTCCAGGAAAGCCATTTTGGGAAACGAGTGTGGAGATGGACGCTGGCCACCATCTTCTACTTACTCTGGTTGGAAAGTAGCGGCTGGTTTTAAACTTCTTCAAGAAGCTTGACAGGGCAAAGGTGGCGAAGAAGAGGATGCAGCACCAGAGGAACACATCAGGCGTGTAGGGGCCGTCGCGTCCACAGGCAGGTCCTTGAAACTCCCCACGCAAATGCCGACATTCCTGGAGAAACAGAGCGTCAGGACACAAAGGCAGTGCACGTGCGGCAGGGAAACCTCGCGTAGCTAGGGGGTTTTGAGGATCTTGGTCCAAGATCCACGACCCTCTAACTGCTCCTGCCAATGGAGATTTATATGTAATGAGCAGCAGCAGCTGAACAAGTGACACATCGAACTATAGAGCGGAGAAACGAGATGTGAGGGGACACCATACCACGCACCCTCGGCACATCCTCTGCCTGCCATTCGAGCAATCGTGGCTAAAGAAGACACCAGAGGGGAAGGAAACACTGGAAACTCTTGGGGAGAGAGAGAGAGGGAAGAGGGAAGGAGGGCTAAAGACAACCATGGTAGGAAAGGAGGAGAAGAGACAAATCGTCCCTTCCCAGGGGAGGGCTCGCAGAACCTGGCCAAGAGGGGATGAAGGCCACCATAAGAGCCTGCCGCCCTAGGCCCGGGCTCTGCTTCCAGCCACAACAGCCTGAGAGGCTGCTCAGACATGCAAATTTATGCATGTACCTACAGACAGCACTGAACGAGAAAGCAAGGCCCAGAGTTACTAGGAACCCATTAAGGAGGCCAATTACTACCTTTCAAGCATGAACTTAAGTCCTACCTACAACTTCTACAATAATCAAACCACCCACTACTTAACCTTCCTCCCAGTCAGAAATACTGTCCGGCAACAGGCTTGAGGGGGACACTTGCTACCTACCCACAACGCTGGGGACCAGGTAGACTGGGACAAGGTGGACTCTCCTCCCGAGGACCAAGCGGTTTTAACAAACCACACGCTAGATTTAAGCAAGGACTTTTCCGAGCAGCACTAGCACAGTTTGAAGCCCATCATTCCCTGAAGGGCTCTGACTTTTGCACCATGCAAATGCCCCTGGACCCCGTGGCCGCGGCGCGAGGAAGCAGTGGCTCGGGGCACTTACGGTCACCGTGAGGTTTTCCCAGGCGATGCCAGACACGTTGATCCCGTTGCTCGCCCAGAAACGCAGCGTTTCGTTGCTGGGATGGGTCGGTGCCTCACACTTACAGCTGGGAGGAGAGAAGCCAAGACAGGGGTAAGGGAAAGGCGATGGAGGTGCAGCCCGCAGATCCTGCCAAGGGGCAGAAGCTTTCTCAGGGGGAAAAAAACCCACTAGTAGCTGGTGAGGAAGTCCAGCTTGCTGTGCATGTGCACAGGGTAGGTGTCTCGCAGGTGACTCAGCTTCTCCAGAGCCTCGTAGATGAAGATGATGCAGATGAGGGAGGCAAAGGCTTCTTCCGTGAAGCGGGTGACGTAGCACACCAAACAGCTGGCATCGGTGGCCACCAGCACTATGCACAAGAAGGCGGTCCACAGCCCAATGCACGCCCGCAGAGACAGATAGGAGAGCGTGTACTCCCTGGGAAAGCAAAATGAAACAAAGGCTGCAAAGGCCAGCAAGAGGCCCTGAGACATGCCTGCCTTCGGGGAAAACAGGGAGCAATTCTGGAGCGTGTCAAGGCTGCGGATGGGAAATGCAGTTTCCAGGTACTACTACAGAGAGCCTCGGGGCTGTGGTGCAGGGTGTAGACCCACAGGAGGAGAGGCCAATTATTTAGTTACCACTGTTGAACAAGGATCTTGTGTTAACACCTTGGAGGCTGCTTGAGGTCAGGTCCCTCTTGGGCCAGGTGGTGTTCTCCCACATCACCCTGATGCCCTGACACTGAAACCAGCTGGGTTTGCACCCAGTCACCTGCTGCCAGCAAGCTGGGGCTTAATGATAAACCTTATGGCAATAAGGGTGGTTTATCTCCCATCAAAGCCATAGCAACAAAAGGACTGTCACTAAAATCTAGCAACTACCCCTAAGAAACAGAAAAGCAAAGCAAAGCATCTTTTCTCCATCACTGCCCCCTTCTGAAGGCTCTCGCAGCACCCAGCTGCGGCAGCCAGCCTTACTTGCAGAATTTGTAGAGGATCTTCTCAAACACGAGGACGGGTCCGGTGCTGCCGAGGATGGTGAGAGGTTGGCCGGCAAAGAGGCAATACACCACGCCGGCCATGGACGCGCCCAGCAGCGACTCCATGGCACTCTGTCCGGGGAAGAGAGGCAGCCGTGAGTAAATAAATCGTTAGGGAGAAACAAAAACCAAAGCCGATTCACTGCAGCGAGGACTTTGGCCTGACTTTTATCCTCCCCCATGCCCCCCAACAGAGAGACGTGCTCACTATCTGGCCATTGGTCGCCTCCCCCAGCAGTCCCCCAAAGGTGATGACAGGGGACATGCAGGCACAGTAGAGGAAGAGGAAGGACGCCAGGCACTGCAGGCTCAGACCATCCCGGAAGTCGCTCCAGAACCACGGGGCTTTCCGCTTCACGTCCAGGGTCAAACCTCCAAAGAGCCTGCAGGAAGGAAAAAGAAGAGAGTCTGTTCTCTTGGAGGAACACGGTGACTTTGCTTTGCTGCAGAAGGGCAATCAGAAGCACGGAGTCACTTTCGTGGCTAAAAAGAAGCACTCTCCTTCCTCCCAAATCAAGGAAACCTGCGTGCAATGGTGATGGCTGGGGCTGAGCCCAGCTGCCCAGATCTCCCCCCTGCCCAGCCCAGGGGACCAAGCTGGCAATGCGGAGCCCCTTCGTTGAACCAGCTAACCCCAAAGACCTGCTAGAAGGGAGGGTGCATGCTCAGATTTGAGAAGCAAACAGAAAAAAAACCCAAACTATTAAAGCTCCCACCTTCCCGTCCGCTGCAGTTCAGGGCCACTGTGTTTCTCCAGCGTGCTGTGAGAAGCACTGTCGTCAAGAGCTCCTGGCATCTTCCTTTTTTCCTGTTAAAATGGAAGTAAGATAAAGCTATGGACTTGTAACCGCTGGCTTGTTTTGCTTCTGGTCTGGCTCTGTGACTGTGTCAGAGTGGGACCTTGTGAATTTGGGCCCCTGAACAGCATCCCCAGCCGTCCCGCCCGTCCCCCTCGCGCCTCCCACCTGCGAAGGGACGTTTTTCGGGGGCTCGATTCGGATCGATGGATCCCACTCTCCTGGCGGCAAGACCGTGACCTGATCCAGAAACTCGTCGATGCCAGCCACGAGGTCAGCCCCGTTCTTGGCTTTATAGGCAACGTCACGGAAAACCTGCCAAGAGAAGACAACCTGGTGAGAGGACAACCCAGCTCGGAGGTCCTAACCAGTGCAATAAGCTCTTGGCTAAACGCAAGGCTTTTTCCCCAAAATTTCCTGCTGGAAAGGGCAGGAAATACTCCCCCAAAAGGAAAAATCTGTGCGTCAGGGCATTTGTAATCATCTCCCCCACGAGGCCCCCGTCCCCCATGGCACACCATACCCTTCTGCTTAAAGAGCAAGAGAAGTTTGACTGGCCCTGGCAATGCCACCACTGGCGACAGCGTGCTGGGGACCCCGGCAAGAAGGATGAGGTGCAGGATGCACCCCGGGTGGGATTTCAGCCTCCAGGATGTGGGGTGATGCAAATCTGCGTGTTCGCTTCGGGGTGAGAAAGAGGGCTGGGCTATTTGGAGAGCTGCGGGCAGCTGGGACAGCAAATCCTCTTCCTCACTACTTCAGAGACAGGGAGAGCTGAAGAAAGGCAAAAATGACCCGGAGCTATCTCATCTTGTCGCACCTCATCTGTCATGATAGTGGCCATGGACCTGCCGATCTCATGGTACTGATGGGCTTTTCCTTCTGGTCCAAGCAAAACAAACAGGAACCTGGGCAAGAAAAACAAAATGAGAGAGAGAAGAAGGTGTCCTTGCTCCAAGAGCACCCAAGGAAAGCCCTGGCAGCTCCCAGCCCGGAGCGTGGCTCAAGACGGGACACGTAGGCTCAGCGACGCCACGATGAATTTGAAATTCTTCAAAACCGACGGCAAATTTCATTTGGGGGCCAACTTTCATTACAATTGGCCGATGGGTTTAAAAGCTACAGCAGGGAATGGAGAAATGAAGGCGAGGAGATGCGGGTGGGGGAAACGTGCTTGCTCCCCCTCCCACTCGCCTTGTTCCCTTGGGACACCAAACTGATGCCTGCAACTCGATCTTTGGTTGGGTGTCTTTTTTACGGAAAAAATTTGCGCTTCTCATTCGCACCTTGTTGGGATGGGAACTTCCGTCATGCCCGAGAGGAGGACAGCCGGGCTCAGGCGGACAAATGCCACGATGGGCTGGTGAAGGAAATCCAGCTCTCCTACGAGCACGTTGGATGCTTCAGCCCCGGTGGGAATTTTCTTCATGAAGTGCAGCTCCGCCTGGGCACGACAAGCGATTTTCAGGCAATTACCCCAAAAGCAAAGCCCACAGCGCTCTGCAGCACACTCTCCAGCCAAGTTTGCAAGAGCAAATCTGGCCCTAAAGGCGTGAGAAAGCTACGAGTGTCTCACCTTGCTTAAATCCGTTGCTCTGCTCTCAGGGTTCACCCCATCTTTAGCTTCTGCAGCGGTGGGAGAAGGACAAGAGGTGATTGTTTGGGCTGGTAGGAAAAAGAAAGACACTCAGAAAGATGGACGAGGAGCAACTGGGACGCTTCTCCTTTGCCCGGACAAGTCTAATGGGGCCACAGCCCTGCAGAAAGCCTCACCTGGCTTGTAGAGGAGGTGCAGGTCTGACTGCCTCTTGCTCACATCAGCAAACGAGCAGACAGCGGGCAGAAGGTTGGTTGTCTTCTCGTTCTGATGGTGGTGCTTCCTCAAAAGGACTTCTCGAACTTGCGCCCACACGTGCTCATCAAACTCCGTGGACTGTTCTTGCTGGGCCAGGATCGTATCTGAGGATGGCAAAGGGAAACAAAGCCATCAGAGCAGAAACCCCAACAAGTCCCGACCCCCAAAGCCCCCAGGGAAGGCTGTGCCACACAGGCTGCACCCTAATGCCGGCTCAGCCTTGCATAGCAAGGCCTTTTAATAATGTTCAGCCTTTGCAGCCAAAACGAGAATTTTCTTCTGCTAAGAAACATGGCATCCAAGTGCTTATTCATCATTCCGCTAAGATAAATATTTCCCATTCTAAATGACGCAATTTTCTTGCCCGACCTGGCCTTTCTGACTCTACACGTTCACCCAAATTATAAGCGATCTATAGCACAGACGTTCCCAGAGCTTCCCGTGCTGATGGAGTGCAATTTGCCGAGCCCAGGGAGAAACGTGCTAAGAACGGCTCCGACTTCTCCAGCCCTTGAAAGGGCTGAATGGAGACCTGCCGCCAGTCAAAGATAACTTCTCCAAAGCGGCTTTTGCAATTAACTTCAAGTATCTTCCCCACAGAAATACACTGCTTGGTCATCGCCAGATAAACTCTGCCTTAAAACTCTTACATGCTGGATCTTAAGGCAAAAGCAAAAAAAAGAATGCGAGGAAACAGCTTGTAAGAAATAGTTCCTTTAAGGAGGTTCAGCTCTTACGCAGACTCTGTATTTCTAAGAGCAGCCTGCTAAGCCCTGACACACGCTCCTTTTTGGCTGCAGAATATTCTCTAGTGGCTTCTCCAACCCCACAAACTGCTTTCAAAAGGACCCCGCATTGGAATAAAAAAACGGTGCGACTGTTGCATGCCCAGTCTACATCCAAAAACAGCTCATGAGAAAAACACAGTGGCACTTCTGGAAAAGGACGTGCCATTGGGGCAGGGTTTGATTTGGGAGTGAAGAGCACCGTGGCGAGCTGAGCTCGGCCGTTCCCGGAGGGATGCAGCGCCCATGGTACCTGCAATCTCTTCGATGCTGTTGGCACAAATGTCCAGCAGCACCGACCCGTTGCTGATGCAGCTCCTCAGCTCGGAGAGGCTGTGCAAGGACAGCGTGCCAACGTAGGGCTTGCTCCAGCGCTCGCCGCCATCTTCCACGTCCTCCTCAAACTTCAGCCACCTGCGGACATCGGGTGCGATCAGCCCCATTGCAAGAAAACAGCCCCAGCTCTGCAACCCCTTTGACAGAGCCACGGGGTGGCAAGAGGAGAAGGCTCCTTGTGCCGCCACCTGCAGCTGCAAAAGCTTCGCATCCTGGAGAGGAGAAAGCAGAGCCCACGGGCGCTGCCGGTGCAGGGACTCCTCTCCCACCGCAGCCAAGCAGCAGGGATTTACCTTGCCGTTTCCTTCCACTCGCCATCTCGGCCCTCTTTTACACAGATCTCATCCAGCTCGGAGAACAAGTGGTGAGGGAGGTGCTGCTCGTCCTCCTTGCTCCTGAGAATGAACTGCACCCGCTGGGACGGGGAGCCTGGGGGCAGAAGGCAAAGACCCATCCCGTTACTGCGCCTGAACACAGCTCGTCACGCTCACGTGCAAAGTGGCCATCAGCACCAGTGCAGCCATAAACACTGGGCTGGCCCCTCTCCTCTGCGTCTGTCTGGGCTTGCACAGAGCCGTGGAGAAGGAGAAGCATCTAGTCCACCTCTGCATGAGGATGGGCTGCTTTCCTTCCCCACATTGCCATTTTTAAAGCCAGGATCCCTCTAAGGAAGACGAGCCTAAACCCATTATGCATTTAACTGCATTAAAAAAAACACAAACAAAAAAAAACAACAAAAAAAAAGAAAACTTGGGAAAAAGAGGGTGTTGCTCAATACGGCCACTTTCCCTCGGAAGAACAGCAACTCACTCAAACTAGCCACGGGGACCTGCTTGCAGAAGGCCCCAGCGCCCACGTTGCCCCCAGGAGTTTAGCGAATGCCGCGGTGGGACTTACAGTGGTAGCCCTGCTCCATCGGGGCAGAGTCCTTCTCCCGTTCCCCTTCCCGATGCTTCTGGCTGTGGCGTCGGTGATGCCGGTGGCTCTGCCTAACCAGTGGCATCCGCGCGCCCACGTACAGGGTCCGGTGGCCTGCGAAAAAGCAGCGGTTTTTGCAGCACTCTCGGCATTGCGGCAATGGTTGAGGTGGCCGGTGCCTTGCTAAGCCACGGTTATATATCCCAGGAGCAACGCCAGCTTCCCTGAATGTTATTTTCACTGGACCTCCTTTTTTCCAAGCCTATTTTACTCGAGCTTTGCAACAACACAGCAACAACAAGTGTTGGCTCTGGGTCATCTAAAAGTGCCCCCAAAGTATTGGACCTCTTCTCAAATTCCAGCTTCGGCTGGACAACACTCAGACTTGCTCATTAAGCAGCAACACAAGCTAATTATTTTCAAAATCTCTGTATGGCACGAGGCGACAAGAGACGATCAAATCAGTCCCATCGTAATGAACTCCAGAACAAAAAAAGAAAATCACAGCCCCGCGTCTGCAGCCCTGAAATGATTCTCCTGACCTCTCCAAGCCAGGAGCAGCCTCTGCGAGAAAAAAAGCTGTGAATTATCGAGCCCTGTGGCTACAACTCACACCGTGGCCTCCCGGGGGGCTTTTTCCCTCCGTTTAAAAAGCCGTAATAGTAAAAAACGTGACAATAACTGTGCTGCTTCATTGAGAAGCGCGGCACGTTTTGCTGCACATGATGTGACACCCGACAAGGCACACAGGAGAGACTTTGTGCAATGGGAAAACGCGCTGGGCTGGTGGCTCCTCTACCAGGATCTCAGCAGAGACTCACCTTCCAACTCCTCCTCCTCATAGCGAACACTGACAGTGTTGCTCCTTCTTCCCCGGTCAATCACTGCCTCCTCGTCATGTCTCTGTTTAGCAACGACAAGAAGGGAAAAGTTGGGGCTGGGGGTGGAGAGCTCCCTTACGTCCTCCCAGCCATCACCCACCCCTGCGTCCACGCGAGTCCACGAGCCATCACGCCTCTACGTGCCGCCTCCTCCTCCTTCAGGCACAGCCCTAAAACCACGGACTTGTAGGAGGTTTTCCTTCCCATACGCAAATAAAACAGCCCATAACATCACCTCTACTGTATACCACGAGAGTCTGGACGTCTTTAATACAGCAGGAGAGGGATGAGTGTTTCAGACCAAAAAAACCCACCTCCTGCTTTGTTCTTGAGGTTCCTGTCTAAAAAAGTGATTTCCAAACTGGAAAAAAACCAACCCCAACCCACAAAACTGCACTTTTGAGCCCCGGCTGTGCTACCTGTAACTCTTCCAGAAGTGTCATTTTGTAACCCCCGTTTGGGTTCATCCTCACGTCAGTCACTGGGTTTCGGGGACAACTGAACCTCCAGGTCAGTCAGGGGGCCCGATTCCCCAGGGACTGATGGAGTAGCCCTCACGGGAGGAGCTAAGTGGCACCCAGTGTGCACCAACTCCAGAGACACAATAGGGACCATTGTGAAATCACAAGCTATGATGCGGATCCAGGCAGCTACTTAAAGCCATGCACCCCTAGGGCCTTCCCGCTTGGAAAACTTAGTGCCTGGGGAGAAGCCAGCTCTGCTTTGAGCAAAAACTCTCCAGAACAGAGAAACTTCCTGCATGAGAGGTGTCAGGCTCAAAAGTGTGCAGAAGGAAAACCCTTCACAGGCTCGTTCACCCTCCTGAGAAGCAAAGCCCACTAGCAGCATCATGTTTTCTCTCTTTTTCTTTCTAACAGTAGAGCTGAAGCTCTAGCATCCTGAGGATAACAGGAGGCACAAATACGGTAGGGAAAAAGAATATCTTATTGGATCAATGGGTAGATTCAGAAAAAAACCCTGCTACACAGTAGTTTATCCTGGCTGCTAGCTAGAACCGAGAAGACTGTTTTTTCCACCTGGGTCAACAGTTCCGGTGAAACATACTACCCGCCTAGGACAGCTGCATCTGAGGAACAAGAATTAGTTATCTGCAATACAAGGAATAACAATGAGTCATTTAGTGCCATGATATTCATCAGGCTGCACAGAGAAACAAGAGACAAATGCATTTGAATAACCATGTCTTGTGTTACGTTTTAACCACTTAACATTCCGTGAGAAATACCCCAAGAGCTCAAGAAGAAAGAGCAGCAAGGCAGGAGACAGGTGAAAGCCTAGAGTGCCAGCTAGACGGAATGAAAGACCCTCTTCCTTCTCTGAAGCTTCAGCAAGGCTTCCTTCACCTGCTTGTTCCTCCGACTGTAAATGACGGGCTTCAAACTGGGGCTGACGAGAGTGTAGAAAAGGGAAAGAACTGTCTCCCTCCCAGAGGACTTACCGCTCCCGGGCCCCGCGTACATGAAGATGGCGTTTCCATAAAAGACACCCACCACGGTCGGGTGAGAGCCACATGTGGACAAGGTTTCGTGCCATCCTGGCACAGAGCGGATGCGCAGATCGGTGGCCGGGATGTCCAGGGAGGAAATCAGGATTAAGGCTAAAGGGAAGAGGAAGAAGCACACACAAACAGCAAAGATCAGGACTTTATTGGCAGGAGCGGCAGTGCAGGCCAGCTTTAAGACAGCAAGAATTTCACAGGAGAAGTGGACAGCCTCGCAGGGGCCACAGAAAGGCAGGTGTAAAGCCAGAGAGGCTTGCAGTGTACCAAATACGAACGCCAAAGCCCACAAAACTGTGGCAAGGGTGAGGCGCAGCCTCCAGATCATGATGAGGGCACAGCAGAGGGGACGGCAGATTGCCACGTAGCGAACATGAGACATCACGGCCAGCAGCACGCACGCTGTAAGTGCAAAGATTAAATAAAGATGGATCTGTGCCCCACACCCAGCAACGGAGAGGGTTCTGCCTTGTCCAAGGAGGCTCCTTAGCATACGGGGACATTGCTGGAGGCGTAGCAGATGTCCGCGATGGAGAGGTGGCAGAGGAAGAAGTACCTGGGGCTGTGGAGGCAGTAGTCCAGGCAGATACGCAGAAAGACAAGTGTGTTTCCCATCCGAGTGGCAGAGCAGAGGGCAGAGAAAAGGCCAAAGAGGCAGCGCTGCAGGGCTGGGGTGCTGCAGAACCCCAGGAAGACGAATTCTGTGACAGTCTTTTCATTCTGCACGCTGTGCTGGAGGTGAGGCAGCACAAACTGCGACCACGGAGATCTGGAAGCGAAGGAGCAAGGAAAAGGAAAGAAAAAGGAGAGTTTTCCTAAGAATGTTGTGTCCTTTACTCTTTACGCTGCAGCTCCCTTCTCCCTGTTTTTCCCTCTGACTCCAGTGAAAGGTGCGTACTACCCTCCCCACGCTGAGTGACGTACATCTGAATTGCAAGCTCCAATCTCCCTGCAAACTTTGAGCAGTTTGACCAATCTCGCACAACTTTGCTGCCTAGCTTGCCCTTGAAGTCTTTCTTTTCCTGGGTTGGTTTTGGTTTTTTTTTGCAGGGGGTGGGGAGGGGCAGGGTGTGGTGTCGCTGTTGGAGAAGATAAGATGATGAAGATTGCAGGTGTCGATTAAGGTGAAGCCAGAACAACTTCAAAGCAGCCGTTTTAAATTAAGTCCATATTAAAAGGAATGCACAGTTGACAGAATAATTCCAGTTTTACCATTAAACCAACCAGCATTTCCAAGCCACTGCTGTGTCCTCTTTACCTTGGTGAAATGCATTCCTATTGAATCCTGCAGTTGCTTGAGCCAACTCCCCTATCCCAGCAGGGAGGCTACTGCAGGTCCAGGAAGGTCAGGCAGAACATCACCTTGGTTCCTGCTGTGCAGCTGCTCGCCGTTACCAGTTTCGCAGGGTGCTGGTCAAGGTCCCTGGGCATCCCCTGGCACTTGTCTCCACGCAGCTCTCTGGTCTCCAAGATCTTCCGCCACTTCCAGGATACTTCCTCCAGCCAGGATCTTCACCTTTTCCTTCCTGGGTCCCCTCCTTCTCTTCAAGATCCCTTCTTCTTTCTGGGAACCCTTCTTTTTGCCACCACCTCTTCTTTCTGGAACCCCACGCCCCCAGTGTTCCCAATCTAAGTTGTCTATGGGAGCAGTACAATGCCTGATCAGCCTCCGAATTAAGGCTTCTCTCTCCTAGCTCGTTATTAACTGTAGGATTCGGGACATGCCACTTTTGCTTATTCCAGGTGTTACCCAAATTTACAACCAGCCCACGCTGGCTGCGTGTAGCGAGAAGCAGGCTTCTGCTTGACAGCTCAGAATCCAGTTTCAGACATTCACATGCACAGACCTTGCCACACACGTGCACCCAGTCACGTCTCGCCTGGTAACCTTCACAGTTTGAGCCAGTTTTTTGTCTACGGCCGGGCTTCAGAGGCAGGGCATGGCCACAGAAGCGCATTCCCCCCGTCAGTCTGTGAGGTGAGCAAGGGAGAGTCAATACTTGTCTGGTGAGCCTCATACCCAGACAAGCTGGGCGATCCCTCTCCTGCGACAGCCCTGGGAAAAGCCACAGCAGGGTGCTCCCTTGCCTCTGCCTAGGTCCCTGGGGTTCCCCTGCCTGCCATTGCTCCTTTGTCCTCCTCTGTGTTTGTGGAGATGAACCTTTAACCACACAACCTAACACCTACAACATCGGGAAAAAGAGAGGCTGCAGAGGGTCCAGCGGGGAAGGTCGCCGATGTCAAATGCTCTTTGTGAGAGGCAGCACACCCAGCTCACCTCCTCGCTCCTGAGCTGCTCTATCGGAAGCACTGCGTGCAGGACGCTCTGTTCAACAGGCTGTGTCTGTATCTGACTGCCTTGTCCTCGCTACAGCACCGTGTGCTGGGGGAATGCCACGGAGAGCAAGGAGGACGCTCTTTCCCCAGGAGCAACGGAGGGTGCTCAGCTGAGTGCTGCTGCAGGGGCCACAGTGGGGCAGGCAGGCAGGGAGGGGAAGGCAGGAACGAGGGAGCTGGGAGTCACCGGCCAGTCTGGGAGATGCCCCCCGAGAGGCTCGAGAACCCTGGAAGCACAGGACGAGCTTAGAGGAGGTTCAACGTGAGGCCCTGTGGTTAACCATCCCCTCCAGATCTGGATCTTCTCTGGTTCCCAAGTTACCGTGCAGTTTAACAGCCTGCTGCAGAGATCCTGACTGGGAGATCACTGTACCTCCAGGAGTTGGGGATCCACCTAACAGTTCACCGGAGCGGGTGCAGGTCTGTGCTGCACCGTACGTACGGCGTGGCCTTCAGGCTGTGTCCCTACACATGGCCCTTGGCCGCAGGATAAACGGAGCTGGTTGACTGTGACAGAGGAGCCTCCAGGCAGCTCCTGCTTGGTACCAGCGATTACGCCACCTGCGCGGCCCTGCCGTTATCTAAAGTGCAGCAAGAAGTCCGCGCGTGAACATCCTTTACGCATAGAGTTGTTTTCTTCTAAGAAAAGTTGTATAACACCGTGAATGACCAAAAGGAGGAACTTCTCCACAGGCAGGATCTGTACAGTGTGCCAAGGGAAAATCCATCTGGGGTCTGCCCAATGCTGCATGAACGCAGGGTCCCCAGCATCTGAAGGGACCTAAGATTTACTTGCTACCGAGATGCCTCTTCTTGCTGCCTGTATGCCTTCTTCCTGGCTACGTTGCCTCCCAAGATCTTGCCCACCCCCAGCCTACTGGGGAGGGGGGGAATGTTAGAGAGACAGCCTTGATGCTGTGCCAGCACTGCTCAGCCATGGCCAAAACACTGCTGTGTTATCAACAGCTTTCTAGCTACCAGTACAGAGCACAGCACTACGAGGGCTGCTATGGGGTAAAAGAACTCCAACTCAGCCAGACCCAATACAGAAGGAAAGTGGAGGAACAACAGAGGGGGCAGCCCAGGGACACAGAGCCCCCCCCAGGTCTCATCTGGCCGCTCCTGTGACCATACGGTGTACTCAAAATCAAATACCTGAAGTGCTCCCTTAGATGCAGTGTACAGCCAGGGGACAAGAAGGTGGCAGTTCTGCATTTTGCAGCTCCCAGGCTGATGGCAGAGCCAAAGCAAAAAAACCAAAACCAAAACCAAACCAAGCAAGAGAGGTAAAACTGAAGCGCAGGGAGCAAATGCTTCTCTTTCACCTTAGGCCAACTGCTCGGACGCTCTCTATGCTGCCCTGCCACAGAGGGCATCCCTCTCGTACCAGTAAGAGACAGAAGAGTGAATTAAAGCCAGGACCCCAAACCAGACCAAAAACCCGGTCGTGATGAAGAAGAAAGTGGAGAATGCATCAAATATAACAGAAAATTATTTTGGACATTCCCAGTTTACATTTGGAAAAAAGAGGAAAAAAAAAAAAGCGGAGGAATTAGGTATTAAAAGAAGAGCACTGAATGATAAAGCAGTAGCAGTCCCTCTACCACTACAAACCCACACCCCCACACGCACACGTACGCACACAGACTTAACACCACCAAACTCCCATTGACTGTGACGTTCACCTCAGCTTGCTGGTCTAGAGACACTGAATGCCTGAAGCACACCAAGGATAACTGAAAACATCTGCATGGCTTTAATGGGAATCCTCCAACTGAAACAAAGCGCTTTCTCCCTCTGTCTGCGTTGGCACATCCCCGAGTCACGCTCTCGCTCCTCTCCTTCCAAGTCAAGATTCCTAAACGTGAAAAGCGGGAGTGGGGAAAGGCAAAGGGAAGAGAAAAAGAGGGAGAGCATCATCAGTGGAAGACCTGCCAGCTGCTGCTGATTCAGCCCTGTTTGGGGGACCACCCCAGCAGAGAGGAGCTGGTTTGCATGCCACGGTCCTCACTGCCTGTTCCCAGGGACAGGCTGTTTGCTCAGCCTTGCCGGCCAAAGCGTGGGAAAAGCGTAGGCGTGCACCGTCGCTTGCAGAGGAGCACGGACACGTTCGTGTGCAATCCTTTACCTTTTTCCTCCCTGGATTCAAAGGGTTTCTGTCTTCAAAGTGAGAGCCTTCCATACGGTCGTTTGTGACATTTCATCCAGGATAATAATCTCAGAAGGATCAGTCCTGCAATAAATATTTTACACAGCAATCCGTGATTATGGGAACTGATGCCACCAAGGGCATTAGCATCAGCAAGAGGAACAGCGGAGCCCTGAGAATCAAAGCTGCGCATAAGCATGGGAGGTTTTGCTGGATGAGGAGTTTTGGGAGGCAAGCTGGGGAGCTGCAGAGCAACAGCTCTGTGCAAAGGCTCTTGCTGGGGTTTAGCCCTGGTCCGGGTTCCTAAGCCACTGCTGGTACAGATCACGCCTGCAACTCCTCATGTGTAAGTATGAGGAACTCCAGCTACCGTAAAGGCGCTGATGATGCAAGGTTTGGGGGTCAAACGCGAGTGCTGCAGCCACTCTGCTTGGGGTCAGAGCCCTGCGATCACCTCCTGCAGCCCTGCCCCCGAATTTGATTTTCCCACCAAGCTGCCTGCTGGTTTCTGTGGGATGCCCCACAAAGAGGCAAGTGGAGAAAACTCTGCCAAACCCCTTCAAGCTAATCTTGCCGGGGGTCCT
This sequence comes from Buteo buteo, assembly GCF_964188355.1. Classification (NCBI taxonomy): domain Eukaryota; kingdom Metazoa; phylum Chordata; class Aves; order Accipitriformes; family Accipitridae; genus Buteo; species Buteo buteo. The sequence continues at coordinate 560,938 of NW_027439222.1, read as the reverse complement.
GGCGCTTGGTGGGGCTTTACCTGTCACTGCCTTGCTTTGGGATATCCATGTCACTGGTCTTCCCCACGTTCAGCTGAACTGAACTTGCAGCAGCAGCAGCTTCCATCGCCCTCCTGGACTCCTGAGGTAAAAAAGGGACAAATCACGTTCTCTGTCTTTGGTCAAAGTGGAGATAAGCTGAATGCCCAGCACAAACTTAGCAGTCTGCCCTCCCCTTCTGCCCCTTGGCAGCTATAGGTATTAGTGCAGCAGGGTAGAAACCGTTCACTCCAAAGGTTTTGGGGCAGGGGGATTGGGTGTTCAAAACACGATTATGAGCAAATCTTGCCAGCAGCAGCAGCAGCACCTTCTAATAATAATCATCGTAATGATAATGACCTTGGTGAAAAACGACTCGTTTTAAAAATTACACCTGTATTCAAGCGTTCAGCTCACTGCTACTTGAGGAAACAAAGGTTACAACGTGGGATCCAGGCTATTGGGATCTATTTCGATTGAGTGCTGATCTTCCCCCAACATTTCCAGACAAGCTGTAAGAGAAACAGGCAACCTCACAGCCCGACGGAGATGTCCAGCCCCGAGGACCCAGCAAGCCTTACCTCTTCTTCTTCTCTGGCTTCATTTCTGGCATCGTCCAACTTCTTCTTCCTTTCTGGCATAAGGTCATCCAGAAAGCTGAGCTCGCGCTTTGAGAAGCAGAAATCCATCGCTTTCCGGACAAAGACGAGAGCCAAAACCTTCACGAATAAGAGGGAAGATGCGGTGAGCTCAGAGACGATGCCACCTCTCATTCCAACGCTGCAAACACCCCGCTGCTGAGCGGCGGCAGCTCTTACCATCATGGGAAAGATGATGGCGGCACGGGACACCTTGATGGTCCAGAGCAGGACGAGGCAGGTCAGCTGGATCACCGTGAACAAATGCACCTTTTGCAAGGGCACGTGCCGCAGGTAGATGAAATCCGGCTGGTGTTTCGCTGGCATCCAAAACAGCTTCAAGCGATCAAAGAACTGCAAAATAAAAGGGAAAGGTTGCCGCCTTGGGACTGCGGCAAGTTTCTGGCCCTCTCGAAACGTGGAGGCGGTTTGCAGCATCTCGCTTGCCGTCAGAAATCCTGGATCCCACCGCGTTCCTCCTGGGAGCAGCACCCATTTTCCCTTCGCTCCATCTATCAACCGGCTTGCCCCTGAGAGCTGCCCACCAAACGGCAACTATTCCGTGCCGTTCCATTATTAGCATTTCTCGGCCCACTGAATCCCCCAGCGAGGATTTCCACCAGTGGCAGAAACTGCCTTCCCTTTGCACTGAATTCCCCCGCTTTCACGTAACCAAACACTGACCTGCCCTAAACCCTGAAACAGAGAGCGCTGAACTTGCCTGGTCCTCCCAGCCCTATATACCTCCTGTGCCTCCACCAATCTTTTTCTTACACAAAAGAGTTTCATTGCTTGCTCTGCAAGAAGTTTTTCCCATGCCACTGCTTTTTTCCCTGCTGCTACGGAGACAAAATACCAGGGAAACGACATGCTGCACGCTGTAAAAGAGTCCGTACCTGAATTCCTCTGAGCGACGACACACCCATGTAGAGAAAGACGCCATAAAGCACAGGCATTGGTATAAACTGGGGGGGGAAAGAGAAAAAAAAAAAAGAATGCAATCGTTTCTTTCTCCATATTGCATTTTCAGTATTACCACCCTCTTCCACAGGCACTGCCTAAAATTGCTTGAAGCCTTCCAGCTTCCATTCAGGCTTACAGATGGGTCATGTTTTAACCATTAAAGATTTTGTGCGCACGAGTGAGCTAAGGCTCTGCTTTAGGCTGAACTTTGGAGTTACCTCTCCTCAGAATACTCCTATTTTCCAGAAAGGTTGGAGGAAAATAGGCGATTTCACCCGTGCTACCCTATGCCGCATTCTGTGGCGGTAGAAAAACACTTCTGCCTAATCTTGGGGCAACAGGCAAAGGCCACAGGCCTCCTTTTAGCCTAGAGACGAGATTACTTTGTGGGAGGAACGTGCAAGGAAGCCCACGGGGATGACCTCAGTGTGTTTAGCTCCTGGGAACAGCTGCTCCGGGGCATTTGGGGAGCAAATTGCAGCCAGTAAAGGGCTGCCTGTTTGAAAGAGAGCAGACGTGCTGGTCTGAATATGCTCAGCTGTAACCCATAAACATGGGCGGGCCTGAAAGACACCCGAAAATTCAAGCAGTTGCGTTGCTCGCTTGCCTCGAGCACACCAAACGGGGGCCCGAAGGGCTGCAAAGCCTAACCGAGGCTGGTTCCCACCGTGGGTCAAGCCCCAAGGGTTGGGATCACCCCCTCCTCCTCCGCTCCACAACTAACTACTCAGGCCTGCAGAGAGGGGACTGTTTTTCTGTAACCTCCAACAAGCTCGCGGTTGTCGGGTGGTTTGCATTTTCCTCTCACCTTTAACACGGAAGTGAAGAAGACGGAGCAGCCCATGAGCCCAAAGATCAGCAAGCCAGTGACTCTCTGCTCTCGTATCCCCAGAAACTTGGGTTGTTCTCCTGGAGCTGAGCAGTCAGACTCTACTTTGAGGCTATTCACGTGGGTGATGGACAGGACGGTCGCAGCCACAAACCAGGGCAGCCCCATCACCGAGCACACCCCCAGCATCACGGCCACCACGAAAAGGTCCAGGTGGTACCCGCATCCTTTCTGCAGGCAGGAAAACAAGAAACAGAGCATCCCATAGCACAAGAGCAAGGATAACGTTGCAAGTCAGACTCAAACCCTGCTCGAGCACAGGTCAACTTCTTCAGAATTTAAAACAAGAAATGGAAACAAGTAAGGGTGTACGCAGGCTTTGCACAAGCACCTGGCATGAAAATCTGGCAGGAGTTCAGACACAAGGGATATGGGGAGCTTGTGCGATACATACTTCTCCAAAAAATACCCACCCACAACCCAAAACCACCAAACCGTTTTTTTCACTCACAAAGAAAATTCTACCACTTGCGAGGAAGGTGTGACTCTGAGTTATCCCTGGCAGCGCATCAAAACAATGCATTCCCCGCACCTGCTGCCGCTGCCGTTTCAAAACAAAAACGCGCTTCCATATTGCTCCAAGATTAATTTGCTCCTCCAAAAGGTTGCTCATCTGAACTGCCCTGTCACTTGCTCCCTGCATCATCGTTAATCCAGGAGAGCATCCTGCCACGCAGCCTGACCTTGTCCCAAACCAATGCCTTCAGAAAGCATCGGCAATAAGAGCTTCTCCCCAGACCTGCAGCCCAGAAGGGGCTGGGGCCGGGGTCATCTCTCGCAGGCCCTTACCTTCAGCTTGTGCTCCTTCCTGTTCACAATAACGGCACTGATCTGCTGGTCCATGAATATCAAGATGGTGCAGAGCAGAGCTGGGACGAGCGCAGCCAACACCGTCCACCAAGGGTTGGGTCCTATGGGGTTGATGAACCACCCGCGGTCGTCTCTGGTAGGCTGCAACAAAGCCCACACATCAGCATCGTCTCCCAGCCCAGGCACTCCACTGGCTTTCCTTTTCCCCTCCCTCCCTGTGTCAGAGCACCTCCCAGCCCTGGCTTCATGTCCCCCTCTCCCGTGGGCTTCAGCAGTGCCAGTCTCCTCTTTGCAAGCACCTCTAGGTACTTCTCCTGTAGGTATCTAGTTTTGGGGCCATCTTCTCGTTGCCAGGAGGAAGCAAGGCACTTGGAGGTGGAAGAGGAGATGGTCACACCACCAGCATCTCCTCCAGACTCAGCCCTGCCCTGCCCCGGCATCACCTTGTGGCACCCCCACGTGCCAAAACACCCCATTACCTTGAACGTGTGGGGGACCTGGAGCTTTGGCGATGGGATCCCAACCACAAAGTCAAGGAGCACCATGATGGCGATGGTGAGGAAAACAGCAAAGTCGCTCACCGTGGACCGTACCTGGGGCGAGAAACCAGAGGTGAAAGGGGCATGGCAAACAGGGCCGTAACGTGAGATGCAAGAGTTGCGGACATCCACAACATTCAGGCTGGTTAACCAAATCCCACCACCCCTCTGAGCACATGCAGCCTGATCCCTTGCTTAGATACTGTTGCTGTGTTTGTCCCCGTGAGATCTGGCGTCAGATAATAAAAAAAGCTTAATTAGGCGGACAAGGGTTGGTTTAAGTCAAAACCTAAAAATAATAATAATAATATTAAAAATAAGAAAAGAGATGTCTGCCACTACAGCTACACTCACAGCTACAACGGCAACAAGGCACTGAGGCATCCTTTAGTCCTCAAAAGGAACCTCCTCATTCGAATCTACTTTCCGCTCGAGCACATAATGCGCAGAAGGTAGGGAAAAAAAACCACAACCCCAACCCCCAAAACTTTGGGAAACCTGACTTCCTACTACCTGAGGAGGGGGAAAAAAAAAAAAATTAAAAAAAATCAAACCCCAAAAATCTTCAATCTGGGGCAGATCGCGAGGCAGGTGGGAAATGCTACGATGATTTTGCACTCACGGAAATGAGTGCGGGACATCCAAGCTCTTGGAGAGCTTGGCCTGCAAGGCCAACGTTTCCCAGCTTGACCATGGCGGGGCTAATACTGCTTAGTGCTCCAGGAAAGCCATTTTGGGAAACGAGTGTGGAGATGGACGCTGGCCACCATCTTCTACTTACTCTGGTTGGAAAGTAGCGGCTGGTTTTAAACTTCTTCAAGAAGCTTGACAGGGCAAAGGTGGCGAAAAAGAGGATGCAGCACCAGAGGAACACATCAGGCGTGTAGGGGCCGTCGCGTCCACAGGCAGGTCCTTGAAACTCCCCACGCAAATGCCGACATTCCTGGAGAAACAGAGCGTCAGGACACAAAGGCAGTGCACGTGCGGCAGGGAAACCTCGCGTAGCTAGGGGGTTTTGAGGATCTTGGTCCAAGATCCACGACCCTCTAACTGCTCCTGCCAATGGAGATTTATATGTAATGAGCAGCAGCAGCTGAACAAGTGACACATCGAACTATAGAGCGGAGAAACGAGATGTGAGGGGACACCATACCACGCACCCTCGGCACATCCTCTGCCTGCCATTCGAGCAATCGTGGCTAAAGAAGACACCAGAGGGGAAGGAAACACTGGAAACTCTTGGGGAGAGAGAGAGAGGGAAGAGGGAAGGAGGGCTAAAGACAACCATGGTAGGAAAGGAGGAGAAGAGACAAATCGTCCCTTCCCAGGGGAGGGCTCGCAGAACCTGGCCAAGAGGGGATGAAGGCCACCATAAGAGCCTGCCGCCCTAGGCCCGGGCTCTGCTTCCAGCCACAACAGCCTGAGAGGCTGCTCAGACATGCAAATTTATGCATGTACCTACAGACAGCACTGAACGAGAAAGCAAGGCCCAGAGTTACTAGGAACCCATTAAGGAGGCCAATTACTACCTTTCAAGCATGAACTTAAGTCCTACCTACAACTTCTACAATAATCAAACCACCCACTACTTAACCTTCCTCCCAGTCAGAAATACTGTCCGGCAACAGGCTTGAGGGGGACACTTGCTACCTACCCACAACGTTGGGGACCAGGTAGACTGGGACAAGGTGGACTCTCCTCCCGAGGACCAAGCGGTTTTAACAAACCACACGCTAGATTTAAGCAAGGACTTTTCCGAGCAGCACTAGCACAGTTTGAAGCCCATCATTCCCTGAAGGGCTCTGACTTTTGCACCATGCAAATGCCCCTGGACCCCGTGGCCGCGGCGCGAGGAAGCAGTGGCTCGGGGCACTTACGGTCACCGTGAGGTTTTCCCAGGCGATGCCAGACACGTTGATCCCGTTGCTCGCCCAGAAACGCAGCGTTTCGTTGCTGGGATGGGTCGGTGCCTCACACTTACAGCTGGGAGGAGAGAAGCCAAGACAGGGGTAAGGGAAAGGCGATGGAGGTGCAGCCCGCAGATCCTGCCAAGGGGCAGAAGCTTTCTCAGGGGGAAAAAAACCCACTAGTAGCTGGTGAGGAAGTCCAGCTTGCTGTGCATGTGCACAGGGTAGGTGTCTCGCAGGTGACTCAGCTTCTCCAGAGCCTCGTAGATGAAGATGATGCAGATGAGGGAGGCAAAGGCTTCTTCCGTGAAGCGGGTGACGTAGCACACCAAACAGCTGGCATCGGTGGCCACCAGCACTATGCACAAGAAGGCGGTCCACAGCCCAATGCACGCCCGCAGAGACAGATAGGAGAGCGTGTACTCCCTGGGAAAGCAAAATGAAACAAAGGCTGCAAAGGCCAGCAAGAGGCCCTGAGACATGCCTGCCTTCGGGGAAAACAGGGAGCAATTCTGGAGCGTGTCAAGGCTGCGGATGGGAAATGCAGTTTCCAGGTACTACTACAGAGAGCCTCGGGGCTGTGGTGCAGGGTGTAGACCCACAGGAGGAGAGGCCAATTATTTAGTTACCACTGTTGAACAAGGATCTTGTGTTAACACCTTGGAGGCTGCTTGAGGTCAGGTCCCTCTTGGGCCAGGTGGTGTTCTCCCACATCACCCTGACACTGAAACCAGCTGGGTTTGCACCCAGTCACCTGCTGCCAGCAAGCTGGGGCTTAATGATAAACCTTATGGCAATAAGGGTGGTTTATCTCCCATCAAAGCCATAGCAACAAAAGGACTGTCACTAAAATCTAGCAACTACCCCTAAGAAACAGAAAAGCAAAGCAAAGCATCTTTTCTCCATCACTGCCCCCTTCTGAAGGCTCTCGCAGCACCCAGCTGCGGCAGCCAGCCTTACTTGCAGAATTTGTAGAGGATCTTCTCAAACACGAGGACGGGTCCGGTGCTGCCGAGGATGGTGAGAGGTTGGCCGGCAAAGAGGCAATACACCACGCCGGCCATGGACGCGCCCAGCAGCGACTCCATGGCACTCTGTCCGGGGAAGAGAGGCAGCCGTGAGTAAATAAATCGTTAGGGAGAAACAAAAACCAAAGCCGATTCACTGCAGCGAGGACTTTGGCCTGACTTTTATCCTCCCCCATGCCCCCCAACAGAGAGACGTGCTCACTATCTGGCCATTGGTCGCCTCCCCCAGCAGTCCCCCAAAGGTGATGACAGGGGACATGCAGGCACAGTAGAGGAAGAGGAAGGACGCCAGGCACTGCAGGCTCAGACCATCCCGGAAGTCGCTCCAGAACCACGGGGCTTTCCGCTTCACGTCCAGGGTCAAACCTCCAAAGAGCCTGCAGGAAGGAAAAAGAAGAGAGTCTGTTCTCTTGGAGGAACACGGTGACTTTGCTTTGCTGCAGAAGGGCAATCAGAAGCACGGAGTCACTTTCGTGGCTAAAAAGAAGCACTCTCCTTCCTCCCAAATCAAGGAAACCTGCGTGCAATGGTGATGGCTGGGGCTGAGCCCAGCTGCCCAGATCTCCCCCCTGTCCAGCCCAGGGGACCAAGCTGGCAATGCGGAGCCCCTTCGTTGAACCAGCTAACCCCAAAGACCTGCTAGAAGGGAGGGTGCATGCTCAGATTTGAGAAGCAAACAGAAAAAAAACCCAAACTATTAAAGCTCCCACCTTCCCGTCCGCTGCAGTTCAGGGCCACTGTGTTTCTCCAGCGTGCTGTCAGAAGCACTGTCGTCAAGAGCTCCTGGCATCTTCCTTTTTTCCTGTTAAAATGGAAGTAAGATAAAGCTATGGACTTGTAACCGCTGGCTTGTTTTGCTTCTGGTCTGGCTCTGTGACTGTGTCAGAGTGGGACCTTGTGAATTTGGGCCCCTGAACAGCATCCCCAGCCGTCCCGCCCGTCCCCCTCGCGCCTCCCACCTGCGAAGGGACGTTTTTCGGGGGCTCGATTCGGATCGATGGATCCCACTCTCCTGGCGGCAAGACCGTGACCTGATCCAGAAACTCGTCGATGCCAGCCACGAGGTCAGCCCCGTTCTTGGCTTTATAGGCAACGTCACGGAAAACCTGCCAAGAGAAGACAACCTGGTGAGAGGACAACCCAGCTCGGAGGTCCTAACCAGTGCAATAAGCTCTTGGCTAAACGCAAGGCTTTTTCCCCAAAATTTCCTGCTGGAAAGGGCAGGAAATACTCCCCCAAAAGGAAAAATCTGTGCGTCAGGGCATTTGTAATCATCTCCCCCACGAGGCCCCCGTCCCCCATGGCACACCATACCCTTCTGCTTAAAGAGCAAGAGAAGTTTGACTGGCCCTGGCAATGCCACCACTGGCGACAGCGTGCTGGGGACCCCGGCAAGAAGGATGAGGTGCAGGATGCACCCCGGGTGGGATTTCAGCCTCCAGGATGTGGGGTGATGCAAATCTGCGTGTTCGCTTCGGGGTGAGAAAGAGGGCTGGGCTATTTGGAGAGCTGCGGGCAGCTGGGACAGCAAATCCTCTTCCTCACTACTTCAGAGACAGGGAGAGCTGAAGAAAGGCAAAAATGACCCGGAGCTATCTCATCTTGTCGCACCTCATCTGTCATGATAGTGGCCATGGACCTGCCGATCTCATGGTACTGATGGGCTTTTCCTTCTGGTCCAAGCAAAACAAACAGGAACCTGGGCAAGAAAAACAAAATGAGAGAGAGAAGAAGGTGTCCTTGCTCCAAGAGCACCCAAGGAAAGCCCTGGCAGCTCCCAGCCCGGAGCGTGGCTCAAGACGGGACACGTAGGCTCAGCGACGCCACGATGAATTTGAAATTCTTCAAAACCGACGGCAAATTTCATTTGGGGGCCAACTTTCATTACAATTGGCCGATGGGTTTAAAAGCTACAGCAGGGAATGGAGAAATGAAGGCGAGGAGATGCGGGTGGGGGAAACGTGCTTGCTCCCCCTCCCACTCGCCTTGTTCCCTTGGGACACCAAACTGATGCCTGCAACTCGATCTTTGGTTGGGTGTCTTTTTTACGGAAAAAATTTGCGCTTCTCATTCGCACCTTGTTGGGATGGGAACTTCCGTCATGCCCGAGAGGAGGACAGCCGGGCTCAGGCGGACAAATGCCACGATGGGCTGGTGAAGGAAATCCAGCTCTCCTACGAGCACGTTGGATGCTTCAGCCCCGGTGGGAATTTTCTTCATGAAGTGCAGCTCCGCCTGGGCACGACAAGCGATTTTCAGGCAATTACCCCAAAAGCAAAGCCCACAGCGCTCTGCAGCACACTCTCCAGCCAAGTTTGCAAGAGCAAATCTGGCCCTAAAGGCGTGAGAAAGCTACGAGTGTCTCACCTTGCTTAAATCCGTTGCTCTGCTCTCAGGGTTCACCCCATCTTTAGCTTCTGCAGCGGTGGGAGAAGGACAAGAGGTGATTGTTTGGGCTGGTAGGAAAAAGAAAGACACTCAGAAAGATGGACGAGGAGCAACTGGGACGCTTCTCCTTTGCCCGGACAAGTCTAATGGGGCCACAGCCCTGCAGAAAGCCTCACCTGGCTTGTAGAGGAGGTGCAGGTCTGACTGCCTCTTGCTCACATCAGCAAACGAGCAGACAGCGGGCAGAAGGTTGGTTGTCTTCTCGTTCTGATGGTGGTGCTTCCTCAAAAGGACTTCTCGAACTTGCGCCCACACGTGCTCATCAAACTCCGTGGACTGTTCTTGCTGGGCCAGGATCGTATCTGAGGATGGCAAAGGGAAACAAAGCCATCAGAGCAGAAACCCCAACAAGTCCCGACCCCCAAAGCCCCCAGGGAAGGCTGTGCCACACAGGCTGCACCCTAATGCCGGCTCAGCCTTGCATAGCAAGGCCTTTTAATAATGTTCAGCCTTTGCAGCCAAAACGAGAATTTTCTTCTGCTAAGAAACATGGCATCCAAGTGCTTATTCATCATTCCGCTAAGATAAATATTTCCCATTCTAAATGACGCAATTTTCTTGCCCGACCTGGCCTTTCTGACTCTACACGTTCACCCAAATTATAAGCGATCTATAGCACAGACGTTCCCAGAGCTTCCCGTGCTGATGGAGTGCAATTTGCCGAGCCCAGGGAGAAACGTGCTAAGAACGGCTCCGACTTCTCCAGCCCTTGAAAGGGCTGAATGGAGACCTGCCGCCAGTCAAAGATAACTTCTCCAAAGCGGCTTTTGCAATTAACTTCAAGTATCTTCCCCACAGAAATACACTGCTTGGTCATCGCCAGATAAACTCTGCCTTAAAACTCTTACATGCTGGATCTTAAGGCAAAAGCAAAAAAAAGAATGCGAGGAAACAGCTTGTAAGAAATAGTTCCTTTAAGGAGGTTCAGCTCTTACGCAGACTCTGTATTTCTAAGAGCAGCCTGCTAAGCCCTGACACACGCTCCTTTTTGGCTGCAGAATATTCTCTAGTGGCTTCTCCAACCCCACAAACTGCTTTCAAAAGGACCCCGCATTGGAATAAAAAAACGGTGCGACTGTTGCATGCCCAGTCTACATCCAAAAACAGCTCATGAGAAAAACACAGTGGCACTTCTGGAAAAGGACGTGCCATTGGGGCAGGGTTTGATTTGGGAGTGAAGAGCACCGTGGCGAGCTGAGCTCGGCCGTTCCCGGAGGGATGCAGCGCCCATGGTACCTGCAATCTCTTCGATGCTGTTGGCACAAATGTCCAGCAGCACCGACCCGTTGCTGATGCAGCTCCTCAGCTCGGAGAGGCTGTGCAAGGACAGCGTGCCAACGTAGGGCTTGCTCCAGCGCTCGCCGCCATCTTCCACGTCCTCCTCAAACTTCAGCCACCTGCGGACATCGGGTGCGATCAGCCCCATTGCAAGAAAACAGCCCCAGCTCTGCAACCCCTTTGACAGAGCCACGGGGTGGCAAGAGGAGAAGGCTCCTTGTGCCGCCACCTGCAGCTGCAAAAGCTTCGCATCCTGGAGAGGAGAAAGCAGAGCCCACGGGCGCTGCCGGTGCAGGGACTCCTCTCCCACCGCAGCCAAGCAGCAGGGATTTACCTTGCCGTTTCCTTCCACTCGCCATCTCGGCCCTCTTTTACACAGATCTCATCCAGCTCGGAGAACAAGTGGTGAGGGAGGTGCTGCTCGTCCTCCTTGCTCCTGAGAATGAACTGCACCCGCTGGGACGGGGAGCCTGGGGGCAGAAGGCAAAGACCCATCCCGTTACTGCGCCTGAACACAGCTCGTCACGCTCACGTGCAAAGTGGCCATCAGCACCAGTGCAGCCATAAACACTGGGCTGGCCCCTCTCCTCTGCGTCTGTCTGGGCTTGCACAGAGCCGTGGAGAAGGAGAAGCATCTAGTCCACCTCTGCATGAGGATGGGCTGCTTTCCTTCCCCACATTGCCATTTTTAAAGCCAGGATCCCTCTAAGGAAGACGAGCCTAAACCCATTATGCATTTAACTGCATTAAAAAAAACACAAACAAAAAAAAACAACAAAAAAAAAGAAAACTTGGGAAAAAGAGGGTGTTGCTCAATACGGCCACTTTCCCTCGGAAGAACAGCAACTCACTCAAACTAGCCACGGGGACCTGCTTGCAGAAGGCCCCAGCGCCCACGTTGCCCCCAGGAGTTTAGCGAATGCCGCGGTGGGACTTACAGTGGTAGCCCTGCTCCATCGGGGCAGAGTCCTTCTCCCGTTCCCCTTCCCGATGCTTCTGGCTGTGGCGTCGGTGATGCCGGTGGCTCTGCCTAACCAGTGGCATCCGCGCGCCCACGTACAGGGTCCGGTGGCCTGCGAAAAAGCAGCGGTTTTTGCAGCACTCTCGGCATTGCGGCAATGGTTGAGGTGGCCGGTGCCTTGCTAAGCCACGGTTATATATCCCAGGAGCAACGCCAGCTTCCCTGAATGTTATTTTCACTGGACCTCCTTTTTTCCAAGCCTATTTTACTCGAGCTTTGCAACAACACAGCAACAACAAGTGTTGGCTCTGGGTCATCTAAAAGTGCCCCCAAAGTATTGGACCTCTTCTCAAATTCCAGCTTCGGCTGGACAACACTCAGACTTGCTCATTAAGCAGCAACACAAGCTAATTATTTTCAAAATCTCTGTATGGCACGAGGCGACAAGAGACGATCAAATCAGTCCCATCGTAATGAACTCCAGAACAAAAAAAGAAAATCACAGCCCCGCGTCTGCAGCCCTGAAATGATTCTCCTGACCTCTCCAAGCCAGGAGCAGCCTCTGCGAGAAAAAAAGCTGTGAATTATCGAGCCCTGTGGCTACAACTCACACCGTGGCCTCCCGGGGGGCTTTTTCCCTCCGTTTAAAAAGCCGTAATAGTAAAAAACGTGACAATAACTGTGCTGCTTCATTGAGAAGCGCGGCACGTTTTGCTGCACATGATGTGACACCCAACAAGGCACACAGGAGAGACTTTGTGCAATGGGAAAACGCGCTGGGCTGGTGGCTCCTCTACCAGGATCTCAGCAGAGACTCACCTTCCAACTCCTCCTCCTCATAGCGAACACTGACAGTGTTGCTCCTTCTTCCCCGGTCAATCACTGCCTCCTCGTCATGTCTCTGTTTAGCAACGACAAGAAGGGAAAAGTTGGGGCTGGGGGTGGAGAGCTCCCTTACGTCCTCCCAGCCATCACCCACCCCTGCGTCCACGCGAGTCCACGAGCCATCACGCCTCTACGTGCCGCCTCCTCCTCCTTCAGGCACAGCCCTAAAACCACGGACTTGTAGGAGGTTTTCCTTCCCATACGCAAATAAAACAGCCCATAACATCACCTCTACTGTATACCACGAGAGTCTGGACGTCTTTAATACAGCAGGAGAGGGATGAGTGTTTCAGACCAAAAAAACCCACCTCCTGCTTTGTTCTTGAGGTTCCTGTCTAAAAAAGTGATTTCCAAACTGGAAAAAAACCAACCCCAACCCACAAAACTGCACTTTTGAGCCCCGGCTGTGCTACCTGTAACTCTTCCAGAAGTGTCATTTTGTAACCCCCGTTTGGGTTCATCCTCACGTCAGTCACTGGGTTTCGGGGACAACTGAACCTCCAGGTCAGTCAGGGGGCCCGATTCCCCAGGGACTGATGGAGTAGCCCTCACGGGAGGAGCTAAGTGGCACCCAGTGTGCACCAACTCCAGAGACACAATAGGGACCATTGTGAAATCACAAGCTATGATGCGGATCCAGGCAGCTACTTAAAGCCATGCACCCCTAGGGCCTTCCCGCTTGGAAAACTTAGTGCCTGGGGAGAAGCCAGCTCTGCTTTGAGCAAAAACTCTCCAGAACAGAGAAACTTCCTGCATGAGAGGTGTCAGGCTCAAAAGTGTGCAGAAGGAAAACCCTTCACAGGCTCGTTCACCCTCCTGAGAAGCAAAGCCCACTAGCAGCATCATGTTTTCTCTCTTTTTCTTTCTAACAGTAGAGCTGAAGCTCTAGCATCCTGAGGATAACAGGAGGCACAAATACGGTAGGGAAAAAGAATATCTTATTGGATCAATGGGTAGATTCAGAAAAAAACCCTGCTACACAGTAGTTTATCCTGGCTGCTAGCTAGAACCGAGAAGACTGTTTTTTCCACCTGGGTCAACAGTTCCGGTGAAACATACTACCCGCCTAGGACAGCTGCATCTGAGGAACAAGAATTAGTTATCTGCAATACAAGGAATAACAATGAGTCATTTAGTGCCATGATATTCATCAGGCTGCACAGAGAAACAAGAGACAAATGCATTTGAATAACCATGTCTTGTGTTACGTTTTAACCACTTAACATTCCGTGAGAAATACCCCAAGAGCTCAAGAAGAAAGAGCAGCAAGGCAGGAGACAGGTGAAAGCCTAGAGCGCCAGCTAGACGGAATGAAAGACCCTCTTCCTTCTCTGAAGCTTCAGCAAGGCTTCCTTCACCTGCTTGTTCCTCCGACTGTAAATGACGGGCTTCAAACTGGGGCTGACGAGAGTGTAGAAAAGGGAAAGAACTGTCTCCCTCCCAGAGGACTTACCGCTCCCGGGCCCCGCGTACATGAAGATGGCGTTTCCATAAAAGACACCCACCACGGTCGGGTGAGAGCCACATGTGGACAAGGTTTCGTGCCATCCTGGCACAGAGCGGATGCGCAGATCGGTGGCCGGGATGTCCAGGGAGGAAATCAGGATTAAGGCTAAAGGGAAGAGGAAGAAGCACACACAAACAGCAAAGATCAGGACTTTATTGGCAGGAGCGGCAGTGCAGGCCAGCTTTAAGACAGCAAGAATTTCACAGGAGAAGTGGACAGCCTCGCAGGGGCCACAGAAAGGCAGGTGTAAAGCCAGAGAGGCTTGCAGTGTACCAAATACGAACGCCAAAGCCCACAAAACTGTGGCAAGGGTGAGGCGCAGCCTCCAGATCATGATGAGGGCACAGCAGAGGGGACGGCAGATTGCCACGTAGCGAACATGAGACATCACGGCCAGCAGCACGCACGCTGTAAGTGCAAAGATTAAATAAAGATGGATCTGTGCCCCACACCCAGCAACGGAGAGGGTTCTGCCTTGTCCAAGGAGGCTCCTTAGCATACGGGGACATTGCTGGAGGCGTAGCAGATGTCCGCGATGGAGAGGTGGCAGAGGAAGAAGTACCTGGGGCTGTGGAGGCAGTAGTCCAGGCAGATACGCAGAAAGACAAGTGTGTTTCCCATCCGAGTGGCAGAGCAGAGGGCAGAGAAAAGGCCAAAGAGGCAGCGCTGCAGGGCTGGGGTGCTGCAGAACCCCAGGAAGACGAATTCTGTGACAGTCTTTTCATTCTGCACGCTGTGCTGGAGGTGAGGCAGCACAAACTGCGACCACGGAGATCTGGAAGCGAAGGAGCAAGGAAAAGGAAAGAAAAAGGAGAGTTTTCCTAAGAATGTTGTGTCCTTTACTCTTTACGCTGCAGCTCCCTTCTCCCTGTTTTTCCCTCTGACTCCAGTGAAAGGTGCGTACTACCCTCCCCACGCTGAGTGACGTACATCTGAATTGCAAGCTCCAATCTCCCTGCAAACTTTGAGCAGTTTGACCAATCTCGCACAACTTTGCTGCCTAGCTTGCCCTTGAAGTCTTTCTTTTCCTGGGTTGGTTTTGGTTTTTTTTTGCAGGGGGTGGGGAGGGGCAGGGTGTGGTGTCGCTGTTGGAGAAGATAAGATGATGAAGATTGCAGGTGTCGATTAAGGTGAAGCCAGAACAACTTCAAAGCAGCCGTTTTAAATTAAGTCCATATTAAAAGGAATGCACAGTTGACAGAATAATTCCAGTTTTACCATTAAACCAACCAGCATTTCCAAGCCACTGCTGTGTCCTCTTTACCTTGGTGAAATGCATTCCTATTGAATCCTGCAGTTGCTTGAGCCAACTCCCCTATCCCAGCAGGGAGGCTACTGCAGGTCCAGGAAGGTCAGGCAGAACATCACCTTGGTTCCTGCTGTGCAGCTGCTCGCCGTTACCAGTTTCGCAGGGTGCTGGTCAAGGTCCCTGGGCATCCCCTGGCACTTGTCTCCACGCAGCTCTCTGGTCTCCAAGATCTTCCGCCACTTCCAGGATACTTCCTCCAGCCAGGATCTTCACCTTTTCCTTCCTGGGTCCCCTCCTTCTCTTCAAGATCCCTTCTTCTTTCTGGGAACCCTTCTTTTTGCCACCACCTCTTCTTTCTGGAACCCCACGCCCCCAGTGTTCCCAATCTAAGTTGTCTATGGGAGCAGTACAATGCCTGATCAGCCTCCGAATTAAGGCTTCTCTCTCCTAGCTCGTTATTAACTGTAGGATTCGGGACATGCCACTTTTGCTTATTCCAGGTGTTACCCAAATTTACAACCAGCCCACGCTGGCTGCGTGTAGCGAGAAGCAGGCTTCTGCTTGACAGCTCAGAATCCAGTTTCAGACATTCACATGCACAGACCTTGCCACACACGTGCACCCAGTCACGTCTCGCCTGGTAACCTTCACAGTTTGAGCCAGTTTTTTGTCTACGGCCGGGCTTCAGAGGCAGGGCATGGCCACAGAAGCGCATTCCCCCCGTCAGTCTGTGAGGTGAGCAAGGGAGAGTCAATACTTGTCTGGTGAGCCTCATACCCAGACAAGCTGGGCGATCCCTCTCCTGCGACAGCCCTGGGAAAAGCCACAGCAGGGTGCTCCCTTGCCTCTGCCTAGGTCCCTGGGGTTCCCCTGCCTGCCATTGCTCCTTTGTCCTCCTCTGTGTTTGTGGAGATGAACCTTTAACCACACAACCTAACACCTACAACATCGGGAAAAAGAGAGGCTGCAGAGGGTCCAGCGGGGAAGGTCGCCGATGTCAAATGCTCTTTGTGAGAGGCAGCACACCCAGCTCACCTCCTCGCTCCTGAGCTGCTCTATCGGAAGCACTGCGTGCAGGACGCTCTGTTCAACAGGCTGTGTCTGTATCTGACTGCCTTGTCCTCGCTACAGCACCGTGTGCTGGGGGAATGCCACGGAGAGCAAGGAGGACGCTCTTTCCCCAGGAGCAACGGAGGGTGCTCAGCTGAGTGCTGCTGCAGGGGCCACAGTGGGGCAGGCAGGCAGGGAGGGGAAGGCAGGAACGAGGGAGCTGGGAGTCACCGGCCAGTCTGGGAGATGCCCCCCGAGAGGCTCGAGAACCCTGGAAGCACAGGACGAGCTTAGAGGAGGTTCAACGTGAGGCCCTGTGGTTAACCATCCCCTCCAGATCTGGATCTTCTCTGGTTCCCAAGTTACCGTGCAGTTTAACAGCCTGCTGCAGAGATCCTGACTGGGAGATCACTGTACCTCCAGGAGTTGGGGATCCACCTAACAGTTCACCGGAGCGGGTGCAGGTCTGTGCTGCACCGTACGTACGGCGTGGCCTTCAGGCTGTGTCCCTACACATGGCCCTTGGCCGCAGGATAAACGGAGCTGGTTGACTGTGACAGAGGAGCCTCCAGGCAGCTCCTGCTTGGTACCAGCGATTACGCCACCTGCGCGGCCCTGCCGTTATCTAAAGTGCAGCAAGAAGTCCGCGCGTGAACATCCTTTACGCATAGAGTTGTTTTCTTCTAAGAAAAGTTGTATAACACCGTGAATGACCAAAAGGAGGAACTTCTCCACAGGCAGGATCTGTACAGTGTGCCAAGGGAAAATCCATCTGGGGTCTGCCCAATGCTGCATGAACGCAGGGTCCCCAGCATCTGAAGGGACCTAAGATTTACTTGCTACCGAGATGCCTCTTCTTGCTGCCTGTATGCCTTCTTCCTGGCTACGTTGCCTCCCAAGATCTTGCCCACCCCCAGCCTACTGGGGAGGGGGGGAATGTTAGAGAGACAGCCTTGATGCTGTGCCAGCACTGCTCAGCCATGGCCAAAACACTGCTGTGTTATCAACAGCTTTCTAGCTACCAGTACAGAGCACAGCACTACGAGGGCTGCTATGGGGTAAAAGAACTCCAACTCAGCCAGACCCAATACAGAAGGAAAGTGGAGGAACAACAGAGGGGGCAGCCCAGGGACACAGAGCCCCCCCCAGGTCTCATCTGGCCGCTCCTGTGACCATACGGTGTACTCAAAATCAAATACCTGAAGTGCTCCCTTAGATGCAGTGTACAGCCAGGGGACAAGAAGGTGGCAGTTCTGCATTTTGCAGCTCCCAGGCTGATGGCAGAGCCAAAGCAAAAAAACCAAAACCAAAACCAAACCAAGCAAGAGAGGTAAAACTGAAGCGCAGGGAGCAAATGCTTCTCTTTCACCTTAGGCCAACTGCTCGGACGCTCTCTATGCTGCCCTGCCACAGAGGGCATCCCTCTCGTACCAGTAAGAGACAGAAGAGTGAATTAAAGCCAGGACCCCAAACCAGACCAAAAACCCGGTCGTGATGAAGAAGAAAGTGGAGAATGCATCAAATATAACAGAAAATTATTTTGGACATTCCCAGTTTACATTTGGAAAAAAGAGGAAAAAAAAAAAAGCGGAGGAATTAGGTATTAAAAGAAGAGCACTGAATGATAAAGCAGTAGCAGTCCCTCTACCACTACAAACCCACACCCCCACACGCACACGTACGCACACAGACTTAACACCACCAAACTCCCATTGACTGTGACGTTCACCTCAGCTTGCTGGTCTAGAGACACTGAATGCCTGAAGCACACCAAGGATAACTGAAAACATCTGCATGGCTTTAATGGGAATCCTCCAACTGAAACAAAGCGCTTTCTCCCTCTGTCTGCGTTGGCACATCCCCGAGTCACGCTCTCGCTCCTCTCCTTCCAAGTCAAGATTCCTAAACGTGAAAAGCGGGAGTGGGGAAAGGCAAAGGGAAGAGAAAAAGAGGGAGAGCATCATCAGTGGAAGACCTGCCAGCTGCTGCTGATTCAGCCCTGTTTGGGGGACCACCCCAGCAGAGAGGAGCTGGTTTGCATGCCACGGTCCTCACTGCCTGTTCCCAGGGACAGGCTGTTTGCTCAGCCTTGCCGGCCAAAGCGTGGGAAAAGCGTAGGCGTGCACCGTCGCTTGCAGAGGAGCACGGACACGTTCGTGTGCAATCCTTTACCTTTTTCCTCCCTGGATTCAAAGGGTTTCTGTCTTCAAAGTGAGAGCCTTCCATACAGTCGTTGGTGACATTTCATCCAGGATAATAATCTCAGAAGGATCAGTCCTGCAATAAATATTTTACACAGCAATCCGTGATTATGGGAACTGATGCCACCAAGGGCATTAGCATCAGCAAGAGGAACAGCGGAGCCCTGAGAATCAAAGCTGCGCATAAGCATGGGAGGTTTTGCTGGATGAGGAGTTTGGGGAGGCAAGCTGGGGAGCTGCAGAGCAACAGCTCTGTGCAAAGGCTCTTGCTGGGGTTTAGCCCTGGTCCGGGTTCCTAAGCCACTGCTGGTACAGATCACGCCTGCAACTCCTCATGTGTAAGTATGAGGAACTCCAGCTACCGTAAAGGCGCTGATGATGCAAGGTTTGGGGGTCAAACGCGAGTGCTGCAGCCACTCTGCTTGGGGTCAGAGCCCTGCGATCACCTCCTGCAGCCCTGCCCCCGAATTTGATTTTCCCACCAAGCTGCCTGCTGGTTTCTGTGGGATGCCCCACAAAGAGGCAAGTGGAGAAAACTCTGCCAAACCCCTTCAAGCTAATCTTGCCGGGGGTCCTGGCGCTTGGTGGGGCTTTACCTGTCACTGCCTTGCTTTGGGATATCCATGTCACTGGTCTTCCCCACGTTCAGCTGAACTGAACTTGCAGCAGCAGCAGCTTCCATCGCCCTCCTGGACTCCTGAGGTGAAAAAGGGACAAATCACGTTCTCTGTCTTTGGTCAAAGTGGAGATAAGCTGAATGCCCAGCACAAACTTAGCAGTCTGCCCTCCCCTTCTGCCCCTTGGCAGCTATAGGTATTAGTGCAGCAGGGTAGAAACCGTTCACTCCAAAGGTTTTGGGGCAGGGGGATTGGGTGTTCAAAACACGATTATGAGCAAATCTTGCCAGCAGCAGCAGCAGCACCTTCTAATAATAATCATCGTAATGATAATGACCTTTGTGAAAAACGACTCGTTTTAAAAATTACACCTGTATTCAAGCGTTCAGCTCACTGCTACTTGAGGAAACAAAGGTTACAACGTGGGATCCAGGCTATTGGGATCTATTTCGATTGAGTGCTGATCTTCCCCCAACGTTTCCAGACAAGCTGTAAGAGAAACAGGCAACCTCACAGCCCGACGGAGATGTCCAGCCCCGAGGACCCAGCAAGCCTTACCTCTTCTTCTTCTCTGGCTTCATTTCTGGCATCGTCCAACTTCTTCTTCCTTTCTGGCATAAGGTCATCCAGAAAGCTGAGCTCGCGCTTTGAGAAGCAGAAATCCATCGCTTTCCGGACAAAGACGAGAGCCAAAACCTTCACGAATAAGAGGGAAGATGCGGTGAGCTCAGAGACGATGCCACCTCTCACTCCAACGCTGCAAACACCCCGCTGCTGAGCGGCGGCAGCTCTTACCATCATGGGAAAGATGATGGCGGCACGGGACACCTTGATGGTCCAGAGCAGGACGAGGCAGGTCAGCTGGATCACCGTGAACAAATGCACCTTTTGCAAGGGCACGTGCCGCAGGTAGATGAAATCCGGCTGGTGTTTCGCTGGCATCCAAAACAGCTTCAAGCGATCAAAGAACTGCAAAATAAAAGGGAAAGGTTGCCGCCTTGGGACTGCGGCAAGTTTCTGGCCCTCTCGAGACGTGGAGGCGGTTTGCAGCATCTCGCTTGCCGTCAGAAATCCTGGATCCCACCGCGTTCCTCCTGGGAGCAGCACCCATTTTCCCTTCGCTCCATCTATCAACCGGCTTGCCCCTGAGAGCTGCCCACCAAACGGCAACTATTCCGTGCCATTCCATTATTAGCATTTCTCGGCCCACTGAATCCCCCAGCGAGGATTTCCACCAGTGGCAGAAACTGCCTTCCCTTTGCACTGAATTCCCCCGCTTTCACGTAACCAAACACTGACCTGCCCTAAACCCTGAAACAGAGAGCGCTGAACTTGCCTGGTCCTCCCAGCCCTATATACCTCCTGTGCCTCCACCAATCTTTTTCTTACACAAAAGAGTTTCATTGCTTGCTCTGCAAGAAGTTTTTCCCATGCCACTGCTTTTTTCCCTGCTGCTACGGAGACAAAATACCAGGGAGACGACATGCTGCACGCTGTAAAAGAGTCCGTACCTGAATTCCTCTGAGCGACGACACACCCATGTAGAGAAAGACGCCATAGAGCACAGGCATTGGTATAAACTGGGGGGGAAAAGAGAAAAAAAAAAAAGAATGCAATCGTTTCTTTCTCCATATTGCATTTTCAGTATTACCACCCTCTTCCACAGGCACTGCCTAAAATTGCTTGAAGCCTTCCAGCTTCCATTCAGGCTTACAGATGGGTCAGGTTTTAACCATTAAAGATTTTGTGCGCACGAGTGAGCTAAGGCTCTGCTTTAGGCTGAACTTTGGAGTTACCTCTCCTCAGAATACTCCTATTTTCCAGAAAGGTTGGAGGAAAATAGGCGATTTCACCCGTGCTACCCTATGCCGCATTCTGTGGCGGTAGAAAAACACTTCTGCCTAATCTTGGGGCAACAGGCAAAGGCCACAGGCCTCCTTTTAGCCTAGAGACGAGATTACTTTGTGGGAGGAACGTGCAAGGAAGCCCACGGGGATGACCTCAGTGTGTTTAGCTCCTGGGAACAGCTGCTCCGGGGCATTTGGGGAGCAAATTGCAGCCAGTAAAGGGCTGCCTGTTTGAAAGAGAGCAGACGTGCTGGTCTGAATATGCTCAGCTGTAACCCATAAACATGGGCGGGCCTGAAAGACACCCGAAAATTCAAGCAGTTGCGTTGCTCGCTTGCCTCGAGCACACCAAACGGGGGCCCGAAGGGCTGCAAAGCCTAACCGAGGCTGGTTCCCACCGTGGGTCAAGCCCCAAGGGTTGGGATCACCCCCTCCTCCTCCGCTCCACAACTAACTACTCAGGCCTGCAGAGAGGGGACTGTTTTTCTGTAACCTCCAACAAGCTCGCGGTTGTCGGGTGGTTTGCATTTTCCTCTCACCTTTAACACGGAAGTGAAGAAGACGGAGCAGCCCATGAGCCCAAAGATCAGCAAGCCAGTGACTCTCTGCTCTCGTATCCCCAGAAACTTGGGTTGTTCTCCTGGAGCTGAGCAGTCAGACTCTACTTTGAGGCTATTCACGTGGGTGATGGACAGGACGGTCGCAGCCACAAACCAGGGCAGCCCCATCACCGAGCACACCCCCAGCATCACGGCCACCACGAAAAGGTCCAGGTGGTACCCGCATCCTTTCTGCAGGCAGGAAAACAAGAAACAGAGCATCCCATAGCACAAGAGCAAGGATAACGTTGCAAGTCAGACTCAAACCCTGCTCGAGCACAGGTCAACTTCTTCAGAATTTAAAACAAGAAATGGAAACAAGTAAGGGTGTACGCAGGCTTTGCACAAGCACCTGGCATGAAAATCTGGCAGGAGTTCAGACACAAGGGATATGGGGAGCTTGTGCGATACATACTTCTCCAAAAAATACCCACCCACAACCCAAAACCACCAAACCGTTTTTTTCACTCACAAAGAAAATTCTACCACTTGCGAGGAAGGTGTGACTCTGAGTTATCCCTGGCAGCGCATCAAAACAATGCATTCCCCGCACCTGCTGCCGCTGCCGTTTCAAAACAAAAACGCGCTTCCATATTGCTCCAAGATTAATTTGCTCCTCCAAAAGGTTGCTCATCTGAACTGCCCTGTCACTTGCTCCCTGCATCATCGTTAATCCAGGAGAGCATCCTGCCACGCAGCCTGACCTTGTCCCAAACCAATGCCTTCAGAAAGCATCGGCAATAAGAGCTTCTCCCCAGACCTGCAGCCCAGAAGGGGCTGGGGCCGGGGTCATCTCTCGCAGGCCCTTACCTTCAGCTTGTGCTCCTTCCTGTTCACAATAACGGCACTGATCTGCTGGTCCATGAATATCAAGATGGTGCAGAGCAGAGCTGGGACGAGCGCAGCCAACACCGTCCACCAAGGGTTGGGTCCTATGGGGTTGATGAACCACCCGCGGTCGTCTCTGGTAGGCTGCAACAAAGCCCACACATCAGCATCGTCTCCCAGCCCAGGCACTCCACTGGCTTTCCTTTTCCCCTCCCTCCCTGTGTCAGAGCACCTCCCAGCCCTGGCTTCATGTCCCCCTCTCCCGTGGGCTTCAGCAGTGCCAGTCTCCTCTTTGCAAGCACCTCTAGGTACTTCTCCTGTAGGTATCTAGTTTTGGGGCCATCTTCTCGTTGCCAGGAGGAAGCAAGGCACTTGGAGGTGGAAGAGGAGATGGTCACACCACCAGCATCTCCTCCAGACTCAGCCCTGCCCTGCCCCGGCATCACCTTGTGGCACCCCCACGTGCCAAAACACCCCATTACCTTGAACGTGTGGGGGACCTGGAGCTTTGGCGATGGGATCCCAACCACTAAGTCAAGGAGCACCATGATGGCGATGGTGAGGAAAACAGCAAAGTCGCTCACCGTGGACCGTACCTGGGGCGAGAAACCAGAGGTGAAAGGGGCATGGCAAACAGGGCCGTAACGTGAGATGCAAGAGTTGCGGACATCCACAACATTCAGGCTGGTTAACCAAATCCCACCACCCCTCTGAGCACATGCAGCCTGATCCCTTGCTTAGATACTGTTGCTGTGTTTGTCCCCGTGAGATCTGGCGTCAGATAATAAAAAAAGCTTAATTAGGCGGACAAGGGTTGGTTTAAGTCAAAACCTAAAAATAATAATAATAATATTAAAAATAAGAAAAGAGATGTCTGCCACTACAGCTACACTCACAGCTACAACGGCAACAAGGCACTGAGGCATCCTTTAGTCCTCAAAAGGAACCTCCTCATTCGAATCTACTTTCCGCTCGAGCACATAATGCGCAGAAGGTAGGGAAAAAAAACCACAACCCCAACCCCCAAAACTTTGGGAAACCTGACTTCCTACTACCTGAGGAGGGGGAAAAAAAAAAAAATTAAAAAAAATCAAACCCCAAAAATCTTCAATCTGGGGCAGATCGCGAGGCAGGTGGGAAATGCTACGATGATTTTGCACTCACGGAAATGAGTGCGGGACATCCAAGCTCTTGGAGAGCTTGGCCTGCAAGGCCAACGTTTCCCAGCTTGACCATGGCGGGGCTAATACTGCTTAGTGCTCCAGGAAAGCCATTTTGGGAAACGAGTGTGGAGATGGACGCTGGCCACCATCTTCTACTTACTCTGGTTGGAAAGTAGCGGCTGGTTTTAAACTTCTTCAAGAAGCTTGACAGGGCAAAGGTGGCGAAGAAGAGGATGCAGCACCAGAGGAACACATCAGGCGTGTAGGGGCCGTCGCGTCCACAGGCAGGTCCTTGAAACTCCCCACGCAAATGCCGACATTCCTGGAGAAACAGAGCGTCAGGACACAAAGGCAGTGCACGTGCGGCAGGGAAACCTCGCGTAGCTAGGGGGTTTTGAGGATCTTGGTCCAAGATCCACGACCCTCTAACTGCTCCTGCCAATGGAGATTTATATGTAATGAGCAGCAGCAGCTGAACAAGTGACACATCGAACTATAGAGCGGAGAAACGAGATGTGAGGGGACACCATACCACGCACCCTCGGCACATCCTCTGCCTGCCATTCGAGCAATCGTGGCTAAAGAAGACACCAGAGGGGAAGGAAACACTGGAAACTCTTGGGGAGAGAGAGAGAGGGAAGAGGGAAGGAGGGCTAAAGACAACCATGGTAGGAAAGGAGGAGAAGAGACAAATCGTCCCTTCCCAGGGGAGGGCTCGCAGAACCTGGCCAAGAGGGGATGAAGGCCACCATAAGAGCCTGCCGCCCTAGGCCCGGGCTCTGCTTCCAGCCACAACAGCCTGAGAGGCTGCTCAGACATGCAAATTTATGCATGTACCTACAGACAGCACTGAACGAGAAAGCAAGGCCCAGAGTTACTAGGAACCCATTAAGGAGGCCAATTACTACCTTTCAAGCATGAACTTAAGTCCTACCTACAACTTCTACAATAATCAAACCACCCACTACTTAACCTTCCTCCCAGTCAGAAATACTGTCCGGCAACAGGCTTGAGGGGGACACTTGCTACCTACCCACAACGCTGGGGACCAGGTAGACTGGGACAAGGTGGACTCTCCTCCCGAGGACCAAGCGGTTTTAACAAACCACACGCTAGATTTAAGCAAGGACTTTTCCGAGCAGCACTAGCACAGTTTGAAGCCCATCATTCCCTGAAGGGCTCTGACTTTTGCACCATGCAAATGCCCCTGGACCCCGTGGCCGCGGCGCGAGGAAGCAGTGGCTCGGGGCACTTACGGTCACCGTGAGGTTTTCCCAGGCGATGCCAGACACGTTGATCCCGTTGCTCGCCCAGAAACGCAGCGTTTCGTTGCTGGGATGGGTCGGTGCCTCACACTTACAGCTGGGAGGAGAGAAGCCAAGACAGGGGTAAGGGAAAGGCGATGGAGGTGCAGCCCGCAGATCCTGCCAAGGGGCAGCAGCTTTCTCAGGGGGAAAAAAACCCACTAGTAGCTGGTGAGGAAGTCCAGCTTGCTGTGCATGTGCACAGGGTAGGTGTCTCGCAGGTGACTCAGCTTCTCCAGAGCCTCGTAGATGAAGATGATGCAGATGAGGGAGGCAAAGGCTTCTTCCGTGAAGCGGGTGACGTAGCACACCAAACAGCTGGCATCGGTGGCCACCAGCACTATGCACAAGAAGGCGGTCCACAGCCCAATGCACGCCCGCAGAGACAGATAGGAGAGCGTGTACTCCCTGGGAAAGCAAAATGAAACAAAGGCTGCAAAGGCCAGCAAGAGGCCCTGAGACATGCCTGCCTTCGGGGAAAACAGGGAGCAATTCTGGAGCGTGTCAAGGCTGCGGATGGGAAATGCAGTTTCCAGGTACTACTACAGAGAGCCTCGGGGCTGTGGTGCAGGGTGTAGACCCACAGGAGGAGAGGCCAATTATTTAGTTACCACTGTTGAACAAGGATCTTGTGTTAACACCTTGGAGGCTGCTTGAGGTCAGGTCCCTCTTGGGCCAGGTGGTGTTCTCCCACATCACCCTGATGCCCTGACACTGAAACCAGCTGGGTTTGCACCCAGTCACCTGCTGCCAGCAAGCTGGGGCTTAATGATAAACCTTATGGCAATAAGGGTGGTTTATCTCCCATCAAAGCCATAGCAACAAAAGGACTGTCACTAAAATCTAGCAACTACCCCTAAGAAACAGAAAAGCAAAGCAAAGCATCTTTTCTCCATCACTGCCCCCTTCTGAAGGCTCTCGCAGCACCCAGCTGCGGCAGCCAGCCTTACTTGCAGAATTTGTAGAGGATCTTCTCAAACACGAGGACGGGTCCGGTGCTGCCGAGGATGGTGAGAGGTTGGCCGGCAAAGAGGCAATACACCACGCCGGCCATGGACGCGCCCAGCAGCGACTCCATGGCACTCTGTCCGGGGAAGAGAGGCAGCCGTGAGTAAATAAATCGTTAGGGAGAAACAAAAACCAAAGCCGATTCACTGCAGCGAGGACTTTGGCCTGACTTTTATCCTCCCCCATGCCCCCCAACAGAGAGACGTGCTCACTATCTGGCCATTGGTCGCCTCCCCCAGCAGTCCCCCAAAGGTGATGACAGGGGACATGCAGGCACAGTAGAGGAAGAGGAAGGACGCCAGGCACTGCAGGCTCAGACCATCCCGGAAGTCGCTCCAGAACCACGGGGCTTTCCGCTTCACGTCCAGGGTCAAACCTCCAAAGAGCCTGCAGGAAGGAAAAAGAAGAGAGTCTGTTCTCTTGGAGGAACACGGTGACTTTGCTTTGCTGCAGAAGGGCAATCAGAAGCACGGAGTCACTTTCGTGGCTAAAAAGAAGCACTCTCCTTCCTCCCAAATCAAGGAAACCTGCGTGCAATGGTGATGGCTGGGGCTGAGCCCAGCTGCCCAGATCTCCCCCCTGCCCAGCCCAGGGGACCAAGCTGGCAATGCGGAGCCCCTTCGTTGAACCAGCTAACCCCAAAGACCTGCTAGAAGGGAGGGTGCATGCTCAGATTTGAGAAGCAAACAGAAAAAAAACCCAAACTATTAAAGCTCCCACCTTCCCGTCCGCTGCAGTTCAGGGCCACTGTGTTTCTCCAGCGTGCTGTGAGAAGCACTGTCGTCAAGAGCTCCTGGCATCTTCCTTTTTTCCTGTTAAAATGGAAGTAAGATAAAGCTATGGACTTGTAACCGCTGGCTTGTTTTGCTTCTGGTCTGGCTCTGTGACTGTGTCAGAGTGGGACCTTGTGAATTTGGGCCCCTGAACAGCATCCCCAGCCGTCCCGCCCGTCCCCCTCGCGCCTCCCACCTGCGAAGGGACGTTTTTCGGGGGCTCGATTCGGATCGATGGATCCCACTCTCCTGGCGGCAAGACCGTGACCTGATCCAGAAACTCGTCGATGCCAGCCACGAGGTCAGCCCCGTTCTTGGCTTTATAGGCAACGTCACGGAAAACCTGCCAAGAGAAGACAACCTGGTGAGAGGACAACCCAGCTCGGAGGTCCTAACCAGTGCAATAAGCTCTTGGCTAAACGCAAGGCTTTTTCCCCAAAATTTCCTGCTGGAAAGGGCAGGAAATACTCCCCCAAAAGGAAAAATCTGTGCGTCAGGGCATTTGTAATCATCTCCCCCACGAGGCCCCCGTCCCCCATGGCACACCATACCCTTCTGCTTAAAGAGCAAGAGAAGTTTGACTGGCCCTGGCAATGCCACCACTGGCGACAGCGTGCTGGGGACCCCGGCAAGAAGGATGAGGTGCAGGATGCACCCCGGGTGGGATTTCAGCCTCCAGGATGTGGGGTGATGCAAATCTGCGTGTTCGCTTCGGGGTGAGAAAGAGGGCTGGGCTATTTGGAGAGCTGCGGGCAGCTGGGACAGCAAATCCTCTTCCTCACTACTTCAGAGACAGGGAGAGCTGAAGAAAGGCAAAAATGACCCGGAGCTATCTCATCTTGTCGCACCTCATCTGTCATGATAGTGGCCATGGACCTGCCGATCTCATGGTACTGATGGGCTTTTCCTTCTGGTCCAAGCAAAACAAACAGGAACCTGGGCAAGAAAAACAAAATGAGAGAGAGAAGAAGGTGTCCTTGCTCCAAGAGCACCCAAGGAAAGCCCTGGCAGCTCCCAGCCCGGAGCGTGGCTCAAGACGGGACACGTAGGCTCAGCGACGCCACGATGAATTTGAAATTCTTCAAAACCGACGGCAAATTTCATTTGGGGGCCAACTTTCATTACAATTGGCCGATGGGTTTAAAAGCTACAGCAGGGAATGGAGAAATGAAGGCGAGGAGATGCGGGTGGGGGAAACGTGCTTGCTCCCCCTCCCACTCGCCTTGTTCCCTTGGGACACCAAACTGATGCCTGCAACTCGATCTTTGGTTGGGTGTCTTTTTTACGGAAAAAATTTGCGCTTCTCATTCGCACCTTGTTGGGATGGGAACTTCCGTCATGCCCGAGAGGAGGACAGCCGGGCTCAGGCGGACAAATGCCACGATGGGCTGGTGAAGGAAATCCAGCTCTCCTACGAGCACGTTGGATGCTTCAGCCCCGGTGGGAATTTTCTTCATGAAGTGCAGCTCCGCCTGGGCACGACAAGCGATTTTCAGGCAATTACCCCAAAAGCAAAGCCCACAGCGCTCTGCAGCACACTCTCCAGCCAAGTTTGCAAGAGCAAATCTGGCCCTAAAGGCGTGAGAAAGCTACGAGTGTCTCACCTTGCTTAAATCCGTTGCTCTGCTCTCAGGGTTCACCCCATCTTTAGCTTCTGCAGCGGTGGGAGAAGGACAAGAGGTGATTGTTTGGGCTGGTAGGAAAAAGAAAGACACTCAGAAAGATGGACGAGGAGCAACTGGGACGCTTCTCCTTTGCCCGGACAAGTCTAATGGGGCCACAGCCCTGCAGAAAGCCTCACCTGGCTTGTAGAGGAGGTGCAGGTCTGACTGCCTCTTGCTCACATCAGCAAACGAGCAGACAGCGGGCAGAAGGTTGGTTGTCTTCTCGTTCTGATGGTGGTGCTTCCTCAAAAGGACTTCTCGAACTTGCGCCCGCACGTGCTCGTCAAACTCCGTGGACTGTTCTTGCTGGGCCAGGATCGTATCTGAGGATGGCAAAGGGAAACAAAGCCATCAGAGCAGAAACCCCAACAAGTCCCGACCCCCAAAGCCCCCAGGGAAGGCTGTGCCACACAGGCTGCACCCTAATGCCGGCTCAGCCTTGCATAGCAAGGCCTTTTAATAATGTTCAGCCTTTGCAGCCAAAACGAGAATTTTCTTCTGCTAAGAAACATGGCATCCAAGTGCTTATTCATCATTCCGCTAAGATAAATATTTCCCATTCTAAATTACGCAATTTTCTTGCCCGACCTGGCCTTTCTGACTCTACACGTTCACCCAAATTATAAGCGATCTATAGCACAGACGTTCCCAGAGCTTCCCGTGCTGATCGAGTGCAATTTGCCGAGCCCAGGGAGAAACGTGCTAAGAACGGCTCCGACTTCTCCAGCCCTTGAAAGGGCTGAATGGAGACCTGCCGCCAGCCAAAGATAACTTCTCCAAAGCGGCTTTTGCAATTAACTTCAAGTATCTTCCCCACAGAAATACACTGCTTGGTCATCGCCAGATAAACTCTGCCTTAAAACTCTTACATGCTGGATCTTAAGGCAAAAGCAAAAAAAAGAATGCGAGGAAACAGCTTGTAAGAAATAGTTCCTTTAAGGAGGTTCAGCTCTTACGCAGACTCTGTATTTCTAAGAGCAGCCTGCTAAGCCCTGACACACGCTCCTTTTTGGCTGCAGAATATTCTCTAGTGGCTTCTCCAACCCCACAAACTGCTTTCAAAAGGACCCCGCATTGGAATAAAAAAACGGTGCGACTGTTGCATGCCCAGTCTACATCCAAAAACAGCTCGTGAGAAAAACACAGTGGCACTTCTGGAAAAGGACGTGCCATTGGGGCAGGGTTTGATTTGGGAGTGAAGAGCACCGTGGCGAGCTGAGCTCGGCCGTTCCCGGAGGGATGCAGCGCCCATGGTACCTGCAATCTCTTCGATGCTGTTGGCACAAATGTCCAGCAGCACCGACCCGTTGCTGATGCAGCTCCTCAGCTCGGAGAGGCTGTGCAAGGACAGCGTGCCAACGTAGGGCTTGCTCCAGCGCTCGCCGCCATCTTCCACGTCCTCCTCAAACTTCAGCCACCTGCGGACATCGGGTGCGATCAGCCCCATTGCAAGAAAACAGCCCCAGCTCTGCAACCCCTTTGACAGAGCCACGGGGTGGCAAGAGGAGAAGGCTCCTCGTGCCGCCACCTGCAGCTGCAAAAGCTTCGCATCCTGGAGAGGAGAAAGCAGAGCCCACGGGCGCTGCCGGTGCAGGGACTCCTCTCCCACCGCAGCCAAGCAGCAGGGATTTACCTTGCCGTTTCCTTCCACTCGCCATCTCGGCCCTCTTTTACACAGATCTCATCCAGCTCGGAGAACAAGTGGTGAGGGAGGTGCTGCTCATCCTCCTTGCTCCTGAGAATGAACTGCACCCGCTGGGACGGGGAGCCTGGGGGCAGAAGGCAAAGACCCATCCCGTTACCGCGCCTGAACACAGCTCGTCACGCTCACGTGCAAAGTGGCCATCAGCACCAGTGCAGCCATAAACACTGGGCTGGCCCCTCTCTTCTGCGTCTGTCTGGGCTTGCACAGAGCCGTGGAGAAGGAGAAGCATCTAGTCCACCTCTGCATGAGGATGGGCTGCTTTCCTTCCCCACATTGCCATTTTTAAAGCCAGGATCCCTCTAAGGAAGACGAGCCTAAACCCATTATGCATTTAACTGCATTAAAAAAAACACAAACAAAAAAAAACAACAAAAAAAAAGAAAACTTGGGAAAAAGAGGGTGTTGCTCAATACGGCCACTTTCCCTCGGAAGAACAGCAACTCACTCAAACTAGCCACGGGGACCTGCTTGCAGAAGGCCCCAGCGCCCACGTTGCCCCCAGGAGTTTAGCGAATGCCGCGGTGGGACTTACAGTGGTAGCCCTGCTCCATCGGGGCAGAGTCCTTCTCCCGTTCCCCTTCCCGATGCTTCTGGCTGTGGCGTCGGTGATGCCGGTGGCTCTGCCTAACCAGTGGCATCCGCGCGCCCACGTACAGGGTCCGGTGGCCTGCGAAAAAGCAGCGGTTTTTGCAGCACTCTCGGCATTGCGGCAATGGTTGAGGTGGCCGGTGCCTTGCTAAGCCACGGTTATATATCCCAGGAGCAACGCCAGCTTCCCTGAATGTTATTTTCACTGGACCTCCTTTTTTCCAAGCCTATTTTACTCGAGCTTTGCAACAACACAGCAACAACAAGTGTTGGCTCTGGGTCATCTAAAAGTGCCCCCAAAGTATTGGACCTCTTCTCAAATTCCAGCTTCGGCTGGACAACACTCAGACTTGCTCATTAAGCAGCAACACAAGCTAATTATTTTCAAAATCTCTGTATGGCACGAGGCGACAAGAGACAATCAAATCAGTCCCATCGTAATGAACTCCAGAACAAAAAAAGAAAATCACAGCCCCGCGTCTGCAGCCCTGAAATGATTCTCCTGACCTCTCCAAGCCAGGAGCAGCCTCTGCGAGAAAAAAAGCCGTGAATTATCGAGCCCCGTGGCTACAGCTCACACCATGGCCTCCCGGGGGGCTTTTTCCCTCCATTTAAAAAGCCATAATAGTAAAAAACGTGACAATAACTGTGCTGCTTCATTGAGAAGCGCGGCACGTTTTGCTGCACATGATGTGACACCCAACAAGGCACACAGGAGAGACTTTGTGCAATGGGAAAACGCGCTGGGCTGGTGGCTCCTCTACCAGGATCTCAGCAGAGACTCACCTTCCAACTCCTCCTCCTCATAGCGAACACTGACAGTGTTGCTCCTTCTTCCCCGGTCAATCACTGCCTCCTCGTCATGTCTCTGTTTAGCAACGACAAGAAGGGAAAAGTTGGGGCTGGGGGTGGAGAGCTCCCTTACGTCCTCCCAGCCATCACCCACCCCTGCGTCCACGCGAGTCCACGAGCCATCACGCCTCTACGTGCCGCCTCCTCCTCCTTCAGGCACAGCCCTAAAACCACGGACTTGTAGGAGGTTTTCCTTCCCATACGCAAATAAAACAGCCCATAACATCACCTCTACTGTATACCACGAGAGTCTGGACGTCTTTAATACAGCAGGAGAGGGATGAGTGTTTCAGACCAAAAAAACCCACCTCCTGCTTTGTTCTTGAGGTTCCTGTCTAAAAAAGTGATTTCCAAACTGGAAAAAAAACAACCCCAACCCACAAAACTGCACTTTTGAGCCCCGGCCGTGCTACCTGTAACTCTTCCAGAAGTGTCATTTTGTAACCCCCGTTTGGGTTCATCCTCACGTCAGTCACTGGGTTTCGGGGACAACTGAACCTCCAGGTCAGTCAGGGGGCCCGATTCCCCAGGGACTGATGGAGTAGCCCTCACGGGAGGAGCTAAGTGGCACCCAGTGTGCACCAACTCCAGAGACACAATAGGGACCATTGTGAAATCACAAGCTATGATGCGGATCCAGGCAGCTACTTAAAGCCATGCACCCCTAGGGCCTTCCCGCTTGGAAAACTTAGTGCCTGGGGAGAAGCCAGCTCTGCTTTGAGCAAAAACTCTCCAGAACAGAGAAACTTCCTGCATGAGAGGTGTCAGGCTCAAAAGTGTGCAGAAGGAAAACCCTTCTCAGGCTCGTTCACCCTCCTGAGAAGCAAAGCCCACTAGCAGCATCATGTTTTCTCTCTTTTTCTTTCTAACAGTAGAGCTGAAGCTCTAGCATCCTGAGGATAACAGGAGGCACAAATACGGTAGGGAAAAAGAATATCTTATTGGATCAATGCGTAGATTCAGAAAAAAACCCTGCTACACAGTAGTTTATCCTGGCTGCTAGCTAGAACCGAGAAGACTGTTTTTTCCACCTGGGTCAACAGTTCCGGTGAAACATACTACCCGCCTAGGACAGCTGCATCTGAGGAACAAGAATTAGTTATCTGCAATACAAGGAATAACAATGAGTCATTTAGTGCCATGATATTCATCAGGCTGCACAGAGAAACAAGAGACAAATGCATTTGAATAACCATGTCTTGTGTTACGTTTTAACCACTTAACATTCCGTGAGAAATACCCCAAGAGCTCAAGAAGAAAGAGCAGCAAGGCAGGAGACAGGTGAAAGCCTAGAGCGCCAGCTAGACGGAATGAAAGACCCTCTTCCTTCTCTGAAGCTTCAGCAAGGCTTCCTTCACCTGCTTGTTCCTCCGACTGTAAATGACGGGCTTCAAACTGGGGCTGACGAGAGTGTAGAAAAGGGAAAGAACTGTCTCCCTCCCAGAGAACTTACCGCTCCCGGGCCCCGCGTACATGAAGATGGCGTTTCCATAAAAGACACCCACCACGGTCGGGTGAGAGCCACATGTGGACAAGGTTTCGTGCCATCCTGGCACAGAGCGGATGCGCAGATCGGTGGCCGGGATGTCCAGGGAGGAAATCAGGATTAAGGCTAAAGGGAAGAGGAAGAAGCACACACAAACAGCAAAGATCAGGACTTTATTGGCAGGAGCGGCAGTGCAGGCCAGCTTTAAGACAGCAAGAATTTCACAGGAGAAGTGGACAGCCTCGCAGGGGCCACAGAAAGGCAGGTGTAAAGCCAGAGAGGCTTGCAGTGTACCAAATACGAACGCCAAAGCCCACAAAACTGTGGCAAGGGTGAGGCGCAGCCTCCAGATCATGATGAGGGCACAGCAGAGGGGACGGCAGATTGCCACGTAGCGAACATGAGACATCACGGCCAGCAGCACGCACGCTGTAAGTGCAAAGATTAAATAAAGATGGATCTGTGCCCCACACCCAGCAACGGAGAGGGTTCTGCCTTGTCCAAGGAGGCTCCTTAGCATACGGGGACATTGCTGGAGGCGTAGCAGATGTCCGCGATGGAGAGGTGGCAGAGGAAGAAGTACCTGGGGCTGTGGAGGCAGTAGTCCAGGCAGATACGCAGAAAGACAAGTGTGTTTCCCATCTGAGTGGCAGAGCAGAGGGCAGAGAAAAGGCCAAAGAGGCAGCGCTGCAGGGCTGGGGTGCTGCAGAACCCCAGGAAGACGAATTCTGTGACAGTCTTTTCATTCTGCACGCTGTGCTGGAGGTGAGGCAGCACAAACTGCGAC
The DNA here is from genome assembly GCF_964188355.1 of Buteo buteo. Classification (NCBI taxonomy): domain Eukaryota; kingdom Metazoa; phylum Chordata; class Aves; order Accipitriformes; family Accipitridae; genus Buteo; species Buteo buteo. The sequence continues at coordinate 527,346 of NW_027439222.1, read as the reverse complement.
CACGGAGATCTGGAAGCGAAGGAGCAAGGAAAAGGAAAGAAAAAGGAGAGTTTTCCTAAGAATGTTGTGTCCTTTACTCTTTACGCTGCAGCTCCCTTCTCCCTGTTTTTCCCTCTGACTCCAGTGAAAGGTGCGTACTACCCTCCCCACGCTGAGTGACGTACATCTGAATTGCAAGCTCCAATCTCCCTGCAAACTTTGAGCAGTTTGACCAATCTCGCACAACTTTGCTGCCTAGCTTGCCCTTGAAGTCTTTCTTTTCCTGGGTTGGTTTTGGTTTTTTTTTGCAGGGGGTGGGGAGGGGCAGGGTGTGGTGTCGCTGTTGGAGAAGATAAGATGATGAAGATTGCAGGTGTCGATTAAGGTGAAGCCAGAACAACTTCAAAGCAGCCGTTTTAAATTAAGTCCATATTAAAAGGAATGCACAGTTGACAGAATAATTCCAGTTTTACCATTAAACCAACCAGCATTTCCAAGCCACTGCTGTGTCCTCTTTACCTTGGTGAAATGCATTCCTATTGAATCCTGCAGTTGCTTGAGCCAACTCCCCTATCCCAGCAGGGAGGCTACTGCAGGTCCAGGAAGGTCAGGCAGAACATCACCTTGGTTCCTGCTGTGCAGCTGCTCGCCGTTACCAGTTTCGCAGGGTGCTGGTCAAGGTCCCTGGGCATCCCCTGGCACTTGTCTCCACGCAGCTCTCTGGTCTCCAAGATCTTCCGCCACTTCCAGGATACTTCCTCCAGCCAGGATCTTCACCTTTTCCTTCCTGGGTCCCCTCCTTCTCTTCAAGATCCCTTCTTCTTTCTGGGAACCCTTCTTTTTGCCACCACCTCTTCTTTCTGGAACCCCACGCCCCCAGTGTTCCCAATCTAAGTTGTCTATGGGAGCAGTACAATGCCTGATCAGCCTCCGAATTAAGGCTTCTCTCTCCTAGCTCGTTATTAACTGTAGGATTCGGGACATGCCACTTTTGCTTATTCCAGGTGTTACCCAAATTTACAACCAGCCCACGCTGGCTGCGTGTAGCGAGAAGCAGGCTTCTGCTTGACAGCTCAGAATCCAGTTTCAGACATTCACATGCACAGACCTTGCCACACACGTGCACCCAGTCACGTCTCGCCTGGTAACCTTCACAGTTTGAGCCAGTTTTTTGTCTACGGCCGGGCTTCAGAGGCAGGGCATGGCCACAGAAGCGCATTCCCCCCGTCAGTCTGTGAGGTGAGCAAGGGAGAGTCAATACTTGTCTGGTGAGCCTCATACCCAGACAAGCTGGGCGATCCCTCTCCTGCGACAGCCCTGGGAAAAGCCACAGCAGGGTGCTCCCTTGCCTCTGCCTAGGTCCCTGGGGTTCCCCTGCCTGCCATTGCTCCTTTGTCCTCCTCTGTGTTTGTGGAGATGAACCTTTAACCACACAACCTAACACCTACAACATCGGGAAAAAGAGAGGCTGCAGAGGGTCCAGCGGGGAAGGTCGCCGATGTCAAATGCTCTTTGTGAGAGGCAGCACACCCAGCTCACCTCCTCGCTCCTGAGCTGCTCTATCGGAAGCACTGCGTGCAGGACGGTCTGTTCAACAGGCTGTGTCTGTATCTGACTGCCTTGTCCTCGCTACAGCACCGTGTGCTGGGGGAATGCCACGGAGAGCAAGGAGGACGCTCTTTCCCCAGGAGCAACGGAGGGTGCTCAGCTGAGTGCTGCTGCAGGGGCCACAGTGGGGCAGGCAGGCAGGGAGGGGAAGGCAGGAACGAGGGAGCTGGGAGTCACCGGCCAGTCTGGGAGATGCCCCCCGAGAGGCTCGAGAACCCTGGAAGCACAGGACGAGCTTAGAGGAGGTTCAACGTGAGGCCCTGTGGTTAACCATCCCCTCCAGATCTGGATCTTCTCTGGTTCCCAAGTTACCGTGCAGTTTAACAGCCTGCTGCAGAGATCCTGACTGGGAGATCACTGTACCTCCAGGAGTTGGGGATCCACCTAACAGTTCACCGGAGCGGGTGCAGGTCTGTGCTGCACCGTACGTACGGCGTGGCCTTCAGGCTGTGTCCCTACACATGGCCCTTGGCCGCAGGATAAACGGAGCTGGTTGACTGTGACAGAGGAGCCTCCAGGCAGCTCCTGCTTGGTACCAGCGATTACGCCACCTGCGCGGCCCTGCCGTTATCTAAAGTGCAGCAAGAAGTCCGCGCGTGAACATCCTTTACGCATAGAGTTGTTTTCTTCTAAGAAAAGTTGTATAACACCGTGAATGACCAAAAGGAGGAACTTCTCCACAGGCAGGATCTGTACAGTGTGCCAAGGGAAAATCCATCTGGGGTCTGCCCAATGCTGCATGAACGCAGGGTCCCCAGCATCTGAAGGGACCTAAGATTTACTTGCTACCGAGATGCCTCTTCTTGCTGCCTGTATGCCTTCTTCCTGGCTACGTTGCCTCCCAAGATCTTGCCCACCCCCAGCCTACTGGGGAGGGGGGGAATGTTAGAGAGACAGCCTTGATGCTGTGCCAGCACTGCTCAGCCATGGCCAAAACACTGCTGTGTTATCAACAGCTTTCTAGCTACCAGTACAGAGCACAGCACTACGAGGGCTGCTATGGGGTAAAAGAACTCCAACTCAGCCAGACCCAATACAGAAGGAAAGTGGAGGAACAACAGAGGGGGCAGCCCAGGGACACAGAGCCCCCCCCAGGTCTCATCTGGCCGCTCCTGTGACCATACGGTGTACTCAAAATCAAATACCTGAAGTGCTCCCTTAGATGCAGTGTACAGCCAGGGGACAAGAAGGTGGCAGTTCTGCATTTTGCAGCTCCCAGGCTGATGGCAGAGCCAAAGCAAAAAAACCAAAACCAAAACCAAACCAAGCAAGAGAGGTAAAACTGAAGCGCAGGGAGCAAATGCTTCTCTTTCACCTTAGGCCAACTGCTCGGACGCTCTCTATGCTGCCCTGCCACAGAGGGCATCCCTCTCGTACCAGTAAGAGACAGAAGAGTGAATTAAAGCCAGGACCCCAAACCAGACCAAAAACCCGGTCGTGATGAAGAAGAAAGTGGAGAATGCATCAAATATAACAGAAAATTATTTTGGACATTCCCAGTTTACATTTGGAAAAAAGAGGAAAAAAAAAAAAGCGGAGGAATTAGGTATTAAAAGAAGAGCACTGAATGATAAAGCAGTAGCAGTCCCTCTACCACTACAAACCCACACCCCCACACGCACACGTACGCACACAGACTTAACACCACCAAACTCCCATTGACTGTGACGTTCACCTCAGCTTGCTGGTCTAGAGACACTGAATGCCTGAAGCACACCAAGGATAACTGAAAACATCTGCATGGCTTTAATGGGAATCCTCCAACTGAAACAAAGCGCTTTCTCCCTCTGTCTGCGTTGGCACATCCCCGAGTCACGCTCTCGCTCCTCTCCTTCCAAGTCAAGATTCCTAAACGTGAAAAGCGGGAGTGGGGAAAGGCAAAGGGAAGAGAAAAAGAGGGAGAGCATCATCAGTGGAAGACCTGCCAGCTGCTGCTGATTCAGCCCTGTTTGGGGGACCACCCCAGCAGAGAGGAGCTGGTTTGCATGCCACGGTCCTCACTGCCTGTTCCCAGGGACAGGCTGTTTGCTCAGCCTTGCCGGCCAAAGCGTGGGAAAAGCGTAGGCGTGCACCGTCGCTTGCAGAGGAGCACGGACACGTTCGTGTGCAATCCTTTACCTTTTTCCTCCCTGGATTCAAAGGGTTTCTGTCTTCAAAGTGAGAGCCTTCCATACAGTCGTTGGTGACATTTCATCCAGGATAATAATCTCAGAAGGATCAGTCCTGCAATAAATATTTTACACAGCAATCCGTGATTATGGGAACTGATGCCACCAAGGGCATTAGCATCAGCAAGAGGAACAGCGGAGCCCTGAGAATCAAAGCTGCGCATAAGCATGGGAGGTTTTGCTGGATGAGGAGTTTGGGGAGGCAAGCTGGGGAGCTGCAGAGCAACAGCTCTGTGCAAAGGCTCTTGCTGGGGTTTAGCCCTGGTCCGGGTTCCTAAGCCACTGCTGGTACAGATCACGCCTGCAACTCCTCATGTGTAAGTATGAGGAACTCCAGCTACCGTAAAGGCGCTGATGATGCAAGGTTTGGGGGTCAAACGCGAGTGCTGCAGCCACTCTGCTTGGGGTCAGAGCCCTGCGATCACCTCCTGCAGCCCTGCCCCCGAATTTGATTTTCCCACCAAGCTGCCTGCTGGTTTCTGTGGGATGCCCCACAAAGAGGCAAGTGGAGAAAACTCTGCCAAACCCCTTCAAGCTAATCTTGCCGGGGGTCCTGGCGCTTGGTGGGGCTTTACCTGTCACTGCCTTGCTTTGGGATATCCATGTCACTGGTCTTCCCCACGTTCAGCTGAACTGAACTTGCAGCAGCAGCAGCTTCCATCGCCCTCCTGGACTCCTGAGGTGAAAAAGGGACAAATCACGTTCTCTGTCTTTGGTCAAAGTGGAGATAAGCTGAATGCCCAGCACAAACTTAGCAGTCTGCCCTCCCCTTCTGCCCCTTGGCAGCTATAGGTATTAGTGCAGCAGGGTAGAAACCGTTCACTCCAAAGGTTTTGGGGCAGGGGGATTGGGTGTTCAAAACACGATTATGAGCAAATCTTGCCAGCAGCAGCAGCAGCACCTTCTAATAATAATCATCGTAATGATAATGACCTTTGTGAAAAACGACTCGTTTTAAAAATTACACCTGTATTCAAGCGTTCAGCTCACTGCTACTTGAGGAAACAAAGGTTACAACGTGGGATCCAGGCTATTGGGATCTATTTCGATTGAGTGCTGATCTTCCCCCAACGTTTCCAGACAAGCTGTAAGAGAAACAGGCAACCTCACAGCCCGACGGAGATGTCCAGCCCCGAGGACCCAGCAAGCCTTACCTCTTCTTCTTCTCTGGCTTCATTTCTGGCATCGTCCAACTTCTTCTTCCTTTCTGGCATAAGGTCATCCAGAAAGCTGAGCTCGCGCTTTGAGAAGCAGAAATCCATCGCTTTCCGGACAAAGACGAGAGCCAAAACCTTCACGAATAAGAGGGAAGATGCGGTGAGCTCAGAGACGATGCCACCTCTCACTCCAACGCTGCAAACACCCCGCTGCTGAGCGGCGGCAGCTCTTACCATCATGGGAAAGATGATGGCGGCACGGGACACCTTGATGGTCCAGAGCAGGACGAGGCAGGTCAGCTGGATCACCGTGAACAAATGCACCTTTTGCAAGGGCACGTGCCGCAGGTAGATGAAATCCGGCTGGTGTTTCGCTGGCATCCAAAACAGCTTCAAGCGATCAAAGAACTGCAAAATAAAAGGGAAAGGTTGCCGCCTTGGGACTGCGGCAAGTTTCTGGCCCTCTCGAGACGTGGAGGCGGTTTGCAGCATCTCGCTTGCCGTCAGAAATCCTGGATCCCACCGCGTTCCTCCTGGGAGCAGCACCCATTTTCCCTTCGCTCCATCTATCAACCGGCTTGCCCCTGAGAGCTGCCCACCAAACGGCAACTATTCCGTGCCATTCCATTATTAGCATTTCTCGGCCCACTGAATCCCCCAGCGAGGATTTCCACCAGTGGCAGAAACTGCCTTCCCTTTGCACTGAATTCCCCCGCTTTCACGTAACCAAACACTGACCTGCCCTAAACCCTGAAACAGAGAGCGCTGAACTTGCCTGGTCCTCCCAGCCCTATATACCTCCTGTGCCTCCACCAATCTTTTTCTTACACAAAAGAGTTTCATTGCTTGCTCTGCAAGAAGTTTTTCCCATGCCACTGCTTTTTTCCCTGCTGCTACGGAGACAAAATACCAGGGAGACGACATGCTGCACGCTGTAAAAGAGTCCGTACCTGAATTCCTCTGAGCGACGACACACCCATGTAGAGAAAGACGCCATAGAGCACAGGCATTGGTATAAACTGGGGGGGAAAAGAGAAAAAAAAAAAAGAATGCAATCGTTTCTTTCTCCATATTGCATTTTCAGTATTACCACCCTCTTCCACAGGCACTGCCTAAAATTGCTTGAAGCCTTCCAGCTTCCATTCAGGCTTACAGATGGGTCAGGTTTTAACCATTAAAGATTTTGTGCGCACGAGTGAGCTAAGGCTCTGCTTTAGGCTGAACTTTGGAGTTACCTCTCCTCAGAATACTCCTATTTTCCAGAAAGGTTGGAGGAAAATAGGCGATTTCACCCGTGCTACCCTATGCCGCATTCTGTGGCGGTAGAAAAACACTTCTGCCTAATCTTGGGGCAACAGGCAAAGGCCACAGGCCTCCTTTTAGCCTAGAGACGAGATTACTTTGTGGGAGGAACGTGCAAGGAAGCCCACGGGGATGACCTCAGTGTGTTTAGCTCCTGGGAACAGCTGCTCCGGGGCATTTGGGGAGCAAATTGCAGCCAGTAAAGGGCTGCCTGTTTGAAAGAGAGCAGACGTGCTGGTCTGAATATGCTCAGCTGTAACCCATAAACATGGGCGGGCCTGAAAGACACCCGAAAATTCAAGCAGTTGCATTGCTCGCTTGCCTCGAGCACACCAAACGGGGGCCCGAAGGGCTGCAAAGCCTAACCGAGGCTGGTTCCCACCGTGGGTCAAGCCCCAAGGGTTGGGATCACCCCCTCCTCCTCCGCTCCACAACTAACTACTCAGGCCTGCAGAGAGGGACTGTTTTTCTGTAACCTCCAACAAGCTCGCGGTTGTCGGGTGGTTTGCATTTTCCTCTCACCTTTAACACGGAAGTGAAGAAGACGGAGCAGCCCATGAGCCCAAAGATCAGCAAGCCAGTGACTCTCTGCTCTCGTATCCCCAGAAACTTGGGTTGTTCTCCTGGAGCTGAGCAGTCAGACTCTACTTTGAGGCTATTCACGTGGGTGATGGACAGGACGGTCGCAGCCACAAACCAGGGCAGCCCCATCACCGAGCACACCCCCAGCATCACGGCCACCACGAAAAGGTCCAGGTGGTACCCGCATCCTTTCTGCAGGCAGGAAAACAAGAAACAGAGCATCCCATAGCACAAGAGCAAGGATAACGTCGCAAGTCAGACTCAAACCCTGCTCGAGCACAGGTCAACTTCTTCAGAATTTAAAACAAGAAATGGAAACAAGTAAGGGTGTACGCAGGCTTTGCACAAGCACCTGGCATGAAAATCTGGCAGGAGTTCAGACACAAGGGATATGGGGAGCTTGTGCGATACATACTTCTCCAAAAAATACCCACCCACAACCCAAAACCACCAAACCGTTTTTTTCACTCACAAAGAAAATTCTACCACTTGCGAGGAAGGTGTGACTCTGAGTTATCCCTGGCAGCGCATCAAAACAATGCATTCCCCGCACCTGCTGCCGCTGCCGTTTCAAAACAAAAACGCGCTTCCATATTGCTCCAAGATTAATTTGCTCCTCCAAAAGGTTGCTCATCTGAACTGCCCTGTCACTTGCTCCCTGCATCATCGTTAATCCAGGAGAGCATCCTGCCACGCAGCCTGACCTTGTCCCAAACCAATGCCTTCAGAAAGCATCGGCAATAAGAGCTTCTCCCCAGACCTGCAGCCCAGAAGGGGCTGGGGCCGGGGTCATCTCTCGCAGGCCCTTACCTTCAGCTTGTGCTCCTTCCTGTTCACAATAACGGCACTGATCTGCTGGTCCATGAATATCAAGATGGTGCAGAGCAGAGCTGGGACGAGCGCAGCCAACACCGTCCACCAAGGGTTGGGTCCTATGGGGTTGATGAACCACCCGCGGTCGTCTCTGGTAGGCTGCAACAAAGCCCACACATCAGCATCGTCTCCCAGCCCAGGCACTCCACTGGCTTTCCTTTTCCCCTCCCTCCCCGTGTCAGAGCACCTCCCAGCCCTGGCTTCATGTCCCCCTCTCCCGTGGGCTTCAGCAGTGCCAGTCTCCTCTTTGCAAGCACCTCTAGGTACTTCTCCTGTAGGTATCTAGTTTTGGGGCCATCTTCTCGTTGCCAGGAGGAAGCAAGGCACTTGGAGGTGGAAGAGGAGATGGTCACACCACCAGCATCTCCTCCAGACTCAGCCCTGCCCTGCCCCGGCATCACCTTGTGGCACCCCCACGTGCCAAAACACCCCATTACCTTGAACGTGTGGGGGACCTGGAGCTTTGGCGATGGGATCCCAACCACAAAGTCAAGGAGCACCATGATGGCGATGGTGAGGAAAACAGCAAAGTCGCTCACCGTGGACCGTACCTGGGGCGAGAAACCAGAGGTGAAAGGGGCATGGCAAACAGGGCCGTAACGTGAGATGCAAGAGTTGCGGACATCCACAACATTCAGGCTGGTTAACCAAATCCCACCACCCCTCTGAGCACATGCAGCCTGATCCCTTGCTTAGATACTGTTGCTGTGTTTGTCCCCGTGAGATCTGGCGTCAGATAATAAAAAAAGCTTAATTAGGCGGACAAGGGTTGGTTTAAGTCAAAACCTAAAAATAATAATAATAATATTAAAAATAAGAAAAGAGATGTCTGCCACTACAGCTACACTCACAGCTACAACGGCAACAAGGCACTGAGGCATCCTTTAGTCCTCAAAAGGAACCTCCTCATTCGAATCTACTTTCCGCTCGAGCACATAATGCGCAGAAGGTAGGGAAAAAAAACCACAACCCCAACCCCCAAAACTTTGGGAAACCTGACTTCCTACTACCTGAGGAGGGGGAAAAAAAATAAAATTAAAAAAAATCAAACCCCAAAAATCTTCAATCTGGGGCAGATCGCGAGGCAGGTGGGAAATGCTACGATGATTTTGCACTCACGGAAATGAGTGCGGGACATCCAAGCTCTTGGAGAGCTTGGCCTGCAAGGCCAACGTTTCCCAGCTTGACCATGGCGGGGCTAATACTGCTTAGTGCTCCAGGAAAGCCATTTTGGGAAACGAGTGTGGAGATGGACGCTGGCCACCATCTTCTACTTACTCTGGTTGGAAAGTAGCGGCTGGTTTTAAACTTCTTCAAGAAGCTTGACAGGGCAAAGGTGGCGAAGAAGAGGATGCAGCACCAGAGGAACACATCAGGCGTGTAGGGGCCGTCGCGTCCACAGGCAGGTCCTTGAAACTCCCCACGCAAATGCCGACATTCCTGGAGAAACAGAGCGTCAGGACACAAAGGCAGTGCACGTGCGGCAGGGAAACCTCGCGTAGCTAGGGGGTTTTGAGGATCTTGGTCCAAGATCCACGACCCTCTAACTGCTCCTGCCAATGGAGATTTATATGTAATGAGCAGCAGCAGCTGAACAAGTGACACATCGAACTATAGAGCGGAGAAACGAGATGTGAGGGGACACCATACCACGCACCCTCGGCACATCCTCTGCCTGCCATTCGAGCAATCGTGGCTAAAGAAGACACCAGAGGGGAAGGAAACACTGGAAACTCTTGGGGAGAGAGAGAGAGGGAAGAGGGAAGGAGGGCTAAAGACAACCATGGTAGGAAAGGAGGAGAAGAGACAAATCGTCCCTTCCCAGGGGAGGGCTCGCAGAACCTGGCCAAGAGGGGATGAAGGCCACCATAAGAGCCTGCCGCCCTAGGCCCGGGCTCTGCTTCCAGCCACAACAGCCTGAGAGGCTGCTCAGACATGCAAATTTATGCATGTACCTACAGACAGCACTGAACGAGAAAGCAAGGCCCAGAGTTACTAGGAACCCATTAAGGAGGCCAATTACTACCTTTCAAGCATGAACTTAAGTCCTACCTACAACTTCTACAATAATCAAACCACCCACTACTTAACCTTCCTCCCAGTCAGAAATACTGTCCGGCAACAGGCTTGAGGGGGACACTTGCTACCTACCCACAACGCTGGGGACCAGGTAGACTGGGACAAGGTGGACTCTCCTCCCGAGGACCAAGCGGTTTTAACAAACCACACGCTAGATTTAAGCAAGGACTTTTCCGAGCAGCACTAGCACAGTTTGAAGCCCATCATTCCCTGAAGGGCTCTGACTTTTGCACCATGCAAATGCCCCTGGACCCCGTGGCCGCGGCGCGAGGAAGCAGTGGCTCGGGGCACTTACGGTCACCGTGAGGTTTTCCCAGGCGATGCCAGACACGTTGATCCCGTTGCTCGCCCAGAAACGCAGCGTTTCGTTGCTGGGATGGGTCGGTGCCTCACACTTACAGCTGGGAGGAGAGAAGCCAAGACAGGGGTAAGGGAAAGGCGATGGAGGTGCAGCCCGCAGATCCTGCCAAGGGGCAGAAGCTTTCTCAGGGGGAAAAAAACCCACTAGTAGCTGGTGAGGAAGTCCAGCTTGCTGTGCATGTGCACAGGGTAGGTGTCTCGCAGGTGACTCAGCTTCTCCAGAGCCTCGTAGATGAAGATGATGCAGATGAGGGAGGCAAAGGCTTCTTCCGTGAAGCGGGTGACGTAGCACACCAAACAGCTGGCATCGGTGGCCACCAGCACTATGCACAAGAAGGCGGTCCACAGCCCAATGCACGCCCGCAGAGACAGATAGGAGAGCGTGTACTCCCTGGGAAAGCAAAATGAAACAAAGGCTGCAAAGGCCAGCAAGAGGCCCTGAGACATGCCTGCCTTCGGGGAAAACAGGGAGCAATTCTGGAGCGTGTCAAGGCTGCGGATGGGAAATGCAGTTTCCAGGTACTACTACAGAGAGCCTCGGGGCTGTGGTGCAGGGTGTAGACCCACAGGAGGAGAGGCCAATTATTTAGTTACCACTGTTGAACAAGGATCTTGTGTTAACACCTTGGAGGCTGCTTGAGGTCAGGTCCCTCTTGGGCCAGGTGGTGTTCTCCCACATCACCCTGATGCCCTGACACTGAAACCAGCTGGGTTTGCACCCAGTCACCTGCTGCCAGCAAGCTGGGGCTTAATGATAAACCTTATGGCAATAAGGGTGGTTTATCTCCCATCAAAGCCATAGCAACAAAAGGACTGTCACTAAAATCTAGCAACTACCCCTAAGAAACAGAAAAGCAAAGCAAAGCATCTTTTCTCCATCACTGCCCCCTTCTGAAGGCTCTCGCAGCACCCAGCTGCGGCAGCCAGCCTTACTTGCAGAATTTGTAGAGGATCTTCTCAAACACGAGGACGGGTCCGGTGCTGCCGAGGATGGTGAGAGGTTGGCCGGCAAAGAGGCAATACACCACGCCGGCCATGGACGCGCCCAGCAGCGACTCCATGGCACTCTGTCCGGGGAAGAGAGGCAGCCGTGAGTAAATAAATCGTTAGGGAGAAACAAAAACCAAAGCCGATTCACTGCAGCGAGGACTTTGGCCTGACTTTTATCCTCCCCCATGCCCCCCAACAGAGAGACGTGCTCACTATCTGGCCATTGGTCGCCTCCCCCAGCAGTCCCCCAAAGGTGATGACAGGGGACATGCAGGCACAGTAGAGGAAGAGGAAGGACGCCAGGCACTGCAGGCTCAGACCATCCCGGAAGTCGCTCCAGAACCACGGGGCTTTCCGCTTCACGTCCAGGGTCAAACCTCCAAAGAGCCTGCAGGAAGGAAAAAGAAGAGAGTCTGTTCTCTTGGAGGAACACGGTGACTTTGCTTTGCTGCAGAAGGGCAATCAGAAGCACGGAGTCACTTTCGTGGCTAAAAAGAAGCACTCTCCTTCCTCCCAAATCAAGGAAACCTGCGTGCAATGGTGATGGCTGGGGCTGAGCCCAGCTGCCCAGATCTCCCCCCTGCCCAGCCCAGGGGACCAAGCTGGCAATGCGGAGCCCCTTCGTTGAACCAGCTAACCCCAAAGACCTGCTAGAAGGGAGGGTGCATGCTCAGATTTGAGAAGCAAACAGAAAAAAAACCCAAACTATTAAAGCTCCCACCTTCCCGTCCGCTGCAGTTCAGGGCCACTGTGTTTCTCCAGCGTGCTGTCAGAAGCACTGTCGTCAAGAGCTCCTGGCATCTTCCTTTTTTCCTGTTAAAATGGAAGTAAGATAAAGCTATGGACTTGTAACCGCTGGCTTGTTTTGCTTCTGGTCTGGCTCTGTGACTGTGTCAGAGTGGGACCTTGTGAATTTGGGCCCCTGAACAGCATCCCCAGCCGTCCCGCCCGTCCCCCTCGCGCCTCCCACCTGCGAAGGGACGTTTTTCGGGGGCTCGATTCGGATCGATGGATCCCACTCTCCTGGCGGCAAGACCGTGACCTGATCCAGAAACTCGTCGATGCCAGCCACGAGGTCAGCCCCGTTCTTGGCTTTATAGGCAACGTCACGGAAAACCTGCCAAGAGAAGACAACCTGGTGAGAGGACAACCCAGCTCGGAGGTCCTAACCAGTGCAATAAGCTCTTGGCTAAACGCAAGGCTTTTTCCCCAAAATTTCCTGCTGGAAAGGGCAGGAAATACTCCCCCAAAAGGAAAAATCTGTGCGTCAGGGCATTTGTAATCATCTCCCCCACGAGGCCCCCGTCCCCCATGGCACACCATACCCTTCTGCTTAAAGAGCAAGAGAAGTTTGACTGGCCCTGGCAATGCCACCACTGGGGACAGCGTGCTGGGGACCCCGGCAAGAAGGATGAGGTGCAGGATGCACCCCGGGTGGGATTTCAGCCTCCAGGATGTGGGGTGATGCAAATCTGCGTGTTCGCTTCGGGGTGAGAAAGAGGGCTGGGCTATTTGGAGAGCTGCGGGCAGCTGGGACAGCAAATCCTCTTCCTCACTACTTCAGAGACAGGGAGAGCTGAAGAAAGGCAAAAATGACCCGGAGCTATCTCATCTTGTCGCACCTCATCTGTCATGATAGTGGCCATGGACCTGCCGATCTCATGGTACTGATGGGCTTTTCCTTCTGGTCCAAGCAAAACAAACAGGAACCTGGGCAAGAAAAACAAAATGAGAGAGAGAAGAAGGTGTCCTTGCTCCAAGAGCACCCAAGGAAAGCCCTGGCAGCTCCCAGCCCGGAGCGTGGCTCAAGACGGGACACGTAGGCTCAGCGACGCCACGATGAATTTGAAATTCTTCAAAACCGACGGCAAATTTCATTTGGGGGCCAACTTTCATTACAATTGGCCGATGGGTTTAAAAGCTACAGCAGGGAATGGAGAAATGAAGGCGAGGAGATGCGGGTGGGGGAAACGTGCTTGCTCCCCCTCCCACTCGCCTTGTTCCCTTGGGACACCAAACTGATGCCTGCAACTCGATCTTTGGTTGGGTGTCTTTTTTACGGAAAAAATTTGCGCTTCTCATTCGCACCTTGTTGGGATGGGAACTTCCGTCATGCCCGAGAGGAGGACAGCCGGGCTCAGGCGGACAAATGCCACGATGGGCTGGTGAAGGAAATCCAGCTCTCCTACGAGCACGTTGGATGCTTCAGCCCCGGTGGGAATTTTCTTCATGAAGTGCAGCTCCGCCTGGGCACGACAAGCGATTTTCAGGCAATTACCCCAAAAGCAAAGCCCACAGCGCTCTGCAGCACACTCTCCAGCCAAGTTTGCAAGAGCAAATCTGGCCCTAAAGGCGTGAGAAAGCTACGAGTGTCTCACCTTGCTTAAATCCGTTGCTCTGCTCTCAGGGTTCACCCCATCTTTAGCTTCTGCAGCGGTGGGAGAAGGACAAGAGGTGATTGTTTGGGCTGGTAGGAAAAAGAAAGACACTCAGAAAGATGGACGAGGAGCAACTGGGACGCTTCTCCTTTGCCCGGACAAGTCTAATGGGGCCACAGCCCTGCAGAAAGCCTCACCTGGCTTGTAGAGGAGGTGCAGGTCTGACTGCCTCTTGCTCACATCAGCAAACGAGCAGACAGCGGGCAGAAGGTTGGTTGTCTTCTCGTTCTGATGGTGGTGCTTCCTCAAAAGGACTTCTCGAACTTGCGCCCGCACGTGCTCGTCAAACTCCGTGGACTGTTCTTGCTGGGCCAGGATCGTATCTGAGGATGGCAAAGGGAAACAAAGCCATCAGAGCAGAAACCCCAACAAGTCCCGACCCCCAAAGCCCCCAGGGAAGGCTGTGCCACACAGGCTGCACCCTAATGCCGGCTCAGCCTTGCATAGCAAGGCCTTTTAATAATGTTCAGCCTTTGCAGCCAAAACGAGAATTTTCTTCTGCTAAGAAACATGGCATCCAAGTGCTTATTCATCATTCCGCTAAGATAAATATTTCCCATTCTAAATGACGCAATTTTCTTGCCCGACCTGGCCTTTCTGACTCTACACGTTCACCCAAATTATAAGCGATCTATAGCACAGACGTTCCCAGAGCTTCCCGTGCTGATCGAGTGCAATTTGCCGAGCCCAGGGAGAAACGTGCTAAGAACGGCTCCGACTTCTCCAGCCCTTGAAAGGGCTGAATGGAGACCTGCCGCCAGCCAAAGATAACTTCTCCAAAGCGGCTTTTGCAATTAACTTCAAGTATCTTCCCCACAGAAATACACTGCTTGGTCATCGCCAGATAAACTCTGCCTTAAAACTCTTACATGCTGGATCTTAAGGCAAAAGCAAAAAAAAGAATGCGAGGAAACAGCTTGTAAGAAATAGTTCCTTTAAGGAGGTTCAGCTCTTACGCAGACTCTGTATTTCTAAGAGCAGCCTGCTAAGCCCTGACACACGCTCCTTTTTGGCTGCAGAATATTCTCTAGTGGCTTCTCCAACCCCACAAACTGCTTTCAAAAGGACCCCGCATTGGAATAAAAAAACGGTGCGACTGTTGCATGCCCAGTCTACATCCAAAAACAGCTCATGAGAAAAACACAGTGGCACTTCTGGAAAAGGACGTGCCATTGGGGCAGGGTTTGATTTGGGAGTGAAGAGCACCGTGGCGAGCTGAGCTCGGCCGTTCCCGGAGGGATGCAGCGCCCATGGTACCTGCAATCTCTTCGATGCTGTTGGCACAAATGTCCAGCAGCACCGACCCGTTGCTGATGCAGCTCCTCAGCTCGGAGAGGCTGTGCAAGGACAGCGTGCCAACGTAGGGCTTGCTCCAGCGCTCGCCGCCATCTTCCACGTCCTCCTCAAACTTCAGCCACCTGCGGACATCGGGTGCGATCAGCCCCATTGCAAGAAAACAGCCCCAGCTCTGCAACCCCTTTGACAGAGCCACGGGGTGGCAAGAGGAGAAGGCTCCTCGTGCCGCCACCTGCAGCTGCAAAAGCTTCGCATCCTGGAGAGGAGAAAGCAGAGCCCACGGGCGCTGCCGGTGCAGGGACTCCTCTCCCACCGCAGCCAAGCAGCAGGGATTTACCTTGCCGTTTCCTTCCACTCGCCATCTCGGCCCTCTTTTACACAGATCTCATCCAGCTCGGAGAACAAGTGGTGAGGGAGGTGCTGCTCATCCTCCTTGCTCCTGAGAATGAACTGCACCCGCTGGGACGGGGAGCCTGGGGGCAGAAGGCAAAGACCCATCCCGTTACCGCGCCTGAACACAGCTCGTCACGCTCACGTGCAAAGTGGCCATCAGCACCAGTGCAGCCATAAACACTGGGCTGGCCCCTCTCTTCTGCGTCTGTCTGGGCTTGCACAGAGCCGTGGAGAAGGAGAAGCATCTAGTCCACCTCTGCATGAGGATGGGCTGCTTTCCTTCCCCACATTGCCATTTTTAAAGCCAGGATCCCTCTAAGGAAGACGAGCCTAAACCCATTATGCATTTAACTGCATTAAAAAAAACATAAACAAAAAAAAACAACAAAAAAAAAGAAAACTTGGGAAAAAGAGGGTGTTGCTCAATACGGCCACTTTCCCTCGGAAGAACAGCAACTCACTCAAACTAGCCACGGGGACCTGCTTGCAGAAGGCCCCAGCGCCCACGTTGCCCCCAGGAGTTTAGCGAATGCCGCGGTGGGACTTACAGTGGTAGCCCTGCTCCATCGGGGCAGAGTCCTTCTCCCGTTCCCCTTCCCGATGCTTCTGGCTGTGGCGTCGGTGATGCCGGTGGCTCTGCCTAACCAGTGGCATCCGCGCGCCCACGTACAGGGTCCGGTGGCCTGCGAAAAAGCAGCGGTTTTTGCAGCACTCTCGGCATTGCGGCAATGGTTGAGGTGGCCGGTGCCTTGCTAAGCCACGGTTATATATCCCAGGAGCAACGCCAGCTTCCCTGAATGTTATTTTCACTGGACCTCCTTTTTTCCAAGCCTATTTTACTCGAGCTTTGCAACAACACAGCAACAACAAGTGTTGGCTCTGGGTCATCTAAAAGTGCCCCCAAAGTATTGGACCTCTTCTCAAATTCCAGCTTCGGCTGGACAACACTCAGACTTGCTCATTAAGCAGCAACACAAGCTAATTATTTTCAAAATCTCTGTATGGCACGAGGCGACAAGAGACGATCAAATCAGTCCCATCGTAATGAACTCCAGAACAAAAAAAGAAAATCACAGCCCCGCGTCTGCAGCCCTGAAATGATTCTCCTGACATCTCCAAGCCAGGAGCAGCCTCTGCGAGAAAAAAAGCCGTGAATTATCGAGCCCCGTGGCTACAGCTCACACCATGGCCTCCCAGGGGGCTTTTTCCCTCCATTTAAAAAGCCATAATAGTAAAAAACGTGACAATAACTGTGCTGCTTCATTGAGAAGCGCGGCACGTTTTGCTGCACATGATGTGACACCCAACAAGGCACACAGGAGAGACTTTGTGCAATGGGAAAACGCGCTGGGCTGGTGGCTCCTCTACCAGGATCTCAGCAGAGACTCACCTTCCAACTCCTCCTCCTCATAGCGAACACTGACAGTGTTGCTCCTTCTTCCCCGGTCAATCACTGCCTCCTCGTCATGTCTCTGTTTAGCAACGACAAGAAGGGAAAAGTTGGGGCTGGGGGTGGAGAGCTCCCTTACGTCCTCCCAGCCATCACCCACCCCTGCGTCCACGCGAGTCCACGAGCCATCACGCCTCTACGTGCCGCCTCCTCCTCCTTCAGGCACAGCCCTAAAACCACGGACTTGTAGGAGGTTTTCCTTCCCATACGCAAATAAAACAGCCCATAACATCACCTCTACTGTATACCACGAGAGTCTGGACGTCTTTAATACAGCAGGAGAGGGATGAGTGTTTCAGACCAAAAAAACCCACCTCCTGCTTTGTTCTTGAGGTTCCTGTCTAAAAAAGTGATTTCCAAACTGGAAAAAAACCAACCCCAACCCACAAAACTGCACTTTTGAGCCCCGGCCGTGCTACCTGTAACTCTTCCAGAAGTGTCATTTTGTAACCCCCGTTTGGGTTCATCCTCACGTCAGTCACTGGGTTTCGGGGACAACTGAACCTCCAGGTCAGTCAGGGGGCCCGATTCCCCAGGGACTGATGGAGTAGCCCTCACGGGAGGAGCTAAGTGGCACCCAGTGTGCACCAACTCCAGAGACACAATAGGGACCATTGTGAAATCACAAGCTATGATGCGGATCCAGGCAGCTACTTAAAGCCATGCACCCCTAGAGCCTTCCCGCTTGGAAAACTTAGTGCCTGGGGAGAAGCCAGCTCTGCTTTGAGCAAAAACTCTCCAGAACAGAGAAACTTCCTGCATGAGAGGTGTCAGGCTCAAAAGTGTGCAGAAGGAAAACCCTTCACAGGCTCGTTCACCCTCCTGAGAAGCAAAGCCCACTAGCAGCATCATGTTTTCTCTCTTTTTCTTTCTAACAGTAGAGCTGAAGCTCTAGCATCCTGAGGATAACAGGAGGCACAAATACGGTAGGGAAAAAGAATATCTTATTGGATCAATGCGTAGATTCAGAAAAAAACCCTGCTACACAGTAGTTTATCCTGGCTGCTAGCTAGAACCGAGAAGACTGTTTTTTCCACCTGGGTCAACAGTTCCGGTGAAACATACTACCCGCCTAGGACAGCTGCATCTGAGGAACAAGAATTAGTTATCTGCAATACAAGGAATAACAATGAGTCATTTAGTGCCATGATATTCATCAGGCTGCACAGAGAAACAAGAGACAAATGCATTTGAATAACCATGTCTTGTGTTACGTTTTAACCACTTAACATTCCGTGAGAAATACCCCAAGAGCTCAAGAAGAAAGAGCAGCAAGGCAGGAGACAGGTGAAAGCCTAGAGCGCCAGCTAGACGGAATGAAAGACCCTTCCAGCAACAACAGCCTGAGAGGCTGCTCAGACATGCAAATTTATGCATGTACCTACAGACAGCACTGAATGAGAAAGCAAGGCCTGGGGGGATCATTTCCCCTCTGCTCAGGGCTGCTGGGGCCAGTCTGTGTGCTCTGTCCAGACTGGGCTCCCCAGGACAAGACTGGGACTCACTGGGGCGAGCCCAGCAAAGGGCCACAAAGGTGACGAAGGGACTGGAGCACTTTTCATATGCGGAGAGGCTGGGAGAGCTGGGACCCTTCAGCCTGGAGAAGGCTCAGGGAGCTCTTATCCATGTACATCTGATGGGAGGGAATGAAGAAGAGGGAACCGGGCTCTTCTCAGCAGCGCCTTCTGGCAGGACAAGAGGCAAAGCGCACAAACTGCAAAACATGAAATTAAAGCTGAACACAAGAAAAACTTTCTGACTGCAACTGTGGTCGAGCACTGCAACCGGTTGCCCACAGAAGTTGTGGTGTCTCCACCCTTGGAGTCCACTCAAAACCTGAGGGGACACGTCCTGGGCAACCTGCTCTGGGTGACCCTGCTTGAGCAGGAGGGCTTGGACTTGATGATATCAAAGGTCCCGAAAACCTCAACGGTTCTGTGAAAGCCACAGACAGAGATCTCTGCCTCAAGCCGAGAGGCAGCAGTCATCAGCCGACTCAGAGGAGCAGGCTGGGAGGCAGCTAGAAAACTCTTCCCAGTTCCTCCCTTGTCATCCCTGCCTCAGGTGTGCAAGCCAGTGCACCGCTTTGTTGAGCCGCCCAGTTCTCATCCCGCTGTGATTCTGCAGGTAACGTTAACACAAAGGAGTGAGAGGGGAAGAGCTTTAGTTAACGGCATGGGAACCTGAAAGCACAGGACAACTTTTCCCCAAACGTGGGCAATGCTGCTTAGATTCTGTCACCTAGGGAAGAGAAGGAAGACGACAAATGGGCCAAAGGGTTACACAGGAATGAAATACGAGGAAGGTGCAAGAGACATCAAAAACATCGATATGTGCCCCAGAAGACTATTTTGTAGTCAACTGACCTGCCCACACCCGACTGTGGGCATGAGGCCTCCGCTCCGAATTCCACTCTTCTCCTCTTCACCATTTCTTCCACTGCAGCACTATCTGACACTTCTTTTCTTCTCTTGACCTTCAAAACATTGCAAACTTGGTATTGATAAAATTTGATTTTGACTTTTCTATTTTAGAACAAAAGTCAGACTTAATATACATCTGTGTTTCGCAACATTGTCCAGGCTTATACAACCAAAACCAAAAAATGACTCAGGAATAAAAGATTAGCTGCCTTATTCAAACAGAAGGTAAGCACTGAGAGGCCATCCAGAGAATTATGCTCAACAGTTTTAAAGAAGAACTACTGCTTCCCAGGACATCCTATTGGCTCCATTTTTAGAGGAGGGCCTAGGAACATCATTAGCAGGAACGTAATGCTAGCAGAGAGAGCAGGATTTCCTCAGGGGGAATTTGGACAGGACACCTTCACTAATTCACTCCATCTTCAGACACTTACCTGTATTGAAAACAAACCCACCCTGAGATCTCACTAAACAACTACTTTCCAAAGAAGCTTAACTTGGTTGTTTTCGACACATGCAGCACTTAGGAAACTACTTCATTATTCAGCACTATTGACCTCATACAGACTCTCACAGCGAAGAAACCATTTGACAGCTCAGCTCAGACTTGGCGAAAACACATTTAACTGAAGCCAGCACGGCTCTCACGTCCTCAGGCAGGACTTCATTCAAAGTCCGCTGGAATTGACAGGAAGGTTTCCCTCAACTTGGATGGTTCTAGGTGAGAATTCACTCCCACCTTACACTGCCTGACTGACACCCAGAAACAGGACAACTACAGCATTGCCTAGATATATCTTCTGCTTCTCCAGACTACTTGGAATATCACTTTTTTTTAAAAAAAAAACAACACACAAAAGAGAACCACACACGCAACTTAAAAGCTCATCACTGCCCTTGTTTACTTCTTTACCTGTAACAGAGGTATTGTAAAATCTGGTGAATATTTGGTGACTGGACTTTCTTTAACCAACTTTATAGTACTTTTTTGCATTGCACCACACGTCCTGAGAACAAGATAAATGACTTAGAAACAATGCTGGACTTGCATATGATATCTTGAAACCGAAGAACTGCAAATACAGCTCTTTCAGAATTCCTGGCTGTGAATAACACAAGCCAGTGGAATGGGGACAATTGCTTTGGACTACTTGTCCATTTGATAAGGGAGACCAGAATATCTACTAAGTGCTCACAAGACAGACCAGCAGCAGCCTTTCCCAGGGACCAATCATCAGAACAGGAAACAGTAAGAAAAAAACCTCAGTTTTCACAACAGAGGAGGTTCAATGCAGAGTCCCACAGAGGTCTCAGCTGGGGCCTGAGGCTCTTCAGGGAATTCATAGAAAACCTGGAAAATGAGACACTAGGGAGGTGACAACATTTGCTAATTATACAAAAGACATTATTACCATTATTACTATCATTATTTAGAAAAACAAATGCATTCTTTCTTTAGGAAAACAGAAACAAAGAGCGTGAAATTCAACGTCAACAAATGTAGTCAAGCATAAGGAAGAAAAACACATGTTCCATATATATATGTGCTGGCTCCAGCCTAGTTACCGACATTCAAGAATGAAGGCTGGGAGCCACTGGGCATTGCTTCATAAAAATACTAGCTGAAGAGTCAGCAGTGGGTGAAAAGGCAAAGAGAAATTCCAGACATTTTCAAAAAAAGCAATACAGGACAAAAGAGAACACATTGCTATGCTCTATTTCAAATCCATGGTACAGCCATACCGCACGCAGTTTTGCTCCCTCTCATTCAAAGACACAGTGGAGGAAGGGAAAGGGAAAAGCAAGACATAGATCATAGATGTTTCCAGACATTATCCAAACATAACCATAGTGAATTACCACAAGATACGCCGTGCTGAAATAGAGCCGAGTTCTAGATACATCGTGCAAATGTAGGGATAAGGCACGAGGTGGACATTCTCATGTTTGAATCTCATCTTCGATACTCTCTCCCATTTACTGACATCTGAGAACAACAATAAGACTTAAGAACATAGCACTAACATTTCAAAGGAGCAGGAGTCCTCTTGTAAAGCTTCAAAAGTCATACCACACTGAACGTATATGCAGAAGGGAGCACCTACAATCTGTCCGTATGAACTTGGTGAAAAAGCGCTAGTAACACATTACAAGAAACACTCACCCAGGTGACACTCTCCCATCAGTTGCTTGCATTAATAGCATTGTCTTTCCTTAACTGTATCTGGCTTCAGTCCTGACATCTTCCCGCAAGAAACAACATGCCAGGCGCTCCCAACCCTGTGAATAAAACCTCATCAGCTTTCCTAACTAAAAAGTAATTTTTTTAAAAACTGAAAAGGACTAGGATTCACAGGAGTAGCGTCATTACATTCACTTCACAGTTCAAAATGGGAGGACAAAAGATAATTGACATGACAAACGCCACAGTTACAGACGTTCCTTCCTGGGGGTGCAGTTCGCACACCTAGGAGCTCATGCGTGCAAGAATGGGTGACGCCAGGCAGCAGTCTCCTTACGTGCCTCTGATCTCAGGAAGAAACAGGTAACATGAATACTTTTACTCCATTTGCTAGCAGAAACTAACATCCTGAGGACCAGAGATGGAGCCCAAGATTTGCCTAGATGAAACGCTGACGCAATCAGTTCCTTTATGGGATGAAATTGTTCGTTTGAGTTTGGCTTCAAGGACTCCCACAGCTGGTGATTAACTAAGAGGTATGCTACAGCGAGGAGCCCGACACACAGATTGCAGGACAACTCATCACGCCAGGCCTCTGAGCTTGCAGTTCTCCGCAGGGCCCGGTGCTGGCTGAGCAGGTGGATGGACTTCCCAGTTCTAGAAATACAAGCTCGGGAATCAAACCCTCCTCAAGCACGCAGGCAAAACTGGCTGCGCTTTAGCGAAGCAAACCAACAACAAGGCTTCGTTTGTTTGGGTGCCTCCTCTCTGACAATGCTCTGGGCTACTTTCTCTTCCTGGCAGTAAGAGGAATAAGTTGCTCTCATACATACCAGCTTCTGACAGGGAAAGAGGATGATCTCGTTCTTGCCTGCTAGGACCAGGGGTGGCAATAACGCAGTCTGCCGAGACTGGAAGGGAATGCCTTGGAGGCGGAAACACGTGGGTGTTCATTACTCCTGGGCACTCGGAATCACGGGAGGTGATGATGTCAAAGGGCCTGATCCGATTCACAAACTGACACACCTTAGGACTGAAAAGGCTTCTCCTTCAACTAACTTACTTTTCTCTGCAACAACAGCCTCAGGAGAGTAACTTCTTCTTAACCCTTTACACTACAGCAACTACAATGTTTAATCCTAATGTACCTTACAAGAAAACTACTGCGGTCTTCTCTACTAGTGGGCCAACACTGCTGCGCCTGTAAGGAGCGCTTTACGTTTTATTAACCTTTTGAAACAACGCACTAGCTTTCCTTGCAATCGCATTACGTGGGCTTCCTGGGACTTTACATATACACGTTTGTTTTCTCTGGCTAAATCAGATTTGGAACGCAGGGGTGGCCATCTGAAAACACTGCAAAACATTCTTTTTACATACATCAGTTCTCTGGTGAAGGCAACAACTGAGGAGGATCTTCAGCTAGTGTAAAACTGCAAAGCTCAAAGGACTCGTACTCCAGCTAAAGATCTGCGCACTACTAGGCAGGAATGTCAAATTAAGCAATGCCCAACAGATACAAGTCATTGGATCTTTTCTTTTACAAGTAGGAAAGAAAGGGTACACAGAAAGATAGTGAAGTGGTCTGTAGAAAATGGATGTAAATCATCAAGATTTCCGAGGATTACTCGAATTGCTTCCTGGAGAGGCCAAAATAAGAAAGGAAGGAAGAATATTAACAAGATAGCCACAATTCCACTGTCAAGTACAGTTTTCAGGCTTGGGAAAAAAATAACATTGCAGTTTGCAGGAGTCATGGAAGAGCAGGTTCCAGATATTTTGCTTTTCCTCTTCCCCTTCTTCCCCCTGCTCCCTCCCATCACCTCAGAGCATGCTGCCCTAACAGATTCACAGAAACTGAAGTGAATGAATATCTTAACCCTGAATTAACATGGAAGCATTACTATGGAGAGTGGAGGTGTGCTTTTAAATTTAAGAAGTTCTACATTTAAGAAGCCTCCTCCTTGCCAGCACAACACATGCACTATTGACCTGTTTCAAAAATAAACATATTCCCCTTTTTCGGAATATTGACCCAATTCAGTTACAAAGGAACTGTAATTCAGCTCCAACAAACTCCTGCTTTATAAAGGAGAAACTTTTTCTAGGAATACCTTTCAGTATTTTCAAAAGTGAAAAAGAAAAAAAAAAAAGAACCAATAATTTTCTGTATCAGTTAAGATCAGCACACTTTCTTCAATACTATTTACAATGCTACTACTGTACTCTGAAGATTTGTTTAAACTTAACTAACAGGAGCATTTTTAAGCAGGCAGTATATTGGTCTCATTTCCTCGGGAATGGCAGGGGCTTTCTTCTGTCTCAGGAAGAAGATGACAACAACAGAACTCATCAGCTGTCACCGAGCTTGGCCACAAAGTAATGGCGTCATTAAAAGAACGTCCCCTGGCTCCCACAGCTATGAGGAAAGCACATGCAATTGAGCATTAGATTAGCTGCTATCAAGCTAGCTCACCAGTACTGCCACAGCTCCTGAAAAACTAGGAGGGTCTGACAGCTAGTCAAGCCTGAGAAGTTCAAAGCAGTGGTCAGGTCTGGGGCTGAGAGCGAAACCACGGGAAAGTGCTACTGCAGAACGAATCTGAACAGGAACCAGCAAGGCACGGAGTGCAACGAGCTCCACAAATAGGAGTTTTCATTTGTCCAATTTCAACAGGCAGTAGCTTCTTTGAAGTATTTCTGATAAAAGCATTACTCGCGCTAATGCTGCCTGTTGATGACACTTTTCATTTACGTCATTTTTTTCACCCTCGTACTCTCTAGAGAAGTTCCCCATTACTCGCACTTGAAATGCTGCATTTGACAAAACGTCCTCCGTCCCATAACAAACAAAAGATTTGCTCAGCCTAACATTCAGCTAAGCTCCCGTGGACCTGCTTCATCTCCTACCTCTAACTCCTTGACAGCACTTTCAGTGGTGTCGAGATCCAGACCGCTGTGAAACAAACAGAGAGTTAGTCCCACCCCAGCCAAAAAGCAACAGAGCTACGTTCCTTGTAAGAGTTTAAACAACAACAAAACATCATTCCCATTGCACAGAGAAAATACTTAGCAGGCAGATGAATTCCCAGTTTATTGTTCTTAAAAAACATCCAGTCTTCCACAAGGACTGTTCCTTTTCAATTTTCTGCCCATTTGTATTTTGTGCATCTGAGGATACAAAGGATGAGAGATCAGATCTTTTCAGTCAGTCCTCACTAACCTTTAGGACTGGGGTTTTTGACAAGGTGCCCTCAAACCAGCACCTCTCTCTTCCAGCCTATCGCAATGCCATTCTGCTCAAGGGACTAAAAGAAGGAACCGGCAGGACGTGTCTCTCAATCCCCTCCACAGTGCAAACCTGCAGAGGAACGGGCCTTCACAGCATTGGAGCTAGGCCCTGTGATGCTGGGAGTTGGGTACTGCCTGTATCAAACTGTGTTCGCACCTATTAACGACATCTTTTGTAAGCCAGCTTCTCAAAAGTTGTTCATTGCCAGGTATCGGCCCACAATACAATGCACAGGGAGAGAGAAGGTCTCAAAGAAAAGCTGAACCCATTAAGAAGTAAACAAATGTCGCACAAGTGTCACTTGGAAATAAGGAAATAGGGTGGAGTGTAAGGAATTACGGCATGCAAGTATTCGCTGGTATATGGTCTGGCAGGCAGCCACTCTCATATCCTCCACATTCAGGGGCCCCAGCCAGAACTCGGTCAGAGATGAGAACTTTCCTTCCTCTTCAGAAAGGCCCTCTCCTTGCTTAATATGGAAGAAGTTAATGAAAGGAGTTACACAGCGCGCCACAGCAGAAGGACAGATATCACCCACCCAAGACTTACGCTGTGGTCATGAAGTCTTCAGGAATCAGCAGGGACACAAAAGTACGATTCAGGAAGGGACGCTGAAGCGGCGATGAGGGGAAGAGGGTGGAAAGAATGGAAGAAAGCAAGGCGCGATGACAGGCTGCCAAACTCAAACAAATGCAGTGCTCTCTCTACCATCGGGAGATCAAACACCTGCAGGCTGCTCAGAAACGTACGCACACTACTGGCAGTGCTGTCCAAAGGGATTACGCTGAGGGAAAGAGCTCGGTCACAGACAAGAGCAACGTTTCAAGCATCTTCTGAACACCACACGACACCACAAGACAGACAACACGCCTTCCTCTCCAAAATCAACTCAGAGAACAAAACAAGGAGGAAGGTTAATCCTCCTGGATCTGACACTATTCCAGCAGAATGCTAATAAGCAAAGCTAAAGAAACAACTGCATTTCAATTCATCCCAAAATAAAGTCATGTGGCAGAATTTCAAAGACTCGGCCTACTTCTCCAAAGGAAAAAGGAGACTAGTGTGGCACGAGATTTAATGCAGCTTCAGGTCTGGAGACAGCCTAATTGGCGTGGTGTTCATAGCACAGTCTCTTCAATTCTGCAGCAGCTAACAACAGTCACTTCCAGAGTAAAGCCAGGCCCTGGCAATGCCTGTACACATCTCATTGCAAAAGCAAATTCACTCACACTCATAAAACCACTCTCTAGGTCCCTGGCTGCCGACCCCAAACGCGCTCCCCCGCAGGAGCTCCCCGGACCCTGCTCGGGGCACCAGGGCTGGGCTCAGGAAGGAGTTTTTCCCCCGGGCAGATTGGCACAGGTCCCGGGGGGGTTCGCCTTCCTCTGCAGCACTGAGCACAGCCCCTTGCCGGGGTCCTCGGGGCCATTTCTGGCCAGCGAGTCCCTGCTGTTGCAGGAGCAGGAGTCCAGCTGTGCCCTCCAGCCCTCCGCCTCTCTTCCCTGGGCCAGCTTGGCAGGGGAACCTCACGTCTCCAGGTCACCTGCAAAACAAGGAGCCTCAAGGAAGCCGACTTTTCCCTGCTGCTTTTAAGCTGGCACACTTCCGTGGGGAGAAGAGAAAGCCTGGGGGTGTGTGTGGGGGTGTCTTATCTATCTATCTCTCTAAATCTGCTGGGAGGGAATGAAGATGAGGGAGCCAGGCTCTTCTCAAGAGTGCCCACTGAGAGCACCAGAGGCAACAGGCACAAATGAAAACACATGATATGCTCCAGCTGCACATGAGAAAACAACTTTTTCCTGTCTGGGTGGTCAAACACTGGCACAGGTTGCCCAGGGAGTTTGCGGAGTCTCCGTCCTTGGCGATGTTCAAAACCCAAGGGCACGTTGTCCTGGGCAAGCTGCTCTAGGTGAGCCTGCTTGAGCAGGCGGGTTGGACCAGAGGAACTCTACAGGTCCCTTCCAACCTCCACCCTCCTGTGTGAGTCTGTGCTTTGGTTTCACTCCTAAAGCACCTGAACTCAACCCTGATGCCTGCGGGAAAGGATGCTGGGACAAGGCAAGATCCCAGACTCCTCCCCGAGGACTCACCACAAAACCCCATCTACCTAGTCCAGAATATCGTATGGCAGACACACTCAGAAGAGAGAAAAGATCCTTTTATTGCAAACATCAACTGCGGCGGGGGGCGGGCCCGGGAGTCACAGGGCTTCAGCCCGTAACAGGGAAACGGCACCTACAACGACAGAGTCAGAGAGCACTGATAAACCCATGAAGGCAGGAATAGGCATGACTTGGTTCCCCTTTCTTTGGGGAACACCGTTGACGAGGAATTGTTCATAGCCCAGAAGAGAGAGCTATGGCTGGCATCAACCAGGGGATGGCTCTGGCACCTTATCCCCACGGGTAATGCACTTGGAGACCTGCATGCGTGCACAGATGCACAGGGCCCCTGTGCCACGCAGCAGGGCTCGATGGGGAGCCGCTGGGGAGCGGCCATGGAGTTATTTCCAAGCCCCGCGCAGCACCGTCCCTTGCCAGCGGGTCGGACTGACTTGGAGCAGCGCTGAGAGTTGGGAAAGATGGGCAGCAGAGCCTGGTACACACCTGGGCTTCCTGACCTGCTGGACCTTCCTGCTTCTTTTAAGTCCCCATCTCCTTCTCTCTTCCTTCTTTTCTTTTCTCGTTGGCATTCCTTCTCCTCTGCCCAGGCCTGTTTTCTCTTTCTTTTCTTTCCGTTTTCCTTCTCCTGGGGGGAGCCTGCAAACCTTTCCATCCCACAGTATGATTAGGTAGGTAAAGCCAGGATCAACTAGAATCAGTTCTTGATTTACCCAAAGCTGACTCATTTCACCTTCTTTCCTCTGAAACGCTCTTTAGTCCTTCTGTGCATCCCAGGGAGTCTACTGTGCTCCCTGGGGTGGCTGGAGCCAAAGCAACGGGTGCCTACAACAGAAATGTCAGAGTCAGCAGGTGGCAAGGGACACCCTGGAGTAGCAGGCGACTGTTTGGCAAAATGCTGCCTTAGCCCTACAGAGAAGATCCCTCTGGCTGGTTTGCATTAGCCCGTTCTTCCAAGGGCCTCACTTTGGAACACAGGGTTCACACGGGTGTGTGACACTCGGTTCGTTTCTGGCAGCTCAACAAACACGGGGATACTGTGTCTCGGGTAGGAGGGTAGCCCCTGATGGAGCTGCCATACCTCTGACGTTTCGGACTCCACCACCACGTCTCCCCCAGCTTCTTTGAGGACATCCAGCAGAGAAGCGGGTGGTGTGTGCAGCAAGGCTTCTGCCTGGTGGTCCTTGTCTGCTCTGCCTGCAGGGCCACTTTGCTCTTCCAAATGCAGGTCTAGAAAGGAAAAGCACGTGCAGCAAAGTGACTCCTTGGAAGTAAAGCACACCTAAAGCAAAACCCACCCAAAGCCCTACACCAGCTGTCTTCTCGACATTGAGGTTTCTGGTAGCCCAAGCCCCAGCCTGGGACAGCCCTCAGTTCCTCCTCATACCTGTGGCTCTGTCCATGGGGGCTGCCGACTCCCCGGCTGATGGACAGGAGCGGCCAGCCATCTCCTCCACAAAGATGTCACCGCAGTTTTCAATGAGAAACGCCACCAGCACGTTCACCTGCACACATCAAACCCTCAGTCTCAACCCAGGTGCCTGAAAATGTATCACACAGCCCTTCCCACTCCCGACCCTTGCCTCTGCGCAGGAGGCTGTGGTTGTGGGGCTGCTCTTGCAGGCAGCCACCCCACCAGCATTCGCTCAAGAGAGGAGGCAGCCAGGGACCTCTGAGCAGCCAAGCTCGGATGGGCCGGCAAGGCTGCAGCCGGCTGCTCAGTACAGCGCACCTTCTCAGTCACCGCCAGCATGGCCTCAAGGGGGAGCACGTCCTCGTTAGGTGGGCTCAGCAGATTTGGCCCAAGGCAGATGGCCAGGTTGCTGGCGGTCATTCTGCTGCTGGAGGCGTTGTGGCCGATGTGCTGGAGGAGGGCCAGCAGCCGCTTGAGGAGGACGAGATTGGCTCCAGGCAACTTCTCGGCCACCCTGAGGGAACAGGAACTCAACGTGAATAGAGCAGATGTTGCCCACAGCTGTCCCCAAAGCTTGCCCAACACAGGTGGGTTGCGCAGCTTTCCGGGTGCTCTCAGCCAGCGGCCAGTGCTCCTGCGCTTCAGGAAGGAAGCACGGCGTTGCTTCCCAGCTCCTCATTTCACCCAAGCCCAGGCAAGGGAAGGCTCCCTCTCCGTGCCCTTTCCCCCGAAATCTAAGCCCACCGCAGCAAAAGCAAGCTGTCAGAAGACACAGCTTTTTAAGGAGACCGTCCCTTTTCAGGCAAGTCCCAGGCCTCTACCAGTCCCTCCTCAACAGGCAGGCTGCTGCCCACACTTACGCTTTCAGCTCTTCAACCTTCTCCTCCTTGCCGCTCTTCTGCATCGCTGCCATCCAGTCCTCGTAGAGGTCTGTCACGAGGAGCTTGGCGGGGATGCTTCGGAGGAAGTCCTGCAATGCCAGGGGCTCCAGGTGAGCCTCTAAACACTCCAGGCCAGGCAGGAGCTCTTCCAGCTGCAGGTCAGAAGCGCTCACCTTCAAGATGACGGCCAGCAGCAGCGCAGGCTGGCTGCCCAGGTCGACATCCGCACCGTGGTCCAGGGCCTCCCGCAGCTCACGAAACTCTGTCCTGCCGGCAGCTCTTCGGAATATCCCTTCTGTCGACGGTCCTTCCTTGTGCAGGACAGCCAGCATCTCCTGCAGGAGGGGCAGGAGGACAGTTGCTTGGCTGAGAAGCTGCCTTCCAACAGCAGTGACCAAAGCACTGCCCCAGATCCTGCTCCTTGCCCCCCGCAAAGGGGGCTGGCACCAGAAGCGTCTTCTGGGGGTGAAGGGCCCAATCCCCCATCCCCGGAGCTCCTGGGGACACCCACCTCCCCTCTGGAGCAGCGGGAGGGAGGGCTGGGGACCCCCTGCCCAGGCTGGCTTACCTGGATGGGCCGGGGCAGGGAGCCGTCCTCCCCGCAGAGGGCTGCCAGGGGCTGGCCAAAGAGCGCCCTGCTGCAGCCGGAGCCCACCTGCCCTGGCGCCTGGGCAGCGGCCAGGGTCCTCCGATGAGCAAAGGGCCAGGGCAGCCCCATCCTCTTCCTCCTCCTGATGGTGTTCCCTCCTTCCGAAAAGGAAAATGGAGCAAGAGCGTGTCAATGGAGACAGCCGGGCCAGCACTCCCGGAGCCTGCCCTGCCTGCAGCACGGTGCTGAGGGCTGAGGCAGGATGGGCAGGGAGCCAGCAGCTGGAACCACAGCTCCAGCTCAGCGGCTCCAGCTCGGAAGCTCTTGAGAGCCGGCATGCCACCGGGACAACCTGTCCCAGCCCTCGCCCTGCCCTCCTCCAAACTGTGGGCAGCAGGAGAGGCTCTGGGTCCCCGCAGAACCACATCCAGCGGCTGCTGCCCAGCAGGTGTCCTTGCTCGTCCAGGTGACGTCCTCCCTTGGGGTGCCGCACCTGCATGGAGACACTCAAAGGACAAGTGAGCACAGCTCAACCATTTGCAGGACAATGTGCTTCTTTCCAGAACTCACCTGGTGAGCCGCAAAGTCCCCCAGCTTTGATAGATGGGGCTGTCGGTGGCCTTTGCCCTTGCTTGGGACGATCCTGCAAGAAGCAGGCTGCGCTTAGAGAGCAGCCCCGCAGCAGAAAGGGCCACCGGCGAGCTGCCACCCGGCACCAGCAGCCTGAGCGCGGCAGAGCTGGGACCCTCTGCCCTCCTGGGCTCTCTGCCCCACACGGCAGGCTTCCCCCCAGCGCCGCCAGCGAGGATGTGCTGGCATGCCTGGTGGCTCCCCAACCCTCTACGCTCCCCGAGTGGCACCGCGGGACGCTCCCTCCCTCCATCTCTGCCTTACAAGCTCACCCCGCTGGCCGCAGACGCCGGCGCAGCCAGAGACGGGTGAAAGGCAGCCATTCTCACCTCTGCCTGGCCCTCCATCAGCCTCTCCAGGCTCCTGGTGCTGAATGTCCTCCACTGGGCAAGAGAGAAGGAGCGGAGGAAGGTGAGCAGCAATGCCTAAGGACCAGGGCTCGGGGACAGAGCCCAGACCGGGGAGACACTCACGGTGTGGCGGCAGCTCAGCTCCTTCTCCAGGGGTCTGAGGGAGGGGAGACGGGTCACGCGGGCTCTCTTGGCTCCTCCTGGTGTCCTGTGCACCGGCAAGGGACAGGGAGAGAGCAGGCTGAGCCCCAAGCTGCCCCTTCTCTCCTGTGAGGCAGCTCTGCCCGAGAGCTGCCCGCAGCCGCAAGGGCACCTCTCCCCAGCTGGGGAGCTGTGTTCCCCCGTCCGGCTGTGCCTGCAGCATCCCCTTTGGCTTACCCCAGCAGCGTGCCCACCCACAGCTCCTTCAGCGCCCGGGAGCTGCAGAAAGAGAGGAGAACCAGCGTCAGGACCCGCTGCCCCCCAGCCCGTGGGCAGAGGCGGGCGCCTGTGCAGCCCTGCCCCGTGGGGAAGGACGCCGGAGTGGGACGAAGCCCCGTGGGGCAGGACAGAGACGCTGCCCAAGCCCTGGCTCCCCGTGTCCTGCCAGAGCAGCTGCTTTTGCCCTTCTCTTCTGGGGACCCAAAGGGCACCAAGGGATGCAGGACCTGGCAATGCCCCCATCCCTCCCTGCCAGCGTGCTTCCCGCTCCCTGCCCAGGCTCTCCACACAGGGCAGAGGCCGTTCACAGGATGGCGTGGGCACGGTTGTGAACCTCTCCTGCCCGACCATGGGACGTGGCACCACGACTCACCCAAAAGCGGCAACACAGGAGCCGGTGGACCAGACGAGGATGACGGAGGTCCTGTCCTCATCGCCGCCTTCCTCCTCTTCCTCGTCCCCCGCCGCCTCCTTTCCGCCGCTCAGCACCCACAGCTGGTCCAGGGCCAGGCGGAGCTGTGGGCGCACGCTGGTGCCACGTCTGCAGAGAGCAGACAGGAGAGGCAGGCGGTGAGCTGGAGGTGACCTCCTGGGGATCCCCCCGGGCAGAGCCCCGTCCCCCACTTGCCCTTGGGACAGACGGACGGACAGCGATGGGCGCCTCCAGCACCCACCAAGGTGCCGGGGCCTGGGGCTGGTGCTGGGGTGTCCCTGCCCCGGGGCCAGGGCCAGGGCTGGGGGAAAGGCGGCTGGGGGAAAGGCAGCTGGGCTCTGAGGGTCTTACTGCAACTTGGCGATCACCAGTTCCTCCTGGAGGAGGAGAAGGCGTCTCTCGCTCCTCTTGCGGCCCCGGGTCAGCCACACGTCCACGCTCAGCACCGCCTCGGCGTCGGCGAGAGCCTCCCTGCAGAGCAGAGAGCGGCGGGCATGAGAAAGGCCGCTGCCACCGCGGGTCCCGGCCGTGCCCCCGAGGCACAGGGAGAGCTCACCTGGAGCCGCAGCAGCAGTTGGCCTGGCCCATCCTGCCCGGGAGAGGAGGACCCTTGCCGTGGACCGAGGACGCGGGCCACTCGGCGACAGCGGGGATGGGAGGCGAGGTGCCGGTGCCGGCGAGGTGCTGCTCGGCCGGATCCTGCCTCCTCCCAGCGCTCCTGTGTGCCAGCACAGCTCCGTGCTGCTGTCTCTGGTGGCTGTGGGCTCCAACTGACCAACATTCCGAGCCCAACGACCAACATTCTGAGCCCAACGACCAACATTCTAAGCCCAACGACCAACATTCTGAGCCCAACGGAAAGTGGGAGGGGCACCCACCCAGTGGGTGAGAGTTCTCTCCAGTATGGCCGTCTCTGCCTGGCACTGGGGAGCCCCGGGCGGGCTGGACGGACCCAGCAGAGGGGAAGGACCGTCTCCCTCCACCTCTTGCCAACGCTTTGCCTCCTGCAGCCCAGGAGGCAGGGAGCCGCCTTTGCCCCAGGGGCACTTTTCTGGCTCGAAATCGCTCCACTTGGCGTCCACCATCACCCCAGGTGTCTGCACAGCTGCTTTCCAGCTGGGTGTCCCCCAGCATTTACTGGCGCAAGGGATTCTTCGTCCCCAGGTCTCCAGGACTTTGCTCTTCCCCTTGGGGAACTACAGGAGGTTCCTGTCAGCCCCTTTCTCCAGCCTGTCAAGATCCTCCAGGTTGACAGCAGGACCCTCCGGCGCATGAGCCTCTCCTCCCGCTTCTGTGCCACAAGCTGCAAGCTGCCGGAGGGTCCGCTCTGCCCCATCTCCCAGACCAGGGAATGTGAACAGATCCCACGTGGTGCAGCGCAGGGGGGGGCAGACATGCACTTTGATAGGCCATCACTTGTCACAGGAGGTTCAGAAATTTAGGGGAAAAATCCATATTGGTTTGGGTATTATTTACACAGTGCTTCCCCTTTGTATTCCTGCAAGCTATTACAAGGTGTTCAAAATGTCTCCTTTTTCATTTGAATGTCACAGCTCTTCACAGTGCTGATGTTGCGTGTAACACTGGATCAGGTTGTACTCTCGCATAGATTGTTAGGTAGTATGTAGCCTAGATTATTAGGGAGAAGATAGCAGATTATCTGCATTAATTGTGCTAACACCAACGACAGAAGGTTGTGTCTAGCTCTTGAGCCGAAGGATAGAAATCCAAGGCGTCTATTGAACGCAGTGGGCTATTGATCAGCAGATTGAACTCACCGTGTTCAAAAAAGAAAAGGTACGTGAGAAAGGCGTATTCCATCTTGACTGCTACAATGCGTGGTTTTGTAGGTATGAAGATAAATTATCCATGCCCCTCCCGCCACCCCCTTCCAAAAAAAAAAAGGACTAGAGAAAAAAGATTCAACTTCTGGAGCAATGGGGCTTTTAATAGCCAAGTAAATTTCCCTAGATCATTCCCATTCGATGAGCCACTTTGCCTGACATTCTGCCTCTACTTGGTACCAACAGAAGACTCGGTACCTGTGCCATGCTAGAGGAGACGTAGAATTTCGTGCTGATCCAGAGCTTTCCACCTACAGCCAAAACCGGGGCGAAGCTTTCCTCCACCTCAGCCACTCCCTGGTGCCTCTTCCCCAGGGAAAGTCTTTCCTCTGTCACTCTGTGCTCATAGCTGGTCACAGGCAATGCAAGCCCCAAGCCTCAGCCACCGTCCCAGGTCACCAACCCCCTTTAGCCATAAGCAAGCTCTCAAACTCCTTTGCGGCTGCAGGAGAAGGGTTGTTAATAGAAATGGATGCACACGGCACAGTCTATTCCAGAATAGCCACAGCGGTTAAAAGCTTTCTGTGTCCTGGATTGGTGGTTTTCAGGACCAGCTCCTGGGTGCCGTTGCACGAGGCTAGCAATAGCTCTATTTCATGCAGGTAATTCAGGCTTAATCCTTTGTCCCCACAGGCCCAGCGGCACAGAAAGTCACCGTGGGCTGTGTTTGAGCAGCCTGCTCCACTGGACTTGTGGCAAACGGCCGCATCCTTGCTCTTCTGTTGTCCGCGTAGGGTCCTGGTCAATACCACAAGCTGTTTTCCCTGGAAATGACCATCGTGGCTAAAGACAGACTCCTCCTTGTGGACGCCAGCCAAGCTGTGGGAACGTCTCTGGCACCCATGCTGTGCCAGCTTTCAACCCCCAAGAGACTGGAACTGAGGCGGGTCCAACAGGAAGAAAATCTGCAATTTTCACTGAAAGAGGGGAGCGACCACCGGCACTGAAGAGCCATTCATATCCTGCCGAAAGCCACAGGGAAATGCAATGTGTGGTGAGCTTAGGCAGGAATACTCCTGTCCGAGGAGCAGCATGCTTGGTTATTAAGGCTTTATCACACTTGGGTGATAAGGCTTTATCCTTGGCTTTCCCGCCGTGCTGACCGCTGTGGCTGCTGCCTGTTCTTTCCTGCCATGCTGGCTGCACCCACCTGTGGGGCTGTCCTTGGGAAGGGCACCAGAACCGAGAAAGCCCCTGGGAGAGGGGCGGGAAGAAGCTTTTCTCCAGAGATTTGCCAGAAACTCTCCAGAGCATCCCTTTTCCAGCCCATGAGATGCTCTGTGTGACAAGGGAAGGTGCCTGTCGGTCCAATGGATGAGGCCCTGCAGGGCTCCCATCAGGGTCCTTTGACCTACCCATCTTCCAGCCACCACTCCAGGGGCTGGGGGTCTCACGAAGGGCAGAGCCCTGTCCCCCACCTGCCGTTGGGACAGACATTGGTGCATCCAGCCATTAAAACCTGCCGAGGTCAGCTAACTAGGAAAAAGAGATGAGCCACACTGCGCATGCCCAAAGGGCGGACACTATGTCAAGGATAACATAAATAAGTATACGATTAGAACAATATAAGCTTGCCTTGCTGTAGGTAACGGTATGCACGATAGGCAGAACGATCCCCCATGCATCCAGCGCTGCAATAAAGAATGCCTGCTTTCTAAAACTCCAAAATTGAGCCTCAGAGAGTTTCTTCGACTGGCTTTTTCGGTTACACACCCCTACCTCTGACTGGCAGGACAGAAGAGAAGATCACTCGGGCACCTGTCCCTTTCACTCGTGCCACTCGAGTCCTGCTTGACCTTGCCCGGGTTTTGCTTTACCGTGTCCTGGTGCCCGCGTGGAAAAGGAGCAGGGGAAAGCGGTCTGTGCTTCAAACCAGCGTGCCAGCCTCCCCGTGACATCCCGGAGCACTCCTGGGCGGTCAGCACCACAGGGGCCTCCTATTTCTTCTGGCAAAGTCTCAGCTCCTCCTCTCTTGCTTGCTCCTCCTCCCCCATCCAGATGCTCCTTCTCTAGGTGGTGGAAAGCATATTCTGCTTTCCTTGACTTCCACATGGCCCCTCGGTTTCCAGCAGGCTTCCCACCAGTGCCTCTGCAAGCCTGTTCTTAAGCGCAACCGAAAGGAGAATTTTCTCTTTATTATTCCCACACCTCAGAGGCAATTCTGCTTTCACTGATCTGAATGGAAATTTGTGAGTAAAGATGATGTTTAGATTTGTCTGCAGTGCCACAGTAGACTTCACAGGGCCCTGCCCACCTTCAATAAATGTCAGCTTTGCGTTGCGGTTTTCACTGGAGTGACAGCTACTGAATTGGAGAAGACCCATGGGAGAAAATAAACTGATGACAGAAGTTTTGAACGATGGGCTTGGGAACCACAGATGCGCGTGTTTATGGAGTACCTCTCTTTCAATCTCCTGAGAGGATTTTTTCCTCTCATCACTTGAGTAGGATGGAAATCTTTTCGGTCTGGTGGATTTGGTATTTTTAACTTCACTTTTTACTGTGTTGCGAAAAAAATGCACGCAGCCTTACCGTTTACATCCCACAGTGTTACCCGCTGGGCAGAAACGTCTGAGGCTTTCACATCTGTTCCATACCTCTGCTAACACTCTGCCAGTCTTGATCCGGTCAAATGAGAGCAGCTACTGCGAATAACGTTCTCGACTTCCCCATCTCCTCACTCTGGTTTTCCTCTGTTTCTCAGGCATATGCTTTCTCGAGACTGCATATGAGGGTGAGAGATTACTAAAGTCCTTCCTTTTTCCTAAAGGCATCTGAAAACTCTGTTAGGAGTCACTTGCTGTAAGATTATCTCCTGAAGTCATCGCAGAAATATCTAAGATTTCGCAGAAATTCTTTTGAGGCTCAGGAAGGTATGATTCTTTTCTTATGCTCAGTTTCACAAAAGTCTCTGTAGCCTTGGTCTCATCTTCTTTAATGCTACGTTTGAGGATTAGTGGTTCTCCCAAACAGGGTGCCCTGCTGTTGAATTAGCCAGGCACAGCACAGAACCCTTGGTCTGGCCACGGTGAATACTTTTTTGGATAGGCTCAGATGAGCACAGTGAGTTTATGTTGTTTCAAGGATTTGCTGCAACATCTGTGCCTTTTTTGACCCAATACTGCAAGCTGTTTAAAGCCATACACTTCCCCCCCGCCCCGCTCCAATGAACCAGTCTGAGACTCTGTAGAGCACAGGATTATTGCACTATAATATAAGGTATTAATATAGCAGCAAAGCAGTCTTCCTTGCTGGAATACCTACCTAGCCTTCCTACCACGATAATATTGTTTCATAATGGGTGTACTGGAATGAAGATGCTCATAAATGCAACGTGAATATTTGCTGACTGCAGGTATTTTTACAGTGCTGATCCCTCTAATATGGAGGCAGATGTAACAATAGTCACCCGTGTACTTCTACGAGCCTGTGCAATGTTTAGTTTGTTAATGGGCTGGAGAGTGATTTCTGATGATGATTCATGCCTTATCAGAAAGGGAAGAAGTGGATGTGGAAAGGGCAGGAGAGACTGGGAGCTTAAGCTTATAAATCATGGTAGCATCTGACAGTTCATCCAGTCTCAGTGGAAACTGTTTGGGAACAGCGCTAAGCACTGGATCTCGGTGAATGGTCAGAGTCGGGTGGGAGAAGGCACCGTGGCTTTATTCAGATCTTCCCTTCAGTTGACTTCAGGAAGAGTGGACGAAAACCCTCTTGCAAAGAAGCACTTTTGCATCTTCCTCCAGACTTTGAGGGGTTTTGCCTTTTGATTTCTACTAATGGACAGTCTTTAAAATATTTTCCCCTGGAAAAGTATATTGATCTATGTGTTCCTTACTTATCGAAGGGTGTTGCCATTAACTATTAGATAAAGAAGCTCTGTTGTATCAGAACCACTAGAGGAATATTGTTACAGAACTGTATGGAAGTGGTGGTATAATTTAACTATGATTGCTCAGACAATCGTAGCAGGTTATTTTTATCAAAAGAATTGGTGCTGACTTGGAGTTGCTAACACTTATGGAAGCTCATTTTATGAAGCATAAATCATGGGTAAAACAAGTGTGTTAAAGGTGATGGTAGGATGGGATTCAATGTGAGCCTTACAGGCCAGGGGAGATTTCATAAAGCAGACAACCAAGTAGATGGCTTCCTTGTGAACTGGTATGCATCTGGGATTAATT
Source organism: Buteo buteo (assembly GCF_964188355.1). Classification (NCBI taxonomy): domain Eukaryota; kingdom Metazoa; phylum Chordata; class Aves; order Accipitriformes; family Accipitridae; genus Buteo; species Buteo buteo. The sequence continues at coordinate 489,909 of NW_027439222.1, read as the reverse complement.
TAGGGACTAATGCCATTGGGATCAACTTTGGGACTAATGCTATTGCACACTTGTGGCCTGATGGTACATTTCCCTTACAGACATTTTTAAATAGGAAGCTGAGGATTCAACTCAATTTGTACAAGTTCCTGTGTCCTCTGAGAAATACTAAGTTTTTGCTCTAAAACTAAAAGATGCCCAAGCTGAAAGAGCCTTAGCTTTCAAACAAGATCAGTGCTTTCCATGGGAAACACCCACAGACTCTTTAAAGATGTTTTTCTAGAGGCCTTCACACATCCTCCGCAAAACTACTCCTTTTTCTTCCTAAACAGCTCTATTGGCAGTGTAATTTCTTCAACTGCCAAAACACCGTTTTGAAATGCAATTGCTAAACTGCTGTGCAACTTTGGACAAGGCATCTTTAATTTACTTTCTGTCAAATTCCAACAAAGTGGGAAAAACCTGTTTCTTTTTCTCTTTTCACGTTCTGAATGAGAGTAGCATAGTTCAGCTGGAAGGGACCTACAAGTCCCTACTAGTCCTCCTGCCTGACCACTTCATGGCTGACCAAAAGTTCAAGCATGGTATTAAGGGCATTGTCCAAAAGCCTCTTCAACACTGACAGGCATGGGGCATCCACCACCTCTCCAGGAAGCCTGTTTCAGGGTGTGACCACCCTCTTGGGAAAGAAATGTCTCCTCACGTCAAGTCCAAACCTCCCCTGACAGTGTGGTAGCAAATGTCCCTTGGTGCCTTGGTAAGGAACCGTGAGGAAACCGTGCATGCTCTCTACATCTCTGCAGAGTTCCTGCAGAGGGAACCAAACCCCTGTCTTTCACCTCTGGCAGCACCACAACCAAAGGAACGTCTGTGGCCTAGATGCCCTCATTTACAGAGTCTGAAGGTACAGATCCATTTTGGCACCAACGCACAAAATGGCAAGGAGAGTACCTCTCTTAATCTCTCAGTACTCAAAATACTAAATCCTAAAGGAAAAGGAGACTTGCCAGGGTTTCAGATAAGATCTGAACATCTTCCCACAAACCGAGGTAGGCAAAGAACTCTCGGAAAGGTTCAAGTCACAGGTGAGCTGTGGAAGTTTCACCCATGGCTGAAGCGCCTTTGGTATCCCCTATAAACACGGCCAGTGGGTGTGTTTAATAGAAAGGCTGCACAGCTGGGTTTCAGTGGGACAAGGGGATGTGACGGCAATAGCAGCAATGGGCTATTTTGACAGTTTGGAAGAGCTGTCTGTCCTTTGCCTGGCTGGCCTTTGGTCACGGATCCAAATGGTCCACGTCTGAATACCACCAACCTTTCCTTCCACCACACCGGGGTCACCTCCGCGCACTTGTTTCTCAAAGCCTGACTTACTTCCGTGGCGGGCTGTTGGCACCCACCACCCCAACCTATGGCTCTGGTTACGCTTTGGCTTGCCTCCAGGCTGCAGCTGCCGAAATCACCCCCCTTACGCCCCACGAAAAGGGGTTGTGTCCAGCCACATCAAGTCCCTGCTCCTCCTGGCTGCGGGGCCGCATAGGCTGTAGCTCTGGCACAGAGAGGGGACGGCTAATAAGGGCGGTCTCTGCGCTGCACGCTTGGTTCCTGCCATGACCCGACAGAAGAGGAACAGCACCAGCCGTCTCCTTGCGAGCCGAGCGGCAGAGGAGGCGCCAGGGACACCCAGCGGCTGGGCCCAGGGCATGGCCGCCAAGGGCAGGGAGAGACCCCCGGGCCTCCTGGGCACAGCGACAGCCCGTGCAATGATTGCTGGAGGTGACTTGTCGGTATGACGCACGCCCCCCGCCGCCCCTCAAGGGAAGGTGAACCTCCGGGGAGGAACGCAGTGCACACATAAAGGATCGGTTCCATGGTGGCTCCCTAAGCAACGTGACCTGCAACTTTGGACGTCAGCAACACCGGGGAAGCTTGGTACGCTGACTCTGAAAAGTAACACGGAGGGTGGAGCGGAGCCGAGACCCCGCGGCCAGGCTCTGTGATCGCAGGGGTAGGCAACCGGAACGATCGGAATGAGAGCGCTTGGTCCCTGCATTGAATCCACTGAAGCAAGGAGGTAAAATAACGGCGGTTCTGTCGAGCTAATGCCCTACACTTCTGGTTTCTATCACACGTGCCCACTTCTGGGGTACTCACACACAACAGCAGGTCTTTTGGGTGAACTCTGCTCATTATAATACCAAAACACACCTCCACCCCCAAAGGTACCCACCTCCAAGGTGCGACCACCCCCCCACTGAGCACATGCTCTGAATTTTCTCCAGCGTATACCTTTAAAAGCAAACCGAGAGAACTTTATACCAATCAAAGGAAAGGTATGTATGACTAGAGTCACTCAAGCTCCACCGAAAAACTCAGAAAACATAAAAGGGCTTAAGAGAGGAGAAATGTCAGGGAAGACACCATCACAGACAAGTCGGGAGGACATCGCTGACTTCTGGGATCAGTCGATGAGCTGAGCCTCTCTCCCCCCCCGCCACACGGATGCCTATTGCATGAGATTCAAACACTCGGCTGTACCGAGTGCTTCCCCGGGAAACTTAGAATTCTTTAGAGCTCTTTTCTTTCATCATTTCATGCGCTTGTAGGCAACTGTATTGCCACCTGCACGTGCTTTGCAGACAGTCTATTTATCACGGGCAATCCAAAAGCACCTGTACCGTTGCTTTAATAAACTGCGCTGCTCATTCATCTAGTCGTGATGAAAAACAAAAGAAAAGAGAAAGCCCCAAACCCAAACGTAAAGGAGCCTCACCACCAGAGGACGAGCTCTCCTCTCTCACAGCAGCCTGGGGGAACCACGGGCAGAAGAGGTGAAGCCAGCCCTGGGCTTGGGGTTTGAGGACTGCTCACCACTTCCCCAGCCACCCTCCCTGGGTGGAGAACTGCTGCAGCACGTCGAAGGCAGAGAGCAGGGCCCAGCTCTGCACCACCAGCGCTTTGCCGGGACACAGGCAGCCTGAGCAGAGCCTGGACCTCCCCGTCCACCTCACCGCAGACAGCCAGAGCACACCCAGACACCCAGGCATCCTCCACGTGGAGGCCACTTCCCACCCCGGCTGGCCAACGCAACGGGCTGCCTACCTTCTTCAAGGACGGCAGCAGTTTGATGCTGACGAAGCCCATCTTGTTCTTCTGGACATGTTTCAGGAGGAAAGCATCCTTGGCCAGGTTCTCGTCAGAGAGCTGGAATTCCACCTGGGACACAACCCTCCTGACCAGCTGCCGGTCAGGGACGGAGTAGCTGCAGTCCAAGAGATCAGCCCCCAGAACATCGCTCGCATCGCAGAAGCTCCCGGCAAAGCAGCAGGGACGCGGGTGTGACTTGGTGGCCTTTGGGATGTGCAGCACTGCCCGGTCCCAGCCACAGCGGTGCAGATGGCAGAGTGTTGAGGAGCGGGGCGGCTCAGCTGCACTCTGAAATGAAACGGAGTTTTATGGTTTTAGAAGCGCGCTTGCCTTCACGCCCCCAGCATCGGTCCCTGCCACAAGTTACGCAGCAGATGGCCTTGCACAATCTTGCAGTCAGAGGTGCCTCACGAACAGAGTGCAATCTCTTTAATTAACAGGATACAGGCCAGGAGAGATCTTTGGCCTCCGGTTCACGGCAGTTGTCCCGACTCCCCAGGCCACACACTGTTCGCACAGCGGGAGCGAGAGGCCTGTGTCCTTGGTACCAGGGTGTCCTTGCTAGTGCCGAATCCTCCAAGCACGAGGAGGGGATGTACTAGCCCCATCCCTGGGGTCCCATAGAGCGCAAACAGCCTCAGCGCCCCGACACCAGACGTTGGGCAGAATCCAGTGCTTTTCTGGGAGCACGCGGCAGTGGGTACCGTCTCCTCCTGGGTGTCACGCACCCAGGGAAAGCGCCGCCCCCTCCGAGGGGGATCCAGAGCTGCTGCTTTTCCCATCAGGAGACTAAAAGACCTGACAGCACTACTGGAGCAAGGGCTGGGGGAAAGCGTGCCACCGAGCAACACCGCGTGACCTTCCTTTGCGCCCTCGAGGTCCTTTTTCCTATTTCTGCCTCGCTCCGGTCAACGCAGCGAACAGAAGCACGGGCAACAGTCACAAATGCATTTGCCATCTGGCGCAAGGAGGCTGCGGCTGCAGCTTGGTCCCCGCTCGGCTTGGCTGCATCAACTTGTTCTTCTTCCCCCACCGGAAAAATACTGTTGAAAGCAAAGAGGATTTGCACCCGCAGACCCCGGGAGCCGCCTGTAGGCCCCAGGGGCACCCCAGCCTCCCTTAACCCTTTCCCTCCCCAGGACGAGCTGGGGAGGCTCTTGGGGGTGGGGCGGAACACAGGGAGCCTCCGCATTCCTTCCGGGGAGACGCCAAAGAGTCCTTGGCAGCCAACGGCCAGAAGGGACCATGGCGCGGCCACCAGTGCAGCTCCCACCGCGTGGGCCCTGGGGCCCCCCGGCGCCCCAGCTTTTCCAGCCCTTCGTGCTCCCCAAAACCTTCTACCCTCAAGGTAGGGACCAACCACAACCCCTGCAGGCCAGGGATGCTTTTGGGGACCAAGAGCGGAGGTGACCGCCGGCCATCGCTCCTGTCTCTCTCTTTTAGGCTCAGCCAACCTGTGCCGCCTGCCCGCGTGGGAGCAGCCCTTCCCTGCAGCCCAGGCACCCCAGGCCCCCCAGGCACCACCAGCAGGTATGGCACCCCAGTCTGCTCTGGCACCTTCGCCATCCCCATCACACCCGTTCCCCCGGCACTTTTCGCATGGGGGTTCAGCAAGCCCCGGTGAGCATCCTTGCCCTCGCCTGGGCGGTGCGTGCCCAGGAAAGCTCATCTGCAGAGAATTCCCCAAATATTTGGGGCCACATCTCCCATTTCACCTCCTAGACGCGAGCCTCCTCCCTGATTTGCAACCCCGTCCCACCGGCACAGCAGCTCACCCCATGGGGATTGCCCCAGCCACAAGCTCCCCACGCCCCTGGCCCAGAGCTGGGGGATGTCGGCCATCGGGGGCCGGCTCGGCGGGTGCCCCTGGAGAGTCCCCCCGGCCCAGCACGGCTCCCCCTCACCCACACAGGTCTGCAGAGGGCTCCATGTGGCTGCCTCTTCGATCCCCGGGTCTTTGGCATCCAGTGGACAACCACCCACCTGCCTCCACCGGCCACCGCCACGCTCGGCCAAGGCGCCGCTTCTCTGCCGGGTGCTGCCCTGTGGGGTCCCGGGGGCTGCGGGGCCCCCCTGGCCTGGACAGCCCCAGGGACCCCCCAGAGCCAACCACAATACCTCGCACCCTACAAAAATCAGAGGAGTGGGGTGGCCCCAGCCCCTCTGGAGCTGCCAGTGTCCATCCCCGGCTACCAGCACATCGAGGGGCAGTTGGCACAGATCAACATCCCCAGCACGGCCACCCCTGTGGGGGCACCCCTGGGCAGCGATGTCTCCCCCAGCCCCTGCGCTGCCACCCACAATCAAGCCACTGGGGACACCGCAGGCGACCTTGCAGTGTCCGAGGAGATGCTCCTGGAAGAGGCCCTAAGGCTCTTCGATTGCTCCCTGGATGGAGTGGGGGTCAGCCAGGATGGTCCCAGCAGCGGCCCCATGCCTGGGGACCCTGCTGGCACCAGCGGAGAGGGGAGAGGGATGGCCCCAGCCCCCCCAGCGATGCCAACACCCATCCCCAGCCACAAGGACATCGAGGGGCCGTTGGCCAAGATCAACACCTGTGGCATGGCCACCCATGTGGGGGCACCCCCAGGCAGTGACGTCCCCCCCAGCCCCTGCGCTGACCCCCACAATCAAGCCCTTGGGGAGCCTGTAGGTGAACTTGCAGCGTCTGAGAAAGTGCCTCTCCAAGAGGCCCTAGTGCTCTTTGGTTGCTCCCCGGATGGAGTGGGGGTCAACCAGGATGCTCCCAGCAGGAGCTCCATGCCCGGGGACACTGGTGGCACCGGCGCAGCCACCCCCAACCGCAACTTCAGCTCGCTCTCGCTGCCTGAGGAGCTGCTCACCCCTGACTACTGCATCCCCGAGCTCAGCAACATCATGCTGAGCCTAGAAATATTCAACATCATCAGGATGGAGCCCCAGGAGCTGTGAGAGGATGCCGGGATGGACCTGCCACCATCCCCACCTGCCACGGCAGGCAAGCGGAGGAAGAGGCAGGCGCAGAGCTCCTTGCCAATGCCACCCAGCAAGCGCAGGGCTCTTGCGGCCAATGTGGGTGTGTGTGTGGGGGGTGGGGATTAGACAGGGGTGAGAGGGATGGAGATGGGGGGAGTGGGGGGTGGGAGAGGAGGCGTGGCTATTTGTTGAAGGGGAGGTCGGGGAGGGGGGTAGGGAGGGGTTAGACCAGCTTGGATGGGACCTTTTCTCTTGTCTTTTCAACTAAAAGCTCCTTCTCCAGAACCGCTCCCTGCCTGTGTGGGAGGGGGAGGGAGAGCAGGGGGCACCAAAAAACAGCACCCGAGAGGTGCAAAAGCCCTGCTGAGCCCCAGATCCGAGCCGGGGAAAGCCCCGAGGGGAACCGAGCCACCCCCAGGGCCGAGTCACCACCAGCGGGGCAGGCAACGGTGGGGCGGCACACGGACGACTCCCCTCTCCCCTTCCCCAGGGGAGCAGCCCTTTGGTGGGGAAGCCAGGACAGACAGGTCCCTGCAGGACTCACGGGCACGGCCCCACACAGAAAGCAGCACGCAGCCCCTGCGACAACGACAGACCTTGGGGGCCGGGGGGGACACAGGCACACACGACAGCAAGGGCTCCAATGCCTTCATCTTGAACCCCAACAGCGTCCCCTCCAGCGGGGACGGGGCTCGCTGCAGAGCCCTTCAAAGCCTCAAGACCATCACAGCCTTCCTCAGGTCCCACTGACCTCAGCCCCGGAGAGCCCAGCTTTGCCTCACTGACACAGCAAAATAACCCCAAATCACCCCAAGAATGGCGAGGGAGGGAGCTGCGGGCCAGGCAGGGACCCTCCTCCCCTTGTCTGCCTGCACCCATTTACACCCATTTACCAGCAAAACTCTCCCTGCAGGATGCAATTTGGTGGGAGCAAGATTTGTGGGTATGTCTGCACCCAAAACGCAGCAGTACGTGGCACCCTTTAACTGGTGTTCTTCCCAAGCCCATTCACCTTTGCAGAAAAAGGGATTGTCATCCTGCACATGGCACAAAGCAGGACACACACAGCCCATGGTGGCTGAGAGGGTTATAAGGGAATAAAGGCACTGAGCTGGTAAATTCAGCCACCAGCACTTGAAATCAGACAGTGAGTCCCAACTCAAGAAGCGCTTGCTCTCCTCCCTGCCATCACGCCTCACCATCGAGCTATTCAAGCCGTGCCATTGTACCAGCTGTCCCAAGGGTGGCCCACAGCATCTGCCCAGCTTCAGCAGGCACCAAGGCCAACCCTTACGCTTCCCCTGCCTGACCCTCCGACTCAGCTCCAGCCCTTCTGGGGCAGCCCGTGCAATTTGCCATGAGCTGCTGTTAACACTCACGGGCCCACTGACAGTACTGGATTTACTCCAGTTTATGTCAGGAACAGTGAGCTCACCCAGGACATTCGGATTCTTCCCATCCTCCCACCAACCTTATTCATAAACAGCGGTTGGTTTGGTTTTTTTTAAACATTACCGTGAAATGCAGCAAGAGGTCAGCAGACTGCATCATCACACAGACGGTCCAGGAGATGAGACGCGGTGAGCCGGGAGGACAGAGTCAGCCCCTTCCACCGTTCAGCCCCTGGAAACACTTTGAGACAACCAGAGGGTCGGGCTGCTCCAATACAGCTCTCTCACTCCTGGCTCTGGAGCCTTCATCTCACATTCCCCACATCCCTTCGGCCTTTCTAATCACAGGCTTTAGGGTCCCTACATACGTCCGTGAGCAAATATGGATTTGCCTGCACTGCCTACAGATCATAATCTAACTCCACACACCTTAAAGAAGCTCAGCGCACACTCCACGTTCTTACAGCTGCTTTGATTGCAATTCAGTCTCTAGTACATTACCCTTATTTATAATGCCAGGGCTTCAGCATGGTGCCTCAGGCACTCTAAAATTATTACAGGGCCCTTTTGACTTGCAATTCCCTTCCATTCAATTCCATTTTTAGTTGTCAGCAGGGACTCCCATTGACCAGCGGTGGAAGCCAACCGTGCGCAGGCAGACAGCACTACTGCATGTTAAGCCAATCCTATAGAAATTACTTGCACGCGGCTCAACGCGACGGGTCATCTCAGTTTGAATGAGAAACACCGGGTCTGGAAGAGCAGGTGGCAGAGTGCTCCTGGGTGCAGCTTCCTTGGAGAGGTGAGACATCCAGGCTTGGAGCAGCACCAGGGGTGCTCAGCTGCAGCCCCTCGACAGTGCCATCCGTCCGGCTGATGCAGCCATCATTTAAAAAAATGGCGAAGGAAAGTGACTTTAACAATCAGAGCTCTGGTGAAATCAAACTTCAATTATTTACCAAATCTCACTTTTACAGTCACCTAGCAGCAAACCAGTTTCCACGGCTGGTACAAAATATTAAAACCATCAAAATATTTAGACATACCATACAGAATGTATGGAAATATGCTATCAGTTCCCCCCTTTCTGTTTGAGGCTACTAATTCTTTTAGTAGTCTCACTTGAACATAGCTTGTGTCACAGTTGCGCACAGCGTTCTTTATCTCCTTCCTTCCGTTCATTTATGCTAACATTAACAGGCTGTATTTAAGAGAAATGCTACTAACTTAGACAAATCTTTAAGTTGACAACTTACTTAGCTGTATTTAGGAATACATGAACTAATCTACAACCATGCTGTTTTAGAAGAAGGTACCTTTCATATTCCTGGGTAAAAAAAACATTATATACAAAGACATTCTATGTAAATTTTATTTAATGGATATATCCTTTCAGCATTTTTTTTTTCAATATAATGACACCATTTCTTCAGCTAGAGAAAACAGTGAATTGCAGAACTACAAGAAATGGATTCCTGAGGATGACAGGGAGGTAAGTATTTTGTTGGCGAGTTATCGATGGGTTTATTTGCTTTTTTCTTATTTAATCTAGTGATGACTTTCCCCTTTGCCTGTTCTCAGCCAGGATTCACTCTAACAGCTGGTGACCAGGCAATCACACTCACTCAGTAAGTTATCAAACACCAGAGGCCTTCATTTGCATAGCCATGTTAATCTGCTGTTCACAGCACATCCTTCGGTTCACTTTTAATAAATAAATCCCACAAAGAAAATAGCAGAGGGGAAGAAAGGTTGCTGTGCTGCTTTCCAAAGCAAGCAGTAGCTCAGGCAGCCTCAGAAGGGATAGTTCTGCCCACTCTACTGAACAGAACAGCATCCTCCTCTGTGAGCACTACTGCTGCTTTCACGAATAGGCCCTCTGAAATAAGGTGCTCAGTCTAAGGGTGAAGAATCAAGCCCCAAATCAGTTAACTGCTGGGCCAGTTCCTGGCTTTGCATTTCCCATGACAGTCAAAAGGAAAACGCATTCCTGCACTCTAGAGACAACATTTTTGATTTTCAGGCAAACTTTTTTCTCCTGTACCACCAGACCCTGGAGCCTGATGCATAGTTAGATGTTGAGGATTTCTTGGCTGGGCAAAGGCATGTGAGCATTCCAGCCGCTATGTGGGAACGAAGCATAAGTTTACAAAATACTGTGTCCTTGTGCGCTGGGAAAAAAGAAGATAAGAAGAGCCTGTCCTGACAAGCAACACCTGGATGCTGAAGAATGAGATAAGTAACTGCATCCACTGTGACCTTGGCAAGGTTTCATAGACAACTTTGAGAAAGTTCCCATGAGAAAATTGCGGAACCTACATAGCTGCAAACCACAAGTAGGTGTGTTTTAGTAACGAATAAACATTAGCAATGTACCAATCATATTAGGACTAGTAGGCATAATTATCGTAAGCTGTATAAATATGACCTATCTGTGCAAATAAAGTGAATCACTTCTATCACTCATATTGAGTCGTCTTCAGTGCATTCCTCTGCCGCTCGCAGTTAGACTTTTTCTAACCTTGACACATCACTGCTATTGCAAAAGCTCCAACAAATTCCTTTTGCTTTCTGTTCAAGGAAAGTTTCACCAATCTCCAGGAGAAAACAGCAGCCCCAGTTTAAATCCAGCCTGTGCCTTCTCTGCACAGACAGTATGAAAGAAAAAACAAGAGGTGAAATGTAAGCCAAAGTACTGCTGCTTTCCTAACCGACTAAAAGCACGAAGACCTCATCCTTGAAACAACACAGTAAATGACCCTGTGACAACAAGCACAATCCCACAGAGGTCACCAGATGCAGAAACACATCCTTCTTTCTCCAACACCTTTTCCCTTGGCCCCCCCTCCAAACAGCGCTCGTGCGGGCTCCAGATGTCTCCTACCTCGGAAGCACCTTCTGCCACAGCAGCAATGTTCTTCTGCAGAGTTCGACACCTCTGTCACCCCAACCTTAATCACAGGATGAATAAAGGGCCTGACAAAGTCTACAAGGGGTCCATCTTTCTCAGCCTTGTCCTCTTTTTTTAAGCTGCGGGGCTCTTGTCTGAGTGACATTTTTCTAAGTACAGCTGGTAGATGAGTGTTGGAAATCGGTGCCAGGAGCTGAGGCTGGAAGAGAAGACAGGATTTTTGAGCTGGAAGGCGCGGGAGCCTGGGAGGGGGCAGAAGAGGGGCTCTGCAGCAGAGCGAGGGGCTCTGCAGTGAGGGGCTGCCAAACAGGGCGAGGCGCAAAGACGCCTGCGATGACGACTCGCTGGGCAAGTCTGTATTAGCGACTATAGTCTCCGAAATCACTCCCCTTCCACCTTCTGGAAGGAGCGGGGCGGGAAGATTCTCCCTGTGGGAAGCAGTCTGGGACAGGACGTGGGGGACACGTGGGGTTTGCGGAAGGGCTCTGAGCGAGCAGCAGAGGCTGCCGAGGCAGTGGTGCATCAGGAGCTCGGGGCAACAGGGGCAAGGCCTTTCCCTCCGTGCTGTGCCCCCACACTTACATCTGGACACCTGTGGCCAGGGCTACACTTGGGGCTGGAGTACGCAGGCAGGAGCCCTGCTGCCAGCTCACCCCCTGCTTACACACCTACCCCACGCACAGCACTGCTGCCTCCTTCTCCTGACCAAGGAAGCAACAGCCATAAGCTACCTCTCCAGCACGTGCAAGCAGGCCAGTACACTTTCAAATGCGTTTCCTCTAAAAACATCCCAGACAAAACAGATGCCAAGAGCGACAGTGTCATTCTCTGCCTCCAGAGAAGCGGGGTACTGCTGAGACTGTCCACTGCACACAGAGAGAGCGCTTTCCACCAGCCGTACCAACACACCCTCACCAGGTATTGCCTGTTGATTAATTACTTGCACTAGCTGATCTTCCCCACGTCGACTTTCGGAATGTTGGGCCATTATGGGACTTGGATTCCTCCCAGTACGAGGCAACAGCATCTTTTTAAAGAAATAAAAATAGCACTGCTAAATGGGTACAACTACCTCTCATATTACTAGAGTTACCACAGAACGCATCGTTGGTAGAATTCCACTCCGTCTGGGTGACTCACTCTCTCGATGATTTTTTGAGCCCTTACATCTTAGCAGTTTACTGAAAAGGCAGGGGTTTTTTGGACAAAAGCCCAAATAAAATACTTCGCAGTCCATGTAATTCTCGGCCTTCCTATGTTCCTATAGGTCTGCTTCTCTAAAGCGGATAAATAAATCATGCATTTGGTTTTCAAGTAATGCTATCAAATGCCAGACAGACATCATCTAACCCAAGAACCCATTAACTGACCCAAGCTTTGCTCCCCACGAGACCAAAGTTTTAACACACTCAAGATTTAAATGCATTTTATCAAAACTGGAACATACATACCTATGTATATATCTCATCCCTTCTGCTCTGAACAGCACCAGGGAAAAATGGAAAAAAATTAATTCCAATAATTTACTCCTGAGCTGTCTTGTGGCTCAACAGGCTGATTCACAGGTCAAAGAAACTCGCAACAAAATAGCAGCAGAGCTACTTTCATTCTCCATTTCCCAAGAAAGAGTATTGCAGTTATGTTTGCCAATATTCACCGTTTACACCCATTAACCAAACTTCCCTATTATTTATAACTTCTTGGGGTATGATTTCATCGCTTTTACACATATGCCCCTCTGCCTCGCACTACAACCATGGATCCTACTTGAGGTTGCTCACCGAGTACAGTACGATTTCACCTTAGTACACTTAGAAATATCTTTGTGAATGATATTTCACAGCATGCTCTTGCATGTCCCCTTCAGTTAGTAAACCATCATTGATACGCTCTACGTATCTGTATTCCTAAAGTTGTCCTGTTTCTGTAAAACTGATCTTAAGTCAAGCTGTTATGCAGCTGTTCCATAATTAAATTGCATACCATAAAAGCTGACGTAGAAAGCATTACCACGTTGCAGAAGGTAAATATTCATAGATTAAGCTTGTTCTCTTTAGCTTGAAGAACTAGGCAAATTAGAGATCAGAACTTCTAAAATTAATCAAAACCTTGGCAGATGTATTAACAAAAATAAAGCTCAGTGTTTTAAAGAAAATAAAAAGAGTCTGCTTTAGTTCAAGCTCTGCTAAAATTACCTGATGGATAGGTGCCTAACGTGCATCCTGTGCCAGACACTCTGTAGGCACAGAGACCTTTCTTATACACTTTCTTAATTACCTGCATTGCTTATCAATACTCACTCATTCATATAGGCATAGTCATTTAAAGCAACTTATCTTAGTAGGGCTATTTTCATCACAGCTCGCTTTGAATACTGTCTCATTTTGGCAACATCAACTGGTCAATCCTTAGGTATACATCGGATTCCCACAGGTACCCACACATACAGAATCTGGCACTTGTGAGACAATGCCTGTGCAAAGGCTAACGAGGTGGGTAAAACAGTCTCATTTGGTGCATCCAGGATGGGTGCTGCATCCTCTGTCCACAGCGTGGACAAACACAGGACTAAGATGCACGCGATACAGTGAATTTACTGGGTGAGAAGGGAGAAAGCGGAAGAGGATTTGCCTTCTGAAACTGGACAGTACTCTTCTCAAGAGCAAGAGCTGCCGCTTTTATTAACTGTTTTCAAAAATCTGCAGCTAAGAGGACTCCTTTGAGCTGAGTACTTAACAGTCCTTCTCCACTTGTACATACTTGACAAATACAAGTGTATTGCCCCTTAGGGTGTGTTTTGGCTTGATGGGGGTTTTGTTTGTTTCTCCAGAAGAAATTACTAGGAAGTAGTAAATGTCAGCAGCTCTTCAAGTATGCTTGTGTGTTTCTGCATGGTTTGTAGCCCTGCCTCCAAAGGAAAAACACAGGCACACAGTTTAGCATTGAAAATACTTCACACTGTACTGATGGCTTCTTTTCTTCTGAATCTCAGTTTGTAATTGTTGGAAGCCAGTTTTCTAGTCATAAACTTAGGTGAGCTATTGGAAAAACCTGCTGTATATTATCTTTATACTGCTATCCACCAGCATGGAACTTACTGTCCTGTAACTACACACCTCAGATTATAAAATACATATGCACGTGTTCATTTCAAATGATCAGTTATTTACGTCATAGCTGAAGAAACATACCTCAACGTGAGAAAACAAGTGTACACCTACTCACTCAACTGCAAGTTGTAAGCTTCACTGCAACACACCTTAGACTTTTAGTTTCTTTCCAGAGGTGAAGATGACAACAGAAAGGCTAGACTCCAATGCTGTTTTCACCTACCCTGAATGTTATTTCAAGTTATTGTTCTGTGATTAATACAAAGATTACACAGTGATATGGCTTGAAAGGCTGACCATCTTTCACGCACTCTGCAGAGTGGGAGGTTTTGCACATGAATCATAGAGAAATGGGAATCAGCACAGGTAGATCAGTGATTTGTCTGTCACACGTATAACAAAGTGTTAAGAGGTTAACTTGCAATTTGTTTCATTTTTATCCTTACATCTCCACCACTGGTAAGCCAGTTGGGTGAGATCCTTCATTTCTGTAATTCCAACTGGTTTACACTGTACTCAAAATTTCCACCTCTAAACATGGGCCCACTCAAAACAAACAACAGATTTCAGGTTTTAAAAACACTTTTTTAGTTTTAAAACATCTCTAAGTTTTACAGCAGTCCAGTTGTATGTGCAACTCCTTGCCCGTAAATCCACCAGTCTGATGCTCATTTACATCATAGGTCTTTCACCGAGCACAATGTTCCTGAGGTGGGCACAATGCGATATGTGCCAGTGTAGACTCTTTTCCATTACCAGGGAAGGTAAAAAGATGCTTCAATATCACTGAAAATTCAGGCTGGATGGAAAAACACACAAGCAGAAAATGCTGATTTCAAAAATGCCAAGGCACATCCTTTCATTGCCCACATGGAAAAAACCCATAGACCAGGTATGGCTATGGAGATCTCTTCCTCCACCCCACTACTGCCTAAAAGGACAACGGGCAGATTTTTCACGCTGCTTGGGACCCACAAAGACCTACAATTTGCTATTATATTTCTGCATGCAGCCTCTGCATCATGTGGGAGCAAAGAAATGCTCCTGCTGCCTTGCAGCCCTGCCACTCCACAACTCTCAGGACACCTCAGAGCTCTGCACATCCACATCGGTTCTCCTTGGGTGGACATTCCCAGAGGAATTATGCTGCTGTGAGCATGCAAAACTGCGTAATCCAAGCCACTTGAAGGAGATACAAAACAATTGTACATTTTCTCCTTAATAAACAGTCGCTCTGGACACAGAAGTCACAGACTGTCTCTGTTCGGCAGCACGTGGGATAGCGGCGCATCAGTCACATCCTACATTTTCTCTGTGTTGTTTCTTTCTTGTGCAACACTTGCAGATATCCACTGGGGAATATGGTAATCCCAAAACACTGCTGCCTCCATGCCTCCACAGTCCATGTGAATTTCTCAACTTGGGTCTTTTCATGTGTCTGATATTTACAGGGACAGAATCTCCGGCTTTGCTTGTCATCAATAATACATCTATCCTATGAAGAACAAGAAGACTGGGACACCAAAAAAAACCCCAAACCCAAATGACAGAGAAGTCCATTTCTCTTTCAACTGCCTGAAAAAACACTTTCCTCCTGGACCCCTGTGGATATACGCAAAGAGAGAGAGAATGCAGCCTTTGAACAGTAACTGGCATAAATCTTTCTCCTCTGATCATTCTCCCTCTGACTCATAAATCTCAATCCACCAAGAAAATAGTGCACAGCTCTCACAAAGCATGACATGCACCTAGAAGGGAGCCACAATTAAAAGAAGAGACAAGAGAGACAAATGATATGGCAGCCATTTCCTTAATGAACAGAACACTCTTCCCTTCTTATTCGTCATAATGACTACCAGTAAATAACAGGAAGAAGCAACAGGTTTGAATACAACACCGATGAATTTAACTTTAATGCAAGTAAAGTGCCTTACAACAAGTCTAGATTGAAAAAGATGTTGAGAAGGGTGGTTTTCAGAGAGACTGCTTACATTTTAATGTTTAGCAAGACCTGAATCTGCAGTAGATGGGTACAAAAAACAATGAGAAAATGTCTTTTTCTTTTTTTTAACAAGTTAGGGCAAGTGAGAGTCATCTCTCATTTTTGTGTGTTCTTTAAAAAAAGAAGAAGAAAATCCAAATGAAAAAGGCAATAAACAAATACTGAGACCTGGCAGGGAAGGCGGGCTTTATTCTACCCCACGACTAGCCCTCAACTCCTGTTCTTCTGCGGTCATGGTCACAGCTCTCCTGCATAGCATCACCTCCCCTCTCTGATTTTCAGACCTCACATACTAGCTTAGGGAGCTACAGCCAAGCTTCGGTGCTGCCCAGAGAGTGTCAAAACGTGAGAGGTGCTAAAGGAGTCCTGTAGGTCCCTCTCCACCAGCTCACTAGAGATGGGCTCTTGCTAGGACTCAGGCAAGGTAGGGGGAAGGCTGGCTCGTACCCCTTATTCCCACTGATGCCACCTTGACCCACATGATTGAGCCTCGTGGGCTGACTCCCAGCACGTGGTGCTGTGACTGAAGTTTTCGCATTTGGAGCGCTGCAGCATCCTCTCTATCCTGTCGATCAAATGGCCAGTTGCTGGCACGAGCAACAGTTTACATCACTCACAGCCGAACCCGAAATACAGGAAGATTAGCTGCCAGGGCCATTTAAGACTCCCAAAGCAGAACAGAAGCAGATAAGGGAAGCAAAGCAAACCCTCCTTGGAAAGATAAAGAAACTTTGCAGCTGACACAGGAAAAGCAGCTATTAAGGTAAGCAGGGGTGTTACCAGTCTCAAGCTAGAAGTATTTTGAAAGGTGACAGCAATTAAGAACCCATGCAAGCCTTGAGCTTAAAAACACTCTGGCCTTGAAGGAACTCAATCTGCCTTTCTGGTTCCCAGGACATATGGCCTCAGTAACAGATGATATATATCACTTCCTAGTTCAGTATAGCTACATAGGTATCCCGTAAGGCTTGTCTGCTACAGGACAGAGGGTCTTTGCCTCACCTGCTGACTCTTCAGCTGCCTGCTACCCTGGCTGATCACTTTGGAATCACTGCTGCCCCAAGCCCCCATGTGCTAGATGGAGCCAGCCGGACTACTCCATGATTCCAGACCAACTTCAGCTGTCACACAGGCCCTGGACCAGGATGGCAGGTTGCACTGAACATTTTGTCTCAGGCGAGCATCTCCACTCCTCCCTGGATGTCACCGTCACCTTGTACCATGGGATCTCTCCTGCCACAAGATCCAGCACAGCCATTACAACCCATAAGCACCACCGCAGTCATATACCCCAATCCAGTGTCCCGGGTCTTCGGACTCAAAAGAACAGCCCGTCTCTCCCGTACATCAAAACCAATCAAGTCTAGCAGAAATGATGACATCTTGGACACATCGAGTTTTCCGCTGGAACAGTGCCACCCTGGTGACTTGGTTCACTCCAGGCAGCAGTCTGGGGACAAACGCAGCAGTTTCTCTCTTACCCTCCAATATAAAGCACTTCCACAAACTTCTAGGTGGTATTGGGAGAACAGCACCCAAACTGTCTCTCGTTTCTCTGCTCCCTCTGCTGGGTGCCAGCCCAGCATTATCAAAATGCCTGCTTGGGTAGCGCTGCCAGGCAGCGGCACACAGAAGCTAAAGCAGGCTGTAAAGTTACTACACAGTCTCCCAAAGAGCTCAGTAATTACCACTGTTAATTCTTACCAAGACCAATAGCACCACTACTCTTTACAGGGACCAAGCAGATCAAAAAGCAGATCCGGGAAGAGAGTTTCTGAGTTACAGGCTTCAGCGTCGGCAACCGCTGACATCTCCAGCCAACAACCAGATCACGCAGCCTGGACAAGGCCGTACGCCCACCACCTAATATTCCACACTGGCATCAGTCCACAGCCACTGCCAACCATTGTACGTACATGGATGCTGATCCACGCACAGCTATTCAAAAAGAAAGGCATCACAGCCCCTGTAATTGTGAACTTGCATCTTGGTGCAAAGAAAGACAGTGGATATATCGGGTTTGTTGCATAAAGTGTGGGCCAAGAAGCTAATCACTGCTATGTGTCTCATGATACTTTTTTCCCTTGTCAAAAGGGGATAATCCACCATTCTCCATAGTCCACTGTATTTTCAAATGTAATTCCAGTTGGGGCCTCCCCTGCCTTTACTAGGCAAACAGACTAAATGCCAGTGAGAATGGATTTTAAATCTACATTTTAAGCACTGGAGAAGTAGAACTAGTCAAGACACAAAATTACTTACAACTGCTCCCTCACTGCAATATTCCAAACAAGATGATACTACAAACTCTTTCAATTCTCTCTTTAGAAAGGTAATCAGCCTTGCATAGACCAGTCTGGGGCTGGTTCTTGGTATCTTCAGAAAAGAGATAGTAAAATAATTGTATAAGACAATCAAGACCCTTCGGAACACTTCTTCATTAGGGAGGGATCGTGCACTAGACTTATGCCGGGTATAGAGAGGGGGTCGGTTTCATTTGGGTTTTGCTTTACATCTTAAAGATGGATTATTACCGCAGGAAAAGTACAACCAAAATGATTGAAATAGTCACATTCCTCCTTCCATAAGGTTTAAATGCATTTCAAGCTCATATCTGGAAGCGGAACAAAATCAAACATAGATCTCCTCCTAATTTTCCAAGCTACAGAACAATAAGTACCGCACAGTAGAAAACAAGATCTAATACAAGAGGTGGCAGCTGGGATTTCATGCTGCTTGTATGTATTCACGTAAACAGATATGCAATCACAAGCAAGCGTCACTCCTTTGACACTGGAGAGGCATTCTCTTTCTAGCTGCGCATGGAAGGGATAGTTTCACCATACACGGCTCCAACAGCAGTGAATCAGAACTAGCAAGGGAGTCGCTGCATTTTACAGTTCGTAGCAGTCACGTTCGAAAGCAAGGCCTGGTTTTTCTCTCTGTAAAATCAGTTCATGCAAGCCCAACGTGGCCCCACGCACCCCCTGAGATTCAGCCACCAGATTCCCAATTAAGACATGCTGAACTGGACAAGTTGGAAAGCACAGTTCAGTCCCCAAAAGGCAACAGGGTAACAAGATCTTCCACTAGCCTCTAGTAAACAAGAAACAAGGAAAGCCCATGCTTGCCAGGCAATCACTTACCCTCAGACACACCAGGCAAACTCTGTCATGGAAGCACTTGAAGATCACCACCCACAGACGACCTTGATGAATCAAACATGCAGCCCATCATACAAAAGATGCTACTGCCTCCTAAGCCCCAGTTTGCACCATAATATCAACAAGATCCCAAACTCAGTCAAAACACCACAGTGTTCTTATTTTCTCGTGTCTTTAGACAGTAATTGCAACGTACCCTCTTCTCTTCCACTCCCCTGCACAGCTCAAGCGCACACGGGGCTTCCTTTCTTTATGAAACTAGACAATTAAAATTTACTTTGGAACAACAATTTGTTTGGATTCCCATCTATAAAAGCCTCCAAAAATGCCACACTGTACAGTAATTGCTCTACTGGTGAAATACAAAGGTTCGGTAATGTTTATAAAGACACTTAAACTGCATGAGCAAAACTATCTTGCTTAATGACATTTTCCAACCCTTCATGCTATGTACAAGCTCACTTCTTCCAAGAGTCACCCCTACTCACATGATCAAATCATGCCACTTGAAACGCTCTGACATTATTTGGGCATATAAAAAGGTTGAAATTATCGTGACGACGGCAACCTAAGGACTGCAGATACCCAGAATCTGGTATCAGAAGTGAAAGCTGAAAAAAAGAGTTAGATCTCTTGAAATTACACATTTTAAATACCAGAGACACAAAGTGTTTAAAAGCCATTCAATACCAGGGCTCACCATAAAACCATAAAACCATAGAAGGTTCTGAAACACTTGTCCTGAATCATTTCAATGGAAATATTAAAGGATGAAAACGCTCCATGGAATTACAGGATTCATTTATATAGACTGACAAACTCACTTTGTGGTAACATGTTTTTAAATGTCAAGCAGCATAAACAAGGTATCTGAAATTACCACCTAATACAATGACTTGAACTTCAGCGCCTTCAAAATCACAATTCTACGAAGACTGAAATAAGTTTGACAGACTGAGGTATAATCAAAATCACTGGAGTCAAGAGAAATTTATCCAAAGCAAAAACCATTTCATGCTTGCACACATGTATGTGTACTAGAAAAGAAAAGTAGAGCGTAGGTTTTCAACAACGACCAAAAAAAGGCTCGAAAAACACTTGGAAAAAATAAATTCTGCCACTCACTCCGCTTTTGCTGGGCACGCCAATTTTCACATTTTGGTCAAAGATCACTCGGCGTCTCCAGTTTACCTCACTTTGAGAAAATCATTTTCAGAAAACATGCCTCCAAGAAACATCGGACAACGGTACGTCCACACGATTAAATAAGAGGTAGGAAAACCCAGCAATAGATCTATCACACACTTTACAACAGCAGCGATCGCTTGCTTGCAAGCCCCTGGCCAGAATCCTTCTCCTTGGCAAAATAAATTAATGCTAGACAGTTCTCAAGACATCACATCAACAGGAAAAGGGTTAGCTCTCCCTCGCATCAATAAAGCACATCATCTGACCTAAAGCGCAAGTCTTCACCACTAAACCACTTTCAGAAGAAACAGTGCCAACCTTCAAAGACATCTTCCTAGAGTGAGCTGTCTCTCCTGACCATTTTGACTAGTTACAGACTTTATATCTGTCTAGTTCTTCATCTTTTAGGAAGGCTAACGAGGTCAGAGAAGTAAAGGACAAGTCCAGCCAGTATTAC
Source organism: Buteo buteo (assembly GCF_964188355.1). Taxonomy (NCBI): domain Eukaryota; kingdom Metazoa; phylum Chordata; class Aves; order Accipitriformes; family Accipitridae; genus Buteo; species Buteo buteo. The sequence continues at coordinate 469,605 of NW_027439222.1, read as the reverse complement.
TTATGGACCTCTTTTTTCACTGTTGTTCAGTACAGATACGCAGCATTGCGGAATCCTTCGGGACCCATTTCTCCCACCAAACCCACACTGCAGACTTAATCTTAAAAACATATCCTCTCAAGGATAAACAAAAGTAAGCCCATATCCGCCAGACCTGAAAGATGTTTTCACCAATGCCTCAGGACTGTCCACTGCTGCTAGTTCATCCGCTAAGCTTTCTTCAGGAGGTCTCGGGTCACTGATGATGGTCGGCTTTGGCCTTGCCTTGAGGTTGCCGGTCAGCCCACCGATAATGGGGTTCCACAAGCAGTTCTGTCATTTAAACCCTGCAAAACCAGACAGTCAGCAAAATACATTCATAGGCCTACTGCCCAGCCTCTCAGCAGTCTGCAAAACAAAGATGCTCTCTCATCTTTTTACCTTTGCATCACCACCAGTTTGGGATTAAGCCTGAAAACCCAAAATAAAGCTCCAAGTGGAAATAAGCACTAACTTTCAGCTCATTCCAAGTCCAAGACCACAATGCTTCCCATAAAAAGATTTGGTTACAGAACAGGGAGTTTTCACATCTCAGTAAAAACCATCCTCTCCACATCAACTTAGAGCTTAGCATGTGTTGGCGTACCTGTATTTGAAGCCAAAGAACTAACCAGAACACAAAGTACCAAATCAATACAATAGTAATCGTTGCGTTTCTTAGTGCTTAAATTACAGATTTGAGATATCACTGAAGGGCGCCTATCAAAAAAACATACTTCTTTTCTGCTGAAATTGCAGCTTTTCCCAGCAGACATTCAAATGCCAAAATATTTCTATGGATGGCCTTTTTACACTTACTTCCAAGAGTCACCAGGCGCCTCTTGCATGTCATTCAGAGAACCCATCCTCATCTGTAAGCCGAGCTCCACTGACAAAGTACAATTAGCACCCTTCAGTCAGATCTCCTCCCCACCCCTGAAGAACAGAAGACCTGACTTACAGCTCCTCAAATTCAAGGACAGGGAGGGATCACTCCCCGCTTGCGGTCACGGTCACAAGACAGGCTCAACCTGAGGAAGAAACCAAATCAACGTAACCTGCTACCCATCAAATCACAACAAGGCTACGAGGAAGCAAAACCCAGCCTGAGAACAGCTTCCCCCCGGGGAGCCCTCCCGCCTTCCCGCCTCAACTCCACTCACTCCCCGCTCTCTCCACCTCCTCCCCCCGGCGGCGCAGGGGAACAGGGGACGGGGACGGGGGCTGGGGTCGGTTCCTCACCCCTTGTCTCTGCCGCTCCTTCCTCCTCAGGGGGAGGAGGACTCCGCGCTCGGCCCCTGCTCCGCCGGGGGGTCCGTCCCTCCCGCGGGAGACAGCCCTTCACCAACTTCTCCAGCGTGGGTCCTTCCCGCGGGCTGCAGTTCCTCACAGACTCCTCCAGCGCGGGTCCCTTCCACAGGCAGGGTGCAGTCCTTCCGTCACAGACTGCTCCAGCGCGGGAGTCGCGGCCATTTTGGGGGACATCCGCTCCCCCGCTCCCCTCCACGGGCTGGGGGGGACAGCCTGCCGCCTCCCCGCGGGCTGCGGGGGCATCCCCTCCTCCTTCCCTGACCTCGGCATCCGCAGAGGGGTTCCTCTCACGTCCCACTCCCCCGACTCCCTCACGGGGCCTTCCCCTTCTGAAATCTCTTCTCCCCGAGGCGCTACCGCCGTCGCTGAGGGGCTCGGCCTGGGCCAGAGGCGGGTCCGGCTCCGAGCCGGGGGAGCTTCGAGCAGCTTCTCCCAGGAGACGGCCCTGCGGACCCTCCCCCGCCACACAAAGGAAAAAAAAAAAAAAAAAACCCGGCACACACACAAACAACCCCGAAACAGGGAGGGAGCAGATCCCGAGAAGAGCAGCCAAGGGCTGCAGCGGTGCTTACCTCAGTCAAGAGGCTTCTCTCAGCAGAGGGGCAGCAGGCCTCCATCTTACTGGATTCCAAAGGAGTAACTGTTATAAATGAATTTAGTCCCAAACAGGATTCCAATCAAAGTTAACAATTTATTCAATGAATAAAGGCAAGCAAACAGCGCTGGGCGCGCCGGGACCTTCTGCTCTACCACAACGCGCGCCGCGAAAAACAAGACAGCTTCTTTTGTAGTCCAACGCTCGTTACATATTCATACTAGGAGTGTTCTTCTCCACCTCCTGGTTGTGGGGGTGCAGTAGTTCTCCCAGAAACTGGTCTCACCTTGCACAGCACCGGCTGCGGTCACCAGGACCCAAACAAGTTCACAACAGACACCTCCCCCTCAACAAATGCACACCACAAATGGCCCATCGAGATCCCAAGCACTGCAATCCCTGAGGCCAAACACACATCCAAATGCCTCAGTTCTCCTCCAGGATAGTTAACAACAAAACCGGCTCTGGGCTGGCAAAAAGAGAACGAACTATGCACATATCATCTGTCTCCTCCCGGCCTGCGGTTAGACAAGGATCCACAAAATGGTTAAAGGTTACATAGACAGTGAGGGTCACATTTTATTATGCGGCCCTAGCATTGTTTATAGTGACACGAATCAGATGAACATATTTCACAGTAACAAAAGAGGATGGACTGGAGAGAGAAGCCATGGACTGAAGGAGGGATTTACTTAAGAAGAGGTCTTGTGAAATAAGAGATCCTTTGTCTGTACAAGGCATGCCTTGCTAACGACTGGGCCCCTGAAGGAGAACGAAAAGGCTGAGAAGAAGGGACCATCCTACCCCAGGAGGCGCCGAGAAGCTGAAAAGCTGCTAATAGGCACGAAGTCAGCAAAAATCTTGGATAACCGGAGGAAAGGTAAAGGCAGCAGGGGCAGATCAGACCACCGACTCAATTCACGACCAAAACACTTACATACACACACCCCCCTTGGGCATGTGCTGTAGAAGAAAAGAACACTGGACCTTTAATTCGAAGTGGGGGAACTTCAACCCGATAGAAACTGTGCGAGATAAGCGACTCCCGGTAATAGTTTTGGGGAAGAACTTTGGAAATCGAATGTGTATAACTGAACTTGATAGCATATGTCCATACATTTCATGTGGTTCGTTCAAACTTTTATGTTTTTAATATTTTGTACCTTCTATGAAAACTGGTTTGCTGCTAGATGACTAAGTGAGATTTGATAAATGATCATGCATTAAAATTATGGCTGAAACAAGAGACAAAGGGTAACTGGGGAGATAATTACAAGAGTGTAGTCAAGGGACTAACTAGTAAATCTTCATAAGTTTTGCAGTCCTTTGCTCTTATGACGAGATGTTCCTGTACACTAGATGAGAACAATGCTGAAACTGACCACATGTGATTGAAGCTGCATTAAGCTTCAAGATCAAAGAACAAGGACAAGAATAAAGACTTCAAGGACAGCCAGCAAGAACTTCAATGGGTCGGTGGTCGCAAAAGCAGCCCTTCGACTCAAAGGGATCCTTCATTGCGCATGATCGGATGTAGGCAGTACTAAGATAATCAGTTGGGATCGTTTTTATGTATATGTACACTAATTCGATTAATATGCAATTACTTATTCTGTATAACCTGTTTGTGCTAAAGCTGTGGTATGGACGCTACGTGGAACTATCCCCCGTGCATCCAGCACTGCAATAAAGAATGCCTGCTTTCTAAAATGCCAAAACGAGTCTTTGAGAGTTTCTTCGACCAGCTTTTCGGTGTCATTTTGGTGACCCAGATGGGACGAGGCTTCTGAGACTCGATGGACTTGGGATCGCAGGACCTCCAGCTGGCACTGAGATTTCTTGGGGAGACCCTTGATCCCCGTTCCCTGGGCTCACAAGCCAAGGCCACTGGTAAGATTTTATTTAAAGGCATTCTTTTGATTAACTTGGTTCTGGTATTCTGGTCTGGTACTCTTACCTGTAAGCCCGACTAAGAGAAGTCAGCAAGGAAGAAATATAAAAGGATCCTTAAAAATCTGGTATTCTGGTAGAAGTACTCCTCTGGTAAAGGGTATTCGTCTCGCTGGTTGAAGGCAAAGATACTCATTTGGTTTGGTCTCGGTAATTTGATTAAGGCTTTGGTATTTGACTATTGATTCTGGATATGACATTAGATCTCTGATTGATTCTGTTTGGTATTTTGACTTAGGCTCTGATATTTGACTTTCTGATTTTTGTATACTGAAGGTATTGATAATGGGAACAGGACAGTCAAGTGAACTCCATAAAAAATCACCTCTGCGGTGTGTTTTAAAACACTGGAAACAGCTGGGGGGCGTCCCGGGTGGTAACGTCGCCGAAAACCGGAATAAAACTCCTTAACGGCAATGAGAAGTTAAGAAGCAGGCACTCCTTTATTGCAGCGCTGGGCACACAGGGGATCCCTCCACCTAGTGTGTGCACCTGTCTGGTTTGATCATGCAGGTTAAATACACACCTGTTATAGATATTCACTAGATGCCTGGGAAATGTCATACATAATCATCAACTGTCCGATAAATCATTAGCATATGTAAATGTCCTTTTATGCAGGCGTGGTGAAGTCTCTGGTGGTCTTCAGAAGCCCTCTGGTGGTCTTCCGTAGTCTTCCTCACCTTGTCCGATAGTTGACCTCTCTTACGTGATTCTGCGCAGTACGATTTTGCCATCATGTATTAGATTTACATGAAAGTACATTCAATGTTAATTCTTGAATTTAACGTTTCTAGTGATTGGCCCTCAGTCACACCACCTTATCAATATTCTTATACTAAAACATTCATTGGTTAATCTTACTTAATTCCACTAACTGGAATCTTGATCAAAGTGGGGTTTCTAAGCAACGGAACTAAGGTCCATAACAATCTCTCTTAGTTTCTTAAAACAAAACACTACAACCTAACAAATCTGTCAAAATTTCTATGGTTAACCGATCTTAGACAAGACTTATTCTTTTATGATTGCATACTGCACATTTTGTATGTTCCTTAGTTTCTATAGCTATTGTGAGCTTCAAACCCCTATTTTCTACAATTTTTACCCTTTTAACCAAACCTGACTTAAGAAAAATTTCAACTTTTATCAAGTATTGGTAACATTTCCCCCCTTTGAAAGTTTTGAAAATCACTTCAGTACTTTCACTGTAATTTATCAATTATTCACTATAAGCTAAAAGAAGCTCTGGGATTGTTTGTCCATTTTGATGTCAATAACTTGGATAATCATAGCTTTATGATTGATTTTCTTCTTCAAAACCCTGAATCAATTGTAAAACTAGATTATCCTGAATCAACATCCCAGGAGCGACTGATATCAAGATTAATAATTTAAGCAATAATCGCCTCATTTTGTTTACCTCACACTACTTATTCCTTTACCATGTCAATTCATGATTCTACTTTTATAATCTTACATCTGCTTTGTATCTTACGCTTACAGCAACTTATGAGGAAATATTCACAGCCTATACCACACAAGAGGATCAATGCCCCTGACAGTATCCCTAATAGTAACCCTAATATTATAAGCTTTACACAATTATTTTCCCAAGTACATAGCAACTTATCTATAAAGTTTCAGTTTTAAAGGACCAACTTCCTTAGACCTCCAATTCCCTGTTGGTGCTTTCTTTATTCTTGAATAATGAATCCATGCATCTGATTCAGCAATCTTGACAGCAGTGAAAGTAGTCAACAATATTTGAAAGGGTCCTTTCCAGCGTTCTTGTAGAGGTTCAGAAGCTCATGTCTTCACATAGACATAATCACCTGGTTGGAAGTCATGTACCGGATTTTCCAAAGACAGAGGTCTGCTCTAAACAACCGCACTCCGCAGCGCAGTTAAAGTTTTTCCTAAAGAAAGTAAATAGTCACACACATCTTGTTTTCCTTTTAAATGTATGCTCAAATTTGGTTCAGGAGATTCATAAGGTTTTCCATACAATAACTCATAAGGACTAATCAGTGTCCCACTCTTTGGTTGGACCCGAACTCGTAAAAGGGCTAATGGGAGTGCCTGAGGCCATTTCAAATTGGTTTCTTGACATATTTTACTAATTTGTCTTTTCAATGTTTGATTCATTCTTTCCACCTTTCCACTAGATTGTGGTCTCCAAGGTGTATGTAGATCCCATGTAACTCCCAAAATTCTACTAACACCCTGGACCACTTCTGCAACAAAATGGGAACCTCGATCAGAAGAGATTCCAATAGGTACTCCAAATCTCGGGATGATTTCTTGTAATAACCATTTAATGACCTCCTTGGCTTGGTTGGTCTGACAGGGAAAGGCTTCTGGCCATCCTGTAAAAGTATCAACCCCCACCAGAATGTATCGATACCCATTTTGTCGAGGTAACTCTGAAAAATCTATTTGCCAATAGTCCCCTGGTTCCATTCCTGATTTCAATATCCCCATTTGGACCTTTTTCTTTACTACTGGGTTGTTTTTCAAACATATTTCACATGTAGCAGTTGTCATTTTAGCTATTTCTAGCATTTTCACTGATACTACTTGCCTTCTCAAAAAGGTTACTAATGCTTCTGCTCCCCAATGACATTCTTTATGTTTTGTCTGCACTATTTCCCTCATTACAAATGGTGGGACCACTACTTGTCATTTTGATGTCACCCACCATCCTTCCAGATTTTTCCTTGCATTTAATAATTTCCCCAATTTCTCATCCTCTTCTGAATATTTAGGTTTTTCCTTTGGTAATGCAATAGTTTTTGTGGGAATCAATGCCAATTGTAAAGTATTCCTTTTGGCTGCTTCCCTAGCTGTTTTATCTGCTAATCTGTTCCCTACAATCTCTTTTGTGTTCCCTGATTGATGTGCTTTACAGTGCATGATTGCTACTGCAGTAGGTTTCTGTACTGCTTGTAATAAATGCAAAATCTCCTCCTTATATTTAATGTTGGACCCCCGAGAGGATAATAATCCTCTCCCTTTCCATAAGATCCCGTGGACATGGACCACACCAAATGCGTATTTTGAATCAGTCCAGATGTTTACTTTCTTTTCTTTACTCAATTCTAGAGCCCTTGTCAAAGCCACTAATTCCGCCTTCTGAGCTGAAGTTGTGCTCGGCAAGGTATTGGCTTCTATAACTGATTTTTCAGCTGTTACCGCATATCTTGCATAGCGAATTCCACTTTCAACGAAACTGCTACCATCTGTGTACAATTCCCAGTCTGGGTTGTCCATAGGTACATCCTTCAGATCCTCTTGACTGGAATATACATATTCAATGGTAGTCAGGCAATCATGTTCCAGTTGTCCTTTTTCCTGTACAGAACTCAGAAAGACTGCAGGATTAGTCAAATTAGTAGTTTTTAAAATCACATCATCTTGTGATATTTCATCATTCTGCTCAGGGATAGCCAATGGCCCCCCTTTTGCTCCAACACTGATATCACCATGTGTGGCACATATACCACCATCATTCTTCCCAAAGTCATTTTTCGAGCCTCCTGTATTATCATCACAGTGGCTGCTACCACTCTCAAACAAGCAGGCCAGCCTTTGCTTACAAAGTCCAATTGTTTGGAAAAATATCCAACCGGTCGCTTCCAACTTCCCATCTTCTGAGTCAGCACTCCCAGTGCAATGTGTTGTTTTTCATGTACAAATAACTGGAAGTCCTTAGTCAAATCCGGAAGTCCCAAGGCTGGTGCTGTCATCAGGGCCTGTTTTAAACTCTTGAAAGCCCTTTGCTGATCTGGACCCCATTCAAATGGTGGACCTTTAAGAGCTTCATACAATGGCTTAGCCAACAGACCATAGTTCATTATCCACAGCCGACACCACCCAGCCATTCCCAAAAAGGTTCTCAATTCATGGGTATTTCTCGGCTCCGGGATACTGCAAATTGCTTCTTTCCGCTCTGTTCCCAGCTGTCTTTGTCCTTGGGAGATTTCAAAACCCAGATATATTACAGTCTGCTTTGCTATTTGGGCCTTAGTTCTAGAGACTTTGTATCCACTTAGCCCCAAAAAGTTCAAAAGATCAATTGTTACCTTTATACACGCTGGTCTCTCTTCCGTAGCTATCAGTATGTCGTCTACGTACTGAAGGAGCAAATGTCCAGGTTTGGGACCATCTTGTTTCCACATCTCAAGTTCTTTTGCTAATTGGCTCCCAAAAATTGTTGGGCTGTTCTTGAACTCTTGCAGCAGTCTTGTCCACGTCAATTGTGTTTTTCGTCCTGTGTTTGGATTTTCCCACTTGAAAGCAAATAATTTCCGACTTCCTTCTTCCAGGGGTATACAAAAGAAAGCATCCTTCAAATCAAGCACTGTAAACCACTGATGATTCTCCCCTAGAGCTGTTAACAGTGTATATGGATTGGCCACTACAGGGTGTATATCTTTCACTATCTGATTTATTGTTCTCAGGTCCTGTACTAATCTGTATTCTCCTGATGGCTTTTTCACTGGTAAAATTGGAGTGTTATATTCAGATTCACATTCCTCTAAAATTCCATATTTCAAAAATTTATCAATTAATTTCTTGATTCCCAATCTAGCCTCAGGTTTAATTGGATATTGCTTTAATCTCACTGGCCTCACAGTCTCCTTCAGTTCCACCTTTACAGGTTGTGCCATTTTAGATTTTCCAGGTATGTCTGTGTTCCAAACTGTAGGGATCACAGCATCATCAACTTCTTGTGGCATCTCTTGAGTCTTAACCTTCTCCTGTATCATCAATATTTCTCCTGTCTTTGACTCCGGTATCTTTAAAAGAATTTCTCCTCCCTCAAAAACTATCTGTGCATTTAATTTGGATAACAGATCTCGACCCAACAAGGGTAGCGGACATTCTGGCACATACAAAAATTCATGTGTAATTGCCTTATTTCCAAATTTTAAATCAAGGGGTTGAAAGAACGGTCTATTTTCCTGTTTCCCAGTCGCTCCAATTATGGTTGCTGTTTTGTCTCCTAATTTCCCTTTATGAGTATTCAAAACAGAATATACTGCTCCTGTATCTACTAAAAATTCAACTTTATCATTTCCCAGCTTAATTGTAACCAGAGGTTCAGCTGGGCTCCCCTCCGGTCCCCTTCATTCATTCAAAGTCATCATTTTCACAGCCTCTTGCTGATTTGTTTGCAGCTGAGGACAGTCCTTTTTCCAATGTCCATTCTCTCTGCAATAAGCACACTGATTTATTCCTAAAGGTGCATTAGGGTCCTGGTCACCAAAGTTTTTAAAACCTCCTCTTCCTCGGGTTTGTCCTCTTCCTCTTACTGCACCCCCTGTTAAAACAGCTATTAACCTACATTCTCTAATCTTCTCTTTCTTTTCTTTTCTTTGTTCCTCCTCCTTTTCCCGATTATTGTAAACTTTCCATGCTGTTCCTAACATTTTATTCAGATTTCTTGAGTCCTCCCCCTCCAATTTTTGGAGCTTTCGCCTTATATCAGGTGCCGATTGTCCCATAAAAATCGAGGCCAGCTGTTGCTGTTCTGCCTCTGTTTCCAATTTTAAATCAGTATATTTTCGAGCAGTTTCCTTCAATTTTTCCAAAAACACAGAAGGAGATTCATTTTTATCTTGTTTTATCTCATATAATTTAGACCAATTCAGAGCTTTTGGCATTGCATGTTTCACTCCATACAATACCCACCTTTGGTACCGAGTTAACCTTCTCCTGTCTACAGGGTCATTTGGATCCCACTGCGGGTCTCCTGAAGGAAAACTCTCTTCCAAAGTTCCAGAGAGCATTTCATTCATATGTGGAACTCTTGTGCCCTGCAGTCTCCAGATATAGACAACCCAGACCACTTGTCCACTCCACATGCCCTTGCTTCATTCTTTTGACTGCACCCTCATTCCTCAATTTTTTTTTATTATCTGCCCCAAGAAACAGCTTGCAACTCACGTCCATTATTCATCCTTCCCACTCTGATGCTTCCCTCCAGTTTGCAGTTCTGTAGTTAGAGGCCATTTCCTAACTGTACGCACACAGAGGGCTGCATCAAGGTTGCACAAGTATTCTGAGGGCTTGACTTTGCAAATTTAATGTCTTTTGCAAGTCTGTGGTCACATATGCCTGTTACACAGCAGAATTAATAAATAATCATGCTTTTCACTTTTTTACTTAGTGCCTTATAAGAACAATGGGAAGAACACCACATATCCCGTGCCGTCTCTCTCTCACCATTGTCTTTGCATGTGTACACCCCAGGCTACGTGAGTTGCAACCAAAGAAAGAGAAGACAGTGAAAGACTGCTACAGAGTGGCATGGCCTCTGCGGGTGGGACCAAAATCCAGACGCTTATCTGCACATGCTCCCCACACTCCTCTTGCCATGCTCAGCAGCAGCAATTCTTTCCTTCTCTCTTGGGAGTAGGAGACATGACATACAAGACATACATGACAGACTGCAGCCCAAGCCAGTGTGTGCTGTTTGCGTACCACTTTCAGCCCCAGTTCCAAGGCTCAGCGTGGCACCAGGAACTCACAACCAGCTGGGACAGCCCTGCCAGTCAAACAGAAGTGGTCCTGGGACCAAAATTCACTGCCACAGCTGAACATGTGGGGATGTCTGTGTACTGAAGGGTTCCTGCTTCTGCCTGAGGGATCGTTACACCATCCCTATGTGCCCTACTGCAACTGAGCAATGACTTATCTCCCCAGAGCAGAGCAAGCTACAGTATTTTACTCCAAAGTTTCCTCCTCTGCTGAATTTACCATACCGTTCATTTCCTCCAGCTCACTGCTGCAGATTCCCAAATCAAATATTGAGTGGAAAGACCAGAAAACATCTAGGTCATATAAAAAATTAAGTGCCACTTGTATAGTGCCATTAAAGTTCAGTGATACCTGTATGGAAAATACTCTTCACAATCACTACAACAAAATATTTTCTCTGCTGCTGCAAAATCCTAAACCAGCAGGGAGAAAGAATAAAGGGGAATTCTTAAAAAGACAGGGAGAATTAAGAGGAAAAAGCGTGGGGGAAATGAACATCAGTTAAACTTGTATAGCTAGCATTTTACACCCAAGCTTTTAGCAGGGGGGGGAAAAAAATTGCACTGAGACAAGGGCAAAGACTAATTACTAAGATTGTATATTGCTGGGACCTTCGCTGGGGACGAATGCGATAGGCAGCTTGGGCTTCGACTGGAGTTAAACGTGCCCATCAGTGATTCAGATAATTTTGTCCAAGAAGCAGCCATGGGTATCTGCTGAAAAGAGACACTTTTGCAGTTTGTGTTTGTTGCCTTTGCAGTCAGTTAATACAGAGATTTGCAGAATGATGAGATTTAATCTTTTCAGTGCCCCAATCCTAGCTAGAAAGGCATGCGTGGGAACAACTGGCTTTTTCAAAAAATATCATGGATTGTGTTATTAAGGTTTAAGCGCAGATTTTAGTTATTCGAAGTGGATTTCTTTTGCTAGAGAAAGGGGGAGTTCTCTGCTTGGCTACCAGTAGAGCATGTGCCCTTGAAAGATTAATGTTTGCCTGAGGAATTTCTACGTTCCTCAGCTGGAGGCTTTGCTGTCACACCACTGCTTCCGAAGTTCACTCCCCACGGTCAGCTTGAGGGCTTGCGGTACGTGGCATGTAGTACAGCCGGTGCCCCCACACTCCCAGCAGTTGCACAGGATCCCAGTCTCCATTGAGGTCATGCTCACCCAGCCACTGCGGAGCAATGCAACCTGTCTGGGAGCCACAGTGTGTGCTACAGCCCTGCAATATTCCTCTCTGGTATCAAGTGTCCCTGATGAAAATTCAGCTGGTGGTAGAATTTCCCTGTTTTCAACAGATGTCACGCTGATAAACCCAGTGAGGACTGTTTCTCCAAGAAGCTGACCTGCTGGTGACTATAGCGTACATTATATTACCTGGATAGCACTGTTCTTAAAACACTATTTAAGAGGACTGTTTTAACTTTCTGGGAAAGTAAAAAAATACACACACACTAGAGCAAAACTACTAGTGCCGGATGAAGAGCACCTGTCTTCTACTTAGGCTTTGTGGAAAAAGCAACAAACTTTTTTAGTGAGCAAGTGGAGAGATCAACCTACCAAGACTGCAATAATTAGCAAGTCCCTAAAAATACCCCAACATGAGTAATAATCCCTCATCCATTGATCTGAAGGATCTTACAAACCACCTGGTTCAGATGAAGAAACTGAGGAGCCTGAGCTAGGCAGTCTACCCAAAGTCACACAGTAACTGCAGCCTGGTACTGGATACCCAAGAGGCAGATTTACTCTGAAGTTTATTGCATCTTCTTTATATTTTGTTCTTCTTGAACATAGCATTTAGTTAGCAAAAAGGTATTTACTGCTCACTGGAAGGATACATGATTACTCAGCAACTTGCATCACTGCATGTTTTTACTGTTTATTTCAGTCGTGCAAGTTACAAGAGCTGTTGCTTTTGGCAAGGCAATAAAAAAGCTCCCATCGTGCACAGGTTCAGCCCCCACATTTGTCAAATCTATTAGAAGATAGATTCTGTCATTTACAGCACTTTTCATCTTGTGTAGCCCTAAACACCAGCAGCTGGATTGAGATTGCCTTTTCAAAGTTCACAAGGGACTTTTACTGCTGTCAGATCTAAGCAAGACTTAAAAACTATTGCTCAAAGCAAGATTTATTGGACGGCTAGCATCTGGTGACAAATGTTGAAGGAAGAACAAAATCCTTTGTATTGTGGGGTTTCTTGACCTGCCTGTTTATTAATGTTCATCTTTCCTCATAACTCAAAAGCACAGCTTTGTGCTTCTGATGCACCCTATGGAAACAAATAAAATGCTGCTGCTGCTTCTGCTTGTCCACATCAGAAAAATCAGCTCATTAAAATGTTAGTGTGGAAGTTGCCAGTAACTACACTGCATTGCTTTCCCTATTCAAACTCAACTAACAAATCTCTACCAGCTCCACAAAAGAACTGATGTGTCTTCCAGGAGTTAAAAGATGACATATTTCTAATTTCTCTTCGTTTTCTATCTAAAAGCTCTGACTTCTGTCACAGACAGGGACACTATGCAAGAGTTTTTAACTACTGTCATTTCAGTGCAACTTCAAAATGCAAGTGAGGGACCCTGGTCTGCCACAGGTGCTGGAAGCTTACTATTGCTAGTGATGCCAGGTTTTCCCTGAATCTTTTCCAGCCCCAGTGTGCTGAAAAAAACCCCCCAAAGACTTCGAGAGATTCTTTCTGGCTGCCCTTATTCAGGCAACATTCAAAATGCATTTAAGAAGAGTTTTCTGCAAGACCACATATTTGGAATCCAAAAAGTAGTTAAAATCTGCTCCCTTGCTTGTACTTACTAGTTTCCCACACACATATTGAGACATTTGCACCTGGTTGCCAATGTGCAAGAACTTAGTTTAATGAGACACCAGAGGACTGCATGGGAGCAGTCCTCTGCGCAGCCTACCCTCTTCCTAACAGGACTGCTTGCTACCTTGTCGTCTGGGCCACGGCCTGAGCAGCCGTTTCCCCCCTCCTAGACTCCAAGGACTGAATTTAGAAGACAAAGTTAAATCAGATCTTCTCAAAACAGCTAATAGGATTGTTGTGCTTCACCAACCTTGAAGTCCCTCTTGTTCTGTGAATATCTTACTGGGAATAATTCATCTAAATAACACCCTAGATCCAATCACAATTAATCCCTTTGTATAACACAGGCACGTAGCAAAAGCTTCCATTATCTCTGTGTTCTTACATCAGTATCAGCCAGAACTGTATTGGTGCAGCACTTCAGTTCTGACTAGCACGCTGCTAACTGTGACTCTTAATTGGCTGCAATATTGCTGCTTTCCAGGTTTCCAATCTGCATGGGAGTCAAATTTGTATTTGTATCGGCGCATTAGGCATAATATTCCTCCACCAATCTCTTCAGTGATAGTCACAGACTCCACTTTGTTACAGATGCAAGTATCACAATATTTAGAAAACAATAACACCAAAAAAACCCCCACCCCAAACATTAATCAAAACGGGTCAGAATTCCCACCTGTTCTATGTGGATGGCTCTCACCCATACTCACATGTTTCTGTGAGCACCTCCCAGAGTAATCTATTGGCTAGAACCGTCTTAGAAGCAGCTAATTCGAAAGTAAGCCACATATACTACTTAGGGAAATAAAACTTACATTGCAACCAGAACGTGATTCAAGAACATAATATTATTCCCCATCAGGAACTGAAAAGAGCAGACACCTATCAGCAGCAACCAACACAACCTGAATTTTAAAACCTTGTTACCAGTTATTTTCAGGCAACCTGTTCTACAAAGACTTGCAGATGTATCTAATTTCTTCCCCCAAACTAATGCTACTGTTTTCAAAAGATGATACTGTGGCACCAGAGCCCTCTTTTGGGCCAGTATTCCACACACAGTTTGCAGGGGGACTCATTGTAAAGCTAAGCACCGGTACAAGGTTTTGCAAAACCAATTCCTCGCACGGGGCAATCGGATGTGTGGTTTGGGGCAGCACCATTACACAGCAGGGTCTCCAGATGCACTGATACAAAATACAGTATAAGGAGTCCCCAGTCCTGATCTTTGTGAGAAATAAGCAGATCTCCGCTCAGAAATAAGACTGAGATCCGATTGTTAATTGTATAGTGGTATAAGCAAGTTTCCTCAACACACTTACAAATCCCTAATAACAAAGGACTTGAATTATTTGTAGTAATTATTGAGCAATTCATTATGAGCTAGCAAATAAGTTTAAAAAAAAAACAAAAAAAACCCAAACAACTCGTTGGCCGCTACCAGGAAATTGGTCAACACAAAGAAATAAATTAATCAAAAATTATCCTATATGAATTATCTGGGTAGTCCTGGTAAATATATAGCCTCTTCCCAATTTTATTAGCTGCTGCCCAGCTCTCACACACAAAATGCCAGTGATTGCATGTGCAATAAATATTAATGGTTCATAAATTAAATAGCATTATTCTTCTTGACATAACACCATTTTGCAAGGCCCCATGGAAAAGGTACAGGCGGTTTGTTGAGCAAGCTCTGATAGAAGAAAAATATGCCTTTGTTTTCGCTTTTAAAAGTATTTGTCAGGATTTATAGGGTATATCCAGAAGGCAATTAAGGCGACATTTTACAGAAAGCTATCATATGCCCTCAAATAACAAACAGCAATAAAAGGGAAGTGTGATCGGTGAAAACAATTTGATTTATAGAATTACATTTCTAAAATGTAGATACTTTCAGTCTAAACAATTTGTTTAGGAGAAGCTTATGCATATAGATAACCCAGACTCTTCATAACGAGTAAGCTGCATTGTTCATATTATAGCAGTGCACTGCTACCAAGGCTTCCTTTTTGGGTGACAAAAGCAAGGCGGGCTCTGTCCCCTCAAATACCACTTCCTAGAAGACAGCAGCACCGGGGCACAAACACAAGCCAGAACAAGGCAGCGCACTGGGGCGTCTGCTGTCACACAGGCATCACTGCTAAAGGGAATTTCAAGGCTAGCCTAGGAGGCACCCAACCGAGTTGTCCTCCTGGGGTTACAAGGAACTTTGCCCACTCCTGGCAAGAAACATAAGGAAAGGTGAAGCAGGAGGGTGAAAAAGACTGGCATCATCTTCCGGGCAGAAACAAGAGTTAACAGCTTCATAGCCTCATGGGGCAGGCCTGGAAGGGTCTTAAAAAGTGAAGAACTACAGTGTATACGGGGAGGAAAGCAAGCCAGTGGAGAGAGGCAAGAAGAGTGATGAAGTACTTAAATTAACAAAGGCAAGAAGTGAATCTCAGGTGCAGCATTTTAAACAAATATAAATGTAGTGTGAGTGTTCTAAGTAACTCCAAACATGAGGTGATGAAACCTGAGTCAGAATTTTAGTTGTGCGGACACAGAGATGCTGCTGCACAGAACAGAACAGCAAAACACAGATGCCCTGGAAGTAGGGTGTGAGGACGACACACTGAAACAACACTCACATTGCAGGCTGAGCCGTGACAAAGACACTGGGTGGTCTTGTCTTCAGTGCCTGGAGAAGAAAAAAAAAAAAAAAGAGAGAAAGTGACCTTTAGCAAGGAAAGGGCAAGAGACTGAATTTTGTTAACTGAATTTCCAAAGAGTTGTCCAAAATGCTACAAGCTTAGCTTGCATTTGCTGAGTGCGCACAGATCCCTGAATCTGAGTCCATATATGAGATTTCCAGAGATAGCACATCACCAGAAAAAAAGAAAATGCCGTTAGACCTCCAGCAAAGGTCTGTCACTACTGAAGGCATTTCAGTGCAGAAATAAGGATAAACTGGGAAGTATCTATAATAAGACACCAGAAAGCAGTTCATTAAGCTTTAGGGCAAAAGAAGAGAGGATGGAGAGAGGGAAATGGACTGAAGGGTTATGGTTTATTTTAAGGTATAGGAGATTACAGTGAGATCATATTTTCTGTGGAGGAGTCTGCAAAATTATACTGGTTAAGAAAAAGGGTATGGAAGGAATTGCTAACTGAGAAGCCTGAGGGACTGGAGAGCATATAAAATGTGCTAAAGTGGGCTTTTTAGTCACTCAAAAAGTAAGCTTAGAGTTGCTAAAGTAAAGAGGATGGACATTTCTGATGATACAGGTAGACTGAAACTTAGCAACTCAGTCAAGGGAAACGCCGAGTTCTCTGCAACTCTGTCTGTTGTTAGGAAGGACCAAACTAGCTCCCCGTGGAAGGACCAAGTCACAGCAAATAAGTTTGATGCAGACAGTTTATAAGCTGTCCATTCCTCATTTGAGATGGGACTTGAACTGGTCGAGAAGTCTGTGGTTTGAGTGAGAGTAATACAGATATGGAGATACTGCTTCTTTCTTGTTCTCTCTCTCTTTAGTACACATGTAATATAAGATGGCATTTGCTTTGTCTCTCACAAATATCGATTCACTACAGACAAGCTGAGTTGGGGATCAGCACACTTGGGAATGTGTAAGGAAAAATAATTTCTCACCTTGGGGAAACAGAGGGGGATGTTAGGTGCAGAAAACATAGAGTGACAGAGAAGACACAGCGGTATATAGCTAAAGGATATCTCCTATCCAAGCTGAACTCACCAGCATATGCTCAACACCAGCAGGTACTTACGAAGGACACAACGCATTTTGCCCATTATTTGTAAGACTTCTGGTTGCTCTGGTCAGCAAGTAGGAGTTCAAGGCCTCATCCTTTCCTAGGGGGTTAATGAGAGGGCCTCAGCTGAGAAATTATCTGTGGAGGCACTAAGGAGCAGAAAGATCTTGTGCGTATAGTAGTGCAAAACTAAAGGATATTCACACCTTCAGTTTTTATAAAGTAAAGCTATTTCTTCGGCTCAGTTAATTTCTTTACAGCATTTCAGAAACCTGTAGGACTGGAAGAGATACTGCCAGATCTGATGAAAAGAAATATTAAGTAATACTAAATGCTAGTTATTTGGACTTCATTTAGTTTCAGGAACTTGACAGTAAGTGACAGAGCTCTCCTGGGGGCTCTGCTTCTGCAGTTTTACCATGACCCCAAACTGGGCACCAGTGCTAGTACTTTAGCAGTTGATTCCTTCATAAATAGAATATTTCTGTTTGAATTCACTACCTGGATCAAAACAGTCATGTATATTCAGCATCCAAAGAATCCCATGTGCCCCTGTCATTTTTTTTTATGATCAGCAGAAAATATGATCTGTACATTGAAAGTAAAGGATATAAAAGTGCAGAACATCTGCTTGCTACAACCGCAACAACTGCCTGGCTCTGAACTGATGAAACATGGCAATATTCAGTAATTTATAGAGCAACAAAGACAAAACAATAGGAGGTTGCACTTCCATGACCAACAAGGCAATAAAACAAAAGAGGGGGGGAATGTGTAGTCAGACCAAAAGTGACATAGATATTTCTGCTTCCTACAGTAAATAAAACATGCTGTGTCAGCTGGAAAAAAAGCACTCCAGCAATGCTGTCCACCTTAAAAGAAAGGTAGCAGCAAGGGAAGGTCATCTGCCACAGCTGCAGCATGTTTAATGTGGAGTTGCTTCCTCTGAAGGAGCCGGTACCAAGACAGCCAGGGTCCAGCGAGCCACAAGAGCTGCTCCCCACAATAGCCTTGCTGGCAGCTCAAGGGCAGAGCTTGCAGCTGGACTTCTGAGAAACACAAAACTCAAACCACTGTTTTGGAAAACTACAAGAAGTTGCTTCCTCATATCACGGCATCGTATTTCTAGGCTACAGACTGACAGAGAAAAGAATTAACTTATTCCAATGTGTCCATGTTACACTGGTGATTTATTTCACTGTCTTTACCTCTACGCATGCCCTGCAAATGGAAGGATTTTTTTGTCCACACTAAGCACTGCTGTTTTATGTCTAGAAATGCTTTCCATCACACAGCCCAGAGAAAAGTCTATTGATTTTGGAGAGTTTCACCATTATACAAAAGCTGGACAACAAGTCACTATCAGTTTTGTTTAAGGAAAAATTTCAACACCAGTGCACGCAATTTCAGCATAAAGAAAAAACACATTAATATAGCAAATACCTTATGGTTTCTTCCAGCCAACAGAAGAGAGCTTGAGCCATGGTCTGTTCCACCACATCAGCCAGAAAGGTGCTTATTCCTCACAGCCAAGGACTAACAAATTATCAGAGAGCAACAAGCTGGCATCTTAAACTGCCCAGCCTTTCCTGCAGCCAAGACCTCACCACTCTGCAGATGGAACGTATTGTCCAAACTATGGCAGGGTTCACCAGGCTAATCTTTACTTTATCTAGGTAGTGATTTGCAGGCAGTGGAAAACAAACAAGCAAACAAATAATGAGATCACAAATTTCCTGAAGCTATGAGAAAAGTAGGTATTGTTTGCATAGTAATTACCCTGGTTCAATTACAGTAAGAAGAGTCTTAAAAGAAAAGTTGGTCTCCTTCTTCTGAGGGCAAAAATGAGTAAGAAACTACAATTATCTTCCCTACTTATTTCCATGAGAGTTGAAGTATTTCCTGTAGAAGATGAAAAAGACAGTACTTAGCATGAAAATAAGACATTTATTTTCAAGAGATGTGGGAAATTCTACACACTACACCTCTAAAACCTTCTGTTCATTGCCCCTAATGTTCAATAATTTTTATCCAAAAGTAGTACTACTTCTTAGATAGACTATCAACTGCTCTCCAGTCACATCATTATATGCCAGGCGTGTTAATATAAACCTGCAGTCATTCTGCTGAGGTCCCTGTTCTAAAAGTGGTCTTGATTATTTTTCCATACTATCTTAGTGTAGTTTCACAGATGACACTGATAGTCCCCATTTACACAGTGAGAATAAATCCCTAAGATCATAACACTATGCATTTTGAAACCTGCAGATGACTTTCCCCAAGAAATTGCACAAATAAATCACCTGAAAGCAGTAAGAGTGTAGGAAAATTCTACAGCTCCAGACAATGTGCAATCAGCCAGCGCACACTGTATATATTCCTTTGTCTTTATCACGTCTGACAAGTGTACAGTTTGACACTGACAACAGAGACTGCCTGTTCATCAGGAACAGGGCAGAATTTATAGAAATACCTCTTGAAAGAAAGCACTCCAGCTGGAGTGCCAAATCTCCATGTCAGCTCCAGACTGGTAATAATTTGTGCTCTATTTTCCTATAAAGCAGCCTTTTCTTAGAAGAATATTCAAAGAGCTTTTGGAGCTGAGTGTAAATGCTTCAGCTATAATACGTCTACTAAAATGACATAGTGCAACTACAGGGAGAACAAGCACAGATGATTCAGGATGTAGCAAAGTATATAGAACTGCCTTTTGCCTCTAAATTACCATGTTAAAAATGGTTTAGGTCAACTGGATGGCTGCCTAGCAAAATTTGCTGCTGAAACGGTCCAGTTTCTAAGTCAGAGGAGCCAGATTCTGATCACATGCACGCTGACATGCTATTGAGAAAATATTAACTATGTCAGTGAAGGAAGTGTCAGGTTTTTATTGAGTCCAAGGGATGAGAAATCACTGCCACTGTCAATGGCACAAACCCCCCATTTTTACTGTTGCTGCCTGCTGTGGGACTACAGATTCAACAGCTCAGCTGAGAGGCCAAGCACTATGCTGCACTTTCATATTCATTGCAGTGATAGCTCCCAGACGTTATCTGTACAGCATAGAAAAACTCACAGCCCTAATGTGCATTATAGTTACAACCTTTACAGGTAACAGCTTTCCCAACAGGTGATGCAAAAGTGCAACTCTGCTGCTTGGGATATTTTGTTGTTGCATCTTCAGGAGGCCATAGGGAGGTCTGTCCTGCCTTCACATGCCAATACTGCCATGCGTAGAGTCCTCCTGAATCTGAATCTGGTGGACTCCACAAATGCAAAATGGCAAAAGGGTTTTTACCTGGGAACAAGTGTACTGCTCGCAGCAGTGAGGCAAGTGGAAGGCTGTGGAAACCCCTCTGGAGAGGATCTGACTCTTGGGAAGCAGCTTAGCACCCAGGTTATTTCTTTGTGCGGTTCTCTATGGCACAGGTCATAGGTCTTACATACATGTGGGACCACAAAGGGGATTTGCCCTTTTGCAATGCCAGAAGGAGTGGCAAACTGAGAGAAGGCAGGAGAGGATGCTCAACTCCACTAGCTTTGCACCACAAGGGCTTTCTGTGGCAAGTCTTTCCCTCTGCTGTCCTGATAATGAGCAGCAAGCTCTGCTTCGTCAAATTCGAACAGAGTCGAACAGGAGGTGCTGACAGAAGAATAAATACGCATGCTCTGGGTCAAATCCTGAGAAGTCACCATACTAGGAGCGGTACAGGGGAATGCGGCAGCCCGCCAATAAAGGAAATGACATACTGGGCAAACCAGAGGACCATTTAAAATACTCAAACCCAAACTATTGGCAGACATCCTGCAGGCAAGGTCAGATGGCATTTGCAAGGCAGCAGGGAGGAACAGCCTCTGCAGCTGTAACCGTTCAAGCAGAGGGCAGGAACCACCCTGGGGGACGCAGCACAGCCCTCCACATCTGCCACCATGGCCCCTGTGAATAGCTACCCCCAAAAACTGTATCTTTATGGCTACTGACACTGACAGATGGCAAAGCAGGAAATTATTGGCCTTGGGACCTGAGCTCAGACTGATGCATGAAAAAAACCTGCAGAAAATCACCTTATACAGCTGGAATTGGAATCGATAACTTATCAACACTACGGAGAAGGGGGGGGAAAATCCCAGTTCTCTCTGGCCTAGTGGTTCTGCTTACTAACTAGGGCTATTCTGTAGCAGTCAATATTTTTGCAAACTGGACGTAATTCATGCACAAGTACAACATGGATTGAGGGTGGCTGAGGAGAAAGGGAGATAACAGAACAAAACCTTTGCCTGGACAGTATTTGGATTTGGAGAAGTTCTGAAGCACCTCCGTCAGATGACACAATTTCTTCCTCTATGACAGCCCAGAAAAAAAATGGTGTCACAAGGTCACCATGAATTGTACTCCCAAGGGGAAAAACAAAGGTTGTCATCATCAATGGTAGGTGAGACTAGGAAAATATTAAGTGCTGCCTTTGTGTGTTGCAATTGTTATTATACCTTCCCAATATGTAATTTGATTTCTAGAAGCAAGTATTACATAGTGTCTGTTTTGAGAAGAAATTTTCTGGCATACTTCAAAAACGCAAAATTCACAGAGAATTGTTTTTTAAAGAAGTTAATGTGTCTGAAAACTCTGTTTCATTTACAGTCTAAAGGAAAAACATAAATACCTTATCAACCCTTAAATTGCATGCAATTTGATGCACCAGTATCAAGTTAAAAATGAATAATTCCATGCCTAAAGGAAACAACTCTCACTTCATGTTGAGGGTCATTTATGCGAGTTGTGCGTATTTAACCAGATGAGGAGAAAAGTATAATACACACTCGCGTTGCGGGGTGGGGGGATTAAAAAAATAATAACTCTATTTTTGTAATTCTATTGAGTTTTCATATTGTCACGCAGACAAATTGGTTCTATATTCCTGAGCCATGCTGCATTATGCCAGGGGAGGAAGGCACATCCCTGCTTCACTAAATTGTGGGGGAGTAGACTCAGTGGAATGAAGAAAGAAAAAAAAAAAAAAAAAAAAAGCTGATGAACACAATCCATTCTCAGCTGAAGTTGTGGGTGGGCTCCAGGATATTTTGGTAACTCACTTGCACAATATACTGCTGCAATGTGCAAAAAAGAAACAATGCCAGCGTGCTGCACACACCACAGTTTTAACCTCCTGTAAACCGAGTCACACACCTTGGCCACACGGTGTTCATCTGGATGGAAGATGCAACAAGTGAGCCGGGGTGCCCCATCCTGCTGCCAGCAGCAGGCTGACCCCCCCGCCATGGGACGGCAGGCAGCACACCCCCAGGCTTCTCCACATGCAACCCCAATTGTAGCAGCACAGGGAGTTGCCACCCTTCCTCGCCAGCACCAAACCATGGGGGACACCGCTGAGGCTCTGTACACCCACAGCCTAGCTCAGGTGCTTGCTCCGCATCTCTCCAATGCCCAAATCACGGCTGGCAGTGGCCCAGGGCTGGCCCTAGGAGAAGTCCAGCTCCCAGGACAGGCCCTTGGCTCCCACAGCCAGCACCAAAATTGCACCCAGGGAACTTGCTCCCTACACAAACAGATGCACTCACTGAAAATATAAACCCATCTCCCTGCCTGCCCTGGATGCTCCAAGTTACTCCTAGAGAGGTCCAAAAGCCCACAAAACCCCATCTCCCGCCCAGGTATTAATACAGACTCTCTTGTACACACGTTTGATAATTTTCTGCAGTGAACAGTGGAACACGCATTGCAAAACGTAAAGGTGAAATAAAAGAAAATAGCATTTCTCTAATGGTGAAAAAGCGGACAGCCAAAGGCTGTAAATTGCTTTACAAGGTCCCACCAGGCATGATGGGTTGCTGCTGTCTTTTCTCAGAACTTAACTCCTCTTTCCTCTGTGAGCCTATAGGCAAGGAAGCAGGTTTTAAGGCAAATCAGAGACCTTCTGCCACCCTCATTCATGCAAGGGACCCCCTCTCCCCTCAGCTGGACCAGTTAGAAGGAATTTATCCGGCTACTAAGTGCAGGTTCAAGGTCCTTTAATATGTTATTTCTTACCTTGTGATAGGCATTTGTCATGGTTTAACCCTAGCCAGCAACTATGCACCACGTGGCTGCTCACTCACTCCCCCCCCACCCAGTGGGATGGGGGAGAAAATTGGGAAAAGAAGTAAAACTCATGGGTTGAGATAAGAACGGTTTAACAGAACAGAAAAGAAGAAACTAATAATGATAATGATAACACTAATAAAATGACAACAGTAGTAAAAGGATTGGAATATACAAATGATGCACAGTGCAATTGCTCACCACCCGCCGACCGATGCCCAGTTAGTCCCCAAGCGGCGATCCCCCCACCCCCACTCCCCCCAGTTCCTATACTAGATGTGACGTCCCATGCTATGGAATATTCCTTTGGCCAGTTTGGGTCAGCTGCCCTGCCTGTGTCCCCTCCCAACTTCTTGTGTCCCTCCAGCTTTCTTGCTGGCTGGGCATGAGAAGCTGAAAAATCCTTGACTTTAGTCTAAACACTCCTTGGCAACAACTGAAAACATCAGTGTGTTATCAACATTCTTTGCATACTGAACTCAAAACATAGCACTGTACCAGCTACTAGGAAGACAATTAACTCTATCCCAGCTGACACCAGGACAGCATTTTTCTCCACATCCTGAGTATTCAAAGAAAGCTAGGTAAATCCGACTTAAGACCAAAATTCACCTCTGAGCTCAGAGCAAGATTATCACGCTATTAGGATTCATTCTGGGGACCATTACACATACTGAGAAAAAAAGTGGCTATACAAGAGCAGAGTGCTCTCAACCTTCTCATCTCAGTGAACTTCAGCTATGAGAGAAGAATGGCCCAACATTGACAGAGAAGAGACAGTACAATAGAAAGGTGTCCAAACACAAAACTCTGTTCCAAAGTTTCTATGATGGTTTTGTTCAGCCCTGTGGAAAATACGCATATATCTGGTTTTGCTGATTTTATTTTCTTTGACATTTGAAACTTATAACAAATTGGACTCAATTTAATACAAGAATTTCTAAGCACGTACATGTGGCATTTCTTTCCAAGTAATTTTCTTCTATTATTATCAGAATAACTCATTACGTACGTGACAAAGTCTCTGTGTCAGTACATTCTAAACCTTACAAGAACAGGATTGTACCAGAATTAGGTATTCCGTATCAAATGCATCTTCGACAGACTCAAGTAAATGAGGAACAAAAGTTTAAGGCTGTCTGAAACTAAGTGCAGTTGTCAGCTGCTGTTTTTCAAACAAGCCATCTAGTACTCACATCCTTGGAAAAGCAGTGATACAGAGCCAGAGAAATTAACTGTATCCCAGGGGCTTGAGATTGAACGCTAAAAAAAAAAAAAAAATAAAAAATTACCTGGTTCTTCCTATATAGAGATTCAAGAAGGTAGTGGAAAAAAAATTATTAAATGCTTGTTTGGGGAAATTTTTTGAACCAGAAAATTGCGTAGAAGATAGCTCAAAACAGTGAAAATTATTAGCATAATAAAACCAAAAACGTGCATATGGTACAGTCAGTTAACAATAAAATTTCATAATTGCACCACCATAGTTACTCTTAGCAAATACCAGCTCTAGACTCAACAAAAGAGCTCTTCCTTCTCCCACTGACTCGAACATAGCTACACACATGAATTTATCTAGTTATCTAT
Organism: Buteo buteo; assembly: GCF_964188355.1. Classification (NCBI taxonomy): domain Eukaryota; kingdom Metazoa; phylum Chordata; class Aves; order Accipitriformes; family Accipitridae; genus Buteo; species Buteo buteo. Next base: position 444,924 of record NW_027439222.1, on the reverse strand, counting down.
CCTAAGTTTGTATAATTTTGGAAAAAAAAAAAGGGAACCCAACACACACACACACAGAAACCCACCCTCCATCTGCAAGGTCAGATCAGAGAGCGAAAGGGTGCCCCACACAAGAGAGCATCTCTGCCCCCATGCTCCCCCTGGCTGCCCCAGAGCCAGCTCCGCTTCCCAGCCCTTCTGTGCTCTATGGCAGCATGCCAGCCTTGAGCAAGTATTGAACAGGACCTGAGTATTCAGTATCTTTTGGTTTCAGCTCATCTATAAAATGATGACAAAAAGCAGACTTTTTGTTGGGGGGAATTTTCAGCTGGATCAGGCCTATAACGTAGTACTGCAAAAAAGCCAAGCAACCGGAGGGGGGGGGGCGGGGGGGGACACATGACAACCCAACAAAAAAAAAAACCAACAAAAAAACCCCAAACACCACACCAACCCAGCCACTATGTATTCAGTAAGAGTACTACATCTATATGCCATCGCTTCTGAGAGGAGTGCAGGCAGAGGAGATCATCATCCGTGTTGGGCTGCAGGTTTCTCTCTGTTCTGAGCACCTCACCACATGCAACGTGTGCATGAAAAGGCGTGGTGTGAAATGGAAAACCCTGCATAACAACATAGTGGCTTGGTTGATACAGCTTAACAATTGGCCATGAAAACAAACAAACAAAAAGACAGGACTGTACTTGAGAAATACCTGTTTGCCAACTTAATTCTTATCATACAGTCAGATCAGTCAACTGCAAACACAGTTACAGATATCTGTAATAAAATATTAATAGCTCTTGTATACTGCTTCCACAAGGTAATGTAGTGAAAAATGAATGTTGCTAACACACTTCCACATTTTCTCTTCTGTTACGGCTGAAAGCTTACACTGGAGAAAGCCAGTTTACTGCAGCATTATTCCTTTTTTCTTCCAGGAGGTATTTTTCCTTTAAACCTTAGAGAATAATTAAAATTCCTCACACAGGACAATGGTAAATAAGATTAGGGCATGCATTTCAAATGTAGCATACTAATGGCATTTTTGGACCTCATAATAAATCATCTCTATTCTCTGCAAGTAGTAGAGAAAATGGATAAAATATCTGAAATATACATCCCAATATATGAGTCCCATAACTTCACTCTTATCTTTCCATGTCTCTGACTTGCCCAGACATCTTGGCATTGTAGACAGAATATTAGCTTTTTTTATACATCACACAACAACCCAATAATCTCATTAACTGCAAATACTGTAGGAATGCAGCAGCCTGCTGATACCCACAAAACCATTTCAGCTTTTGCCAGGGCCAGTTGTCAGCAATAAGCAGCCAAACATACATTGCTCTATCTGATTCACTTTATCATTTCATTTTACAGCTTCTGTTTAGCACTGAGCTGATAGAAGAGAAATGTTTTAACATTCAATATGAGGACTGCTTATGTCAATACACTGAAGCTGCTTTGGTTTTGTACCTAACCTTTGGATGATCTCATCTCTTCCATAGGTTTCTGACATTTATGTTTGTTCTGAGTAGCTGCAGTTTACCCTACTGCAAACAGTAGGATCATGACTGGATATTTCCCTTATCTGATAGGTTTTCTCTCAGCTTGCTTTTCTTTTTCCTTCCATATAACATCAGCAGAAACCATTGCAGTGTTTTCCACCTCCCCTGGGCTATATCACACTGTATCTATTGAGACAACTACAAACCTTGTTTCCTGGTTTGGGGCAAATCCATTTCTCCTGATTCAACTTTGAGTTCAGGTAAATCTCAGCCCTCTGTTAAACCCTGGGAGGGTGAAATGGCCATGTGTATGCTATGCCTGATAAACCCTGTCCTAGTTTGCAAGAAATCCTGCTGGTTTTGCACATTAGACATTTCTTAATATTTCTTTCCTCTAGGAAATCATTTTGGCTAAACAAGGATAACAAATTAGTTTGTCTTCTAGTTTTCACAACTAGTAGAAATGAAAAGAGGAATAAAAGATTAAGGAATATGGAGTGTGGGTGCTTTTATTTTCAGGAAATTGCATAGATAAAAGAGAATTTTTTTCTTCCAACAGACATTCTCCAAATCCCCTTTAAGTTCAATTTTCTGCTGTACTTCCCAGATAAGCATTCAGTACTTCTTGGTTTTAGCTCATGCAATCAATATAAATCAGAAAATTGTTACCCTCTGAATGCTAACTAACACATTTTCTCTTTTCTCTTCAATAACTTCAGGCTAGAGCAGGTACTCCTCACGCGGGTTGCTGTTTGCGGTCTTCAAAGATGAAATCTTTATCATGGACTTTTGTTACTTTACAATCTTTACTATTGACTTTCAAGTTCCTGTGACAATGGAAAGGCTGTCACTTTGAGGCCAGCCTTCAAAAAACTTCAGCTTATTTACAGCAGCATGAGCTGAGCGTGCCAGCTGACTCGTGCCTTATTCCTGTGTCTGTGGGAAGGCTCCTTTTCTGCACCAGATGCACCACCAGCATCACACCAGCCATCACAGCCTGAGGGCAAGCGCAGACCCCCATGGGGTTGGCATTAGTGCTCGCTCAGCTCCCTAAACCTACTGCCAAGTAGGCAGCTGGAAGCTGTGAAGTTTAGTCAGAAATTTTGATGGAAAATGCCAAAAAGATAACTAAAAGCTGCCGAGGCTTTTCTTACATCAAGGACTCAGAAGTTCCACTTACAGAAAGCTTAGAAGTGAGATCAGCAATTCAGGGAGCTGGAGAATTTGATTATATGATAGCTCAGTTATTGTGATTGTAATGGCAACTCCACCTGAGGCTACAACCACTTCCCAGGTCAACTCAGCTGTTCAGGATGTATCTGGTCTGGAGGATCTTGTTTAGAAATAGCTGTTAACTCTTTTGGGGAAGATTTCCACGGCAAGCCAGCAAAATCAGTGATACAACAATATTAACAAATCTCACTCACACAAAAATCCAGTTAAATGGAGAAATAAATGCACACTCATTTCCCAAAGTACAGCACACGTGAAGTCCTCCCCTAATGGATGAGCACCAAAGTGGGTGCCTGAATCATTCCAATGACTTTCTAGCAGAAAGTATCATTGTATGCAGGACTTGGTCACCATTTTCAGTTCAGCACTTGGAAAAAAGCAGTAACCTGCTTTGAAGGGGAGTCAATCCATTAATTAATAATGGGAGACAAATTAAAATACGGTAGCATTAAAACAGTATGAGAAGGAAGGTGTGACTGAGGTACTGTTCACCTAGACACAGGCAGCTCCCACACAAGCACAGAATTACAAACAGGCTAAGGTGACAGCCACACAAGTACACCCTTACCCCACTGCCCAGGGCACTGCACCTCTGGGGGTGTCCCCACAACACTGTGCCTCCAGTGGTGCTCACAAGCTATTTCAGATTCAGCAAACCCCATACACTCCTCCTGCAGCAATTCAGCATTTTTTTGGACCCCAAAACGACTTGACATTACTCTTGAAGCTATCCAGCTCTCCAGAAGCTCTTAAAAAACAGACACTCCACAAGCACAAAAACCCCTCCAGATTTCCTCAGTCAGCCACAACTTTTCCAGTTTGTGACACAGCCTTACTCATCGTCTAGCTACAGCACGTTTTTACAGCTACAATCCATTTAGCTACAAAATATGGGTCCAAGCCACTTCCAGATTTTTCCCCCCAGAGGAAAACCTTCTCATTTAACCCACTTCTCAGCTTATCCTTCCGACAACATAGCCACACTGCTTATCAGAAGGAGCAGAAAAGACAGGAATGAAGAAAACAGACAGAAATAACTCTTTTTCTTCCAGAAATTTCAAATGCTATCATTCTCTTATTGCTAGGCATCCTGCTCACCTCCTCCTCCATGCAAGTGTGAGCACCAGCAAGGGTACAGGTCTCAGAGGTATTGCACATAGTGCTGCTTTATAGCTGTCGTTTCTGATTAAAAGCTGCAGGTGTACTCCACTCGAGCGAGGCTGGATCTCTCTCCGGGACTGCCGTCAGTCCGCATAAGGCCCCTACATAAAACAAAAAGAAAAAAAAAAATGAAACGCTGCAGCTCTTTGTGTTCATCTGGCTCAGCAATGAACATCTAAATATAAAATGTTTATTGTCACTTAAGGTGAGCTCTGTGTCCCAAGCCAACGAGTTGGCATCCTGCAAAGCCAGGCATATATTTGCAATTGTTGCCATCCAACAGTTTGCATTGTTATGAACTAGATTTAATGGTTACACTCTGTATCTATTACCCATTTAAATTACTCTTCCAGCATGTGAATATTAAACACTGGAAAAGGCAGATGAATGCCTGTACAAAACTACAGTAAGAAAAGAAAGATTCTAACAAAATGTTTAATAGAAACAAGTGGCACCCTGACTCCAGTGATGTTTCACTCCTCTCTGCTGAGCCCAGAACTGGATGACATTGTTCCAAACTTGTTAGCGTAGAATCATAGAATAGTTTGGCTTAGAAGGGGCCTTCAAATGTCATCTAGTCCAACCCGCCCCCCCCCCCCCCCCCCCGCAATGAGCACAGGCATCTTCAACTAGGTCAGGTTGCTCAGAGCCCTGTCCAACCTGACCTTGAAGTTTCCAGGGATGGGGCATCTACCACCTCTCTGGGCAACCTGTGCCAGTGTTTCACTACTCTCACTGTAAAAAATTTCTTCCTTATATCTAGTCTGAATCTACCCTTTTTTAGTGTAAAACCATTACCCCTTGTCCTATTGCAACACTCTCTACTATAAAGTCTGTCCCCAGTATGCCAGTAAAGAAAACATTTCCATCCTTACTATTGTCCTGTTTGAGTCTTGATTTATGAGATCTAAATTTTACACATGAAAGCATTCTTAAGAAAATCATACAAATTAGTCCCTCTGACCTAAATGGCAATAGGAAAATAAATAAATAAATAAAAAAAAAATCACATCACCAAGCTGCTTTTGATAACTTTTTTCCCCACAAAAACTTTCCTGCAGACCAGGTGTTCTTCCATGTTTATTTTCAAATCTTTCTTCCGTCTTTCAAACTTAAGGGGAAGAGATTCAACATTTTTGAGCATGATTCCAAGTGCCACGAAGAATTATTGCACTGGGGAGAAAGGAGGACTTTCCACTCAAATTTTATTTTCTTAATTTGGTTTTTTGTTGGTTTTTTTTTTAAATCTCATGCCCAGGACATGGACATCTTTCCATAGACTATTTCTAAAGCTGAGTGCTTGGAAAAGTCCTGTCATCAGGACACTGCAGCGGTGTTCAGATCATTCTGCACTGGAGAGTCCAACATCACCAAAAACTTCCTGAGAAATTTTGAAGGAAAAAAAAAAAAATCTCTATTTTGAAGGAAAAAAAAAAAATCTCTATTTTGAAGGAAAAAAAAAAATCTCTATTTTGAAGGAAAAAAAAAATCTCTATTTTGAAGGAGAGAAAAAATCTCTATTTTGAAGGAGAGAAAAAAATCTCTATTTTGAAGGAGAGAAAAAATCTCTATTTTGAAGGAAAAAAAATCTCTATTTTGAAGGAAAAAAATCTCTATTTTGAAGGGAAAAAAAATCTCTATTTTGAAGGAAAAAAAATCTCTATTTTGAAGGAAAAAAAATCTCTATTTTGAAGGAAAAAAAATCTCTATTTTGAAGGGAAAAAAAATCTCTATTTTGAAGGAAAAAAAAAATCTCTATTTTGATTTTAAAAGACACCATTGTCAGGAACAATTATCCCTCATTTTTCTCATTCTCTTCTTTTGCTATAGCTTCTGGGAGGGAGCTATCCAGCTGTCATTTCCTCCTTAGCATGACACTGCATTTCTTTGTTGCAGCCAGCTCTAGGAAGTCATTTGGACAGTTAGTGTCCAGCCTGTAGAGGACAAGTCCAAGTCTCCCCACCAAGTGACACTGTAAGGACATCATGCTGCCATGGTCCATCCTCACCATGCAAGGAAGAAAAACAAGCCAAAAACGTTTTACTAGTTCGGGTTCCCCTGAAGACAGGGAAGGGGGCCAAGATTGTGCAAAGTTAATCGTGCCAGGGTGCGTGTACGAGGGGTCCCCGTACACGAGGGTATGACAGTCCCTTGGTACAAGACCTGGGCACAAATGTCCTTCATAGCACTGGGGTGGGAGGGAACAGTCATCATTCAAGCACATCCCTGCGTGGATCCTTTGGACTGTACCCCTGATCCCTCCTATGTACCTGAACTGCTCGTCTGGATTTCTACAGCAGCTGTTGACACCCTTCCTTGGCCTCCTCCCAGCAGAGCTTCCCTGCTCCTGCAGGGCTGGCTGGCAGAAAGGGCCACAGGACCTCCTGCCATCTTCCAAAGCAACAATCCCCGTAAAATGTAATGGATCCCAGAGGTGTTCAGTGGCAGCAGGAAGAAGCAAACAAAAAAACAAAACAAAAAACCCCAAGAACTTTCTAGCATGAACAACTGAAAAAAGATCCTTTGAATCACCAGATCTTCTCTGCTGCCCATAGTCAGTTCTCCTAAACTCCCCTAAAAAAAAACCACAAACCACAAACCAAACCAAAAGAAAGAGAAAAAAAAAAAAACCCACAAACCACAAAACCAAAACAAAAAAACCCCAGTGAACAAAGATCCTCACATTCAGCCTCCAGTGAATAAGGGCAGGGAATGAATTATGGGATAGCAGATCCTTCACAGACCAAGCCTGCCTGCTCTCTGCTCTCATTTTATTGCGCAGCATCTGCCTGCTGCTCCTGGCCCAGCAGTAGCCACTGCCACGACGCTACCTGTCATCGGAGAAGGGTGGCAGCTTCTCATAGGGCTTAGAGGCACAGTCTGACACATCATGAAAGTCATTCCCTTTCTTAGTCACTAATTGAAGTTGGTATTGCAATTTTCCTCTCTGACCTTTGGATTCTTGCAGCACGGGCATTACTGTAAAAATCTCCCAGCATTGTAGTCTGACCATTACAGGCTCTTATTTCCCATAACCTGCTCCCAGTGCAGCCCACTGACAATCCTCCCGATGCGGCAAACGCCAGAAACATCTGTGGTAGCAGATTCCCCCCAAGTTAAGGGAGAAGCTGGAGAGTGGATCAGCCTGGTTTGGTGAGAGCCCCTGCTAAATATTGCTAAATGCTTCTCTTCCCTGTCCCTCTGCTCCTGCCCTTGTGGGTGCTGTGGTCCCAAGAAATCTTCAGACAAGGGGTTTCACAAACCCTGGCCCTGGCTACAGCCCAGTCCCAGGGAGCTGCAGGAACACCCCAGATAAATGTGTGTGTGTGTGCACACACCATCCTCAGGCACTGGGACCACCGAGGTCCCCAAACACTGTGGTCCTCCCTCGCAGGTGCTGGGTAAAAGGGTGTTTTAAGGTGATTCCAACCAGTCTTGCACGAAGGAAACAGCCTGGAAAACAGCCTAAACATTTATGTAAACACCATGGAGAAGGGGTGCATGGGTATATACAGAGAGATTTTAATCTTCAGCTTTTCCAAAAGAAATAAGCACCGAAAACAAACAAAACCCACCCCAATTAGATGAGGGGTAAGCTTTCAACACCTCTGATTTGACCACACCACCTAAAAATAACCGACAACCATCACACCCTAGTGATCATCATAAAAAAAATTGTATTGAAGGCCTCCCCAGTACTAAGTTCCAATCAGATAGTTCAGAAACTCAGATTAAAAATAGACAGAACTCCACTTTTTGTTCTGAAACAAGTGCAATCATTTAAACTACTGTTAATAATATGTCATTGCCAGGTAGTTGCCCTCACAAGATATCTGACACCTAATCTATTACCATCTGCTTATATTCAACTAAAAATGAGATGCAACAGCATTTAAAGCTATACAGAGCTCTTTCAGCTGGATAAAAAAGCATGAACACATTTTCTTCACTCCTCTCAGTCTGGCTCATACCTCAAGGTCTGCATAGGTTGCAGAGGGTGATTTTTAAATTCCTACAGTCTTCTCAGAGTTTAAGCTTTAAGTTAACACGAAAAGATAGATTTGAGCTTCCAACACTGCAAGATACCGCTGTAATATGGCATCAACAGTCATGCCATTTTAATCAACAATGTTCCTATTCAGTGAAGCACATTTCTGATCTTCAGCCAAATCATGCAAGAGAAAATTGCATTCATACTCCCTGGTACTGCTGCTTCTCAGTAATCCATTACTGCATTGAAGCAGGTCAAAAAACCTGTCTCAAAGACACTTCTGCTATCAGATCTTCAGAGGAGGGGCAGAAGGGGCAAAAAGCAGCACATCTCCAGCCCACAGTCCCACCAGGGCTCCTTTACTCACAACTAGGGACACTCATGGACCTCAGCAAAAATGGGACAGTGGTGAAACACACTCCCAGAAGGCAAGCCTTCTTGCCTCCCCCAAAAAATGAAGCCAGACCTGCCTAAAGCTGAAAACAAGGCTGTAGAAAACATTATTCTCTGCAAACCGCAGAGAGCCGTGCTCTGCAGAGGGAAAGCTCCCATCTAGCTGCCTGCACAGGCACGTACCTGGGACAGAGAGCAGAAATCACAATTTGGCATCTCAGACAGGGACACAAGAACCCCCTTCCCTGCCTGCTACTGATATTCAGCACGATACCGAGATGATGAAGAGTCAGGCAATGTCCGAGATTCTGATTCATCTCTGATAATCAGAAAGTAGCTTTACCTGCACCCTGGGACCAGCAAGCAGCCAGCTCCTTCAGCACCTAGACATTTTGTTGGCAGTGAAAAGCTTCATAATCTTAAGCCTTTACTTCCAATTCAAATACTTCATTTACAAACAGCAAATAATATTTAAGTGCTGTTAGTACTGGGCAGATAAACATCTAGTATCTTTGGAAGAGAGGCAATCCACAATCTGAAGGAAATACAGCATGGCTTCTTCTGCCTTTTTATTTATTTTATACTTAATGCATTATTATCATCCTACAATATGTGTACTATTTTGGTTCAGTAATTAGGTTTCTTCTCACAGTTGCATCCAGGAAGACAATCTCTTCTGGAAGTTGTCTTTTCTGTCGGTGAATAATTAAAGGAGTATTTTTGGCAGGACATTTTTCTCTCTTCCATCATCTTGGGTTTTGGTTTGGTTTGGTTCTTTTATGCCTAAGCTCTTGTTTCCAGCTTTTGTATCCACCTGTGTTTGCACTGTGCTTAGTCAACACCAAAGCCCAGACATCACATATTTGCAGTCTTGGCAAGTTTTATGAGTCCTGACAACTGTGTAGCTGAATTTCTCACTAATCTTTCAGCAGGACCATAACCCTCAGAACCTCTAAAAGAACTTTTACCCCTAAATTCTTGTGTGCCATGCGCCCATCGACTGAATAGCACTCCACAAAGCACTGTTAAATCTTTCAATTTCCAGGAAGTACATGCAAATTTTATGCCACATTTGAGAAAAGAAAATCAGCTCAGTAGTAGAGACAAAACAGAGAATTGGTCAGATGACAGGAGTGATTTAAGGTTACAGCAGATCACTAACTGCACTCAAGTCAAAATCTCAATGAAAGCAAAGATAAATCTCTTTTTGGACTTATTAGCAAGTGTGTCACCAAAACAAGAGTTCTCAAACCAAATCCCTAAACCTCAAAAGTGTTTTGGGAAAATGTATTTTCCCCCCCCCCCTCAATGTTGCTTCTTTACTTACAGTTGTGTCTCATTTTTTTAGCTTTCCCCCCTACCACAGGATCACAACCCTAAGAGATGCCAATACCCTGACACAGATTTCCCCAAGAGCTTTGGCATTAGCACCAAATGCCACAATGCCAGTAAAGTCATGAGAGTCAGCAGAACCGATAAGCAGTGGAGATCCCTTAAATTACCTTTTCCTGGCACCCTGAACTGCCTCTCCACACAGAGAATGAACTGGGGCGACAGCTGGGGTCGACAGGTGGCGACTATTCCTGCAACTCCATCCCGACTGCTTGCTTGATTTCTGCCTTTGGCTTCCCGAGGGCAGGCAGATGTTCGGCCACTGCCAGGGAAGCAGAGCTTCCTCACGCGTAATGGTGACCTGGGAAGAGAAGCACCACAACCCTCAATGCCCACCCTTCATCCTTGTCTCCCTGAGCGACGGACCTCCCCTCCCACGGCATTCCTGCGAGCAGTCCTGTCCCATTCCCTGCCCGCTGCAGACCACCCACCTGCAATTAGCAAGGGCGGGCACCAAATTAACTCCTCCTGGAGCCTTGCACAAGTGCTTCCACTTCAAGAAGCACAAGAAGAAGCGGGAGGGCAAGACGGGTTCCCGCCGAGCCCCCCTCGTCCAAATGCCTGCCGCTGGAGAACGCCCAGCTCAGCCGCTTGCCCTGCGCCTGGCACACTCAGCTCCCAGGACTGCCGGAGCCCTCGGCACTGCAGGTGCCTAGAGGAAACTCCTGGCCCCAGGAGAAGGCCCCACCTTCTTCTCCCATGGGTCAGCACAGCTGGGGAGGGCTGCCAGTCTCCTCCCTTCAGGCGGTGCTGCCTCGGAGGATCGCTCCCCTCGGCTGCCACTGTGCCCTGCTTTGGGGCCCGCCCTTCCCTGAGGCGATGTTTCCTCCGATTGGCTGCATGAGATCGCTCCTCCCATCCAGTGATGGGTCAGGCGGCTCATCAGTCATCTCTGCTTTGCTCTTGCCAGCTGTGATTGGTGGAGCGGGCATGCCCCGCCTCCAACCAACACCCCCCCACACACACACACCCGGCAGGGAGCCCGGCTTTTTCCCCTCTTGCCACCTCTCCTGCAGGCCTCGAAGCTTGACTGGTGGGTTACCTATCGATCACATGCCTTGCCCCCGCCTCCTCAAATGCGATTGGCTGTCCTGGGCCCACTGACTCCCCAGGGACTGCTGGGTGGAGGTTGCCAGGCAACGAACTCCACCTTTAGGGCTGAGAGCCTCAGCATGGAGCTGTGGGCCCTGAGGAAAGGCTGGGGGTCATCAAAGGCGGGTTTGGACCCGAAAACCGAGGATTTCGGCCCGAAACAGGAGGCTCTGGGCACTACAAAGGATAGGCGCGATGCTACAGCTGACGCTGGGGACCCTGCGAAGGAGGGGAACCTCTTGGTTCCTCTGCCCTTTGCCCCAGGGTGCCGTGTATGGGGCAGGACTCTGGACTCGGGGAGAGGGAAACTTCCCCTGGGTCACGGGCAAGGCTGTGCCAGCCCAGAGCACGCAGGAGGTTGCCACCTCTGAAGACCGGGACGAAGGAAGACTGGCCAGCTTGGCCCTTGCCGGTGCCCCCGCCACAGCAGGAGCCCCCCTCAGCCTGCTGTTCAACCCAGAAAGGGGCTCCGTTCCCGCTTACATCCTCACCTTTACCAAGGAACACCTTTAGGAAGGACTGGGCAAGGCGGAAGCACGTGCTTCCTTTGAGCGAACTTTGCAGAGCGTTCCGTTTGGGTCACGCGCGTGTGGTGGGACCCGCGGGACAGGGGGCTGAGGCTCACGTGGGCTCGCAGCCGGGCCAGCGTGCACAGCAGCCCAAGGGACAAAACCACGTCTCTGCTGGTGGCCTCCCTGTGTGGAGCTGCCCCTGCCCCCTGCAGATGTGCGGAGGCTCGCTGGGGGTGAGGAACAGCACCAGTGGGGCCTGGGTTAACGGGCAGGGGTCCGATGGGCCAGCCAGATGCTACTCTCCGTCCCTCTGCTCGGCCCCTGTGCCGCTGCTGACCCTTTAAGGTCCCCCCGCCATTCCCCACTCGTCCCCCAGTGCCCCCCTTCCGCCCTCTGCCCACACACCTGTAACCTCCTGTGACCCCCTCGGTTCCCCCCAGTGCCCCCTACTCCCCCCAGTGTGTCACTGGGCAGTGCTGTGGGGGGTCCCAGCGTGATGGGACACCGGGAGGGCGAAGCCTGCTGTGGCGATACGGTCGGGGCTCTCGCGGGCTGTTCCCTGCACCAGCGCGGGCTGGTGCTGGAGGTGGTCGTGCCGCGGTGGGAGGGGTGGCGAGGGGATCCCCATGGGCAGTGGGAGGGCACGCCAAGGCCCCAGGACCCCACGGGGAGACCCCTGCTCTGGGCTCTGTCCTGGCATGACTCCATTGTCCCCAGCCCGGGAAGATCTGAGAGGGGCCCCACAGCTGGCAGCCCCCAGCCTCGGTGTCACCCACACGTTGTCTCACCAGCTGCCAGGGTGCTATTAGGGAAAGAACAGATACACTCCCCTTTCGGTGTCTTTTGATGAGCTTTAATTAACTCCGTGGTGCTGGCTGGGGCCAGGTATTGCGGAGGGATTGCTCTAGTGCCTGCCTCGCTCGGAGGTCCCTGTCGTCCTGCGGTCCCGAGAGATCTGGAACAACACCACAGGCAGCGCCGTGGGGACCTGGTCCCGGCCAGGTGCTCCCCTGGCCACCCCGCTCCAGGGACCCGTTCGCCAGGGATCTTCCCACAAAAAAAGACATCCCAAGCCGCAGTATCTCGGTAAAAGTCCTCTGACCCCTTCCTTCCCCATCTCCTGCCTTACCTCAGCAAAGAAAGCTGTAGCTGTCATCCGCAGTTGAACTGAGCAGGAATTCAGCCACGGCAAGAGGTTCTTCACCAGACAGGGGGAGACGACTCCAGCGTTGAGCAGGACACTGCGCAGGGGTCACAAGCGAGGGACACAGTTACCCAGGAAGGCCACAGGCCGGGCCTCCAAAATTCACTTGCGCTGATGCAGACACTACTCTTCAGCTCCCGACGGCTTCCCGGGCACGCCGGGAGGGTCCCAGCGGCCATTTCCCTGGGCACAGCCCTGCAGGAGTTGGCCAGATGCATCCCTGGGGCTCTTACCTGGTCAGGAGACGCACCCCCTCAGGGTGAGCCACGGGGACTTCCAGGCGAGCCCACACTCCCCAAATCTCGAGCAGCTGCGTCCATTTCTGCGCCATGCATTTGCCCAGCACCAACTTTATAGCTGAAAGGAAAATCCTGGCAAAAGAAACAAAGTGCAAAATAAACAAACCCAATCAAACAAAACAAGTCCAAAGAGCACCACCGCCAGAAACCCCAAGAACTCTCAAATCGCAGCAGGTTCGGGGAAGACTGATCTGCAGCAGAGCTAAATACCCCTGGAATGATGCTTCACAGCCTTCCAGACTGCAGCTAACGACACTGGCATTTTCTTCATGCCCCAGACCCACCGAAGCAGAAGAAAACCCACGCCTCTAGACTGACTCCACGCTAGGTGTCAACCAAGGCCAACACCTCATACCTCTTCCCACCAGCCTTTGGCCAAGAATGACACCAGTGCCCGCAAGAGTCACTGCTCCAGCGGGGGTCCGTTGAGGGAGTGCAATGCTATTGTGCACACAAGGGTATGCAGGAGGCAAGAGGACGGCCATCCGCAGTATGAGCTGCGTAAGACCTTCCTGCCTGGGAGCTGGAGTTGCTCCACGAAGGAACAGAAGTAAAACCAACCGCGACGACCGCTTTCCACATCTAGGAAGTGGGGCAGGCGAAGCCCTCCCTCAGCCCCACAAAGGCACATGCCTTGGCACGGGGAACTGAAGCCAGCCCCTCCATCTGCCCCTTCGGCTCTTTACCTGCACGGCTTCTCCACATGCAGTTGTTTCCAGCTGGTCATGAGCAAAAGCTGCCTCTCCCCACCCAGCATTTCACTGGCCCACCTGAGCAGGCTGGGAAGGAGGTGGGGAAGCAGTCGCCTGAGCTCCTCCGTGCTCCTCAGGGCAAACACCACCTCGGAGATGGCACGGGTGATCTGCAGAGAAACATGACCAAGAACCACCTGTTCAGGGAAGGCCTTTTCCCACCAGCCTGGTTCCCCCGCCTGCCCAGGGTGGGGGGTCACTGTCCGCACTTGTCACTTCTGCGACAGCCTTGTGGCTCAGGAGTACCAAACTGCCCTGGCTCCCCGCACTCCTTGAGGCCGGCCCAGCACAGCGCCCTGCGAATCTCCACGGGCACCCGCAAAGGGCACCTGACTCCCTTGCGCCCAAGCGTGAGTTAGCAAGCAGATGCCGAGCTGCAGAAAGGTGTCTGCCGTTGAACGTACCGTCAGAGTCTCCAGAGCAGTCTGACAGCTGTGCTGCTCACAAGGGGAGGAGTCCGTCCCCAGGCGGTCGTTTCCTGCTCTGTTTAATTTCTCCACTAAGCACCTCAGGATCTGAATCCCAAGGATGCTTCTCCCCAGGCTCCTCCACAGCTCCACCGTGTCACTGCAAGGGAAGAGACGTTCACCCCTGAGCCCGTATCCTTGCGGTCCTGCGGTGCCCTCAAACCTCCTCACCTGCAGTGCGGCTTACAATGCCCCACTCACAGCAGAGACACAAGCACGCAGTCTTGCAACACTCCAGACTGCTTGGGCAGAAAAAAAAGACCTGCTTCTCAACCGGACCCCCCCAGGGCAAGGAAGCTGCAGGGTCCCTGTTTGACTACAGTGGGGAGGTGGGTAGTGCCCGTACCTGTCCATGAGCAGACTCTTCTGGAGGAGACTGCTGATTACAGGCTCCTGGTGAAAGCGGGTGAGGAGAAACACTGCACGGAGCAGGAAGGGCCTGTGGGTGCTCTGCTGCATGTAGCTGTAAAGGGTGTTCAGGATTTTTGGCACCTGAATGGAAGAAGAGGAGAAAGAAGGGCTCCTTTACCCCCTCCTGTGGGGCCCAGGCAGAGTCATTCGGTACATGAGCGATGCCTGCTGCCTCAACACAGAGTCCAGATCCAGCTCGAAACCTCACGCCTTCCACCCTGCCTGACCCTGGCTCACATCTGGAGCCCAGTGTGCTCTTGGCAATCGTGCACCTGCATGCACACACGCACACGCATGCACACGCTCACATGCACAGCCTCGGTCGCTGCATGTGCCCAGGCCCAACCCCATGAGCGGCTGCGTGCCCTGTGTGCACACAGAGGACACGGACCCATTTCACGCTCAGCGCTTGGCTAACTCTCCCCATGTGTCTGTAGCGATGCAAGACCACGACCAAACACGCTCTTTGAGACCCCGCAGATGCCTTGCAGGGCCTCTGCAAGCGCACGTGTCTCCTTCCAGAGGAACCCCGTTCTCCAGGGACGCTTTTCCTTGCCTCTACCCTCCTGAGACTGAGTTAGTCTGCACTGCTTGAGCCACTGGTGGCCCTAGAGCCCAAGCGGAGCGCAGCAGAGCGTGAGCGGAGGAGAACAGGAGCCTTGAAAGGGCAGGCACAGCACGAGGCCAGAGGCTCCCAGGCTACAGATGGGCAGCAACTAGTGGCTAAAGGAAGGGCACCTCACAGGCTGGGTAACACCACAGTCGGGGAAAGCAGTGAGAGCAATGAACAACTATGCAACCTGTGGAAAACCTAGCGTGCCCAGCAAAGCTCAGAGTAGATGGAATTGGGGACCAGTGAAGAAAGAGAAGGGTGAGGTGGGTCCCAGGGCAGGGAGGACTGACAGTGACCCCAGAGGAAGGGGAGGAATGGCAAGGCTGGTGCCTCCCAGTGCCTCACTCATGGGAAGGACCCGGACCAATGGCAGCCTTTGGACAAGAAGTGCCCATAGCCTTGTCACCAGCCGGAGCAGGCGCCAGCAGCAGGTGCTAATGCACGACTCGGACCATCAGTAGCCCCTTGGCTCGGCACACAGGCGGCATTTCTTGAGCCCATGCCAACTGCACAGGGTGCAGTGCAACAGCCAACAGGAGAAAAGACGAAGTCTAATGGAAAAAAAGCTCTCCTTTACCTCCTGGACTATCTCCTCTCTGCATTCCACCAGGAAGATGAACACCCACTTTCTCACTGCTCTTGCACGTGGGGGCATGACATGCAGCAAGCTGTCCAGGATGGCAGTCAGAAAGTCCACAGCCTGTGCTGCAGGGATGCACCTGCAAACAGCCTGGAGAGAAGTCAGGAACAGGAGAGCCCGCATCACAGCTCTGCCCCAGCGATTCGGAAAGGAAAGGCAACTTGACGGGACTGTTAGTTCAGCAGTCATGGAGGGGCCAGTCTCTTGGCCCTCCTGCTGTGCCTACAGTGCTGTTTACATCTGGTGCAGCTAACCGATTTGGAAGTGTCTACCCCCTTGTTGTTTGCTTATATACCAAATTGGTATTCTGACAAGAGCACTCACGCACGCACACGTGTGTGCAAACGCACACATCACGGTGTCTGCTCCAGCGTGCCTTAAAGGACGGTCTTGCCTCAGAGCCTCCTGCTACTTGCTAACAACAGCTGTCCTGGACAGCCCGCTCTGGAGACAGAGACTCTGGAGGGGAGCAGGGAGACGTGCAGGAGCCCAGGAGCTGGGCCCCCACCCCACTGTTTCGGGGCCAGTTACCTTTGTTATTTGGGTACAGGTCTCCGCAAAAGTCTCGGTGTCCGGGCTGTTCAGCTCCTCACAAAGGCACCGGATCTCATCTGCCTGCGGCACCTTCATGCTCTTGGCTGGAACAAACAGCAGGAGAGAAGAGGAGTCACGTCTACAGAAAGCCAACCTCTGCCCCCAGATACCAATAAAGGAGAACCCCCGTGGTGGCAGGGAAGGCCACAGGGAAAGCCAGGGCCCTCCTGAACTTGGGGCAGCGGGATTTCCTGAGCCTGATAAATGGCTGACAAACCCCGGGCTGGAAAGAGCCCTCTTCCTCCTTAAACCTTTTGCTGGGGCTTCAGGGTTTCAGCAGCCTCTGCTCCTAGCAGCTGCGTCCCCTATTCCCACACAGGCCGCCATCGTCTCTGGGAGGCAGGAAACCTCCCTGTGACTTCCTCAGCACAGGCAGACCCTGCTGCCTGAAGAGGAAAGGCTGCAAACTCAACCCTTTGCAGCACGCTCTGGGCCTGCAGCTCAGATCCCTCCTCCCTGCCCAGTTTGCTCTGGGCAGCAAATTGGCTTCCTCTCTTGTGCTCCCCAGGAGATTTCTTCCCTGCCAGGGATGACTTTGGAGACTGCCTGGGTAGCTGCCTGTCTCTCCAGGCTGAAGGCAGGGAGCGAGGGGGAAGGCACCCTCTGAAACGTCGGGGACCTCATCCGAGCGAGTTGTCTGACCACCCTCTGTCTCTCCTGCCTGGACCGTGGAGAGGGACAGACGTGGAGGGGGACAGTCCCCAGCATTGGTGACGACGTCCTGCTCTCAGACAGCAGTGAGGGATGGCCCTGACCACCCAACCTCACGCACGCCCCGGGGAGGTGGGACTCGGCAACACTCTCTCAGGGATCCTTCCTGAGATGGGCAGGGGGGCAGAGGGCTAACAGGGTGGGGGCACAAAACCAGCCCAGCACGTTGCCTCCCCCTTCCCTCCACGGGACCCCGGTGGCGCCAGGCCAGGAAGGGAGGGAGGGAGGATCGGGCTGAGCAAGGCTGGGAAGCGCCTGCTCTCCTCACCTTGCATTTGGAGAAGGTAGCCAAGGCAGACCCATGCCCTCTGGTGGCACGTGTCCAGGCAGTCGCTGGTCAGAGACCCCAGCAGTCCCACCAGGGAGCCGAACTGCTTGTAGGGACATCCTCTCTGCAGGGGACAGCAGCAGGAAAAAGGTTGCAGGCAGTCCCAGCGCCCGCTCGCCTCTACTGCCCAGCCTGCTCCCTGGGCAGCGACCAGGCAGAAGGGCTGCCCCATAATCCCAGGGGCCCCGAAAGCCAGCACCCAGCTGGGCAGGGCTCCTTTCCAGGGCCACGAATGGTGGGAATGGGGCACTAGGGCACGCGGAGGGTCCCTACTCACCGTGAGCTCACATCGCTCCTTGCAAGCGCCCAGCACGTGGGTGCAAACCCGCAGGGCTCTCTCCCGCTCCCATTCTTTGGCTGAGGTGAGCCAGCCCTTCAGGACCTGGGGCAGGGGGCATCTCTCTCGCAACAGGAATCTTTCTCTCCCCGAGATCCCTCTCCCTCTCCCTTCTTCTCTGGCCCCTTCCTGGCGCATCCCCCGCCCCACCAAGCACCGGCCCTGCAGCCTTCACCGCCTCGCGCTATGCAGCCGCCTCTGCCCTGTGTCAGGTCTTGCTTCCCTGCTGGCGTCTCCCTGCTCCGGCCTTCCCCCCAGGGCTGCTCTCGCCCAGCTCAGGGCTGGCTCTTGGCTTTCCCTCCACCAGGGCCCACTTCACTGCCTGTCCTGAGGCTGCAGTGGCCAGGCACTCCTGACCCCCAGCCCCGGCCAGATGCACAGCCCCAGAGCAAGGAGCCAAAGCCCCATTTGTCTGGAGGAAAGGTATCCACCTCCTATCACCCACTAAGGTCTCGATTCTCTGCCCTGGCAACGCTTTCCCTGTTGCCCCGTGGCTACTCACGTGGAACACTTTGCAAAAGCAGGCAGAGGTCGCCTCAGCCTCCAGAAGGGTTTCTATGAGGTGGCCCAGATCTTCCATGCCTCTCCTGTGCAGAAGCTAAAAGCAGCAAAGGAGAGCTGAGGCTATGCATCATGGGGGCTGCCAGGGCGTGCTGAGGTGGGATCCTGACCCAGAGGTGGGCAGGCACTGGCCGGTGGGTACCTCCATGTTCACAGCTGCCCTCACACTCTTCCTTCCCTTTTTCATCTGCTCCTCGGAAGGATGGGACAAAACACTCTGGCAGCACACTGCCAGCAGGTTGCCATTTTCCTTCCTGCTCAGAGGCGGCCTCAGCTTGCTGGCCAGAGGAAGAAGGGAGACAAAACAGAAAGGGGATTTACTAGCCCTCTCCAGGGTGGTTTAAACCACAACTGAGTCCCTCCTAATCGAGGGCCCCAAATCCAACCCCCCCAGCCCATGCCAGCGAGCACTGCCTTCAGCTCCAGCAATTCCTACCTCCTCCCAGGCAGCAGGCAACCCCCCCACCCCCCCCAGGTTAAGGAACCCCTGGGGCTCCCTTCTTCTGGGAGACACCTGGAATGGGGAACACCCTCCCACTCCACAGCCCCAGCAGCTCCTGGCCCCATGCTCAAGCTGGGCTGGGGCACACTGGGAGTGCCCAGAGCCTGGGGAACAGACCTCACCTCAACTCCTCCAGGGCCTGAAACACTCCATACACCAGGGAGTCCCAGGGCTCCCTCTTTATCCAGTCCTGCAAGTCCCAGAGACAAGTGCAGAGTTGGCAGCGGGCAGGGACACGGGACAGCCCTCCCGCCGCCCCGGGGACAGGCTCTGCTGCCAGGCTTGGGCAGACGCTGCCCCATCTCCCCCACGGAACCCCAAAGGCACAAAGGCACTGCAGGAGGGACCCTGCTCCTCAGCCACAGCCACCCAGTACCAGCACCCGAGGGCCCCACCAGCTGCGGACACAGCTCCAGGAGCTCGCGTGAAGCCGAGAGGCCATCATGCCTCTGGGGAAACCAGGCTGACGGCACAGCCCAAAACTCCCCCGTGTGACGGCTCCAGCTACGGACACTCACCAGCAGGGTCCGCATCGCCTCCTGCTTTAAGGAGAGCTCAAAGCTGCCGCAGTCGCCCACAGCCTGGATGGCACAACTGACCTCGGTGATGCTCTGCACCAGGGCGAGCTTGAGCTGCAAGTCCTGAGGCCAAAGAGAGCAAAGCACCCCTTGAACTCTTTGAAGGGCTGAGAGGTGGAAGAGGAGCATGGGCAGGGAGAAGCCACAGAGGGCTTGCATCTGGACACTGAGGACAAACCCCTCCTTGGGAGGTCTTTAGGAAGAGACCGCCCATCTCGGTACACCCCAGCCCCGAGGGGCCGGAGCTGGGGCACCCGGGCATCCCCACCCTACGCGCCCTGTGCTCCTACCCTCTCTTTATCTCTGGAGAGCCTCAGGATGTTGCCCATGATTTCTTTATCCACACAGGTGAGCAGCTGCTCCTTGGGGGCATGCAGCGCAATGCCGCTGTAGGTGCGCATGAGAGCAGCACGAATGGTCCGGGTTCGCTCCATCTTCTGCCGCCGCTGTACCTGTGTCGACAGAGATGCCCTGAGACATCAGCCCCGGGACTCCTGCGGCGGGCTCCTGCGGCAGGCCCTGCCCCGCACCCTCGCCAGCTCTTTGTTTCCCCCAGCACCTCCCAGCAGCTCCCCGAGCTGCGAGTGCTGGGGCTGGGAGTTGTTCCCACCCCGCAGCTTGAGTTCTCTCTCTCGGAGAGGGAGGAGGTGCAGCCAGCATCACACACGCTGCTGGCTGTTATACCACTGACTCGAGAGGCCGGGGAGCTGTCTGGAACCTTTCTGCGGACAGGTACCCGACATAGCCTGTCACGGTCCTGCTCAGAGCCGTGCAGCCTGTGCGGGTCAGTGGCGCAGATGAGCCCGGTCTGCTCACCTCCCCAGGCCAGGCTGCACTGCTCTCTCTGCAGGGCCCTGCCCTGCCCAGAAAGGCTTCCCCACAGCCCCCAGGTGGGGAGCAGAGCCAACGAGACCTCACCAGGCTCCTGCTCCCAGCCCTCAGCTTTGAGGAAGGGGCAGAGTGTCACACTGTGCCCACCCCCTTGTCACCAGCTCCTGCTGAAGTTAAGTCAGGGCAATGTGGCTGCGAGCAAGCAAGCAAGCAAGCAACTGCTGCAGCTGCCCCAGCTGGGTGGCTCTGATCCACCAGGTGCCAAACCCCATCCTCTCCAGAGACCCCTCAGGGGCCCCAAGGCCAGGATGTCCCCTCTGAAACACAGGTCTCGGGTAGCTCTTCCAAGAAGGTTAATCTCAAGGCAGCTGCCACAGGGTGGCTGCTGCAGGTGTAGAAGTGGAAAGAAGGCCAAAAAAGGAAAGCCAACCAGCAAGCCCCTCGTTCCTTTACCTCCCAGCCCGTGGAAGCCTGGCGGGACCAGTCTCTGGTGAAAGCGGCAGAGAACATAGTCACCGTGCCCAAGACCAGGTGGAAGTGGCTCTCGGCAGCGTGGGACACAACAGAAATCATTCCCTGCAACCACGGAGAAACGGGGAGTCGGTTCCAGTCCAGGCATTCAGCCGTGGCCAGCGACCGTGGCCGGGCAGGACGTTGCAGCAAGCCGGAAACAGCAGCAACGGGGAAAGGAAGGAGGTCTGGAGCTGGGCCAGGAGCAGCCCTCCCTCTCCCCCAGGAAAATCCAGGGGCTGCTCAGGACAGGAGCATCACCTCACCTTGGCCTCAGACAGCTCCACAGGGTTTGTCTCCTGGAGGAACCTCAGCACCTGCCCTTGGACGTGTCTGAGGTCCTGACAAGCTGCCAGCACCGTCCCAAGAGCCTTGTACAGGAAAAGCTGAAAGAGAAGAAGCCGAGCCCGAGATGCAGTCATGGCCCGACCCGTCAGGAGAGGGCTGGCCCCAGATGGACCCCACCACCTCCGGGAGCAGGCAGAGCCGGCCACGATGCCAGGCTGTGGCCAGCCGCTGGGGCAGCCCAGGGGAAACGCCTTTTGGGGACGAGGGAAAGGAAAGCAGTGAAATCTGCCTGCGTGGGCAGAGTACCAGCGCCAGCTCCAGCCCCAGTGCCGGGCAGGACACACACCTCCTCCCAGGAGCCGGCAGCAGAGCTGCCCAGCCGCTGGCTCAGCTCCTGGCTCAGGCCTACGGTCCAGGCCTTGTCCTCCACGGGCTCCAGCGACGCTCGCAGAAACTGGTGTGAACGGGAAAGGAAGCGAGTGTTCCCCAGACCTTGGCCAGGGCCCTTTCCACGCTCACGTGTCCCGGGATGCTGCGGGGGAGAGCTGCCGGGAACGGCAGTCTCCTCCCTCACCCCACCCAAGCCTCTTTTCACCAGCTTCCCTCTTCTCCTAACGCCTCATGTGAGACCCCCCGGCAGGCCGGACTTAGAGGAGGAGGCAGCGCTAAGGCGCGTGCCACAGCGTTAGAGGGCATTAGCCATCAGCCGTGGCACGTGTGCAGGCAGCAGCTCCTCTTGAGTGGGCAGGCACCTACTGCCGGGGGAGGCGCAGGGTGCTCAGGAGGTGCCCCCACCTCCTGGTGCCTACACAAGCAGCCCCGAGCTTCCTCCCACAACTTTGCTGCCTCTTCTCCCCCCTCGATTTGTGACACCCCCCGCAAGGATGCTATACCTTAAGCACACGGCGCTCCCACTCTGCAGAGGCCAGGGAGCTCTCAGTTCTGCCTAGGAAGCAAGAGGAAGCAAAAGCTCTCGCAGCTATTTAAGCTCACACCAAAGACGAGTCTGGCGCTCTCCTCTGCAGTCCGACCTCCCAAAAGTCCCAGGCCATCAGGCTAGAGAGGGCCTACGCGAAAGCCCTTGCGAGGCCAAAGACACAGGAGGGATCCCAGGGGCGGTCGTCAGAGGCATTGACTCAATCTGGGGAAGGACGCACTGGCCGCAGCAGATTCCCACTGAGCGACTGCAGCTCCCACAACAACTCCAACCACCCAGTCCCAACACACATTTTCTCCCGAGCCACCCATTGCCTTTTGCCCATTTCCAGCCCTTCTCCCAGGCTACTGCCGAGGACAGCTGCTGCAAACCTCGCCTGGCCTGGGGACTTGGTCCTCCAAAGCCGAGGGCTGCACCCCCTCCAGGAGCACCAGTCACGTCCCTCTCCCAGACACCATCCTTGGGTGATGCCAACACCTGCCCTCTGAGGGGACATCAACGGCCCCCTCCATCCCCTGGGCCGAACTGATGCCAGGGGACAGCTGCCCCCAGCCTCAGCACCGGCTCCCTGGAAGGGGAAAGGCAGCAGAGCAAGTGCTGGGGAACTGGGGACAATTGCCCTCCGTCGCGCCAGGCAGCTGCGTTT
The DNA here is from genome assembly GCF_964188355.1 of Buteo buteo. Lineage (NCBI taxonomy): Eukaryota > Metazoa > Chordata > Aves > Accipitriformes > Accipitridae > Buteo > Buteo buteo. The sequence goes on along the minus strand of NW_027439222.1, from coordinate 422,448 downwards.
TCCTGCCCCCCTCCCTCCCCTCCAGCCTCTCCCTCCCCACCTGCACTTTACCTTCCAGGTACTGCAGCAGGAGGGGGATCTCGGTCGCCCACGCCGCCCCCAAGCCTCTGTGGATCCTGCCGTGGAGGGCCTGCAGCAGCTGCAAGGCAGCGACTGCGCGTTCGCGGCTCGGGTAAGGAGCTGCCGCCACCACCTAGAGGAGGGCAGGAGAGAAGGGTCGCTCCTGCCGCCAGAGCCACAGCTTCTCCCAGGAGGGAGCTCGGGAGGGAGCTCGGTGCCGCTTGGCTGGCAGCAGGCAGCCGACGGCTTCACCCAGGGTGCTGCCAGCCCTGAGAACGGAGTGGGATCCCTGATGGGCTCGGGCATGCTGCCTCCTCCTTGGGGGCTCCCGGCGCTGGCCTCAACAGCATCTCTACCCCGGGATCTCCCACCACCCCTGGCCAGAAAAGCTCTTTCCCCAGGGCCCCGCTACTCACCAGCAGTCGAGCCAGCAGGGCCTGGGGAGCCGGCAGCCGGGCTGTGGGGAGGCAGAAAGGCTGGGTGAGCCGACGAGCCTCACGCCTCCGATAGCCCCACACAGGGCTGAGGGCTGAGAGCAGCTGCGCTGCAATAGCGCTGGCTGGGGGGCTCCCCAGGGCTGCCCAGCAGGAGATGAAGGCAGCTCCAGCACGGCCAGGAGCGAGCCCCGGCTCACCAGGAGAGCGCTGCGAGCAGGAGAGCCAGGCCTCTGCGCCGGGCAAGGGGCCACACAGGGCAGAGCCCCTCGTGCCCAGCAGCAGAGCCTGTCTCTGCCCTTTGCTTTTCCTGGGCTCCTGCTCAGGGCTGGTGGGGCGCAGGGAGACGCGGGCTGGCCTGACCCCTGGCCAAACCCAGCAGCAGCACTCGCTGGGGCTCCTACCTTGCTCCTGGGAGTCCATGGCATCCGGCTCCTCCTCCTCGCACCCCGCTCTCTCCCGTCTCTCAACCAGGGCTCGGAGGCAGCGGGAGAGCGGGATCAGCATGCCGCTGTACTGGGCTGGCACCACGTACTGCAGCAGCCTCGGCCACAGGAGCTGCAGAGAAGAACCGGGCAATTCGCCACACTGGCATTTCCGCTCAGCGCGAAGACGAAAAGGACGGTCTGCATTTCACTGAGCCTGGTGCGCTTCAGCGCAGGAGGGGACAGGTTCAGGGCATGGGGGAGCACACGGAAAAATGTCCTGAAGGCAAGAAGCGGCCACAGCAGCAGGACAGAGGGCAACTTACTTTGGTCATCCCTCTCAGAGTGACGTCCAGTGAGCCCACGATGTCCAGGCACAGGGCTCGAATTGCTCCATCCTCTGGGTTTTCCCAGGCAAAAAGGCCTCCTGCCACCTGTAAGACAGAGTTGGCAAACCCCCAATTACCTTCAGCTCCCAACTGATGAGGCTCAGGCACCCCTCACCAGTGCTCTTCTTGCTCCTGTGCCTGCCCCCCTCCCGATGGCCAGACGGACCCAGCTCGAGGACCGGGTCCCAGACCCTGGGAAGGACTGGGAAGCCTGGGAGCAGACAGTGCCGCTGCTTGCCGACTCGGTCCCCTGGGGCCCAAATGCTGCTGTCGTGCCACCAAAGCAGAGGTGAGGAACGTGCCCTTCAGCAAGGCTGTGCTCAGTGCCAGCCCTGGAGGCAGCACACCCAGCCCGACAGATGTGGAGGAGCACCCAGAAGCCCTTTCCTTTGCCCTGCTCCCAAAGCAGAGCCTCCCCGAGCCTCAGAGTGACGCACATGGATCTCCCAGCTAGAGGGAAGGTGCGGCCAGAGGGAATGTCCTCGGCGAGTCAGCGGGAGGCTCGGCCATCCCCAGCTTTCACCTCCTGGGCACCCAGCTGAATGCTGGGAAACGCTCACCACAGGGACTGCCAAACGGCCCGTCCCCTTGCCAGAAGGGATGTGGGCCCCCAGACTGTTACTGGGTGGGCAGGGTGTGCTTTGGAGGGCCAGAGCACGAGAACACCACAGAAAGCTCCTCTAGCCAGGCCCACCTGTCCGCACTGGCTGTGTTTTGCTCACCGTCCATCAGCATTTAAGGACGGAAGATGTCCTGCCCCTACAAGACGCTCCCTTTGCAAGGCGGCTTTGCCGAAGGCGCCCGTGGGCACAGCTCGGCACCACAGTGCTGGGTGGCATGCCGAGGTGTAAACCCACATCATCCACTGACATCTCCACCAACATCGGCACAGACACCCACGAGGAACGGCCATTCGGAAGCGGCTCTGACGGCAGTGCCAGCGCCGATGGCTCTGCAGCATGGAGCTCTCCAAGGCCAAGGCCGCCGGCAGGAGCCCTCAGCACGGTCCAGGCACTGGTCAAAACAACCAGCCCTGGGTGTCCTGCTCTGCCCTTACCAGTGTGCCCGAGGTCCGGCTGAACTCGCTGAAGATGTGCCCCACCACATCCCATGGCCAGCAGCTCTGGGATCCGGAGCTGAGCAGCTCCCTGCTGAACTCCAGAACTGCCCTCCGCACCTGCCAGGGGAGAGTGTGGTTATGACCCTCCTGTTCAAAACCCAAAGAGTTTGCGCCTTTGTGGCTCGCAGAGAGGTGGCAAGGCCACGGCAGAAGCTTTCGCTCCTGGCGTCAGGGCTGGGCTTCAGCACCAGGCTGGACGGGCATTTGCCCCGCAGAGCCCAGAGACCTCCCCGCTCTGCCCTGCCAGCTCTCCCCAGGGAGGAGCCATCAGCCACCACCTGGGCAACGCGCCAGCACTTCCCCAGGCCCTCTGGCTCTGTCCCAAGGGAAAGGGTTTCTCTGCCTCCCCTGGTGGCACCCTCTCTTCCCAAACCAGTTCACCTGGGCACTGGGGTCACTGCACAAGGCGCGCATGGCCTCCACCAGCTGGGGCAGCTTCTCTCTCACCGCAGGTGCTGGAAGAGATACGGAGAGGTGTGCATTGAGGCAGAGCCCCAGTGGCAGAAGGGATCCCCTGAAGCTTCCACTGGGACAGAAGAGCGGGGCCTGACTGGCTTCACGGGAAGCAGCGGCGTAGTCGGAGCAACCCCACTTCCAGAGGCTATTTTACAGGGACCGAAGGCTATGGCAACAGAGAGAACAAGAGAAACAGCACGGGTACGAGCAGCTCCTGTGCAAAGCAGCCCACCTGCCCGCCCACCAGCCTGCCTGTGTTACACGCCCGTGGAGCGCCGTCCCTGGTGTGCCGGCATTTCTAACTGCCGGGGGAGAGCCCTGCTGCGGGGCGTCAGCTCGGCTGGGGGACCCGCTCTTCGCAGCTCCCTTTGGGTGCAGGTGCACCACTTTCGGCCCGTTCCTGCTGTCAGCCCAGCAGCCCCAACCCCTGCCTTGCGTCCCTGGTCTGTGGCACTGACCGTCAGCGCGGGCCAGCGCTCCCAGCAGGCCCAGGGCTGCCACGCGACCGGCCTCACTCCCACCGCTCAGCTGGGAGTGCAGAAACATGCCTGTCTCCTCGGGGCGCATTCGTGCTGCGGGGAAGAAATCGCATTCTGCATCAGCAGGCAGCTGTCCCCAACAGCCAAGGACAGGGAGAGAGCTGCCACGGCACGGCGGGCCATCGCCCAGTCTCCTCTCCTTACCCTGCAGCATGATGCAGCGGGACAGCACTGCCTTCTGGGCAGGGCCAGCCTCCTCGGTCACATCAGGGAGCTGTGGGAGCAAGATCCATTTTAGAGAAAGCGGCATCAGTGCTGAGAGGGACCGAAAAGTAATGGCGCTCTCCGTTCTCCTCTCCCTGGGCACTCTGGGCATGGGACCCACAGCCGAAACCCAGCCCACCCCACGGTGGCCCCGGGCACACACAGAGGTTTGCGGCAGCCCAGGCTGCCCAGGAGCTGAGGCTGAGCAGCGCTGAAAGGCTGCCCTCAGGGTGCTGGCGCTCCAGAGTCCTCCTGCGACTTGGCCGAGAGGGAAATGGCTGTGGGAACCGGGCTGCCGCTCAGGCCCGTTCCAAACAGCCAGGATCAGGCCTCCTGCAGCCTTAAGATGGCACCTGGATCGAAGTCCTGGCATGCTCCAGGCCTGCAGGAAGGTCCCAGTGGAGGAACGCCCTGCTCTGCCCTGCCAGCCGGCAGGTCCTTCCCTTCCGTGGCAATCATGGGTGCAGGCCCCAGGCTTGCGGCAGGGCGCAGGGCTCCCCTTACCTGGCGGCGCACAGCGGTGCTGATGGCAAGAGCCGTGCCCTGCGGCATTGGGGTCTGAACTCCCTCCAGGATCTCCAGGACATAGCTGAGGCTCTACAAGAGAACGGGGGGGAAGAGGAGGCTCAAGCCACCTAAAGGCACTTGGGAATGGAGAAACCCAGCACGTCTGGGATAAGGGGAGCCCCTAACATCAGCTCCCAGGGAAAAGCCTGACGAGCAGAGCAGCATCAAGAGGGTCTCCTTCCTCGGAACGGAGCCCGGGCTTGACAACTCAGTTTCCCACTCATCAGACCTCGCCAGTCGCCGCATGGGACTGGACGTGGCCCTGGGCATTCGGGCAAAGCTCTTCCTGCACACAGAGCCCCAGGGAGCTGGCAGTGCCTCCCTTCCTGAGCAGATGAGCCCCAGGGACTCTTGCCTCCCTCCCGCCCTGCCCCGGGTTTCTCCTTTTCTGCCCAAAGAGCCCAGGAAACCTCAGGCCTCCTCTGCTCTTCCTGTTCCTTCTCTAAGGGCTTCCCAGCTCCTCCTGGCACCCCACAGCTCCCCAGTGCCTCTTAGCACTCGCGCAGACCCACCCCAGCAGCCACGCCAGGCCCTGCGCAACATCTCACCTCGGTGAGCCGGGAGTTGTCTCGGACCTCCTGGTATTGCTGCAGGAGCCAGAGGAGCTGCTCCCAGGTCTGCTCTCGGTGCTGCTCCTCATGCAGAAGGACCCCCAGCATGGCAGCCACTGCCCCGAGGACAGCCTGCTTGTCCTGAAGAGGGAAGGGAGAGGCTCCGCTTGGAGGGCTGAAGGTCTGCCTAGTGCTCAGCATCCCCTGAACACCGGTCTGCCCTTCCCACTGGGAGGGGTTTCCCTTTCCCTTCTGCCCTGCAGAAGAAGGGCTCGCTCCAGAGGAGAGAGAGCACTTCCCCACCCTGCTACCCCAGCCCTCCCTGCAGAAAGGCCCCAAGGCTCGGCTGCTTCCCGTCGGGAAGCCCCCTTCCCCTCGGCCCTCTGCTCGCACCCCACTGGGCACAGACGGACCCAGCGCCATGGACATCCCTGCTGCAGCCCCGGGCGTCAAAGCAGTACTTCTCACCTCTTCCTCCTTGCAGTCCAGCCAATTTGCCACCACATAGCGGAAGACCGGGTAAATGGCTTCACAGAACTGTGCTACCCCCTTGCGAGGGAAGGGGCATTGCTCCCAGCTGCAGAGGTATGTACTGACTCCTTTCGACCATTGCTCCAGGACTGCACCAGGACAAAGGAAAAGGGAGCATGTGAGAGTCTGCAGCAGGGACGGTACCTTGCGTTCACGCCCAAGCCTGCTTTAAGGACGGTCCCAGGCTCAGCAGGGCTTCCCTGGATCTGGATCTGGATCCAAGGGCAATCTGTGCTCTTGAGGTGCCTGGGTTCAAACACCCCACCGTTTCTCTCCTCCTCACACCCATCGCACCTTCTCCTCCTCAACGGCCCCTTCCCCTCCAGCATTTCCAACTGCACACCCTTCCCTTCCCTTTTCCCTTCCCTTCCCTTTTCCCTTCCCTTTTCCCTTCCCTTCCCTCATACTCGCCCTTTCAGAGTAGGGAGTTTAATCCCAGAGGGAAGCGGGGGAACAGAAACCGTGGGAAGGGACCCAGGAGTTTCTCCGTGCAGCGCTGCCGCGTCCCACCCACAGAAACCTCCTGGCCTTCCCCCGCTCCTCCTACACACTCGCTGCAGTTTGGGATTGCCCCGGGCTCACACCCACCACGTTCCCTCTGAGATCACATGGAGGCATCGAAGGCCGCCCCTGCCCCTAAGACCCCAGCCAAGGAGCCGACACTCACCACTGCAGATGGCATGCAGGACCTCGCCGCTCCCCACCTGGGTCAGCACGGTGCGCAGGGCGAGCAGCGTCATTCCCACAAAGGGGATGCACCGCAGGGCTGCAGAGGAGGCAGGGACAGAGGGACCGAGAGGGTCGGTGAGAGACACGGGAGACTGGGGTCCATCCCTGCCAGGGCTGGGGCTGCTGGGCCACGCAGGACGTGCCGGAGGGTGTGGGACGGGCTGCCTTCCCCGGGGGGAAGCCCTTTGGGGAAACGGGGAGGACGGTGGGGGGCCAAGACCCCGCGGGTTTGTCTCCAACAGGTTCCCACCCTTTGGGAACTGGGATCGGGCTGATAAGGCAGAGCTGCCAACTGGCCCTGGCGCGGAGCAAGGAGGCACGGCAACTCCGTAGCCCCCCAGTTCAACACAGGGCGTTTAGGGAGGGGGAGGATCCCTTCTCCTTGTTATCACAGATCTCTACCCAAGGCCCAGGGTGCCATACCATAGCTGCGGGCCATTTTGCCCAAGGTGAGGAGCACAATCTCATCAGGGACCTTCCTCATGGCCTTCAGGTGGCTCTGGAGCTCGGACATGACAAAGTGGAAGTGGGAGCGGGCCAGAGCTACCAGGACGTCACTAGCGGCCATCTTCACGTCACCTGTCACACCCTGCAAAAGCGTCACAGGTTAAACACTCCGGAGAAAAAGGCTGAGGCACTAGGGCAGGCTGAATGACCCCATCTCCTCTGCAAGACCCCTCGGGACAGCTGTGCTCGGGGCCGAGCGGCTGCTGCCTCTTGTACCCTGGGATAGGCGAGCAGTTCCCTGGCGAAATGAGGGAGGCTTTGCCCCAGAACAGCCTTGTGCTGCTGCCCCCTCTCCCTCTCCATGCAGATGCCAGGATCAAACTGCCACAGACTCAAGACCCCCCTGGGACCTCTCCGTGGGGCTGGTGGGTTGCCACGGCCCTTCCTCAAAGCAGGACAAACAGTGTTGAGCTTGAACCCAGCTGTCGCTCAGTTAGAAACAGCCCCGAGTCCGCTTCTCTGCACAGTTCCCTGCCTCCCTGTGGAGTGACTGCTAGAAGTGACTTATCAGTATGTTCCCCGCACCCCCTTGAGGGAAGGCAAAACCTCCAGGGTGGAATGCAGTGGACACGCAAGGAATTGGTTCCCTAATAATTCTCTGTGCAATGTAACCTGCAACCTTAGATGTTAGCAACACCAAGGCAGTTTGGTGTGCTGACCCTAAGAGAAGTAACACGGAGGGTGGAGTGGAGCGGAGACGCCACGGCCAGTCTCTGTGATGTTATCGCAGGGATAGGGAACTGGAACGATAGGAAGGGTAGGTCCCTGCATTGAATCCACGGAAGCAAGGAGGTAAAATCATGGGGGTTCTGTCGATCTACTGCCCTACTTCTGATTTATCTCCTAAGTGCCCTGTCCTGGGGTACTGACACGCAACATCACGTCCTCTGGGTGAACTTTGCTCATTAGAATACCAAAACACACCTCCATCCCAAAAGCTACCCGCCTCCAAAGTGCAACCACCCCTCACTGAGCCTGCGCTCTGAATTTTTTTCTAGCATGTCCTTTTAAAAGCAAAGTGAGAGAACTTAATACCAATCAAAGTAAAGGCATGCATGACTGGAGTCACTCGAGCTCCACCTAAATAGGAAAATAGTGTAAAAAGGCCCAAAGAAAGGGTGACTATTAGGGAAGATACCGTCGTGGACAAGTTGGGAGGACATCACTGCCTTCTGGGGTCAGTCGACAGGCTGAACCTCTCTTCCCCCCAGAGGGACACCTCTTGGGTGAGATTCGAACACTCGGCTGTACCGAGTGCTTTCCCGGGAAACTTAGAATTCTTTAGAGCTCTTTTCCTTCCATAATTTAATGCGCTTGTAGTCGACTGTATTATTATTTGCACGTGCCTTGCAGACAGTGTATTTATCATCGGCAATCCAAAAGAACCTGTACTCCTGTTGCTTTAATAAACTGTACTATTCATTAAAATCTAGCCGTGATAGTTCATTGAACGCAACCAAGCTCCTTAAGTCTGGCTGTGATAGTTCATTGAACGCCACTAAACTGAAAGTACAGTGCGCTATTTGTGCGTCCGTAATCGTGTTAGTTCAACATATTGAACGCGACCGGACTTACAGTGCTGAATTGGGCATCACCCAGAATCTAAGCCTAGCCGCCCCCAGCCCCTCGGACATCTAAAGACAAGCTGGAACGCAAGGGGGGTTATTTTCTGCCCAAAGTCTTTACCCTTTAACACAACACTCCCCTCTCCAAATTCCCTGTCACGACGAGTCCCCAGAGCCTCTCCCTTAGGACCTCTGCTGGGTCTGAACAACCGAGGAACATCTCTGCGCCACTCTGTATTTCCCCCAAAACCAGGGGCAGAGGCAGGCTGCTTGGGTGGCCTTGAAAGAGAACAAGCTCACCTGGGCTGCTCGCATGTCACTCAACGCCTCTGCTATCAGGCGGTTCACAACGCCACTCGTCAAACAGCCGTCGTCTCCCCACAAGACGCTCTCCAGCTCCCGGTACGTCTCCACTCGGTCACCCTGGGGATGGACCACAAAGGGGAGTGATGGGACTTGCTTTGCCCTTGTTCCCAGGGAGCCACGACAGAGACCTGCTGCCCCCCAAATCATCTGCGTGACACGGGCACGAGGGACGAGTTGCAGGCATCGGTCAGGACAGCCACGGGGAACAGCAGGATCTTCCGCGGTGCCTCTGACACGAGCAGAGAGTCAGACAGGGAGATCGACTCCACCGGGGCAAAAGGCCACATGGGAGCCTGGGCGGTCACTCCTGAAAACGGGGGATGGCGGAGGTCAGGGGGAAAGTGCCGGACAAGGAAGGGTGTGACTGTTCACTCAACTCCTGCCTAGATTTTGGCTAACCCAGCTCCTGCTAAGGCCTGGTGTATGCTGGGAGCAGCACCATTAGGTCAAAGCGAGAGCACCGCGTAGGCAGGACACGTGGCTAGAGAGAGCTAAAGGGCCATGATGCAGCCATTACCAGCTGCGGATGGCTGTCTCCGGCAGCCATTACCTTTTGTCTGGCAGTTTCCTCAGAATCCACTAACGTAAGGAAATGGTATAGACCCAGCCTCCAAGCTGGAGGGTATAAAACATCAGCTTACTCAAAAAGCTTTTGAAGCAGATCCAACAGCAGCTGAACTGCTGAGGCTTTCATGCTTCCCGGTGCGACACAGGGGACGCCCACACCGTGATGGAGGAGGAAGGGTGAGCGCTCTCTCGGTTGGCTCATAGGTTCATAGCAAAAAAATTCTTTTTTTTGCTCATAGGTGCACGATATTAAGAGTTACAGATTATAAGTTATGAAACCTTATGACTTGACTGGTGAAGGAGTGAATTCACATGATAGACGAGTCTGGGAGAAGGGAATTGAGCCCCTGTCATGTTTTTTCATTGTATTTCTTACTGAGCTCATGAAATAAAGTTGAAATCACAGCGTATGTTGTCCTGTACATTTGAGAGATCCAAATGGACCGTGGCAAAGGGGAAGGCATGGGAACGAGACCATGCCCCGAGGAGGGGAAGCCGTGAGCACCCTGCGCCTTGGGGCCCAGTGTTGCTCCTCGCACGGGCAGGAGCCCCAGCACTGGGAGCTCCCGGGGAAAGGAGTGGGGAGCAATGGCATTAGTCCAGCTTGAGCAGCAGGATCGGCGCCTGGGGACAAAGCGCCTGCAGGAGGGCAGAGGTGCTGTCAGGTGAGACGCCCCTCTGCCACGGCACCCGGGGAAGCCAGGGGCATGGAGGGGAGCCCTCAACCCCCACCTCACCTCATGGTCTTGCAGTCGCTTTAGCAGAGAAGTCCCGACGGCCACAAAGGTAGTGACGGCCGCAGGGACAGTCCCCGTCACACCGCCTCTGTCCTCAGAACGCGCAGGTCTGGACTGGGAACGCACGCATGAGCAGAGAGCTGCAAGAAAAGAAAGAAATGGCTTTGCTGGCTGCAGGGCTTCGCGCCAGGGAGGGGTGAGGATCTTCCCAGACTGCCCCAGCACTACCAGCCTGTGCTGGGCTGTACTGGCAAGAGGGAAGTCAGTGGGATGAGGGGAGGGAGTCTTCCCCTCACCGCGGCAGTGGGAAGACCACCCTGGGGGACTGGGCCCATCCTGGGCTCCTCAGTGACAGAACGGCAGCGATGCGCTGGAGTGAGTCCAGCACAGGGGCCCTGAGCTGGCCAGGGGACGGACACGGGCTCCGCAAGGAGAGGCCGGCAGGGCTGGGGCTGGGCAGCCCTGACAAGAGCCGGCCAGCCCAAGTCACCTCTGAGCGGTCCCCAGCTGCCTCACGGAGGGCAGGGAGAGGATGGATCCAGGACCCTCTGGGACGTGCCTGGCAGCAGGATGAGAGGTGATGGGACGCAGCCCCCAGCACCCGGCTGGGACAGACACTGCCTCCAGCACGTATCAGACCCCAGCCTCCCACCAGCCCCTCACCTCTGAGCGCTCTCATCCTCCGCATGGGCAGCAGGATCCCACGGATCGACACGCTGCTCCTCCAGGCAAAAGCCATGAGCAACTGGGGCAGCACCAGCCCCAGGAGGAAGATGTAGAGCCCAACCACTGTGACCTCACAGAGGGCTCCGGTGACATGGGGACATGTGCTGGGGACGCAGCAGCACCCTGGGGACCCCCCAGGCCCAGAAATGCAGGATTTTCCATCCCTTGAATTTGCTCATGGTCCTCAAACAGTTTTAGCAAAGACTTGCTCCAGACAGCCCTTCCCAGCTCTGTCCCTGGGAAGACTGGGACTTCTTTTCTCTCTCAGAAGAGAAGACTTTTCCTTCGGCAGGGGACTGATACGGGTGGGGTGTCCCAGGCCCTTGTGCCTGAAGGCAGGAGTCTGGAGAAGAACAAGCAGCAGTGGATGGGGATCAAGTCAGGTGAAAGGCAGAACATTAAAGCAATTAAGTTTACTAAGAGTAAAGAAATGAGTCTTAGGACCATCAAGAAGAAGGAGAAATGTTTGTAGAGCACGCAGATGGAGTAGTGCTCACAGAAAAAAAGTACTATTTGCGAATAAAACAGGATAAGAGAAGGAGAAAAGTACACAAGCAAAGGGGTCTGGAACCAAGTAAGTTGCAGAGAACCAGCTTCTTGGGCTTTATACACTTGTGGTAGACCTACCTCTTCCTGCCACATCTTATTAAAGAGAATATATTTATTTTGCTTTTCCGTTCAGCATTTGTTGTTGATTTTCTTTTCTTGTTACAGACAAACCATTGTATATTTTGCTAATGAAATATATTTCAAGTTGTATAGTTGAATCCCAGCCTATTAATCAACAATGTAGAAAGCTATCTTTTGACTGCCAAATAGAGCACAAACTGCTTGAAGTGTTTTATTTTAATGCTCTATAAGTAGTGGCTAATACTTCAGCTATATAAAATGAGCTATTGATATTTCAGTGCATTCCTATTTGGAGTGCAGAAAGCTTCGGATTTTTTCATTTGTATGTAATTAGGCTCTAAATTTTAATTATTTGCTCTACAAAGAAGGTAGAGAGTAGAGATACAAACATAAACTTTCTCCTGTATCCTTGTCATTTAATTACCATCATTTCACAGTCTAAAATACAAAGCTTTTCTCAACCACCTAATGAATGAGGTTCTTGTGTAATTGAATGCAGGGATATGACTGAAGAGCAGTAACTTCTGTGTCATTTAAAAATATTAGTGGAAAACAAAGTATGTGAGCTTTACGGAATAGGCAACACTAGTGAGCAGTATATTTAGAATATCTTTCCTCTCAGGACCAGGAAAAACAAAAAAAATGTTTTTACTCAGTAGATATGACATATGCTTATATCTGTAACACTTACTTGTTCACCCTACTGAATAAAGCTGTAAAAGTGCTTTTCTAGGTTTTCAAAGTTTTTGAAGTGCTTAATTCCAGCACCGGTAGAAGAGAGTAAAAAAGATTCCATCCTTCTTTGTGCACTATGATTTTGATTGATCACTTGCCAGTAAATTAACACTATACAAACCAGTGGACAGTAAAGGAATTGCATACATGGCGTTGAATGTACACTTTGAAAATGGTATTTTTCTTCTCCCCAACATTCTGAATGCTAATATATAGAAAATAAAATCTTAGCCTAAAGCTCCAGCCTCAGGCTGTGTCTTCAGAGACAATGATTACAATCTCTCTGTAAACTGAAAAATTTCAAATACAATTTTGAAGAAGAACAGAGAGACAGGAGAAGCTCAGTTTAAAGCTTCAAAGAATTTCTTGTTCAGTTAACTTACTTTTAACATATTTATTACTTTGGGGAGGAATTCATCTGCTGGATTTCAAATTTTCAAGCAGGATTTCCTACCTTTCTACATGATTTCCATTTTTTTCTCTCTACTAAGGGATTAAAACAAACCACTGCGGGGGTTTTTCCAATGGATTTTAGACTTAACTTTATTGCAAACAAATGTTACCAGTTATCCTCTCTATCCAGCTGGTTGGTTTTCTTCTTCTAGATTCCTAATATGCAGTCTCACAAACAAAAAAACCAAGATCCTTACTTGCTGCGCCCTAACTCTTACTATATGCTGCTGGTGCATCTGAATGAAAATATTTCACTGTATGAAAAACATATTTTTGACAAGCCAACAGCAATTTTTAAAAAAATTATAAATTCTCAGAATAGTAATTTATCCCACAGTTTGGATTTAAAAATTTGAAAAAGATCTCATCTGATGAGGTATTCATTTTAAGCTCACAACTCATGTATCAAATCAGTTTTCATAAATCTGAAAAAAAAAATAAAAATCATCTCTTTGCTGAAAAAAAAATGATAGACTTCAGCTAAAAGAGTTTTTCAGAAAGTCATGTGTGTCTGTAAAGAGATGCTTACAATAAAAGTGCCTCTTAGCTACAGTGGTCTTGTGTACTTAAGCACATCTACTTTGATTTGCAGCCAATATCCTGATATCAAACCAATTGTCCTTCTATGTTTTTCTTCTACTAAACTGTTGTTTGTTTTTTTTGATGACTGTAAGTAGTAGTGCACGTGACAGAGCTGATAAGGAATCCAAATTTCTGCCAGCCTGTGTCTACATCCTGTTTAAATAACCCCCTGTTAACTCCTATGGAAGCTGACGCAGCTGCAAGGAAGATACTATATAGTTCATTATGCCTTAAAAGACCTCGTCTGACTTGATCAGCTCATCCTAGTAGTACTTCTGGTAGTACTTCTGAAAAATAGCTTTATGGATAAGGACTTCAAAGTCAAGTTCTCAGGAACGTTTTTATTTCAGGAACCTTAATGAAGCATCACAGCTACAGCAGTTGCATGTTTCTGTTCTATCATTTCATTTTCCCATACTTGATGACTGACCACTTGAACAACCACAGTGCATTTAAAATTCATAAATGTATGTTAACATAATACTAGGGATGAAGTTCTTTTGCATGACATTGAGGGCAGAAGACAGGAGCAGAAAAGGGCTTCACAGTTACAAGAAGAACAAGATTTGGATTAGAAGCAACTCAAGCAGCCTGTTAACTCTTGAAGCACAATTTTTGTGAATTTCCCTTGTCATCACTTCAGAAACACTCTCTAAATTATGAGCACGTGCATGGTTTTGCATTCCCACTTTCTATTACCCATTGATATCAGAAGCTGAATTAAGTCTGACACTTTAACACTAATGGAAGGGATTACCCCATTGCATTTTGTCTAATCTTAATTTTCTTCTGTTTAACTTCAGAGTTAGCTATTCATTTTGCTTTGGTATTATTGTTTCTGGTTTTTGTTGTCTTGTTTACCACTTCCTTTAACTTTGAATTCCCCCTAGGGGTTGATTAGCAATGTGCAATTTAATGGGGAAAATGACTACTTCCTTGCCTTGCAAGATTTAGAAATGGCAATTATAAAAAGTTCCCATTCCAGCTTTTGCTCTGAAACCAAGTCTTTGAAACAAAACTCATACTGCCTATCTTCAGCAATATTGTTTTGTGAGCTCTTCAGCAAGCCATTTCTTATAAAATTCACAGTAAGGACGACATTTTTTGCTTTGTGTCCATACAGGGACACAAATTTGCTTTTCAACTCTCAAAAATTCCACATCTTTACAGATTTTAGACTAATTTCAGGCTGCCTGACTGCCACAGTTTGTGTGCTGCCTGATTTGTTACGTTTGCTGCCAAATCCCCTGTTCAACTACGCTTATACGTCCCAGTAGCATTCTTCATGAGGACACATTGCAGGAGACGAGAAACTTTATTCCTTGCATTACCTCAATTACACATGTCCATCCTTAGGTTCTTTACAATCATATAGTATCTGCAGATATACTGATGATCTGCGTACTGGTATATGCAATGTACATTGTTTCTTTTTATAGCATTAATGATACTCAGCTTATCAGATGGAGAACATTTTCCTACTATGATGACATTTTTTAGTGCATCATAATACTTGTGTGTATCTTTCCACTCTCTTCTAAATATCTCTATGTTTTTTGTTTGAATTTCCTGGTATTTTCACATTTCCTTGAGCTTGTTTGCAGTCATGGTTTGAGACTCTTGAGTTTTAAAAAAACATGAGATCTTGTAATATCTTTCAGGCTCTTGAACAGGAGCCGGATCTCAGGGAGCAGGAATGGATGGACTCTCCAAGGAGATGTGGAAGGTTCATCTGCAATAGTTTGGGAACTCCGATAGGACCCAAAGGGATACTGTAAGGATAGTAAGGATTCTAACATTGTATGTTCACTCTCGAGATCTCCATATGACCTAAATGGACCTAAATTTCAAAACAACTTCTACTATATGAAAATGTTAATACGAGAATGCTCTCAGGGAAGGATCTCCAGTCAGTGAATGTACTGTTGAGATAAAGAACACCATCTGGACTAAAGAGCAACCTGTGAGAGATACTAGGCCACTAGATAGTCTCAACTAACTAAACGGACAAGAGTAATGTCCTGTATGTATCACACAGCTACCACACTCAAAAAGCCCCACAGATAGACTGTATCACTTCCAGATAAATCCCTGATGCTTTTGAGATTGACACTGGTCTAGAGAAGGAAAAGAGTAAATAAAATGGGCTAGGGACTAATCTCTGGTTCGCAGGTTGGCAACACAGCAGTTTCTACTCACTTGCCAGAATTTTTTTTGTCCTCAAAATAGTACAGTAACATCTAAAGTGCCTATTGGGAACAGATCCTAGCATATGCTGTTGACTCAAGCCACTCCTGAGAACTGTCTGGGAGATTACTAGGTTGGAGCAGATCAAAACTATGCCAGAGTATGCTAGCAATAAAAACGCATGGATGACTTCTCAGCAGTGCTCGAGCCCTTGCCATTCACTGTTTCACTCACTTGTAAATACACAAGCTAGGTGACCAAGACTAATGCACTGAAGTTGTCTTACTGAAAACAGCAGCACCAAAACTGTCACTGCTTTTCTAACATACAGCATGATTTCTGTATGCCTGCTATGATGCATGTGCTTATACAAGACTCAGCAGGACTCAGTTGCAGTATCGAAGTCAGACTGAGGAGTCTTTAGAAAAGTATTTCTTGGCACAAATTTCACCTCTTTTTGTATAAGCACTAGCTGGGGTCCCAATTTTCACATGTCAAGACAAGTGCTACTTTTCATATGAAGATTTAAGTCATACAGCCTTATGCAGATCTGGCAAGAAACTATAAATGTAAAGACACAAGAACTGATGAAGCTGAGGTTGACAGGGAACATCCTAGCTAGAATATTATCCAGGGAACTGCTGAAGCTGCCGATCTCTGTCATCTTTTCAAAGTCACATGTAGCACAAAAGAGGGCCTTCTTCAGAAATTAATGGCTCCATAGATAAAACAATGGATTAGATCAGTTTCTCAGGAACTCTTTAAGTTCTCTGTCCTCTGCTCTGATAGGTGTTGATTCAAGATCTCTCTGTACTCAGAAGCTCTACAGTTGGATACCCCGGCAGGAGCAGTGGGGGACAGCAGCCAGGCAGACCAACACCTACTCCTTGTTCTCTCCGTTAAGTCGATAAACCTGAAGGAGCATAAAAGTGACTCCTCTGAGAGCAAAACCAGAATGGGATGAAGGGGCCTGAGATTTTTAGAACTGGTCTCCCATATATCAGAACGATGTAGCAGGAAACACTTTCTTTTGATCCCAATTCACAGTTCCTTCATAGCCAGAAGAAATTTCATTACAGGAATTTTCAAACCACTAAACTGGCAAAAAGGCATACAAGCCTTTTTATTCCTTCTTCTCCTTTTATACTTGTTCCATAAAACCATTTCCCACTCTCCAGCTCACGATCTCTCTAAGCAGGAAAGTCCTATCTGCCACACACTTGTCATAACCTAGGTAGGATATGACAAAGTTTCAAATACATCAGTATTTATAAAATTAGAAATGTCAAACTGCAGAAAAGAAAAATAAAAAGGAAAAAAAGGGTGGTGGGGTAAAAATCAGTTTCTACCTTGACTGTTAGGCTCTTAAGCTGCCAGTATTTAACATTAATGTTTCTACTTCAGGCTCATGATTGCTACAGTTCTGCCATTTGTGGATATCAGTGTGAGATTATCTGCCTTTCACCAGCTCAGGCAATCCACTTCTTGATGGATATGATTTTATTTTACCTTTTAATGTTTAAAATGGTGAGAATCCAGCCCTCCAAGCTATCATTACGCTTCTCTTGATTTAAATACAAGAAGTTAGCTCCACTGGTACATTCATCCACAGGAACGTTAGCACTTCCAACTTCATAGACAACCATAAATTATTTGTCAACAGCAAATTACTAAACATAGTACAACACTCTATGAAAGACAAAAAGAATGCACACAATCAGCATTTCCCTTTATGACTATGAAAATCTCTAACAGCAGATAAGCCTGAACTAAACATCAATCAAATCTGGACCCCAAACAGGGTACGGCTTATGATATGTCACACATCTGGACTCGACTATCGAAAGCAATCATGCACTTAGGAAATTTGAGGCTGTTATGCAGAGGTTTAACTAGAGTCTTGGCAACTCAATTTGGGACATGAAAGGTATTTGCACTACAGTACCAGGTGCAGTAAAGGAAACTGGTCTTGCAGTTCGATTCCAACACCGCGTCCGCAAACAAAACAAGGCAGCTACGTGTGAGGAACGTGGATGGAAATCTCACCTGCCATCCTGAAGTTACGCTGTGGCATTTCGTCACTTCTTGTCACTTTCCTCGGGCTTGGTAAAGCCTTTGCAGAGTCTGAAGCAAAGGCCCATAGCTTCTTCCCGTTTGTAACAGTGGATGCCTGGGTTTTGGCAGGTTGGTTTGCTGTGGGGCACCACTTGTACCCTCGATTTGCCTTCACACATGCGTCCTTGTACTAAAAAAGGAAAATTGCCAGTCATGACGTTATACTATCCACAGGGCAATAGAGTGCACTGCTTGTAAGAGCATTTAATACAGCAAATAATCCTTAAATATCTTGATTTTTTTGACAGTTTAGTCACGTGCTTAGAGTCTGACCGCCAACACAATCTAACAAGAAGAACTATTAAGATAAGTAGAGATGCATTTAAAAAAGTGGGGGTTCTCTTTCCTCTCCTGAGGGTTTATCACCCAGAGCAGGCTGAAGTTCTGATCCTGCAAACTGCTCCCCAGTGCTTGAATGCTCACTCTGGGAAACAAATTCTTTGGCAGGTCCAATCTTTGTTTACTTTCTAGTTTGAATGAAATGAAAGCAGACGTTTAGCAATAAATGCAGCATGATGCTCCTTTACCTCATACTCCTTTTCCTCTAATAGATCTGTACCTTAGACTAGTTGAGGATATTCTTTCCCAAAGCAGGCACTGAAAACCACTTAACCGTTTAACTGTGAAACACGTTACCACATCAGGTGCGTGCCGTTGGTGGAGCGGAGACTCCCCGGCCACCCAGCGCTGTTTTGCCTGCTTGTTACTTGCTACAATAAACCTTGATTGGATTATCCCCGGGCTGGCGTACAAATTTTCATCATAACTTATAACAATTTGGTGCCGTGACTCGGATAAGGTTAACTTCGTTTGGAATCTAAACTCTGGGGAGGCGCACCATCCTTGGATGGCCCCGGAGTGGACGATATCCTTTCCAAGACCCTTACCTCCGAACTCTAAATTTGGCAAGCAGGCAAAAGAACACTGCAGTACCCCATAATTTTCGTGCACGAGGATCCGGACGAAGACTCCAGGTTAAGTGAGTATTGAAAGCGTTTCCCGTTCAGTCGGGGTGGGTTTCCCAAAGTGTGCATAAACGAGACGCTCCCGAGAGGAGCAAAGTGAGTGCGGACCCTCTTGTAGTGCGGTTCTCATTTCCCACGAGGGCATGAGCCACGAACGAGGGGCACGTGTGTGTGTGTGAGAGAGAGGCACTTCGGAAGATGGGGCAGAAGAAAAGCAAGCCTTCTGACTCCATGGTGGGTTCCCCGGGGTGTAGGTCGCCTGGGAAGAGGGATGACTCCATAGGGAATCCTAAGGTCAGTCTCCCTATGATACCGCCAGATAGTCCTTTAGGGTAATGATTGCCCATTGGGATGACTGGCTGCCCAGACAGGGCAAAAGCAGAGAGAAAATGATATATTAATGCATACAGGGGTGGGGTGGTAAACAAATTAGAGGAGATCAGGTATTTCGGCCTGTTTTGGGGACGTTTGACGATTGGATATGTCAAGCCTTAAACATATATGTAAATTCTAAGGAACCCTTGACTTTAGAAGAGAGTGAATATGCTCATTTATGGATAAAATTAGATACCCAAATCCATGTATTTGCTCTAAGTGAAAAGAACCATAAAAAAAAAAAAAAAAAAGAACTAAAAACCCCGAAGAACTTCCCACACCTCCTCCCCCTTATGTTCCCCCTACACTCGCACCTGACCCAACCCCCCCCTTCCTCCTCTTCCCCGACAGCCCCAGCCCCAGACTTAGACCCTCCGAGTTCCCCTGAGGAGAACAGGGGAATAACGAGGAGTCAGACCAGAAAGAAAAGCAGTTAGAAGAAAGATTATACCCCTTGAGAGAAATAGCTATAGGGGGTCCACAGCCTGGCATGGGATTTGTGTCAGTACCTTTGAATTCCGGAGATGTAAGGGAATTCAAGAAGGAGATGGGGAACCTTTTAGAAGGCCCCTTGGGAGTATCCGAAAGGTTGGACCAGTTTTTGGGTCCTAATATATATATACCTGGGAAGAGTTACAGGCAATTTTAAGTATACTATTCACAACAGAGGAAAGGGAAATGATTCGAAGAGCAGGAATGAGAGTTTGGGATCAGCAGCACCAACACGGTCCAGGCGCAGATATTAAATGGCCACTACAGCGGCCAAACTGGGATAACCAAAATGCAGAACATAGAACTCATATGGCAGATCTGCGCATTATAATTGTTCAAGGCATTAAGGAATCTGTTCCTCGAGGACAGAATATTAATAAAGCATTTAGTGAACACCAGAAGAAAGATGAGACCCCCACTAAATGCTTAAAGAAGATTAGGGGGGTCAGGGGATCTATTTGCTGGGGACCCCTAAGAAAACAGAGCCCTTGATAAAATTAAAATTACGTCCCCAGCATCAAGAAGTAGAGTTCCTTGTGGACTCTGGGGCAGAGAGATCTAGTGTCCAGTTAGTGCCCCGAAGATGCACACTGTCCTCGGAGAAATTACAAGTAATAGGAGCAAAAAGGGAACCGTTTCAGGTACCACTAATAAAGGGAGTAAAAATAGAAGCTCCATCTCGACTTGGAATAGGATCCTTTTTGTTGGTACCTGAAGCAGAATCTAATTTACTGGGAAGAGATTTAATGATTGAATTGGAAATTAATTTGGAAATAAAAACCAAAGAAATAGCAGTAAAATTGTGTGTCTTGACAACGGAGGATGAAGCTAAAATTAACCCCGAAGTGTGGTACACTCCAGAGTCAGTAGGACGATTAAACATTGCTCCATTTGAAGTCACTATTAAGAACACGGAAATTCCAATTAGAGTCAAACAATATCCCATGGCACAAGAAGGTAGACATGGATTACAGCCTGTAATCGAAAGGTTGTTACAGCAGGGATTATTAGAACCTTGCATGTCACCACACAATACCCCCATTCTGCCCATAGAGAAGTCAGATGGCTCCTATCGCTTAGTTCAAGATTTAAGGGAAGTAAACAAAAGAACTGTTACCAGGTTTCCAGTCGTAGCTAATCCGTATACGTTGTTGAGCCAACTCTCCCTGGAATTGAAGTGGTACAGTGTTATAGACTTGAAAGATGCCTTCTGGGCTTGCCCCTTGAAGGAGGAATGTAGAAATTATTTTGCCTTTGAATGGGAAGATCCAGAAACCCACCGGAAACAACAATTAAGGTGGACTGTACTTCCACAAGGATTTACAGAATCACCAAATTTGTTTGGGCAAGCTCTGGAACAAGTACTAGAAACTTTTGAATCAACCTCAGAGGTAACTTTAGTGCAGTATGTAGATGATCTGTTGTTAGCTGGGGAAGATCAAGAGACTGTTAGAAATGAGAGCATTAGATTATTGAACTTTTTAAGCCTGAAGGGGTTCAAGGTTTCAAAGTCTAAATTACAGTTTACTGAAGAGGAAGTAAAATACTTAGGACACTGGCTGAGTAAGGGAACTAAGAAATTAGATCCTGAACGAGTGAATGGTATCTTATCCCTCCAGGCACCAACAAGCAAGAGACAGATAAGGCAGTTGTTAGGACTTTTAGGGTACTGTAGACAAGGGATTGAAAATTACAGCAACAAAGTGAAGTTTTTGTATCAGAAATTAGTAGGAGTAAGATTAATAAAACGGACTCAGAAGGATGAACAGAGTCTAGAAAGCCTCAAAGCTGACCTTGTAAATGCTCCGGTATTAAGTTTACCCGATACTAAACGACCGTTTTATTTGTTTGTGAATGCAGAAGGAGGAACAGCCTTTGGGGTATTAACCCAAGAATGGGCTGGAAGAAAGAAACCTGTAGGTTATTTTTCCAAATTATTAGATCCAGTTAGTAGGGGATGGCCTACTTGCCTACAAGCTATAGTAGAAGAAACATTTGACTAAATTAATCATTGAAACTAAAATGAACCGGATAAAATGTTTACCATTAGCACTATTAAATGTAAGGACGCAACCCAGAGCAAACACTGGGATCTCTCCTTTTGAAATGTTATAGGGGATGCCCTATGACCTAGAAATGCCGATTGAACACCCAAAGATAGAAGAAAAATTCTTACAGGAGTATATCATTAAACTCATGAAGAGACGGCAAGAACTAATAAAGAAGGGACTGATAGTGCAGAGGCCACCATTAGATATTGCAATACACAAAATTATGCCTGGAGATAAGGTATTGATCAAAACTTGGAAAGAATCATCTCTAACTCCCTGTTGGGAGGGACCGTTTCTTGTTCTGCTTACTACAGATCCTGCAGTCCGGACTGCCAAAAGAGCATGGACTCGTGCAAGCAGAATCAAAAGACCAATGCAGAATTCTCACTGGGAGGCGACCAGAGACCCTGACAGCTTGAAAATTAAGTTCCGAAGAAAAGCGGATGAGTGAGACTATCTTTTGTAAAGATCCTCACTGTATATGTTATCCCTTTGTATGTTACAGGTGTAAACTCTGTAGAGAAAAGTGGTGCACACATTGCTCCTATGGGTATTCCCCTCTAGTGGTATTTGCCACGAATGTTATTATTACAAACGGGAATTAACTGAGCAAGCATTACGTGTGGGAGTATCAACCGGGAAAATTACAAAGGACTCCAAAGAGTGGTGGGATATTTTTGCTAAAGGCATAAACCCTGAGAGGTGTTGTCTTTACGCCAACGAGCCGTGTTCAACGAAGGCTGAAATACTGCCAATATCTTGCAGACGAACAGTGGTCAGAGTGGGGTGGGGAGCTTGGAAAGTGAAGGATAAAAACTGGGACGCATATAAGTCAAAGCGAATCAAATATAAAGGAGGTTCCCCTGAAGAATACGACTGCTGCCGAGAAGACGGTACACCTCACTGCTCTAAGCAACAGAGTAGGCAGAGAAGAAGGCAGAGACGTACTGCTGTTCGGATTAAAGTTGATGAACCACCTCCAGAGAAGGCTCACGGAGCCTCTTGACTTATTACTCCCAAACAAAACGTCCTCAGAGCTTCCCCGAAGTCTCCCATCTCTCACCAGGGGTAAAGACAAAAACCAAAATGATTATCAACAACCTCGGAATACCTGTCGCAAGGGTAAGGGTACACCACTTTTCTTGAACTTAAGATTAAGCATTTGGATGATAAGACTGTTACTAATGCTGATAGGGATAACCCAGGGTAAAGGGAACCCCCACCAACCTTATAAATGGACGCTCTATAGGTGGGAGGATCAAATGATATTACAGCAAGTAATTGCTACCGGGGCCCCAAGTTTTAATCAATCGTTATGTCAACTCGTACCCAGAGACCCATGTCTACATAACTTAGGCTTTTAGTTTTGTCCTAGTTCTCATAATGTTAATATTAACCTTTGCACCTTGTATATTGAATAGAATTACTGGATTGATAAAAAATCGATTAGAAGCGGTACACCTAATGTTGATAAGAAGACACTATAAGCACCTAGAAGAAGATGAAATTGTTAAAGAAACTCCCCTTCTCTCCCTAGCTCGAGAAGCTCTTGCCCAGTTTGAGGAACAAAATAAGAAAAACAAAAAGGGGGAATTGTAATAAACTTTGCATAACCAATTTGTTCATGAAACCTGTTGATTGTTAAAATATATTGATCTCTACAACTTAGTAACTAAGCTGCTTTTAACTGTAATAACCACAGTAACAAGTGCAGAAACTAGATATTGAGCTAAGTAAGCAGGATGAGCCAGTCTTGATTACCTTATCATATAGCTCCTCAAGAGCAGTTTTCTGAGAAAATAAGGAACTGGTCCCAGAAACCGGCCAAGGCCGATTCCGTGGCTTGGATAGATAAACTTGAGGGAGTGTCCCCTTGGAACTAATCGTAATACCTCTCGGAACTAATTGTAATACCTCTTGGAATTAATTTTAATGCAAAGCGGGAATAGGTCATGCATATGTATAGGCGTACCTGCAACTCCCATACATATGTAACACTTAACTGTTTAACTGTCAAACACGTGACCACATCAGGTGTGTGCCGTTGGTGGAGCGGAGACTCCCCGGCCACCCAGCGCTGTTTTGCCTGCTTGTTGCTTGCTACAATAAACCTGGATTGGTTTATCCCCGGGCTGGCATACAAATTTTCGTCGTAACTTATAACAAAGACGCAGCGTGCCTTGTGGCAGGATCACCATCGCAAGTGTATCGCTTGCATTCATCTCCATCTTAATCTGCCGGCTGGCACTTGCTCCCTCCAGGCTGTAGCCGGGATAAAAGCGATGCAGTTTACAAGAAGCACAGCACCGTGTGAGCCCGCTGTGTATTTATAAAAACGGCTACAAATACTAAAGCTCTGCAGGGACCGCTGACCCACACAGAGGCTGTGTTTTCTGAAGAGGGAGTCTGTGTGAAACCCACAAACCCAGGACTGCGACCCCCCTCACCCTGCCCCTTCTCTCCTTCCCTCAGCCGGGCCCGGCTCCCACACCCCCACGCCCGCCCAAGGGCCTCGCTCGCCTCACGGGCAGCCCCAGCCCTCACCTCAGCCGGGCCGCAGCTGGAGCAGAGACTGCAGAGACCAACATGGCCGCCCGGCAGCCCCGTGCCCCAGGACTACAGCTCCCAGCATGCCCCGGGAACCACCAGGGCCCCCGGCAGCCCCGTGCCCCAGGACTACAGCTCCCAGCATGCCCCGGGGCGCTCCTTCCTGCTGCCTGACCCTGCAGGGACACCGGCCCCGGCCCGGCCCCGGCCCCCGCAGGCCTCATGGCCGCCTGCCTGGGGGAGGACGAGGGCGAGGGCGAGGGCGAGGACGAGGATGAGGACAAGGAGGAGGGGAAGGACAAAGGGGCAGGACGATGAAGCCCCGTGGGGCAGGAACCTGTGAGTCAGGTTCCCTTCTGCACTCAGCATGAAAGGCCTTGTGAGATATTGTCCTGACACAAAGAACCCCAAACATTCATGAAATGCAAATCAGACCCATACCTCCAATCCCACATGTAATGAGGTAAGAGAGATTTTACAATAGCCAATATATTTTCAGCCTGTATCTCAAGATAAGATGATAGCTTTTTCACAGACTTTGAGCAATACAAAAACCAGGACTAAAACACCCTACCAAACACCACAAGATCCAAGATAAAAATCACAATTTTTGCTGGGTAACATCAACACCACCTTTTTTCTTTCCTTCTTGAAAGACTTCCATTCTTCTACCGATTTTAGTATTTTCCCATGAAACAAAAGTGTTCTAGATGCTTGTCTTATAAAAAGGCTTTAGTGAATAACTCTAGTTTTAAAGACTACAACCAAATGATCTTTTTCTTCTTTCCTGCTGAGATTCCTGACTTTTGTAAGCCTCTGGATTTCATCTCTACTGCAGGAGAACAATAAAAAACGTCTTGCTTATGAGTTTTTAAAATGTGAAATGCAAGTACAAGATGAATAGAATTTTGAACACACACTATTACACTATGAGCGATTACCCACAAAAAGTAGGGAACACATACAAATGCTTAGGCGTTTAAGATGATTGCTACCCCTGTCTCACAAAGCCGTTTTTTTCCTGCTGCTTTATTCCACATTCCCTTGGTTGTAAGTTAGTTCGGTGCATCCTTCTTTTCACTGTAGCTGTTTTCTTCCTTCAGAAATGAAGGGAAAAAACCTATGTATGTTCTTTCTGTTTATCCATCGGTAACATACCTATAGCTCCTCTGCTAATTTTTTTTAAACTTTTTTTGCCTTGAATTCACTTAAAGTGTATATTCCATATAAACCCCATTTTCCCTTTATAAACTATAAATAACTGCTATATCAAATCTTGTTGACTGGGTATATGGATTTCTGATATTTTGGTTTATGAAACAAAAGCAGCCACCTGAAAACTTCACAGTGTTTCATGTCTAATTGCCTGAGTTATTTAACTGTCACCTCACTTCACTTGCTTCAGGAATGATACGTGAGGATGTACTTACTGATTAAAATGACAATTAAGGTAGGTTACCATCACATATCTGTACGAAACTTTGAACATGCTGTGTTTCTCAGCTTTTACAAATGCTGCTATATTTACATGCAACATAGCTGAAATTTGACCATGAAAAATGTATCCCTCACACATAACAATACAAAGTGTTGAGTGAGGCACATTAAAACAAAGATGTGTTCACCTAATTCTAACGTCTTTATAGTTTAAAAATCACCTACTAAAAAGCTATGAATGTTTTGCCTGTGAATACAAGAATTAGCTGCTTTTTTTTCCTCCAAAGAAAGCAACAGGCCTGCCTGCCAGTTTCCGGGCAATTGCAGTTGGTATTTGAACAAGCTTTCTCCTTCTGAATACAAAAGAACAATTAACTTGAAATCTAGAAGTGAGACTAGAGTAAGGGGGTATATACCCACTACAATCTATTGCAAAGCCATCTGCAAGGTTCCACATGAGATGATTGTTTTGTACAGAACAAAAAATAAATAAACAAAAAAGCACACGCAGCATTCACTTCACCTCCAGACTTCTAAGTGAAAAGATGTATGTAACCTGGGATGCAGTGAACTATCTAAGGGAAATCGGGCCTGATAATCAACCTCTTTCATGTTTGTCTTACAAAAGCAAGGCTTATCTTTCTATTTGTTTGACAGACCCCAATTAGAATGAGTCCCGATTTTAACATGAGTTCTGCAGAACAAAACTCCAGGTAGTTGGGTGTTTGTATTGCAATTCTCACTCCAGATCAGCCCTCTTCTATTTATTGAGGAGCAGGTGCTGAGAGAGAAAGCAAACTGTCTTGCCTTGTTTGGAACAACAACACCATCCTTAGCAATGATGTACCTTCATGAGTAAATTGACTCATGTGGGTAACTTCTAACTTGGCTGCATAATTATGCAAGCAACTTCATGGGATTAGTGGCATAAGTAAGTGCTCACTAGAGTAACAAAAAGGGCTTCATACATTAACATTGTTTTTCTTTCCCTTCAATGTAAGGCTCCTGTAACTTGTAATGCAACACAACAGCAAGCAAACATCAAGAAAAAAAACCAAAACAAACAGAAAACCCCAAATATGGGCTAACTTAACAGAGCATGCAGGCAGTAAAACTTCTTACTCAGAATCATCCTGGCAAGACGGCCATTCTGTAGGATGAGCTAGCATGAACTGTCCAAAGAGTAACCGCAGTGTGCACTGTTGCTATCCTAGCAGGAACTCTGCTGCACACAGTGAATTTTTCCTGCTGGAAAATGTCAGTTGTATCCCAAAACATGGTGTTTTCGTTTTGGTTTTTTCCTTCATGGATGTGTAAGTACTTTACCAAAAAAACCTGTACTCAGTAGTTTATCGTATTTAGTTCACATCCCACATTTCTCATGTCGTTAGAGCTTATGGGACTGTTATTTACTCACAAAAGCCTACTGAAGTGATGTTAACCTGTACACTGTAGTGCATTGCTTCTACTTCTGAAGACAAAGTCCAAATAAAAGGCAGGAATGCCCTTCATTGCAGAGGAAAAAATACAGCTGCCACAGTGATTCCTTCTGTTGCTCCTGATGCTGTATATATTAACATCAACATCTGCTGACATTGGCAAAGAGCAACATGGAACTAGACTTACCATCAAGAAATCATGTTTTTGTGTGATAAATAGGCAGCAGCAGCTGTTTTTACAGCTGGGAGATTTCATCTAACTGCGGGACCAGACACAGTCACTTCTTGGACATTCCAGATTGTCTTGAACAGTGCTAGAATGAACAGAGAACAGAAAGAAATGCTGAAATTGCAACTTTTCTTATGGTAAGTTGCAGTAGTATTGGCATTCTTCTGAGTCTTCTTCCACGTGCTGCCCAATTCTTTTTTTGTGTGCTGTACTATGAGAATGTCTTCAAGGCACCTTGATAAAGGACATGCTCAGGACTACACTTCTCTCAGATTCTGTGCTTGACTGCTTCCTCTGTGTTCCCGACCAGTTAAGTTCTCAAGGTTATACCCCAGCTTCATCCCACTGGCCCAGAATAGGAGAACCACAAATTACAGTAACTTTTCTGGGTATGACGGGAACAGGCAGCCCCACGCTCACCGTGCAGCTCATCTCCACACATTTTCTTGACACGCTTTTCTGACTGCAGCACCATGAGCGCTTGGAAAGCCTCTCCTGCTTGTTTTGCCTGCCAACAAACCACTTCAAAGACTTCAGCCCTCTGTTGTCTGCTCACATGCTACCCCACGGGATGGCCACGTGCTTGTACCTGTAATGCACTCACAGAAGAGGATCGAGAGGGCTGTGAAAGTGGTACCAGCTGCAGGTGAAATGACTTATGTAAGGGATTTTTCTATTTGGAGAAGATCATAAAACAATAATATTTTGGGCTACCAATAAAAAGACAGTTTTGTGATAAAATAGGAAGTTTTAGGCTCCCTTCCTCCCTCCAAACAGTGAGCAGCAGCCTCTAGACAGGAGCATGGAATAGTCCTGACCAGAGTCAGCATTGCATCACATGGACCTGGTCTAAAATAGCTCTAACAAAATCCCAGCCTCAGAGGAGAAAGCAGCAGCAGCAGCAAAGATAAATCCTGTGATTATAACCAGAGTGAGGTTGTAAAGTCAGTATCTCTCTTCAGGAAAGTGACCATTAAGACTATGGCTTCAGTTTCTGTCCTGGGGCCTTTTCAAGCTGGTTAGGTCATTGTTTTAGAAGTTTGAGGTTTATTCAGGAAGAGATCAATTCACGAATGGATCATATATTTTAGCTGATCAAGAGAATAAATGGCACATGGCTATGTCTGTTAGTGTGTGAGCCCATGTCCGTAGAAGCCCCGTCGACAGCTTCACCAAGATTACCTTCTCACAAGGCCATTCTTCAATGACCTTCAGACGGTTCAAAATACACAGCCTATCTTAATGCCACTATCCAGGAGAGGATGTTTGTCCCAGCTAGTGTTGCATGGTCTGAGAGCTGTCTTTCTCAGGGACGAATCGTCTAGGGTGAAAGTGGTTTTCGTCTTAATGAGGGCAGAGCAAAAGTGTGATGCTGCACAGACTCTCCCTCTCGTGGGGAGGGAGGTCCATATTGGTGTCTGGGTCCAGACCATGACATTCCCTTTCTCTTGCAGTGTGAAGTGTTGAGGCACACAGAGCAATGCAGAAAGCACAAAACACCAAGTTGCCGTTACCAAGTTGGAAACTGTATCTGCACCCTATCAGCATGGTCATCTTCTTTCTCACTGTCCCATGCCAAGAGAGAGCCTCCCCAATTTGACCACTGCTTTGGCTAGAGAAAACCCACACAATTCTAATCCTCATCGCAGTGGCACAGGGAGATGTGCATGAAGGGCGGGAATGGGAAGGGTGCTACATAGACAAGCAAGGGGAATCCAGGGATAGCCACACACTTGTGACTAAGACACAGTGGCTTAGGGAAATGCACAGTTCTGGGGCATGAAGGTCCTAGCAAGAAAGACTGCAGAAGTCCCAAGCCCTTCCCCTCTGCTCTGTCGAGCCCTGGGCTCCCCAGTGCCAGGCAGAGACGGCCACATTGGAAAGAACTCTCCCCCCAGTGCCCCTCCCACTTTCCGTTGGGCTTAGAATGTTGGTCGTTGGGCTTAGAATGTTGGTCGTTGGGCTTAGAATGTTGGTCGCTGGGCTCGGAATGTTGGTCAGTTGGAGCCCACGGCCGCCAGAGACAGCAGCACGGAGCTGTGCTGGCACGCAGGAGCGCTGGGAGGAGGCAGGATCTGACCGAGCGGCACCGAACCGGCACCGGCACCTCGCCTCCCATCCCCGCTGTCGCCGACTGGCCCGCGTCCTCGGTCCACGGCGAGGGTCCTCCTCTCCCGGGCAGGATGGGCCAGGCCAACTGCTGCTGCGGCTCCAGGTGAGCTCTCCCTGTGCCTCGGGGGCACGGCCGGGACCCGCGGTGGCAGCGGCCTTTCTCATGCCCGCCGCTCTCTGCTCTGCAGGGAGGCTCTCGCCGACGCCGAGGCGGTGCTGAGCGCGGACGTGCGGCTGACCCGGGGCCGCAAGAGGAGCGAGAGACGCCTTCTCCTCCTCCAGGAGGAACTGGTGATCGCCAAGTTGCAGTAAGACCCTCAGAGCCCAGCTGCCTTTCCCCCAGCCCTGGCCCTGGCCCCAGCCCCGGGACACCCCGGCCCCAGCCCCAGGCCCCGGCCCCTTGGTGCTGGATGCGCCCATCGATGTCTGTCCCAAGGGCAGGTGGGGGACAGGGCTCGGCCCGGGGGGACCCCGAGGAGGACACCCCCAGCTCACCGCCTGCCTCTCCTCTCTGCTCTCTGCAGACGCGGCACCAGCCTGCGCCCACAGCTCCGCCTGGCCCTGGACCAGCTGTGGGTGCTGAGCAGCAGAAAGGAGGCAGCAGGGGAGGAAAAAGAGGAGGAGGAAGGCGGCGACGAGGACATCCTCATCCTCGTCTGGCCCACCGGCTCATGCGTTGTCGCCTTTGGGTGAGTCGTGGTGCCACATCCCGTGGCTGGGTGGGAGAGGTTCCCAACCGTGCCCAGAAGAGAAGGGCAAAAGTCCTGCTCTGGCAGGACACAGGGAGCCAGGGCTTGGGCAGAGTCCCTGTCCTGCCCCACGGGGCTTCTTCGTCCTGCCCCTCTGTCCTTCCCCACGGCGCAGGGCTACACAGAAACACGCCTCTGCCCACGGGCTTTGAAGCAGCGGGGCCTGACGCTGGTTCTCCTCTCTTTCTGCAGCTCCCAGGCGCTGAAGGAGCTGTGGGTGGGCACGCTGCTGGGGTAAGCCAAAGGGGGATGCTCCAGGCGCAGCCTGATGGGAGAACACAGCTCCCCAGCTGGGGAGAGGTGCCCTCGCAGCTGCCAGGAGCTCTCGGGGAGAGCTGCCTGACAGGAGAGAAGGGGCAGCTCGGGGCTCAGCCAGCTCTCTCCCTGTCCCTTCCCGGTCCACAGGACACCAGAAGGAGCAAAGCAAGCCCGGGTGACCCATCTCCCCTCCCTCAAACCCCTGGAGAAGCAGCTGAGCCGCCGCCACGCCGTGAGTGTCTCCCCAATCTGGGCTCTGTCCCCGAGCCCTGGTCCTCCAGCCGAGCAAGCGGCAGAGGCATCGCTGCTCACCTTCCTCCGCTCCTTCTCTCTTGCCCAGTGGAGGACATTCAGCGCCGGGAGCCTGGAGAGGCTGATCGAGGGCCAGGCAGAGGTGAGAACGGCTGCCTTTCGCCCACCTCTGGCTGTGCCGGCATGTGCGGCAAGTGGGGAGAGGTTGTGGGGAGGGTCTCATGGTGCCACTCGGGGAGTGGAGAGGGTTGGGGAGCCACCAGGAATGCCAGCACATCCTCACTGGTGGCACTGGGGGGAATCCTGCCATGCAGGGCAGAGAGCCCCACAGGGCACAGGGTCCCAGCTCTGCTGCGCTCAGGCTGCTGGTGCCGGGCGGCAGCTCGCCGGCGGCCCTTTCTGCTGCGGGGATGCTCTCTAAGCGCAATCTCATTTTTGCAGGATCATCCCAAGCAAGGGCCACCGACAGCCCCATCTGGGAACAAGGGAGGCGGACTTTGCCGCTCACCAGGTGAGTTTTGGAAAGGAAGGCAACCTCCTGCGAATGGTTGAGCTGTGCTCACTTGTCCCTTGAGTGTCGCCATGCAGGTGCGGCACCCCAAGGCAGGACATCACCTGGACGAGCACAGACACCCGCTGGGCAGCGGCCGCTGGACGTGGTTCTGCGGGGACACGGAGCCTCTGCTGCTGCCCACGGCTTGGAGGAGGGCAGGGCGAGGGCTGGGACAGGCTGTCCCGGTGGCACGCCGGCTCTCAGGAGCCTGCGAGATGGAGCCGCTGAGCTGGAGCCGCGGTTCCAGCTGCTGGCTCCCTGCTCGTCCTCACTGCTCAGCACCGCGCTGCAGGCAGGGCAGGCTCCGGGAGCAGCGGCCTGGCAGTCTCCATTGACGGGCTCTTGCTCTGTTTTCCTTTGCAGCAGGAGGAAACAGCAGGAGGAGCAGGAGGAGGATGGGGCTGCCCTGGCCCTTTGCTCTGCGGAGGACCCCGGCCGCTGCCCAGGCGCCAGGGCAGGCGGGCTCCGGCTGTGGCAGGGCGCTTTTTGGACAGCCCCTGGCAGCCCTCTGCGGGGAGGACGGCTCCCTGCCCCGGCCCATCCAGGTAAGGCAGCCTGGGCAGGGGGTCCCCAGCCCTCCCTCCCGCTGCTCCAGAGGGGACGTGGCTGTCCCCAGGAGCTCCGGGGATGGGGGATTGGGCTCTTCACCCCCAGACCATGCTTTGGGGGGCAAGGAGCAGGATGTGGGGCAGCGCTTTGGTCACTGCTGTTGGAAGGCAGCTTCTCAGCCAAGCAACTGTCCTCCTGCCCCTCCTGCAGGAGCTGCTGGCTGTCCTGCACCGGGAAGGACCATCGACGGAAGGGATATTCCGAAGAGCTGCCAGCGGAACGGAATTTCGGGAGCTGCGAGAGGCCATGGACCACGGCGCCGACGTCGACCTGGGCAGCCAGCCTGCGCTGCTGCTGGCCGTCATCTTGAAGGTGAGCGCTTCTGACCTGCAGCTGGAAGAGCTCCTGGCTGGCCTGGAGTGTTCAGAGGCTCACCTGGAGCCCCTGGCATTGCAGGACTTCCTCCGAAGCATCCCCGCCAAGCTCCTCGTGACAGACCTCTACGAGGACTGGATGGCGGCGATGCAGAAGAGCGGCAAGGAGGAGAAGATTGAAGAGCTGAAAGCGTAAGTGTGGGCAGCAGCCTGCCTGTTGAGGAGGGACTGGTAGAGGCCTGGGACTTGCCTGCAAAGGGACGGTCTCCTTAAAAAGCTGTGTCTTCTGACAGCTTGCTTTTGCTGCGGTGGGCTTAGATTTCGGGGGAAAGGGCATGGACAGGGAGCCTTCCCTTGCCTGGGCTTGGGGGAAATCAGGATCTAGGAAGGAACGCTGTGCTTCCTTCCTGAGGCACAGGAGCACTGACCGCTGGCTGAGAGCACCTGGAAATCTGTGCAACTCACCCACTGGCTCCCACCTGCCTTGGGCAAGCTTCGGGGATGGCTGTGGGCAACATCTGCTCTGTTAACGTTGAGTTCCTGTTCCCTCAGGGTGGCCGAGAAGTTGCCTGGAGCCAACCTCCTCCTCCTCAAGCAGCTGCTGGCCCTCCTCCAGCACATCGGCCACAACGCCTCCACCAGCAGAATGACCGCCAGCAACCTGGCCATCTGCCTTGGGCCAAACCTCCTGAGCCCACCTAATGAGGACCTGCTCCCGCTCCAGGCCATGCTGGCGGTGACTGAGAAGGTACGCTGGATCGAGCAGCCGGCTGCAGCCTTGCCGGCCCATCAGAATTTGGCTGCTCAGAGGTCCCTGGTTTCCTCCTCTCCCCAACAAATGCTGGTGGGGTGGCTGCCTGCAAGAGCAGCCCCACAGCAACAGCCGTCTGCGCAGAGGCAAGGGTCAGCAGTGGGAAAGGCTGTGTGATACGTTTTTAGGCACCTGGGTTGAGACCAAGGCTTTGATGTGTGCAGGTGAACGTGCTGCTGCTGTTTATGATTGAAAACTTCAGTGACATCTTTGGGGAGGAGATGGATGGCCGCTCCTGTCCATCAGCCAGGGAGTCACCAGCACCCACGGACGGAGCCACAGGTATGAGGAGGAACTGAGGGCTGTCACATGGTGGGGACTTGTGTTCCTGTTCCATACTGTGCTCCTGGTGGACACCTGTGCAAATGGAGGGAGCTGCGAGCACTCAAGACTTGACAGCAGTGCTTTCCTATTGTTAGGCTTCCCACGTGACCAGAGTGATGGTATTCATACAGTAAACATCACTGCTGACGTTCAGCATCTGCCCTTCTACGTGCACTTGCATCAGGGAGATGCTTTGCGAATGCTGCTCCTACCTCAGCATCATTTCTAGCAGGGCTGGGCATTGAGTTCTGTCTTTTAAGCCCTGCTTCTCCCATCACCTCTGTTTGGACACTGTCTATCGGGGCAGGAACACTTTGCTCTGCAAGATGAGCTGAAGCTCTGAGTTCAGAAACCTGCTGACAGAGATGTCCTTTTGCAAATCGTTTCCATTCAATGGAGGAGACGTGACAGAAAACAGGGCATCAGAGGGCCAAGAAGACAGCTGGTGTAAGGCTTTGGCTGGGTTTTGCTTTACCTGTTGTCCACTTCCAAGAAGTTACATTGCTGCACGTGCTTTTGCTTTCCAGAGCTGCCTTTGGAAGACCAAAGTGGCCCTGCAGGTGAAGCAGACGCAGAGGACCAGTCAAAAGCCTTCCTGGACACACCACCGTCTCTGCTTGTCCTCCCCAAAGAAGCAGGTGTAGATATGGCAGTGGAATCGGAAACAGGAGAGGTATGTCAGGTCGACAAACGCTGTGACGTTTCTCATGTATGAGAGTAGTTTCTGACAGGTCCAAGTAGCTGCTGTGCCTCTTCCAGGCATTAGATCCCTTGGGGGGTGGTGGGCGTTTTTTTCACTCTAGAACGATACATAAGAAAAACCAGAAAGGTTGTTTCAAATCTGCATTAGGCATGTACTTAATCAAACTAAATACCTACTAGAAGACAAATACAAAAAGTCAGATTTCAAAAGAAAAGGCTCCCACCTCAGAAGTTGGTATTGCTGCCAAATGAATAGCAGCAGAACTACGTCTCGGGAGGGCAGAAGAAACCCCAGCAGAAAGAAATTGGCAAGCCTTTTCTTGCTCTCCTTTCCCAGCATTTCTCTGAGCTCTATCCTACCCTCAGAGGCCCCTCAGTCTGTGGTGCCCCAACCTGCAAGGAGCAGCCCGTCAGCTCCTTCTGCACATCAGGATGCCAGGGCTCGAATGTGCGGTGGCTGCTGCAGCCCCTGTGAGCCCCGAGCGGGATTGCAGGCTCCCAGCTGAATGGCCCTCACAAATTAACTGTGTCATACACCCGTGTGAAAACTGTGTTTGAAAGCAAGCTTTGAAGAAAGGACGTCATTCTTGCTACAGTCTAAAATACTCTGAAAGGGACAGCAAGGTCGTCAGTCTGCAGCTCTGTGAAAATTAAGGCTAAGTGCCGTGCAGGTTTGCCATCGCACTTTGTGAGACAATCCTGTTTGTTAGAATTTGCTCAGCTGAGCAGCCATGGGTGTAGTTGTCAACTTCAGAGGAGTTTGGCTAAGATCCTACTTCATCAGAGCTTCATGAAGTCTATTTTGGGACAGGGGACTGTGCAAAATGTGGATAATGCAAACCAACCAAAGGGATCTTATTTTAAGAGCTAAGTTAGCAATTTGGAAAAAAGTACCTTACTACTCCAGGCGTCTTGCTACCTGTTAAGTTCAACATTTCTGGTTCAGGTGCCTGTACCTTTGCCTCCAATAACCCCAGAGAGCACAGCAGAATTCCTGGTATGTCCAGAAGAACTGAAAAGTGTTTCAGAGGAAGAAAGGTAAAATGAGCTTTCTTTGGTTAAAGTAAGAACTGACTCCAGTGGATCGTGGCTTTACCTATCTAATCGCACTGTGGAATATAAAGGCTTGCAGGGTCTTCCAAGGAAAATGAAAACCGAAGAAACAGAAAGAGAAAACAGGCCTGTGGAGAGGAGAGTGAAAGCATACCAGAAGAGAAAAGGAGGAGGAGAGAAAAAGAGCTTTTGGTTATCAACAACTGAAAAAATCCAGGAAGGTCAAGAATCCTAGGTGTTTGTTTGACCCTTCTGTCCATCTTTCAAAACTCTGAAGACTGGTCTAAGTATATGAACTATTTCTATGATACACAAAGATGGCCCCAGAAAGGAAGCATGCACCTGCCTTCTGGAAAAAAAGTATGTCAGGAGGAGAATGCCGTTCCCAATTTTGCAGTTTTTGTTTTGTATTTATTGAAGTTCTGTTTGCTCAAGGGTAAGCGCACACCCTGGCAAGGTCATGAAAGTCCCAATTCTGAGCTATTTAACCTGCTACCTAAATAAAGACGCAAATGAAGTCTCACTTTTTTGTCTGTGTCAGTTGGCAATCCTCACACTGCCTTGTATTATCTGAATCCCAAATACACAGCAAGGATTTGTTCCAAGTCACTTTAGACTCTAAGATATTGGCACTTTTTTAAAAGGCCAAATTTCACCTGAGGTAAGTTAGAAGGGAAAAAAAATTCAAAAAAGAGAAGACAAATACATCTGGTCACTATACAGAAGGGCTCTAGTCTGGTGCCTTCACATTTTTTTCCATGCACAGCCCACTAGATAGCAAAGCCGTCTGGGATGTCTTAGGTGCAAACTGGTAAAACCAGACAGCTCAGCATGGTGTTTTGCAGAAAGAGTGACTGAAGTCCTGGAAGCAACACAATACCAGGCAGCTATGTTGCTCTGCCCAAGGGAGCGTGTTTTGCCTGCAAACTTGGGTTGCTTGGAAGGGACAAGGAGGGATGATGCTGTGCAGAGTTTGGAAATAACTATATCGTAGCTATCCAGGGGCTCCCTGTCGAGCCCTGTTGCGTAGCAAAGGGGCTCTGTAAACCTCTGTAAACTTACAGGTCTCTAAACAGGCTATTACCCACGTTGGTAAGGCGCCAAAGCAATCTCATAGTCAATGCCAGTGCTAGTTCTCTCCTCTGGGCTATAAACAATTCCTTCACAACTGTATTTCCTGAAGAAAGGGGAGCAAAATCATGCCTATTCTTGCCTTTATGGTTTTGTCAGTGCTTTCTGACTCTATCATTGTAGGTGCTGATATTCTGTTACTGATTGGATTTCCTGGCTGAGCCACTGGGCCTCCTGGGATCCTGCAGTTGATGTCCACAACAAAATTATATTTTTTATTCTTATGACTGTGTCTGCCGTATGATATTCTGGAATAGGTAGATTTTGTTTTGTGATGAATCCTAGTGGAGGAGTTTGGGATCATCCATCGTCCCAGAATCCCTCCTGGCAGGCATCAGGGATGTGTTCAGAGGCTTTATGAGTAAAACTAAAGCACTGAATCACAGAGAATAGTTGAGGTTGGAAGGCACCTCTGGAGCTCACCTAGTCCAAACCCCCTGCTCAAGCAGGACCACCTAGAGCTGCTTGCCCAGGACCATGTCCAGATGTTTTCTGAATAACTCCAGGGAGGGAGACTCCACAACCTCTCTGGGCACCCTGTAAAAAAAAGTGTTTCCTAATGGTCAGAGGGAACCTCCTGTGTTTCAGTTTGTGCATCTTGCCCCATCACTGGGCACCAACAGAAAGAGTTTGGCTCTGTCTTCTTTACACCCTCCTTTCAGGTATTTACACACATGGATAAGCTCCACCCTGAGCCTTCTCTTCTCCGGGCTAAACAGTCCCAGCCCTCTCAGCCTTTCTTCACACGAGAGATGCTCCAGTCTCTTCATCATCTCAGTGGCCCTTAGGAGGTGATCCTTTCATACTAAGAAGCTTTCTCGGCCTCCTCTACCCTCCAGGGCTTTCACCCTTTAAATCCTCAAAATATTTGAATATTCAAAAGAGGCTTTTAAATCGCCTGGAAATTATCTCTAACTAAAGGAGAGTGTCAACAACAAATCAAAAAGCTAGACAAGCAGATGACTCAAATGGGTACAAAATGTTCTCTCTGGTCTATCTTTTTACTGCATTAAGAACAAACTTGCAAATTTAAACCCCTCATGACTGAGGCAATATTCCTGTTTCAGATTTTTTTTTACTCAAAGCATTTACAAATTCCTCAAGGATATTACATGTAAGTCTAGAAAGGTAGGCATCATGCTACTATTTCACTACTTGATGGTAATAAATATAAGACATCATATTTTCCAGGGATGTAAGCTTATTTGTATTAGTAAGAAAAGGGAGAAATTCAATGTATTTTCTCCCTGGTACCTCCACTAACATTCCTGCATCTTTCCAAATAACTCCATACCAGTATGCTATATAGGAGAATCACTGATGGGGACTTTGTCATGTCAAGGTACAGGGGTTGGTTTTTTTCTGCTGACTGTATCTCAGCACCCTCAGGAGACAAAGGACTGCATCACGTAAGCCTGAACCAAACACGATACTGAAACATCTATCTTGTGACTCAAATGGGAACACAGTGGCATATTTTGACTATTCTTAATTTACAAGAGGGTATCATTTTTACACACTAAAGATATCAAAGAGAGAATACAGAATGCAATAACAGGAAAGAAATAACAGGAAGAAACTAATAATGATAGTAATAATAATAACAATAATAGGATTGGAATATACAAGACAAGTGATGCACAATGCCATCGCTCACCACTTGCTGACTGATGCCCAGTTAGTTCCTGAGCTGTGATCCACCCCCAGCCAATTCCCCCCAGTTTATATACTGGGCATGACGTCACGTGGTAGGGAATACCCCCTCGGCCAGTTGGGGTCAGCAGTCCCAGCTGTGTCCCCTCCCAACTTCTTGTCCCCCTCCAGCCTTCTTGCTGGCTGGCCAGGAGAAAGAGAAAAATCTTTGACTCAGTCTAAACACTACTTAGCAACAACTAACAACATAAGTGTGTTATCAACATTATTCTCATACTAAATCCAAAACGTAACACTATACACCGGGGGGTATACGCTGGGGGGGTGCCCTGGGCTTGCCGGGGGGGAAGTGGCAGAGTGTCGGGTTCTGAGTGGTGAGCAGTTGCACTGTGCATCACTCCTTTTGTATATTTTTTTATCACTACTGTTGTTGTTGTTGTAACTTTTCTTTTTGTGTTGTCCCAGTAAATTGTCCTTATCTCAACCCACAAGGTTCCATTTTGGGGGGGCCACCACCCCAGCCCACTCCCCATTTGTATACTGGGCATGATATCACATAGTATGGAATAGCTCCTTGGTTAGTTCAGGTTAGCTGTCCTGGCTGTGCCCCATCCAGGTTCCTGTGAAAATTAACTCTATCCCAGCTGAACCCAGGACAAAGATCATATGCGCCTGTATTTTTTTATGATTCAGCACTCCTCAGAGCTGAAATTAATCTCCTACTGCACAGCATTAAACCACCCAAAACAGCAGAAGGTGCGGTATTGCACGTCAGAATACTGCTAAAACTACGATTCAGAGGACGGCCTTAAGCAAGTCTGACTTGGAGAGATTCTACGTACTCCAACATGCTACTGTGAAAAAATTTAACACATATGAATACTTTGGGGTTTGTTTGGGTTTGCGGTTGTTTTGTTTTGTTTTAAATAAAAACAACAAGCAGCATCATGTTGGCAAAATCAACTCCTCATGGACTGTTCTGGATGGTTTGCTATTTACGCTGCATCAGTCCTTTGCCTTAACTCACATGTTATTATTCACATACTAAGGCTACAGTGCAATAAAACATGCGAAAAATACTATGAACAACTTTAAAATAATTTCAAGCTACAGCTAAAGGAATCTGCACGAGATGATGACAATTACCCAAACCCCTCCAAATATTATGGGACAATAGAGAAAATACATTTCTTCTGGGAAACTAACATAACATGCAAGGAAGAAATACAGCAACAAATATGGATAATATAAATACTTTAAAAGAAAAGCTATTAACCCTCCCCTGTAATTATTACTTAGAAGAAGAAAATGCTAATTTAAAACTGAAGAAAAAACATGTTTCTGTAGCATTTACAGTGAACACACATTTCCAGTATAGATATAATTTGAGAAATTTATTTCATGGTATTAAGATTAAAGTAGGTTTATATTATCATATATTATTATTATTCTTTTCAGAATATTTTCAGCAAACTTCTCGTACTCTAGCAATAAGCAGGGATTTCTTAAAATTAACAGCAAAATTTAAAATATTCATGATTTCAACTTTGATTCTGGGCACAGGCTTATAGAACGTTTTAATAACTACCATAAAACAACTATTGTTTGGTTTATACAGTGTAATCCATTACTTAGCAACATTTATCACATCTACATCTAACAACTTTCTTTCCTACATAGAAAAACTAGTGAACTGTGGCCACTTCAATTTTATAAATTGGAACACAGCCAGAGTGCCGCAGTTCTGAAAGTTACATTATGGAAAGTGATAATCACTGAATGGTAAAGCTTCTGGTAAGAAAATTGTATTAAAAATACATAATCCACTGGACTATGAAATTTTCATATGGTTATCACATTTAGGGCTCCAAATTTTCAGGAAAGAGGAGGAAGAGAAAAAAAGAAAAAGCATACTTTTATTTGGAAATGACAACTTTTTCTTTGGGTCAGATTTGAGTAAGAATTTTTTCTTATGACAGAATCATATTATGAAAATAGGTATAAATACGTAATTTTTTGCCTTGGATTAGAAAATGTCTAAGAGATAAAACTCTTTTTCTTTTTTTTTTTTTTTTAATTATAAAAATGAGGATCTGGATAGTGATATGAAGCTGGAGCCTGAAGTTTAAGTGCATTCCTGCAGCCCACAAAGGAGAAGAGAGAAAATGCTGAATCTTGGATTAGGCAATGGTTTGTCCAAAAGGCAATGGATCAGGGAAATAATAGTAATAATTTTGGTGACCATCATAACATGACAATTAACCTGCATGATTTTTTTATGATGGAGGTTGAGTTTATGCACTATTAGAGGACATAAAACCATACACCATATTTTTACAGTTGGGTAAACAAAAGAAGTTTAATCCTCCAAAAACTTAGAAGGACGTAGAAGAGGACAGAGACTGAGCCTGACTCTCTTCAACTGAGCCAACAGTTGCTATTAGGGCACTCATTAAAAATATGGAAGATTCATTCTGGCACCACATCAAATGTTACAAAGATGTAAATCTGTCTCTCAAACACTGTGCTGTTTTTCCATGAAAACATTTGAATGTTATCAGATCTGAAGTGGACTCAGATGTCCAAACCTCCCTATTTCTTGCAAAATGGAATTTCTGGGTTTTGGCTATTACTACTGATTGCACGAATTCCATTGACAATTTTGACAGAACTGACAGTCTTGAGAAACATTTCTATTGTGTACAAAGAGCATCTTCAAAGGGAAAATTACTCCACCAGACACGATTAATTTGCTTTAACATTATTCTCATACACTCTACTTTGTTTTTAACAAGAAAGCACAAGATACTTGATTCTGTTGTTAGAAGTAGCAGTAATTTCATTTCAAAACAAAGATCAATGTATTTAAATTTCTGCACAATTCATTCTAAACTAAGAATATTTATCTTGGCAAAATTGCCTCATAAAGAAAGGCACACTGTAATTTAACTGCCTCGGATCAAATGAAGCTAGTGACAACACCATTCTTATTACAGTATGTTCCCATTTTATCTTAATCTGTTTCTAAGTAGGGACGAATTTATTAACCTCATCCAAATATTTCTCACTTCCAAGACATGACCATGCCTTAGTGTCAATTGAGAATGAAGCCAAATTTCCATACTTTTACCAAAGCTTTTAAAGCATCATGCCATAGCATATGTGCAGGTGCAGATTTGATACAGAATCCCATTTGCCACAGTTTTCTTAAACATAATCCTTAGTATTCAAGAGCTGCAAAAGTTGGATCATTCTCTAGTAGATTGTTTTTAATTCCTTGGCACAGCAGTGCAAAATATTGTGAATTTAAATACATTTCTATAGAGACATTCAGGTCATGTCAATTTTAATCACCACAGTTTCTAGTTACTATTAAAATCTCTATTATATCTGTATTTTTCTTCTTATTGGTATTTCAAGCTAAAAGCAATTTATACTTCATTATTCTTAGACTCCTCAGGGCATATTTGGAAGATGTAGCATTCCATAGAAATGTTTTACATGCATCATACAAAAATTTAAGTAAAGCATCTAATTTCACACTGAGTCACTGAATATAGGGTACAGGCATTTGACAACAGGGTCTTTACTTCCAGGTTACGAGTTTGAATTCAACGTGGGGCAGAAAAGATAAAGATATCACCAGGTGCTAAACTGTCCATGACTTGTATTAAATGAAGTTCACAGCTTTTAGAGTCAGTGGGGACTATTACGATTCTCAGGTCTGGCTCCAGATCCAGCACCGGCCACAAAGCTTTACAGAGCAATTTCTGCATAAAACCTACAAATTGTATGAGGTAAAAAAATTCATTTGGAAAGGCATTCTTCTTGGTTTACACTTCATCTGATGAAAAATGTACTCCACTGCAATGTCCCCTTCACTATCAAAAACGTGTCAGTGCCCATTTAGGTAACAGAATGTTACAAAACACATTAAAAAAAAGAAGAAAGCCTTTCAGCAGAGATAGCAACGTAATGGAATGTACTTGCCCTACGCAGATGGAGTAGTGCTCACAGAAAAAAAGTACTATTTGCGAATAAAACAGGATAAGAGAAGGAGAAAAGTACACAAGCAAAGGGGTCTGGAACCAAGTAAGTTGCAGAGAACCAGCTTCTTGGGCTTTATACGCTTGTGGTAGACCTACCTCTTCCTGCCACATCTTATTAAAGAGAATATATTTATTTTGCTTTTCCGTTCAGCATTTGTTGTTGATTTTCTTTTCTTGTTACAGACAAACCATTGTATATTTTGCTAATGAAATATATTTCAAGTTGTATAGTTGAATCCCAGCCTATTAATCAACAATGTAGAAAGCTATCTTTTGACTGCCAAATAGAGCACAAACTGCTCGAAGTGTTTTATTTTAATGCTCTATAAGTAGTGGCTAATACTTCAGCTATATAAAATGAGCTATTGATATTTCAGTGCATTCCTATTTGGAGTGCAGAAAGCTTCGGATTTTTTCATTTGTATGTAATTAGGCTCTAAATTTTAATTATTTGCTCTACAAAGAAGGTAGAGAGTAGAGATACAAACATAAACTTTCTCCTGTATCCTTGTCATTTAATTACCATCATTTCACAGTCTAAAATACAAAGCTTTTCTCAACCACCTAATGAATGAGGTTCTTGTGTAATTGAATGCAGGGATATGACTGAAGAGCAGTAACTTCTGTGTCATTTAAAAATATTAGTGGAAAACAAAGTATGTGAGCTTTACGGAATAGGCAACACTAGTGAGCAGTATATTTAGAATATCTTTCCTCTCAGGACCAGGAAAAACAAAAAAAATGTTTTTACTCAGTAGATATGACATATGCTTATATCTGTAACACTTACTTGTTCACCCTACTGAATAACGCTGTAAAAGTGCTTTTCTAGGTTTTCAAAGTTTTTGAAGTGCTTAATTCCAGCACCGGTAGAAGAGAGTAAAAAAGATTCCATCCTTCTTTGTGCACTATGATTTTGATTGATCACTTGCCAGTAAATTAACACTATACAAACCAGTGGACAGTAAAGGAATTGCATACATGGCGTTGAATGTACACTTTGAAAATGGTATTTTTCTTCTCCCCAACATTCTGAATGCTAATATATAGAAAATAAAATCTTAGCCTAAAGCTCCAGCCTCAGGCTGTGTCTTCAGAGACAATGATTACAATCTCTCTGTAAACTGAAAAATTTCAAATACAATTTTGAAGAAGAACAGAGAGACAGGAGAAGCTCAGTTTAAAGCTTCAAAGAATTTCTTGTTCAGTTAACTTACTTTTAACATATTTATTACTTTGGGGAGGAATTCATCTGCTGGATTTCAAATTTTCAAGCAGGATTTCCTACCTTTCTACATGATTTCCATTTTTTTCTCTCTACTAAGGGATTAAAACAAACCACTGCGGGGGTTTTTCCAATGGATTTTAGACTTAACTTTATTGCAAACAAATGTTACCAGTTATCCTCTCTATCCAGCTGGTTGGTTTTCTTCTTCTAGATTCCTAATATGCAGTCTCACAAACAAAAAAACCAAGATCCTTACTTGCTGCGCCCTAACTCTTACTATATGCTGCTGGTGCATCTGAATGAAAATATTTCACTGTATGAAAAACATATTTTTGACAAGCCAACAGCAATTTTTAAAAAAATTATAAATTCTCAGAATAGTAATTTATCCCACAGTTTGGATTTAAAAATTTGAAAAAGATCTCATCTGATGAGGTATTCATTTTAAGCTCACAACTCATGTATCAAATCAGTTTTCATAAATCTGAAAAAAAAAATAAAAATCATCTCTTTGCTGAAAAAAAAATGATAGACTTCAGCTAAAAGAGTTTTTCAGAAAGTCATGTGTGTCTGTAAAGAGATGCTTACAATAAAAGTGCCTCTTAGCTACAGTGGTCTTGTGTACTTAAGCACATCTACTTTGATTTGCAGCCAATATCCTGATATCAAACCAATTGTCCTTCTATGTTTTTCTTCTACTAAACTGTTGTTTGTTTTTTTTGATGACTGTAAGTAGTAGTGCACGTGACAGAGCTGATAAGGAATCCAAATTTCTGCCAGCCTGTGTCTACATCCTGTTTAAATAACCCCCTGTTAACTCCTATGGAAGCTGACGCAGCTGCAAGGAAGATACTATATAGTTCATTATGCCTTAAAAGACCTCGTCTGACTTGATCAGCTCATCCTAGTAGTACTTCTGGTAGTACTTCTGAAAAATAGCTTTATGGATAAGGACTTCAAAGTCAAGTTCTCAGGAACGTTTTTATTTCAGGAACCTTAATGAAGCATCACAGCTACAGCAGTTGCATGTTTCTGTTCTATCATTTCATTTTCCCATACTTGATGACTGACCACTTGAACAACCACAGTGCATTTAAAATTCATAAATGTATGTTAACATAATACTAGGGATGAAGTTCTTTTGCATGACATTGAGGGCAGAAGACAGGAGCAGAAAAGGGCTTCACAGTTACAAGAAGAACAAGATTTGGATTAGAAGCAACTCAAGCAGCCTGTTAACTCTTGAAGCACAATTTTTGTGAATTTCCCTTGTCATCACTTCAGAAACACTCTCTAAATTATGAGCACGTGCATGGTTTTGCATTCCCACTTTCTATTACCCATTGATATCAGAAGCTGAATTAAGTCTGACACTTTAACACTAATGGAAGGGATTACCCCATTGCATTTTGTCTAATCTTAATTTTCTTCTGTTTAACTTCAGAGTTAGCTATTCATTTTGCTTTGGTATTATTGTTTCTGGTTTTTGTTGTCTTGTTTACCACTTCCTTTAACTTTGAATTCCCCCTAGGGGTTGATTAGCAATGTGCAATTTAATGGGGAAAATGACTACTTCCTTGCCTTGCAAGATTTAGAAATGGCAATTATAAAAAGTTCCCATTCCAGCTTTTGCTCTGAAACCAAGTCTTTGAAACAAAACTCATACTGCCTATCTTCAGCAATATTGTTTTGTGAGCTCTTCAGCAAGCCATTTCTTATAAAATTCACAGTAAGGACGACATTTTTTGCTTTGTGTCCATACAGGGACACAAATTTGCTTTTCAACTCTCAAAAATTCCACATCTTTACAGATTTTAGACTAATTTCAGGCTGCCTGACTGCCACAGTTTGTGTGCTGCCTGATTTGTTACGTTTGCTGCCAAATCCCCTGTTCAACTACGCTTATACGTCCCAGTAGCATTCTTCATGAGGACACATTGCAGGAGACGAGAAACTTTATTCCTTGCATTACCTCAATTACACATGTCCAGCCTTAGGTTCTTTACAATCATATAGTATCTGCAGATATACTGATGATCTGCGTACTGGTATATGCAATGTACATTGTTTCTTTTTATAGCATTAATGATACTCAGCTTATCAGATGGAGAACATTTTCCTACTATGATGACATTTTTTAGTGCATCATAATACTTGTGTGTATCTTTCCACTCTCTTCTAAATATCTCTATGTTTTTTGTTTGAATTTCCTGGTATTTTCACATTTCCTTGAGCTTGTTTGCAGTCATGGTTTGAGACTCTTGAGTTTTAAAAAAACATGAGATCTTGTAATATCTTTCAGGCTCTTGAACAGGAGCCGGATCTCAGGGAGCAGGAATGGATGGACTCTCCAAGGAGATGTGGAAGGTTCATCTGCAATAGTTTGGGAACTCCGATAGGACC
This sequence comes from Buteo buteo, assembly GCF_964188355.1. NCBI lineage: Eukaryota > Metazoa > Chordata > Aves > Accipitriformes > Accipitridae > Buteo > Buteo buteo. Next base: position 377,537 of record NW_027439222.1, on the reverse strand, counting down.
CAAAGGGATACTGTAAGGATAGTAAGGATTCTAACATTGTATGTTCACTCTCGAGATCTCCATATGACCTAAATGGACCTAAATTTCAAAACAACTTCTACTATATGAAAATGTTAATACGAGAATGCTCTCAGGGAAGGATCTCCAGTCAGTGAATGTACTGTTGAGATAAAGAACACCATCTGGACTAAAGAGCAACCTGTGAGAGATACTAGGCCACTAGATAGTCTCAACTAACTAAACGGACAAGAGTAATGTCCTGTATGTATCACACAGCTACCACACTCAAAAAGCCCCACAGATAGACTGTATCACTTCCAGATAAATCCCTGATGCTTTTGAGATTGACACTGGTCTAGAGAAGGAAAAGAGTAAATAAAATGGGCTAGGGACTAATCTCTGGTTCGCAGGTTGGCAACACAGCAGTTTCTACTCACTTGCCAGAATTTTTTTTGTCCTCAAAATAGTACAGTAACATCTAAAGTGCCTATTGGGAATAGATCCTAGCATATGCTGTTGACTCAAGCCACTCCTGAGAACTGTCTGGGAGATTACTAGGTTGGAGCAGATCAAAACTATGCCAGAGTATGCTAGCAATAAAAACGCATGGATGACTTCTCAGCAGTGCTCGAGCCCTTGCCATTCACTGTTTCACTCACTTGTAAATACACAAGCTAGGTGACCAAGACTAATGCACTGAAGTTGTCTTACTGAAAACAGCAGTACCAAAACTGTCACTGCTTTTCTAACATACAGCATGATTTCTGTATGCCTGCTATGATGCATGTGCTTATACAAGACTCAGCAGGACTCAGTTGCAGTATCGAAGTCAGACTGAGGAGTCTTTAGAAAAGTATTTCTTGGCACAAATTTCACCTCTTTTTGTATAAGCACTAGCTGGGGTCCCAATTTTCACATGTCAAGACAAGTGCTACTTTTCATATGAAGATTTAAGTCATACAGCCTTATGCAGATCTGGCAAGAAACTATAAATGTAAAGACACAAGAACTGATGAAGCTGAGGTTGACAGGGAACATCCTAGCTAGAATATTATCCAGGGAACTGCTGAAGCTGCCGATCTCTGTCATCTTTTCAAAGTCACATGTAGCACAAAAGAGGGCCTTCTTCAGAAATTAATGGCTCCATAGATAAAACAATGGATTAGATCAGTTTCTCAGGAACTCTTTAAGTTCTCTGTCCTCTGCTCTGATAGGTGTTGATTCAAGATCTCTCTGTACTCAGAAGCTCTACAGTTGGATATCCTGGCAGGAGCAGTGGGGGACAGCAGCCAGGCAGACCAACACCTACTCCTTGTTCTCTCCGTTAAGTCAATAAACCTGAAGGAGCATAAAAGTGACTCCTCTGAGAGCAAAACCAGAATGGGATGAAGGGGCCTGAGATTTTTAGAACTGGTCTCCCATATATCAGAACGATGTAGCAGGAAACACTTTCTTTTGATCCCAATTCACAGTTCCTTCATAGCCAGAAGAAATTTCATTACAGGAATTTTCAAACCACTAAACTGGCAAAAAGGCATACAAGCCTTTTTATTCCTTCTTCTCCTTTTATACTTGTTCCATAAAACCATTTCCCACTCTCCAGCTCACGATCTCTCTAAGCAGGAAAGTCCTATCTGCCACACACTTGTCATAACCTAGGTAGGATATGACAAAGTTTCAAATACATCAGTATTTATAAAATTAGAAATGTCAAACTGCAGAAAAGAAAAATAAAAAGGAAAAAAAGGGTGGTGGGGTAAAAATCAGTTTCTACCTTGACTGTTAGGCTCTTAAGCTGCCAGTATTTAACATTAATGTTTCTACTTCAGGCTCATGATTGCTACAGTTCTGCCATTTGTGGATATCAGTGTGAGATTATCTGCCTTTCACCAGCTCAGGCAATCCACTTCTTGATGGATATGATTTTATTTTACCTTTTAATGTTTAAAATGGTGAGAATCCAGCCCTCCAAGCTATCATTACGCTTCTCTTGATTTAAATACAAGAAGTTAGCTCCACTGGTACATTCATCCACAGGAACGTTAGCACTTCCAACTTCATAGACAACCATAAATTATTTGTCAACAGCAAATTACTAAACATAGTACAACACTCTATGAAAGACAAAAAGAATGCACACAATCAGCATTTCCCTTTATGACTATGAAAATCTCTAACAGCAGATAAGCCTGAACTAAACATCAATCAAATCTGGACCCCAAACAGGGTACGGCTTATGATATGTCACACATCTGGACTCGACTATCGAAAGCAATCATGCACTTAGGAAATTTGAGGCTGTTATGCAGAGGTTTAACTAGAGTCTTGGCAACTCAATTTGGGACATGAAAGGTATTTGCACTACAGTACCAGGTGCAGTAAAGGAAACTGGTCTTGCAGTTCGATTCCAACACCGCGTCCGCAAACAAAACAAGGCAGCTACGTGTGAGGAACATGGATGGAAATCTCACCTGCCATCCTGAAGTTACGCTGTGGCATTTCGTCACTTCTTGTCACTTTCCTCGGGCTTGGTAAAGCCTTTGCAGAGTCTGAAGCAAAGGCCCATAGCTTCTTCCCGTTTGTAACAGTGGATGCCTGGGTTTTGGCAGGTTGGTTTGCTGTGGGGCACCACTTGTACCCTCGATTTGCCTTCACACATGCGTCCTTGTACTAAAAAAGGAAAATTGCCAGTCATGACGTTATACTATCCACAGGGCAATAGAGTGCACTGCTTGTAAGAGCATTTAATACAGCAAATAATCCTTAAATATCTTGATTTTTTTGACAGTTTAGTCACGTGCTTAGAGTCTGACCGCCAACACAATCTAACAAGAAGAACTATTAAGATAAGTAGAGATGCATTTAAAAAAGTGGGGGTTCTCTTTCCTCTCCTGAGGGTTTATCACCCAGAGCAGGCTGAAGTTCTGATCCTGCAAACTGCTCCCCAGTGCTTGAATGCTCACTCTGGGAAACAAATTCTTTGGCAGGTCCAATCTTTGTTTACTTTCTAGTTTGAATGAAATGAAAGCAGACGTTTAGCAATAAATGCAGCATGATGCTCCTTACCTCATACTCCTTTTCCTCTAATAGATCTGTACCTTAGACTAGTTGAGGATATTCTTTCCCAAAGCAGGCACTGAAAACCACTTAACCGTTTAACTGTGAAACACGTTACCACATCAGGTGTGTGCCGTTGGTGGAGCGGAGACTCCCCGGCCACCCAGCGCTGTTTTGCCTGCTTGTTACTTGCTACAATAAACCTTGATTGGATTATCCCCGGGCTGGCGTACAAATTTTCATCGTAACTTATAACAATTTGGTGCCGTGACTCGGATAAGGTTAACTTCGTTTGGAATCTAAACTCTGGGGAGGCGCCCCATCCTTGGATGGCCCCGGAGTGGACGATATCCTTTCCAAGACCCTTACCTCCGAACTCTAAATTTGGCAAGCAGGCAAAAGAACACTGCAGTACCCCATAATTTTCGTGCACGAGGATCCGGACGAAGACTCCAGGTTAAGTGAGTATTGAAAGCGTTTCCCGTTCAGTCGGGGTGGGTTTCCCAAAGTGTGCATAAACGAGACGCTCCCGAGAGGAGCGAAGTGAGTGCGGACCCTCTTGTAGTGCGGTTCTCATTTCCCACGAGGGCATGAGCCACGAACGAGGGGCACGTGTGTGTGTGTGAGAGAGAGGCACTTCGGAAGATGGGGCAGAAGAAAAGCAAGCCTTCTGACTCCATGGTGGGTTCCCCGGGGTGTAGGTCGCCTGGGAAGAGGGATGACTCCATAGGGAATCCTAAGGTCAGTCTCCCTATGATACCGCCAGATAGTCCTTTAGGGTAATGATTGCCCATTGGGATGACTGGCTGCCCAGACAGGGCAAAAGCAGAGAGAAAATGATATATTAATGCATACAGGGGTGGGGTGGTAAACAAATTAGAGGAGATCAGGTATTTCGGCCTGTTTTGGGGACGTTTGACGATTGGATATGTCAAGCCTTAAACATATATGTAAATTCTAAGGAACCCTTGACTTTAGAAGAGAGTGAATATGCTCATTTATGGATAAAATTAGATACCCAAATCCATGTATTTGCTCTAAGTGAAAAGAACCATAAAAAAAAAAAAAAAAAAGAACTAAAAACCCCGAAGAACTTCCCACACCTCCTCCCCCTTATGTTCCCCCTACACTCGCACCTGACCCAACCCCCCCCTTCCTCCTCTTCCCCGACAGCCCCAGCCCCAGACTTAGACCCTCCGAGTTCCCCTGAGGAGAACAGGGGAATAACGAGGAGTCAGACCAGAAAGAAAAGCAGTTAGAAGAAAGATTATACCCCTTGAGAGAAATAGCTATAGGGGGTCCACAGCCTGGCATGGGATTTGTGTCAGTACCTTTGAATTCCGGAGATGTAAGGGAATTCAAGAAGGAGATGGGGAACCTTTTAGAAGGCCCCTTGGGAGTATCCGAAAGGTTGGACCAGTTTTTGGGTCCTAATATATATATACCTGGGAAGAGTTACAGGCAATTTTAAGTATACTATTCACAACAGAGGAAAGGGAAATGATTCGAAGAGCAGGAATGAGAGTTTGGGATCAGCAGCACCAACACGGTCCAGGCGCAGATATTAAATGGCCACTACAGCGGCCAAACTGGGATAACCAAAATGCAGAACATAGAACTCATATGGCAGATCTGCGCATTATAATTGTTCAAGGCATTAAGGAATCTGTTCCTCGAGGACAGAATATTAATAAAGCATTTAGTGAACACCAGAAGAAAGATGAGACCCCCACTAAATGCTTAAAGAAGATTAGGGGGGTCAGGGGATCTATTTGCTGGGGACCCCTAAGAAAACAGAGCCCTTGATAAAATTAAAATTACGTCCCCAGCATCAAGAAGTAGAGTTCCTTGTGGACTCTGGGGCAGAGAGATCTAGTGTCCAGTTAGTGCCCCGAAGATGCACACTGTCCTCGGAGAAATTACAAGTAATAGGAGCAAAAAGGGAACCGTTTCAGGTACCACTAATAAAGGGAGTAAAAATAGAAGCTCCATCTCGACTTGGAATAGGATCCTTTTTGTTGGTACCTGAAGCAGAATCTAATTTACTGGGAAGAGATTTAATGATTGAATTGGAAATTAATTTGGAAATAAAAACCAAAGAAATAGCAGTAAAATTGTGTGTCTTGACAACGGAGGATGAAGCTAAAATTAACCCCGAAGTGTGGTACACTCCAGAGTCAGTAGGACGATTAAACATTGCTCCATTTGAAGTCACTATTAAGAACACGGAAATTCCAATTAGAGTCAAACAATATCCCATGGCACAAGAAGGTAGACATGGATTACAGCCTGTAATCGAAAGGTTGTTACAGCAGGGATTATTAGAACCTTGCATGTCACCACACAATACCCCCATTCTGCCCATAGAGAAGTCAGATGGCTCCTATCGCTTAGTTCAAGATTTAAGGGAAGTAAACAAAAGAACTGTTACCAGGTTTCCAGTCGTAGCTAATCCGTATACGTTGTTGAGCCAACTCTCCCTGGAATTGAAGTGGTACAGTGTTATAGACTTGAAAGATGCCTTCTGGGCTTGCCCCTTGAAGGAGGAATGTAGAAATTATTTTGCCTTTGAATGGGAAGATCCAGAAACCCACCGGAAACAACAATTAAGGTGGACTGTACTTCCACAAGGATTTACAGAATCACCAAATTTGTTTGGGCAAGCTCTGGAACAAGTACTAGAAACTTTTGAATCAACCTCAGAGGTAACTTTAGTGCAGTATGTAGATGATCTGTTGTTAGCTGGGGAAGATCAAGAGACTGTTAGAAATGAGAGCATTAGATTATTGAACTTTTTAAGCCTGAAGGGGTTCAAGGTTTCAAAGTCTAAATTACAGTTTACTGAAGAGGAAGTAAAATACTTAGGACACTGGCTGAGTAAGGGAACTAAGAAATTAGATCCTGAACGAGTGAATGGTATCTTATCCCTCCAGGCACCAACAAGCAAGAGACAGATAAGGCAGTTGTTAGGACTTTTAGGGTACTGTAGACAAGGGATTGAAAATTACAGCAACAAAGTGAAGTTTTTGTATCAGAAATTAGTAGGAGTAAGATTAATAAAACGGACTCAGAAGGATGAACAGAGTCTAGAAAGCCTCAAAGCTGACCTTGTAAATGCTCCGGTATTAAGTTTACCCGATACTAAACGACCGTTTTATTTGTTTGTGAATGCAGAAGGAGGAACAGCCTTTGGGGTATTAACCCAAGAATGGGCTGGAAGAAAGAAACCTGTAGGTTATTTTTCCAAATTATTAGATCCAGTTAGTAGGGGATGGCCTACTTGCCTACAAGCTATAGTAGAAGAAACATTTGACTAAATTAATCATTGAAACTAAAATGAACCGGATAAAATGTTTACCATTAGCACTATTAAATGTAAGGACGCAACCCAGAGCAAACACTGGGATCTCTCCTTTTGAAATGTTATAGGGGATGCCCTATGACCTAGAAATGCCGATTGAACACCCAAAGATAGAAGAAAAATTCTTACAGGAGTATATCATTAAACTCATGAAGAGACGGCAAGAACTAATAAAGAAGGGACTGATAGTGCAGAGGCCACCATTAGATATTGCAATACACAAAATTATGCCTGGAGATAAGGTATTGATCAAAACTTGGAAAGAATCATCTCTAACTCCCTGTTGGGAGGGACCGTTTCTTGTTCTGCTTACTACAGATCCTGCAGTCCGGACTGCCAAAAGAGCATGGACTCGTGCAAGCAGAATCAAAAGACCAATGCAGAATTCTCACTGGGAGGCGACCAGAGACCCTGACAGCTTGAAAATTAAGTTCCGAAGAAAAGCGGATGAGTGAGACTATCTTTTGTAAAGATCCTCACTGTATATGTTATCCCTTTGTATGTTACAGGTGTAAACTCTGTAGAGAAAAGTGGTGCACACATTGCTCCTATGGGTATTCCCCTCTAGTGGTATTTGCCACGAATGTTATTATTACAAACGGGAATTAACTGAGCAAGCATTACGTGTGGGAGTATCAACCGGGAAAATTACAAAGGACTCCAAAGAGTGGTGGGATATTTTTGCTAAAGGCATAAACCCTGAGAGGTGTTGTCTTTACGCCAACGAGCCGTGTTCAACGAAGGCTGAAATACTGCCAATATCTTGCAGACGAACAGTGGTCAGAGTGGGGTGGGGAGCTTGGAAAGTGAAGGATAAAAACTGGGACGCATATAAGTCAAAGCGAATCAAATATAAAGGAGGTTCCCCTGAAGAATACGACTGCTGCCGAGAAGATGGTACACCTCACTGCTCTAAGCAACAGAGTAGGCAGAGAAGAAGGCAGAGACGTACTGCTGTTCGGATTAAAGTTGATGAACCACCTCCAGAGAAGGCTCACGGAGCCTCTTGACTTATTACTCCCAAACAAAACGTCCTCAGAGCTTCCCCGAAGTCTCCCATCTCTCACCAGGGGTAAAGACAAAAACCAAAATGATTATCAACAACCTCGGAATACCTGTCGCAAGGGTAAGGGTACACCACTTTTCTTGAACTTAAGATTAAGCATTTGGATGATAAGACTGTTACTAATGCTGATAGGGATAACCCAAGGTAAAGGGAACCCCCACCAACCTTATAAATGGACGCTCTATAGGTGGGAGGATCAAATGATATTACAGCAAGTAATTGCTACCGGGGCCCCAAGTTTTAATCAATCTTTATGTCAACTCGTACCCAGAGACCCATGTCTACATAACTTAGGCTTTTAGTTTTGTCCTAGTTCTCATAATGTTAATATTAACCTTTGCACCTTGTATATTGAATAGAATTACTGGATTGATAAAAAATCGATTAGAAGCTGTACACCTAATGTTGATAAGAAGACACTATAAGCACCTAGAAGAAGACGAAATTGTTAAAGAAACTCCCCTTCTCTCGCTAGCTCGAGAAGCTCTTGCCCAGTTTGAGGAACAAAATAAGAAAAACAAAAAGGGGGAATTGTAATAAACTTTGCATAACCAATTTGTTCATGAAACCTGTTGATTGTTAAAATATATTGATCTCTACAACTTAGTAACTAAGCTGCTTTTAACTGTAATAACCACAGTAACAAGTGCAGAAACTAGATATTGAGCTAAGTAAGCAGGATGAGCCAGTCTTGATTACCTTATCATATAGCTCCTCAAGAGCAGTTTTCTGAGAAAATAAGGAACTGGTCCCAGAAACCGGCCAAGGCCGATTCCGTGGCTTGGATAGATAAACTTGAGGGAGTGTCCCCTTGGAACTAATCGTAATACCTCTCGGAACTAATTGTAATACCTCTTGGAATTAATTTTAATGCAAAGCGGGAATAGGTCATGCATATGTATAGGCGTACCTGCAACTCCCATACATATGTAACACTTAACTGTTTAACTGTCAAACACGTTACCACATCAGGTGTGTGCCGTTGGTGGAGCGGAGACTCCCCGGCCACCCAGCGCTGTTTTGCCTGCTTGTTGCTTGCTACAATAAACCTGGATTGGTTTATCCCCGGGCTGGCATACAAATTTTCGTCGTAACTTATAACAAAGACGCAGCGTGCCTTGTGGCAGGATCACCATCGCAAGTGTATCGCTTGCATTCATCTCCATCTTAATCTGCCGGCTGGCACTTGCTCCCTCCAGGCTGTAGCCGGGATAAAAGCGATGCAGTTTACAAGAAGCACAGCACCGTGTGAGCCCGCTGTGTATTTATAAAAACGGCTACAAATACTAAAGCTCTGCAGGGACCGCTGACCCACACAGAGGCTGTGTTTTCTGAAGAGGGAGTCTGTGTGAAACCCACAAACCCAGGACTGCGACCCCCCTCACCCTGCCCCTTCTCTCCTTCCCTCAGCCGGGCCCGGCTCCCACACCCCCACGCCCGCCCAAGGGCCTCGCTCGCCTCACGGGCAGCCCCAGCCCTCACCTCAGCCGGGCCGCAGCTGGAGCAGAGACTGCAGAGACCAACATGGCCGCCCGGCAGCCCCGTGCCCCAGGACTACAGCTCCCAGCATGCCCCGGGAACCACCAGGGCCCCCGGCAGCCCCGTGCCCCAGGACTACAGCTCCCAGCATGCCCCGGGGCGCTCCTTCCTGCTGCCTGACCCTGCAGGGACACCGGCCCCGGCCCGGCCCCGGCCCCCGCAGGCCTCATGGCCGCCTGCCTGGGGGAGGACGAGGGCGAGGGCGAGGGCGAGGACGAGGATGAGGACAAGGAGGAGGGGAAGGACAAAGGGGCAGGACGATGAAGCCCCGTGGGGCAGGAACCTGTGAGTCAGGTTCCCTTCTGCACTCAGCATGAAAGGCCTTGTGAGATATTGTCCTGACACAAAGAACCCCAAACATTCATGAAATGCAAATCAGACCCATACCTCCAATCCCACATGTAATGAGGTAAGAGAGATTTTACAATAGCCAATATATTTTCAGCCTGTATCTCAAGATAAGATGATAGCTTTTTCACAGACTTTGAGCAATACAAAAACCAGGACTAAAACACCCTACCAAACACCACAAGATCCAAGATAGAAATCACAATTTTTGCTGGGTAACATCAACACCACCTTTTTTCTTTCCTTCTTGAAAGACTTCCATTCTTCTACCGATTTTAGTATTTTCCCGTGAAACAAAAGTGTTCTAGATGCTTGTCTTATAAAAAGGCTTTAGTGAATAACTCTAGTTTTAAAGACTACAACCAAATGATCTTTTTCTTCTTTCCTGCTGAGATTCCTGACTTTTGTAAGCCTCTGGATTTCATCTCTACTGCAGGAGAACAATAAAAAACGTCTTGCTTATGAGTTTTTAAAATGTGAAATGCAAGTACAAGATGAATAGAATTTTGAACACACACTATTACACTATGAGCGATTACCCACAAAAAGTAGGGAACACATACAAATGCTTAGGCGTTTAAGATGATTGCTACCCCTGTCTCACAAAGCCGTTTTTTTCCTGCTGCTTTATTCCACATTCCCTTGGTTGTAAGTTAGTTCGGTGCATCCTTCTTTTCACTGTAGCTGTTTTCTTCCTTCAGAAATGAAGGGAAAAAACCTATGTATGTTCTTTCTGTTTATCCATCGGTAACATACCTATAGCTCCTCTGCTAATTTTTTTTAAACTTTTTTTGCCTTGAATTCACTTAAAGTGTATATTCCATATAAACCCCATTTTCCCTTTATAAACTATAAATAACTGCTATATCAAATCTTGTTGACTGGGTATATGGATTTCTGATATTTTGGTTTATGAAACAAAAGCAGCCACCTGAAAACTTCACAGTGTTTCATGTCTAATTGCCTGAGTTATTTAACTGTCACCTCACTTCACTTGCTTCAGGAATGATACGTGAGGATGTACTTACTGATTAAAATGACAATTAAGGTAGGTTACCATCACATATCTGTACGAAACTTTGAACATGCTGTGTTTCTCAGCTTTTACAAATGCTGCTATATTTACATGCAACATAGCTGAAATTTGACCATGAAAAATGTATCCCTCACACATAACAATACAAAGTGTTGAGTGAGGCACATTAAAACAAAGATGTGTTCACCTAATTCTAACGTCTTTATAGTTTAAAAATCACCTACTAAAAAGCTATGAATGTTTTGCCTGTGAATACAAGAATTAGCTGCTTTTTTTTCCTCCAAAGAAAGCAACAGGCCTGCCTGCCAGTTTCCGGGCAATTGCAGTTGGTATTTGAACAAGCTTTCTCCTTCTGAATACAAAAGAACAATTAACTTGAAATCTAGAAGTGAGACTAGAGTAAGGGGGTATATACCCACTACAATCTATTGCAAAGCCATCTGCAAGGTTCCACATGAGATGATTGTTTTGTACAGAACAAAAAATAAATAAACAAAAAAGCACACGCAGCATTCACTTCACCTCCAGACTTCTAAGTGAAAAGATGTATGTAACCTGGGATGCAGTGAACTATCTAAGGGAAATCGGGCCTGATAATCAACCTCTTTCATGTTTGTCTTACAAAAGCAAGGCTTATCTTTCTATTTGTTTGACAGACCCCAATTAGAATGAGTCCCGATTTTAACATGAGTTCTGCAGAACAAAACTCCAGGTAGTTGGGTGTTTGTATTGCAATTCTCACTCCAGATCAGCCCTCTTCTATTTATTGAGGAGCAGGTGCTGAGAGAGAAAGCAAACTGTCTTGCCTTGTTTGGAACAACAACACCATCCTTAGCAATGATGTACCTTCATGAGTAAATTGACTCATGTGGGTAACTTCTAACTTGGCTGCATAATTATGCAAGCAACTTCATGGGATTAGTGGCATAAGTAAGTGCTCACTAGAGTAACAAAAAGGGCTTCATACATTAACATTGTTTTTCTTTCCCTTCAATGTAAGGCTCCTGTAACTTGTAATGCAACACAACAGCAAGCAAACATCAAGAAAAAAAACCAAAACAAACAGAAAACCCCAAATATGGGCTAACTTAACAGAGCATGCAGGCAGTAAAACTTCTTAGTCAGAATCATCCTGGCAAGACGGCCATTCTGTAGGATGAGCTAGCATGAACTGTCCAAAGAGTAACCGCAGTGTGCACTGTTGCTATCCTAGCAGGAACTCTGCTGCACACAGTGAATTTTTCCTGCTGGAAAATGTCAATTGTATCCCAAAACATTGTGTTTTCATGTGTAAGTACTTTACCAAAAAAAATTGTACTCAGTGGTTTATCATATTTAGTTCACATCCCACATTTCTCATGTCGTTAGAGCTTATGGGACTGTTATTTACTCACAAAAGCCTACTGAAGTGATGTTAACCTGTACACTGTAGTGCATTGCTTCTACTTCTGAAGACAAAGTCCAAATAAAAGGCAGGAATGCCCTTCATTGCAGAGGAAAAAATACAGCTGCCACAGTGATTCCTTCTGTTGCTCCTGATGCTGTATATATTAACATCAACATCTGCTGACATTGGCAAAGAGCAACATGGAACTAGACTTACCATCAAGAAATCATGTTTTTGTGTGATAAATAGGCAGCAGCAGCTGTTTTTACAGCTGGGAGATTTCATCTAACTGCGGGACCAGACACAGTCACTTCTTGGACATTCCAGATTGTCTTGAACAGTGCTAGAATGAACAGAGAACAGAAAGAAATGCTGAAATTGCAACTTTTCTTATGGTAAGTTGCAGTAGTATTGGCATTCTTCTGAGTCTTCTTCCACGTGCTGCCCAATTCTTTTTTTGTGTGCTGTACTATGAGAATGTCTTCAAGGCACCTTGATAAAGGACATGCTCAGGACTACACTTCTCTCAGATTCTGTGCTTGACTGCTTCCTCTGTGTTCCCGACCAGTTAAGTTCTCAAGGTTATACCCCAGCTTCATCCCACTGGCCCAGAATAGGAGAACCACAAATTACAGTAACTTTTCTGGGTATGACGGGAACAGGCAGCCCCACGCTCACCGTGCAGCTCATCTCCACACATTTTCTTGAGACGCTTTTCTGACTGCAGCACCATGAGCGCTTGGAAAGCCTCTCCTGCTTGTTTTGCCTGCCAACAAACCACTTCAAAGACTTCAGCCCTCTGTTGTCTGCTCACATGCTACCCCACGGGATGGCCACGTGCTCGTACCTGTAATGCACTCACAGAAGAGGATCGAGAGGGCTGTGAAAGTGGTACCAGCTGCAGGTGAAATGACTTATGTAAGGGATTTTTCTATTTGGAGAAGATCATAAAACAATAATATTTTGGGCTACCAATAAAAAGACAGTTTTGTGATAAAATAGGAAGTTTTAGGCTCCCTTCCTCCCTCCAAACAGTGAGCAGCAGCCTCTAGACAGGAGCATGGAATAGTCCTGACCAGAGTCAGCATTGCATCACATGGACCTGGTCTAAAATAGCTCTAACAAAATCCCAGCCTCAGAGGAGAAAGCAGCAGCAGCAGCAAAGATAAATCCTGTGATTATAACCAGAGTGAGGTTGTAAAGTCAGTATCTCTCTTCAGGAAAGTGACCATTAAGACTATGGCTTCAGTTTCTGTCCTGGGGCCTTTTCAAGCTGGTTAGGTCATTGTTTTAGAAGTTTGAGGTTTATTCAGGAAGAGATCAATTCACGAATGGATCATATATTTTAGCTGATCAAGAGAATAAATGGCACATGGCTATGTCTGTTAGTGTGTGAGCCCATGTCCGTAGAAGCCCCGTCGACAGCTTCACCAAGATTACCTTCTCACAAGGCCATTCTTCAATGACCTTCAGACGGTTCAAAATACACAGCCTATCTTAATGCCACTATCCAGGAGAGGATGTTTGTCCCAGCTAGTGTTGCATGGTCTGAGAGCTGTCTTTCTCAGGGACGAATCGTCTAGGGTGAAAGTGGTTTTCGTCTTAATGAGGGCAGAGCAAAAGTGTGATGCTGCACAGACTCTCCCTCTCGTGGGGAGGGAGGTCCATATTGGTGTCTGGGTCCAGACCATGACATTCCCTTTCTCTTGCAGTGTGAAGTGTTGAGGCACACAGAGCAATGCAGAAAGCACAAAACACCAAGTTACCGTTACCAAGTTGGAAACTGTATCTGCACCCTATCAGCATGGTCATCTTCTTTCTCACTGTCCCATGCCAAGAGAGAGCCTCCCCAATTTGACCACTGCTTTGGCTAGAGAAAACCCACACAATTCTAATCCTCATCGCAGTGGCACAGGGAGATGTGCATGAAGGGCGGGAATGGGAAGGGTGCTACATAGACAAGCAAGGGGAATCCAGGGATAGCCACACACTTGTGACTAAGACACAGTGGCTTAGGGAAATGCACAGTTCTGGGGCATGAAGGTCCTAGCAAGAAAGACTGCAGAAGTCCCAAGCCCTTCCCCTCTGCTCTGTCGAGCCCTGGGCTCCCCAGTGCCAGGCAGAGACGGCCACATTGGAAAGAACTCTCCCCCCAGTGCCCCTCCCACTTTCCGTTGGGCTTAGAATGTTGGTCGTTGGGCTTAGAATGTTGGTCGTTGGGCTTAGAATGTTGGTCGCTGGGCTCGGAATGTTGGTCAGTTGGAGCCCACGGCCGCCAGAGACAGCAGCACGGAGCTGTGCTGGCACGCAGGAGCGCTGGGAGGAGGCAGGATCTGACCGAGCGGCACCGAACCGGCACCGGCACCTCGCCTCCCATCCCCGCTGTCGCCGACTGGCCCGCGTCCTCGGTCCACGGCGAGGGTCCTCCTCTCCCGGGCAGGATGGGCCAGGCCAACTGCTGCTGCGGCTCCAGGTGAGCTCTCCCTGTGCCTCGGGGGCACGGCCGGGACCCGCGGTGGCAGCGGCCTTTCTCATGCCCGCCGCTCTCTGCTCTGCAGGGAGGCTCTCGCCGACGCCGAGGCGGTGCTGAGCGCGGACGTGCGGCTGACCCGGGGCCGCAAGAGGAGCGAGAGACGCCTTCTCCTCCTCCAGGAGGAACTGGTGATCGCCAAGTTGCAGTAAGACCCTCAGAGCCCAGCTGCCTTTCCCCCAGCCCTGGCCCTGGCCCCAGCCCCGGGACACCCCGGCCCCAGCCCCAGGCCCCGGCCCCTTGGTGCTGGATGCGCCCATCGATGTCTGTCCCAAGGGCAGGTGGGGGACAGGGCTCGGCCCGGGGGGACCCCGAGGAGGACACCCCCAGCTCACCGCCTGCCTCTCCTCTCTGCTCTCTGCAGACGCGGCACCAGCCTGCGCCCACAGCTCCGCCTGGCCCTGGACCAGCTGTGGGTGCTGAGCGGCGGAAAGGAGGCGGCGGGGGACGAGGAAGAGGAGGAAGGCGGCGATGAGGACAGGACCTCCATCCTCCTCGTCTGGCCCAGCGGCTCCTGCGTCGCCACTTTCGGGTGAGTGCCACGGCCAGGCGGGAGACGTTCCCAAGCACACCCGCACCATCGTGAGAACGGCCTCTGCCCTGCGTGCAGAGCCTGGGCAGGGATCGAGCAGCACGCCGGCAGGGAGGGATGGGGGCATGGGCAGGTCCCGCATCCCCTTTGGGTCCCCAGAAGGGGAGGGCGAAAGCAGCTGCTCTGGCAGGACACGGGGAGCCAGGGCTCGGGCAGCGCCTCTGTCCTGCCCCACGGGGCTTCGTCCCGCTCCGGCGTCCTTCCCCACGGGGCAGGGCTGCGCAGGCGCCCGCCTCTGCCCACGGGCTGGGGGGCAGCGGGGCCTGACGCTGGTTCTCCTCTCTTTCTGCAGCTCCCGGGCGCTGAAGGAGCTGTGGGTGGGCACGCTGCTGGGGTAAGCCGCGGGGATGCTGCAAGTGCAGCCGGACGGGGGAACGCAGCTCCTCAGCTGGGGAGAGGTGCCCCCGTGGCTGCCGGCAGCTCTCGCTCGGGCAGAGCTGCCGCAGGAGGGAGAAGAGGCGGCTTGGGGCTCAGCCAGCTCTCTCCCTGTCCCTTCCCGGTGCACAGGACACCAGAAGGAGCCAAGAGAGCCCGGGTGACGCCTGTCCCATCCATCAGGCTCCTGGAGAAGGAGCTGGGCCGCCGCCACGCCGTGAGTGCCTGCCCGGTCTGGGCTCTGCCCCCGAGCCCTGGTCCTCCCGCCGAGCGAGCGGCAGAGGCATCGCTGCTCACCTGCCTCCGCTCCTTCTCTCTTGCCCAGTGGAGGACATTAAGCGCCGGGAGCCTGGAGAGGCTGATGGAGGGCCAGGCCGAGGTGAGAAGGGCTGCCTTTCGCCCGCCTCTGGCTGTGCCGGCACGTGCGGCCAGTGGGGTGAGGGATGGAGGGAAGGGTGGTGCCGCTCGGGGAGCGGAGAGGGTTGGGGAGCCGCCGGGAATGCCGGCACATCCTGGCCGGCGGTGCTGGGGGGAAACCTGCCCCGCGGGGCAGAGAGCCCGCGAGGGCAGAGGGTCCCGGCTCTGCCACGCTCAGGCTGCCGGTGCCGGCTGGCAGCTCGCCGGCGGCCCTTTGCGCCGCGGGGCTGCTCTCTGAGCGCAGCCTGGTTCTTGCAGGCTGGTCCCAAGCAAGGGCCTCCGACGGTCCCGCCGAGCAGCGGAGGGGGACTTTGCCACGCACCGGGTGAGTTTCGGGAAGAACGGTAAGCTCCTGCAAGCGCTGGAGCTGTGCTCACTTGTCCCTCGAGTGTCGCCATGCAGGTTGGGCAGCCCGAGGCAGGATGTCACCTCCAGGAGGAAGGAAGGACGGACACCCGCTGGGCAGCGGCCGCTGGACGTGGTTCTGCGGGGACACGGAGCCTCTGCTGCTGCCCACAGCTTGGAGGAGGACAGGGCGAGGGCTGGGCCAGGCTCTCCTCTCCTGGTGGCGTGCCGGCTCTCAGGAGCCTCCCAACTGGAGCTGCTGAGCCGGAGCTCGGAGGTCCAGCTGCTGGCTCCCTGCCCGTCCTGCTGCACCGCTCAGCACCACGCTGCGGGCAGGGCAGGCCCCGGGAGCGCTGGCCCGGCGGTCTCCGTTGACGGGCTCTTGCTCGGCTTTCCTTTGCAGCAGGAGGGAGCAGCAGCAGGAGGAGGAAGAGGAGGGGGCTGCCCTGGCCCTTTGCTCATCGGAGGACCCCGGCCGCTGCCCAGGTGCCAGGGCAGGTGGGCTCTGGCTGCAGCAGGGCGCTCTTTGGCCAGCCCCTGGCAGCCCTCTGCGGGGAGGACGGCTCCCTGCCCCGGCCCATCCAGGTAAGCCAGCCTGGCCGGGGGGGTCCCCAGCCCTCCAGATGCTCCCTAGAGGCGGTAGGAGCCCTCCCTCCGGCTGCTCCACAGGGGACACGGGTGTCCCCAGGAGCTCCGGGGATGGCGGCTTGGGCTCTTCACCCCCAGCAAGGAGCCCGCTCTGGGGCAGTGCTCTGGCCACCGCTGTCGGAAGGCAGCTCCTCGGCCAAGCAACTGTCCTCCTGCCTCTCCTGCAGGAGCTGCTGGCTGTCCTGCGCCGGGAAGGACCGTCGACGGAGGGGATATTCCGCAAAGCTGCCAGCGGGACGGAACTTCGGGAGCTGCGGGAGGCCCTGGACCGCGACGCCGATGTCGACCTGGGCAACCAGCCTGCACTCCTGCTGGCCGCCGTCTTGAAGGTGAGCGCTTCTGACCTGCGGCTGGAGGAGCTCCTGGCCGGCCTGGAAACTTCAAAGGCTCACCCAGAGCCCTTGGCATTGCAGGACTTCCTCCGAAGCATCCCCGACAAGCTGCTGGTGACCCACCTCTACGAGGACTGGATGGCAGCCATGGAGAGGACCAGCAAGGAGGAGAAGGTCTCCGAGCTGAAAGCGTAAGTGCGGGCAGCAGCCTGCCTGTTGAGCAGGAGCCCTGGCCGCTGGCTGAGAGCACCTGGAAAGCTGGGCAACTCAGCCGCTGGCTCCCCCCTGCCTTGGACAACAGGCCTGGGCAAAATCTGCTTTGTCAACCTAGTGTCCCTGTTTCCTCAGGGTGGCCGAGAAGTTGCCTGCAGCCAACCTCTTCCTCCTCAAGCGGCTGCTGTCCCTCCTCCAGCACATCGGCCGCAACGCAGCCACCAGCAGGATGAGCTGCAGCAACCTGGCCATCTGCCTTGGGCCAAACCTGCTGAGCCCACCCGATGAGGACCTGCTCCCGCTCCAGGCCATGCTGGAGGTGACCGAGAAGGTGCGCTGTGTTGGCAAGCCGGCTGCAGCCTTGCCGGCCTATCCGAGCTTGGCTGCTCAGAGGTCCCTGGCTGCCTCCTCCCTTGAGCAAATGCCGGTGGGGTGGCTGCCTGCAAAGGCAGCCCCGCAGCCACAGCCATCTGTGCAGAGGCAAGGGTCGGGAGTGGGAAAGGCTGCTTGGGACAACTTCAGGCAGCTGGGTTGAGAGCAAGGGTTTGATGTGTGCAGGTGAACACGCTGGCGCTGTTTATGATTGAAAATTGCGGCGACATTGTTGGGGAGGAGGTGGCTGGCCGCTCCTGTCCATCAGCTGGGGAGTCGCCAGCCCCCACGGACGGAGCCACAGGTATGAGGAGGAACTGAGGGCTGTCCCAGGCTGGGGCTCGGGATACCAGAAACCTCAACGTCAAGAAGAAAACCGGTGTAGGGCTTGGGGTGGGTTTTGCTTTGGGTGTGCTACTTCCAAGGCGTCACTGCTGCACATGGTTTTGCTTTCTAGACCTGCCTTTGGAAGAGCAAAGTGGCCCTGCAGGCAGAGGAGACCAGGGCCACCAGGCAGAAGCCATTCTGCATGCATCCCCCTCTCTGGGTGTCCTCAAAGGAGCTGGGGGAGACATGGTGGCGGAGTCCAAAACGACAGAGGTATGTCAGCTCTGCTCCACAAGCACCGTGACAGTGTCTCTCGGGTAGGAGGGTAGTTTCTGAGGAGGCCAAGTAGCTGCTGGGCCTCCTCCGGCCAGCCGATGGCTTGTGTGTTTGGGGTTCCTCCTCCTCCCCCACGGAATCATACGTTGTATGGAAAACTGGAAAGGTCCTTTCTCAAATGCATTAAGCATGTGCTTAATCCAACCAAATACCTACAAAAAGACAGCGGGGAGTAGCTGTCAACTTGAGAGGGCTTTTGCTCGGATCCTACTTCATCACAGTTTCATCAAGTCTGTTTTGGGGCAGGTGGACTGTGCAAAATGTGGATGCATGATGCAAAGCAGCATCTTCCCCAGAGAGCTAAGGTGGTAATTTGGCAAGCAGTCCCTTACTACTCCAGGCCGTCCCTTGCCACCCCTGAACTCCAACAATTCTGGTTTAGGCACCTCCAGCTTTGCCTCCAGCCACCCTCGAGAGCACGGCAGAGCCCCTGCTACGCCCGCAACAACTGGGCAGCCTTTCAGAGGAAAGAAGGTAAAACGAGTCACTTTGGGTTAAAATCAGAACTGTCTCCGCTGGATCGTGGCCTTACCTATCTAAGCACACTGTGGGATGGAAAGGTTTGCAGGCTCTCCTCGGGACAAGGAAAAGAGAAGGAACCGAAGGAGGAAACAGGCCTGGGGAGATGAAAGCTGTGCAGAAAAAAAGAGGAGGAAGAGAGAAAACAGATTGGGGGATCGCAAACGGAAAAGATGCAGGAAGGTCCGGCAGGTCAAGAAGCCCAGGTGTGTACCAGGCTCTGCTGCCCATCCAACTCTCAGCACTGCTCTAAGTCAGGCCAACCCGCTGGCAAGGCACGGCGAAGGATGGTGCTGCGCAGGGTCTGGCAAGAACCCCGTGGCCGCTCCCCAGGGGCTCCCCATCGAGCCCTGCTGCGTGGCACAGGGGCCCTGTGCATCTCTGCGCGCGCACAGCTCTCTAAGGGCATTCCCCGTGGGGATAAGGCGCCAGAGCCCTCCCCTCGGCAATGCCAGCCGTAGCTCGCTCTTTTCTGGGCTATGAGCAATTCCTCGTCAACGGTGTTCCCCAGAGAGAGGGCAACCAAACCCTGCCTCTTCCTGGCGCTGTGCATTCAGCAGCGCTCTCTGACTCTGTCCTTGTAGGTGCCGTTTTCCTGTTACTGGCTGAACCCCTGTGAGCCCTGGGCCCGCCCCCCACCGCAGTTAATGTTCTCAATAAAACGGTTTTTCTCTCTTCTGACTGTGTCCGCCATCGGCTGTTCTGGAGCGGGCAGCTGCTGTTTGAGGATGACCCCTCGGGGAGGAGTTTGGGATTGTGCCTTGTCCCAGCATCCTTGCCGGCGCGCATGAGGGCTGGGTTCAGGTGCTTTAGGAGTGAAAGCAAGGCACAGAGTTGCACAGGAGGGTGGAGGTTGGAAGGGAGCTGTGGAGGTCGTCCAAGCCCTCTGCTCAAGCAGGCTCCCTTAGAGCAGGTTGCCCAGGACCACGTCCTGGTGCGTTTGGGCTACCTCGGAGGAGCAGCCCCATGAGCTCCGAGCGAGGGCAAGATGTAGGCAGACACGGTGGCCAGGAAGGGCTGAAGGTCCGTATGCAGCCACCGTCACCTGCAGCTTGCTGCTCCCTGCGGCCATCACCCTTGCACAGCGAGTGCCGGGCAGTTTCTGCAGAATCCCCTCGCTCATGGCAACGGTATAAACCCAACCGCCGTGCTGGGCGGTAGGAATGCGTCAGCTCGCCCCAAAAAGCTTTGGAAGGGGCTCCAACAGCAGCCGGACTGCTGAGGCTTTTGTGCGCCCCGGTGTGATACAGGGGATGCCTGCACCCTGAGGGAGGAGGAAGGATGAGCACTCTCCCCGTCCGTCCGTCCGTGGGTAGGTAACTCTTTTGCTCACAGGTTGTGGTGGTTTAAGCCTGGCCGGTGGCTGAGCACCACACAGCCGCTTGCTCCCTGCCCCCCAGGGGGATGGCGGGGGAGAATCGGAAGGGTGAGAGCCCCGACCGTATCGCCACAGCAGGCTTCGCCCTCCCGGTGTCCCATCACGCTGGGACCCCCCACAGCACTGCCCAGTGACACACTGGGGGGAGTAGGGGGCACTGGGGGGAACCGAGGGGGTCACAGGAGGTTACAGGTGTGTGGGCAGGGGGCGGAAGGGGGGCACTGGGGGACGAGTGGGGAATGGCGGGGGGACCTTAAAGGGTCAGCAGCGGCACAGGGGCCGAGCAGAGGGACGGAGAGTAGCATCTGGCTGGCCCATCGGACCCCTGCCCGTTAACCCAGGCCCCACTGGTGCTGTTCCTCACCCCCAGCGAGCCTCCGCACATCTGCAGGGGGCAGGGGCAGCTCCACACAGGGAGGCCACCAGCAGAGACGTGGTTTTGTCCCTTGGGCTGCTGTGCACGCTGGCCCGGCTGCGAGCCCACGTGAGCCTCAGCCCCCTGTCCCGCGGGTCCCACCACACGCGCGTGACCCAAACGGAACGCTCTGCAAAGTTCGCTCAAAGGAAGCACGTGCTTCCGCCTTGCCCAGTCCTTCCTAAAGGTGTTCCTTGGTAAAGGTGAGGATGTAAGCGGGAACGGAGCCCCTTTCTGGGTTGAACAGCAGGCTGAGGGGGGCTCCTGCTGTGGCGGGGGCACCGGCAAGGGCCAAGCTGGCCAGTCTTCCTTCGTCCCGGTCTTCAGAGGTGGCAACCTCCTGCGTGCTCTGGGCTGGCACAGCCTTGCCCGTGACCCAGGGGAAGTTTCCCTCTCCCCGAGTCCAGAGTCCTGCCCCATACACGGCACCCTGGGGCAAAGGGCAGAGGAACCAAGAGGTTCCCCTCCTTCGCAGGGTCCCCAGCGTCAGCTGTAGCATCGCGCCTATCCTTTGTAGTGCCCAGAGCCTCCTGTTTCGGGCCGAAATCCTCGGTTTTCGGGTCCAAACCCGCCTTTGATGACCCCCAGCCTTTCCTCAGGGCCCACAGCTCCATGCTGAGGCTCTCAGCCCTAAAGGTGGAGTTCGTTGCCTGGCAACCTCCACCCAGCAGTCCCTGGGGAGTCAGTGGGCCCAGGACAGCCAATCGCATTTGAGGAGGCGGGGGCAAGGCATGTGATCGATAGGTAACCCACCAGTCAAGCTTCGAGGCCTGCAGGAGAGGTGGCAAGAGGGGAAAAAGCCGGGCTCCCTGCCGGGTGTGTGTGGGGGGGGGGGTGTTGGTTGGAGGCGGGGCATGCCCGCTCCACCAATCACAGCTGGCAAGAGCAAAGCAGAGATGACTGATGAGCCGCCTGACCCATCACTGGATGGGAGGAGTGATCTCATGCAGCCAATCGGAGGAAACATCGCCTCAGGGAAGGGCGGGCCCCAAAGCAGGGCACAGTGGCAGCCGAGGGGAGCGATCCTCCGAGGCAGCACCGCCTGAAGGGAGGAGACTGGCAGCCCTCCCCAGCTGTGCTGACCCATGGGAGAAGAAGGTGGGGCCTTCTCCTGGGGCCAGGAGTTTCCTCTAGGCACCTGCAGTGCCGAGGGCTCCGGCAGTCCTGGGAGCTGAGTGTGCCAGGCGCAGGGCAAGCGGCTGAGCTGGGCGTTCTCCAGCGGCAGGCATTTGGACGAGGGGGGCTCGGCGGGAACCCGTCTTGCCCTCCCGCTTCTTCTTGTGCTTCTTGAAGTGGAAGCACTTGTGCAAGGCTCCAGGAGGAGTTAATTTGGTGCCCGCCCTTGCTAATTGCAGGTGGGTGGTCTGCAGCGGGCAGGGAATGGGACAGGACTGCTCGCAGGAATGCCGTGGGAGGGGAGGTCCGTCGCTCAGGGAGACAAGGATGAAGGGTGGGCATTGAGGGTTGTGGTGCTTCTCTTCCCAGGTCACCATTACGCGTGAGGAAGCTCTGCTTCCCTGGCAGTGGCCGAACATCTGCCTGCCCTCGGGAAGCCAAAGGCAGAAATCAAGCAAGAGTCGGGATGGAGTTGCAGGAATAGTCGCCACCTGTCGACCCCAGCTGTCGCCCCAGTTCATTCTCTGTGTGGAGAGGCAGTTCAGGGTGCCAGGAAAAGGTAATTTAAGGGATCTCCACTGCTTATCGGTTCTGCTGACTCTCATGACTTTACTGGCATTGTGGCATTTGGTGCTAATGCCAAAGCTCTTGGGGAAATCTGTGTCAGGGTATTGGCATCTCTTAGGGTTGTGATCCTGTGGTAGGGGGGAAAGCTAAAAAAATGAGACACAACTGTAAGTAAAGAAGCAACATTGAGGGGGGGGGGGGAAATACATTTTCCCAAAACACTTTTGAGGTTTAGGGATTTGGTTTGAGAACTCTTGTTTTGGTGACACACTTGCTAATAAGTCCAAAAAGAGATTTATCTTTGCTTTCATTGAGATTTTGACTTGAGTGCAGTTAGTGATCTGCTGTAACCTTAAATCACTCCTGTCATCTGACCAATTCTCTGTTTTGTCTCTACTACTGAGCTGATTTTCTTTTCTCAAATGTGGCATAAAATTTGCATGTACTTCCTGGAAATTGAAAGATTTAACAGTGCTTTGTGGAGTGCTATTCAGTCGATGGGCGCATGGCACACAAGAATTTAGGGGTAAAAGTTCTTTTAGAGGTTCTGAGGGTTATGGTCCTGCTGAAAGATTAGTGAGAAATTCAGCTACACAGTTGTCAGGACTCATAAAACTTGCCAAGACTGCAAATATGTGATGTCTGGGCTTTGGTGTTGACTAAGCACAGTGCAAACACAGGTGGATACAAAAGCTGGAAACAAGAGCTTAGGCATAAAAGAACCAAACCAAACCAAAACCCAAGATGATGGAAGAGAGAAAAATGTCCTGCCAAAAATACTCCTTTAATTATTCACCGACAGAAAAGACAACTTCCAGAAGAGATTGTCTTCCTGGATGCAACTGTGAGAAGAAACCTAATTACTGAACCAAAATAGTACACATATTGTAGGATGATAATAATGCATTAAGTATAAAATAAATAAAAAGGCAGAAGAAGCCATGCTGCATTTCCTTCAGATTGTGGATTGCCTCTCTTCCAAAGATACTAGATGTTTATCTGCCCAGTACTAACAGCACTTAAATATTATTTGCTGTTTGTAAATGAAGTATTTGAATTGGAAGTAAAGGCTTAAGATTATGAAGCTTTTCACTGCCAACAAAATGTCTAGGTGCTGAAGGAGCTGGCTGCTTGCTGGTCCCAGGGTGCAGGTAAAGCTACTTTCTGATTATCAGAGATGAATCAGAATCTCGGACATTGCCTGACTCTTCATCATCTCGGTATCGTGCTGAATATCAGTAGCAGGCAGGGAAGGGGGTTCTTGTGTCCCTGTCTGAGATGCCAAATTGTGATTTCTGCTCTCTGTCCCAGGTACGTGCCTGTGCAGGCAGCTAGATGGGAGCTTTCCCTCTGCAGAGCACGGCTCTCTGCGGTTTGCAGAGAATAATGTTTTCTACAGCCTTGTTTTCAGCTTTAGGCAGGTCTGGCTTCATTTTTTGGGGGAGGCAAGAAGGCTTGCCTTCTGGGAGTGTGTTTCACCACTGTCCCATTTTTGCTGAGGTCCATGAGTGTCCCTAGTTGTGAGTAAAGGAGCCCTGGTGGGACTGTGGGCTGGAGATGTGCTGCTTTTTGCCCCTTCTGCCCCTCCTCTGAAGATCTGATAGCAGAAGTGTCTTTGAGACAGGTTTTTTGACCTGCTTCAATGCAGTAATGGATTACTGAGAAGCAGCAGTACCAGGGAGTATGAATGCAATTTTCTCTTGCATGATTTGGCTGAAGATCAGAAATGTGCTTCACTGAATAGGAACATTGTTGATTAAAATGGCATGACTGTTGATGCCATATTACAGCGGTATCTTGCAGTGTTGGAAGCTCAAATCTATCTTTTCGTGTTAACTTAAAGCTTAAACTCTGAGAAGACTGTAGGAATTTAAAAATCACCCTCTGCAACCTATGCAGACCTTGAGGTATGAGCCAGACTGAGAGGAGTGAAGAAAATGTGTTCATGCTTTTTTATCCAGCTGAAAGAGCTCTGTATAGCTTTAAATGCTGTTGCATCTCATTTTTAGTTGAATATAAGCAGATGGTAATAGATTAGGTGTCAGATATCTTGTGAGGGCAACTACCTGGCAATGACATATTATTAACAGTAGTTTAAATGATTGCACTTGTTTCAGAACAAAAAGTGGAGTTCTGTCTATTTTTAATCTGAGTTTCTGAACTATCTGATTGGAACTTAGTACTGGGGAGGCCTTCAATACAATTTTTTTTATGATGATCACTAGAGTGTGATGGTTGTCGGTTATTTTTAGGTGGTGTGGTCAAATCAGAGGTGTTGAAAGCTTACCCCTCATCTAATTGGGGTGGGTTTTGTTTGTTTTCGGTGCTTATTTCTTTTGGAAAAGCTGAAGATTAAAATCTCTCTGTATATACCCATGCACCCCTTCTCCATGGTGTTTACATAAATGTTTAGGCTGTTTTCCAGGCTGTTTCCTTCGTGCAAGACTGGTTGGAATCACCTTAAAACACCCTTTTACCCAGCACCTGCGAGGGAGGACCACAGTGTTTGGGGACCTCGGTGGTCCCAGTGCCTGAGGATGGTGTGTGCACACACACACACATTTATCTGGGGTGTTCCTGCAGCTCCCTGGGACTGGGCTGTAGCCAGGGCCAGGGTTTGTGAAACCCCTTGTCTGAAGATTTCTTGGGACCACAGCACCCACAAGGGCAGGAGCAGAGGGACAGGGAAGAGAAGCATTTAGCAATATTTAGCAGGGGCTCTCACCAAACCAGGCTGATCCACTCTCCAGCTTCTCCCTTAACTTGGGGGGAATCTGCTACCACAGATGTTTCTGGCGTTTGCCGCATCGGGAGGATTGTCAGTGGGCTGCACTGGGAGCAGGTTATGGGAAATAAGAGCCTGTAATGGTCAGACTACAATGCTGGGAGATTTTTACAGTAATGCCCGTGCTGCAAGAATCCAAAGGTCAGAGAGGAAAATTGCAATACCAACTTCAATTAGTGACTAAGAAAGGGAATGACTTTCATGATGTGTCAGACTGTGCCTCTAAGCCCTATGAGAAGCTGCCACCCTTCTCCGATGACAGGTAGCGTCGTGGCAGTGGCTACTGCTGGGCCAGGAGCAGCAGGCAGATGCTGCGCAATAAAATGAGAGCAGAGAGCAGGCAGGCTTGGTCTGTGAAGGATCTGCTATCCCATAATTCATTCCCTGCCCTTATTCACTGGAGGCTGAATGTGAGGATCTTTGTTCACTGGGGGTTTTTTGTTTTGGTTTTGTGGTTTGTGTTTTTTTTTTTTTTTCTCTTTCTTTTGATTTGGTTTGTGGTTTGTGGTTTTTTTTTAGGGGAGTTTAGGAGAACTGACTATGGGCAGCAGAGAAGATCTGGTGATTCAAAGGATCTTTTTTCAGTTGTTCATGCTAGAAAGTTCTTGGGGTTTTTTGTTTTGTTTTTTTGTTTGCTTCTTCCTGCTGCCACTGAACACCTCTGGGATCCATTGCATTTTACGGGGATTGTTGCTTTGGAAGATGGCAGGAGGTCCTGTGGCCCTTTCTGCCAGCCAGCCCTGCAGGAGCAGGGAAGCTCTGCTGGGAGGAGGCCAAGGAAGGGTGTCAACAGCTGCTGTAGAAATCCAGACGAGCAGTTCAGGTACATAGGAGGGATCAGGGGTACAGTCCAAAGGAGCCACGCAGGGATGTGCTTGAATGATGACTGTTCCCTCCCACCCCAGTGCTATGAAGGACATTTGTGCCCGGGTCTTGTACCAAGGGACTGTCATACCCTCGTGTACGGGGACCCCTCGTACACGCACCCTGGCACGATTAACTTTGCACAATCTTGGCCCCCTTCCCTGTCTTCAGGGGAACCCGAACTAGTAAAACGTTTTTGACTTGTTTTTCTTCCTTGCATGGTGAGGATGGACCATGGCAGCATGATGTCCTTACAGTGTCACTTGGTGGGGAGACTTGGACTTGTCCTCTACAGGCTGGACACTAACTGTCCAAATGACTTCCTAGAGCTGGCTGCAACAAAGAAATGCAGTGTCATGCTAAGGAGGAAATGACAGCTGGATAGCTCCCTCCCAGAAGCTATAGCAAAAGAAGAGAATGAGAAAAATGAGGGATAATTGTTCCTGACAATGGTGTCTTTTAAAATCAAAATAGAGATTTTTTTTTCCTTCAAAATAGAGATTTTTTTTCCCTTCAAAATAGAGATTTTTTTTCCCTTCAAAATAGAGATTTTTTTTCCTTCAAAATAGAGATTTTTTTTCCTTCAAAATAGAGATTTTTTTTTCCCTTCAAAATAGAGATTTTTTTTCCCTTCAAAATAAAGATTTTTTTTCCCTTCAAAATAGAGATCTTTTTTTTCCTTCAAAATAGAGATTTTTTTTTTCCTTCAAAATAGAGATTTTTTTTTTCCTTCAAAATAGAGATATATTTTTTTTCCTTCAAAATAGAGACTTTTTTTTTCCTTCAAAATAGAGATTTTTTTTCCCTTCAAAATAGAGATTTTTTTTCCTTCAAAATAGAGATTTTTTTTTCCCTTCAAAATAGAGATTTTTTTTCCCTTCAAAATAAAGATTTTTTTTCCCTTCAAAATAGAGATATTTTTTTTCCTTCAAAATAGAGATTTTTTTTTTTCCTTCAAAATAGAGATTTTTTTTTTCCTTCAAAATAGAGATATATTTTTTTTCCTTCAAAATAGAGACTTTTTTTTTCCTTCAAAATAGAGATTTTTTTTTTCCTTCAAAATAGAGATTTTTTTTTTCCTTCAAAATAGAGATTTTTTTTTTTCCTTCAAAATAGAGATTTTTTTTTTTCCTTCAAAATAGAGATATTTTTTTTTTCCCTTCAAAATAGAGATTTTTTTTTTTCCCTTCAAAATAGAGGTTTTTTTTTTTTCCTTCAAAATAGAGATTTTTTTTTTTCCTTCAAAATTTCTCAGGAAGTTTTTGGTGATGTTGGACTCTCCAGTGCAGAATGATCTGAACACCGCTGCAGTGTCCTGATGACAGGACTTTTCCAAGCACTCAGCTTTAGAAATAGTCTATGGAAAGATGTCCATGTCCTGGGCATGAGATTTAAAAAAAAAAAAAAACAAACCCAAATTAAGAAAATAAAATTTGAGCGGAAAGTCCTCCTTTCTCCCCAGTGCAATAATTCTTCATGGCACTTGGAATCATGCTCAAAAATGTTGAATCTCTTCCCCTTAAGTTTGAAAGATGGAAGAAAAATTTGAAAATAAACATGGAAGAACACCTGGTCTGCAGGAAAGTTTTTGTGGGGAAAAAAGTTATCAAAAGCAGCTTGGTGATGTGATTTTTTATTTATTTATTTTTTTTTTTTCCTATTGCCATTTAGGTCAGAGGGACTAATTTGTATGATTTTCTTAAGAATGCTTTCATGTGTAAAATTTAG
The DNA here is from genome assembly GCF_964188355.1 of Buteo buteo. Lineage (NCBI taxonomy): Eukaryota > Metazoa > Chordata > Aves > Accipitriformes > Accipitridae > Buteo > Buteo buteo. Next base: position 349,884 of record NW_027439222.1, on the reverse strand, counting down.
ATCTCATAAATCAAGACTCAAACAGGACAATAGTAAGGATGGAAATGTTTTCTTTACTGGCATACTGGGGACAGACTTTATAGTAGAGAGTGTTGCAATAGGACAAGGGGTAATGGTTTTACACTAAAAAAGGGTAGATTCAGACTAGATATAAGGAAGAAATTTTTTACAGTGAGAGTAGTGAAACACTGGCACAGGTTGCCCAGAGAGGTGGTAGATGCCCCATCCCTGGAAACTTCAAGGTCAGGTTGGACAGGGCTCTGAGCAACCTGACCTAGTTGAAGATGCCTGTGCTCATTGCGGGGGGGGGGGCGGGTTGGACTAGATGACATTTGAAGGCCCCTTCTAAGCCAAACTATTCTATGATTCTACGCTAACAAGTTTGGAACAATGTCATCCAGTTCTGGGCTCAGCAGAGAGGAGTGAAACATCACTGGAGTCAGGGTGCCACTTGTTTCTATTAAACATTTTGTTAGAATCTTTCTTTTCTTACTGTAGTTTTGTACAGGCATTCATCTGCCTTTTCCAGTGTTTAATATTCACATGCTGGAAGAGTAATTTAAATGGGTAATAGATACAGAGTGTAACCATTAAATCTAGTTCATAACAATGCAAACTGTTGGATGGCAACAATTGCAAATATATGCCTGGCTTTGCAGGATGCCAACTCGTTGGCTTGGGACACAGAGCTCACCTTAAGTGACAATAAACATTTTATATTTAGATGTTCATTGCTGAGCCAGATGAACACAAAGAGCTGCAGCGTTTCATTTTTTTTTTTCTTTTTGTTTTATGTAGGGGCCTTATGCGGACTGACGGCAGTCCCGGAGAGAGATCCAGCCTCGCTCGAGTGGAGTACACCTGCAGCTTTTAATCAGAAACGACAGCTATAAAGCAGCACTATGTGCAATACCTCTGAGACCTGTACCCTTGCTGGTGCTCACACTTGCATGGAGGAGGAGGTGAGCAGGATGCCTAGCAATAAGAGAAGGATAGCATTTGAAATTTCTGGAAGAAAAAGAGTTATTTCTGTCTGTTTTCTTCATTCCTGTCTTTTCTGCTCCTTCTGATAAGCAGTGTGGCTATGTTGTCGGAAGGATAAGCTGAGAAGTGGGTTAAATGAGAAGGTTTTCCTCTGGGGGGAAAAATCTGGAAGTGGCTTGGACCCATATTTTGTAGCTAAATGGATTGTAGCTGTAAAAACGTGCTGTAGCTAGACGATGAGTAAGGCTGTGTCACAAACTGGAAAAGTTGTGGCTGACTGAGGAAATCTGGAGGGGTTTTTGTGCTTGTGGAGTGTCTGTTTTTTAAGAGCTTCTGGAGAGCTGGATAGCTTCAAGAGTAATGTCAAGTCGTTTTGGGGTCCAAAAAAATGCTGAATTGCTGCAGGAGGAGTGTATGGGGTTTGCTGAATCTGAAATAGCTTGTGAGCACCACTGGAGGCACAGTGTTGTGGGGACACCCCCAGAGGTGCAGTGCCCTGGGCAGTGGGGTAAGGGTGTACTTGTGTGGCTGTCACCTTAGCCTGTTTGTAATTCTGTGCTTGTGTGGGAGCTGCCTGTGTCTAGGTGAACAGTACCTCAGTCACACCTTCCTTCTCATACTGTTTTAATGCTACCGTATTTTAATTTGTCTCCCATTATTAATTAATGGATTGACTCCCCTTCAAAGCAGGTTACTGCTTTTTTCCAAGTGCTGAACTGAAAATGGTGACCAAGTCCTGCATACAATGATACTTTCTGCTAGAAAGTCATTGGAATGATTCAGGCACCCACTTTGGTGCTCATCCATTAGGGGAGGACTTCACGTGTGCTGTACTTTGGGAAATGAGTGTGCATTTATTTCTCCATTTAACTGGATTTTTGTGTGAGTGAGATTTGTTAATATTGTTGTATCACTGATTTTGCTGGCTTGCCGTGGAAATCTTCCCCAAAAGAGTTAACAGCTATTTCTAAACAAGATCCTCCAGACCAGATACATCCTGAACAGCTGAGTTGACCTGGGAAGTGGTTGTAGCCTCAGGTGGAGTTGCCATTACAATCACAATAACTGAGCTATCATATAATCAAATTCTCCAGCTCCCTGAATTGCTGATCTCACTTCTAAGCTTTCTGTAAGTGGAACTTCTGAGTCCTTGATGTAAGAAAAGCCTCGGCAGCTTTTAGTTATCTTTTTGGCATTTTCCATCAAAATTTCTGACTAAACTTCACAGCTTCCAGCTGCCTACTTGGCAGTAGGTTTAGGGAGCTGAGCCAGCACTAATGCCAACCCCATGGGGGTCTGCGCTTGCCCTCAGGCTGTGATGGCTGGTGTGATGCTGGTGGTGCATCTGGTGCAGAAAAGGAGCCTTCCCACAGACACAGAAATAAGGCACGAGTCAGCTGGCACGCTCAGCTCATGCTGCTGTAAATAAGCTGAAGTTTTTTGAAGGCTGGCCTCAAAGTGACAGCCTTTCCATTGTCACAGGAACTTGAAAGTCAATAGTAAAGATTGTAAAGTAACAAAAGTCCATGATAAAGATTTCATCTTTGAAGACCGCAAACAGCAACCCGCGTGAGGAGTACCTGCTCTAGCCTGAAGTTATTGAAGAGAAAAGAGAAAATGTGTTAGTTAGCATTCAGAGGGTAACAATTTTCTGATTTATATTGATTGCATGAGCTAAAACCAAGAAGTACTGAATGCTTATCTGGGAAGTACAGCAGAAAATTGAACTTAAAGGGGATTTGGAGAATGTCTGTTGGAAGAAAAAAATTCTCTTTTATCTATGCAATTTCCTGAAAATAAAAGCACCCACACTCCATATTCCTTAATCTTTTATTCCTCTTTTCATTTCTACTAGTTGTGAAAACTAGAAGACAAACTAATTTGTTATCCTTGTTTAGCCAAAATGATTTCCTAGAGGAAAGAAATATTAAGAAATGTCTAATGTGCAAAACCAGCAGGATTTCTTGCAAACTAGGACAGGGTTTATCAGGCATAGCATACACATGGCCATTTCACCCTCCCAGGGTTTAACAGAGGGCTGAGATTTACCTGAACTCAAAGTTGAATCAGGAGAAATGGATTTGCCCCAAACCAGGAAACAAGGTTTGTAGTTGTCTCAATAGATACAGTGTGATATAGCCCAGGGGAGGTGGAAAACACTGCAATGGTTTCTGCTGATGTTATATGGAAGGAAAAAGAAAAGCAAGCTGAGAGAAAACCTATCAGATAAGGGAAATATCCAGTCATGATCCTACTGTTTGCAGTAGGGTAAACTGCAGCTACTCAGAACAAACATAAATGTCAGAAACCTATGGAAGAGATGAGATCATCCAAAGGTTAGGTACAAAACCAAAGCAGCTTCAGTGTATTGACATAAGCAGTCCTCATATTGAATGTTAAAACATTTCTCTTCTATCAGCTCAGTGCTAAACAGAAGCTGTAAAATGAAATGATAAAGTGAATCAGATAGAGCAATGTATGTTTGGCTGCTTATTGCTGACAACTGGCCCTGGCAAAAGCTGAAATGGTTTTGTGGGTATCAGCAGGCTGCTGCATTCCTACAGTATTTGCAGTTAATGAGATTATTGGGTTGTTGTGTGATGTATAAAAAAAGCTAATATTCTGTCTACAATGCCAAGATGTCTGGGCAAGTCAGAGACATGGAAAGATAAGAGTGAAGTTATGGGACTCATATATTGGGATGTATATTTCAGATATTTTATCCATTTTCTCTACTGCTTGCAGAGAATAGAGATGATTTATTATGAGGTCCAAAAATGCCATTAGTATGCTACATTTGAAATGCATGCCCTAATCTTATTTACCATTGTCCTGTGTGAGGAATTTTAATTATTCTCTAAGGTTTAAAGGAAAAATACCTCCTGGAAGAAAAAAGGAATAATGCTGCAGTAAACTGGCTTTCTCCAGTGTAAGCTTTCAGCCGTAACAGAAGAGAAAATGTGGAAGTGTGTTAGCAACATTCATTTTTCACTACATTACCTTGTGGAAGCAGTATACAAGAGCTATTAATATTTTATTACAGATATCTGTAACTGTGTTTGCAGTTGACTGATCTGACTGTATGATAAGAATTAAGTTAGCAAACAGGTATTTCTCAAGTACAGTCCTGTCTTTTTGTTTGTTTGTTTTCATGGCCAATTGTTAAGCTGTATCAACCAAGCCACTATGTTGTTATGCAGGGTTTTCCATTTCACACCATGCCTTTTCATGCACACGTTGCATGTGGTGAGGTGCTCAGAACAGAGAGAAACCTGCAGCCCAACACGGATGATGATCTCCTCTGCCTGCACTCCTCTCAGAAGCGATGGCATATAGATGTAGTACTCTTACTGAATACATAGTGGCTGGGTTGGTGTGGTGTTTGGGGTTTTTTTGTTGGTTTTTTTTTTTTGTTGGGTTGTCATGTCCCCCCCCCCTGCCCCCCCCCCCTCCGGTTGCTTGGCTTTTTTGCAGTACTACGTTATAGGCCTGATCCAGCTGAAAATTCCCCCCAACAAAAAGTCTGCTTTTTGTCATCATTTTATAGATGAGCTGAAACCAAAAGATACTGAATACTCAGGTCCTGTTCAATACTTGCTCAAGGCTGGCATGCTGCCATAGAGCACAGAAGGGCTGGGAAGCGGAGCTGGCTCTGGGGCAGCCAGGGGGAGCATGGGGGCAGAGATGCTCTCTTGTGTGGGGCACCCTTTCGCTCTCTGATCTGACCTTGCAGATGGAGGGTGGGTTTCTGTGTGTGTGTGTGTTGGGTTCCCTTTTTTTTTTTCCAAAATTATACAAACTTAGGATAGATAACTAGATAAATTCATGTGTGTAGCTATGTTCGAGTCAGTGGGAGAAGGAAGAGCTCTTTTGTTGAGTCTAGAGCTGGTATTTGCTAAGAGTAACTATGGTGGTGCAATTATGAAATTTTATTGTTAACTGACTGTACCATATGCACGTTTTTGGTTTTATTATGCTAATAATTTTCACTGTTTTGAGCTATCTTCTACGCAATTTTCTGGTTCAAAAAATTTCCCCAAACAAGCATTTAATAATTTTTTTTCCACTACCTTCTTGAATCTCTATATAGGAAGAACCAGGTAATTTTTTATTTTTTTTTTTTTTTTAGCGTTCAATCTCAAGCCCCTGGGATACAGTTAATTTCTCTGGCTCTGTATCACTGCTTTTCCAAGGATGTGAGTACTAGATGGCTTGTTTGAAAAACAGCAGCTGACAACTGCACTTAGTTTCAGACAGCCTTAAACTTTTGTTCCTCATTTACTTGAGTCTGTCAAAGATGCATTTGATACGGAATACCTAATTCTGGTACAATCCTGTTCTTGTAAGGTTTAGAATGTACTGACACAGAGACTTTGTCACGTACGTAATGAGTTATTCTGATAATAATAGAAGAAAATTACTTGGAAAGAAATGCCACATGTACGTGCTTAGAAATTCTTGTATTAAATTGAGTCCAATTTGTTATAAGTTTCAAATGTCAAAGAAAATAAAATCAGCAAACCCAGATATATGCGTATTTTCCACAGGGCTGAACAAAACCATCATAGAAACTTTGGAACAGAGTTTTGTGTTTGGACACCTTTCTATTGTACTGTCTCTTCTCTGTCAATGTTGGGCCATTCTTCTCTCATAGCTGAAGTTCACTGAGATGAGAAGGTTGAGAGCACTCTGCTCTTGTATAGCCACTTTTTTTCTCAGTATGTGTAATGGTCCCCAGAATGAATCCTAATAGCGTGATAATCTTGCTCTGAGCTCAGAGGTGAATTTTGGTCTTAAGTCGGATTTACCTAGCTTTCTTTGAATACTCAGGATGTGGAGAAAAATGCTGTCCTGGTGTCAGCTGGGATAGAGTTAATTGTCTTCCTAGTAGCTGGTACAGTGCTATGTTTTGAGTTCAGTATGCAAAGAATGTTGATAACACACTGATGTTTTCAGTTGTTGCCAAGGAGTGTTTAGACTAAAGTCAAGGATTTTTCAGCTTCTCATGCCCAGCCAGCAAGAAAGCTGGAGGGACACAAGAAGTTGGGAGGGGACACAGGCAGGGCAGCTGACCCAAACTGGCCAAAGGAATATTCCATAGCATGGGACGTCACATCTAGTATAGGAACTGGGGGGAGTGGGGGTGGGGGGATCGCCGCTTGGGGACTAACTGGGCATCGGTCGGCGGGTGGTGAGCAATTGCACTGTGCATCATTTGTATATTCCAATCCTTTTACTACTGTTGTCATTTTATTAGTGTTATCATTATTAGTTTCTTCTTTTCTGTTCTATTAAACCGTTCTTATCTCAACCCATGAGTTTTACTTCTTTTCCCAATTTTCTCCCCCATCCCACTGGGTGGGGGGGGAGTGAGTGAGCAGCCACGTGGTGCATAGTTGCTGGCTAGGGTTAAACCATGACAAATGCCTATCACAAGGTAGGAAATAACATATTAAGGGACCTTGAACCTGCACTTAGTAGCCGGATAAATTCCTTCTAACTGGTCCAGCTGAGGGGAGAGGGGGTCCCTTGCATGAATGAGGGTGGCAGAAGGTCTCTGATTTGCCTTAAAACCTGCTTCCTTGCCTATAGGCTCACAGAGGAAAGAGGAGTTAAGTTCTGAGAAAAGACAGCAGCAACCCATCATGCCTGGTGGGACCTTGTAAAGCAATTTACAGCCTTTGGCTGTCCGCTTTTTCACCATTAGAGAAATGCTATTTTCTTTTATTTCACCTTTACGTTTTGCAATGCGTGTTCCACTGTTCACTGCAGAAAATTATCAAACGTGTGTACAAGAGAGTCTGTATTAATACCTGGGCGGGAGATGGGGTTTTGTGGGCTTTTGGACCTCTCTAGGAGTAACTTGGAGCATCCAGGGCAGGCAGGGAGATGGGTTTATATTTTCAGTGAGTGCATCTGTTTGTGTAGGGAGCAAGTTCCCTGGGTGCAATTTTGGTGCTGGCTGTGGGAGCCAAGGGCCTGTCCTGGGAGCTGGACTTCTCCTAGGGCCAGCCCTGGGCCACTGCCAGCCGTGATTTGGGCATTGGAGAGATGCGGAGCAAGCACCTGAGCTAGGCTGTGGGTGTACAGAGCCTCAGCGGTGTCCCCCATGGTTTGGTGCTGGCGAGGAAGGGTGGCAACTCCCTGTGCTGCTACAATTGGGGTTGCATGTGGAGAAGCCTGGGGGTGTGCTGCCTGCCGTCCCATGGCGGGGGGGTCAGCCTGCTGCTGGCAGCAGGATGGGGCACCCCGGCTCACTTGTTGCATCTTCCATCCAGATGAACACCGTGTGGCCAAGGTGTGTGACTCGGTTTACAGGAGGTTAAAACTGTGGTGTGTGCAGCACGCTGGCATTGTTTCTTTTTTGCACATTGCAGCAGTATATTGTGCAAGTGAGTTACCAAAATATCCTGGAGCCCACCCACAACTTCAGCTGAGAATGGATTGTGTTCATCAGCTTTTTTTTTTTTTTTCTTTCTTTCTTCATTCCACTGAGTCTACTCCCCCACAATTTAGTGAAGCAGGGATGTGCCTTCCTCCCCTGGCATAATGCAGCATGGCTCAGGAATATAGAACCAATTTGTCTGCGTGACAATATGAAAACTCAATAGAATTACAAAAATAGTTATTATTTTTTTAATCCCCCCACCCCCACCCCGCAATGCGAGTGTGTATTATACTTTTCTCCTCATCTGGATAAATACGCACAACTCACATAAATGACCCTCAACATGAAGTGAGAGTTGTTTCCTTTAGGCATGGAATTATTCATTTTTAACTTGATACTGGTGCATCAAATTGCATGCAATTTAAGGGTTGATAAGGTATTTATGTTTTTCCTTTAGACTGTAAATGAAACAGAGTTTTCAGACACATTAACTTCTTTAAAAAACAATTCTCTGTGAATTTTGCGTTTTTGAAGTATGCCAGAAAATTTCTTCTCAAAACAGACACTATGTAATACTTGCTTCTAGAAATCAAATTACATATTGGGAAGGTATAATAACAATTGCAACACACAAAGGCAGCACTTAATATTTTCCTAGTCTCACCTACCATTGATGATGACAACCTTTGTTTTTCCCCTTGGGAGTACAATTCATGGTGACCTTGTGACACCATTTTTTTTCTGGGCTGTCATAGAGGAAGAAATTGTGTCATCTGACGGAGGTGCTTCAGAACTTCTCCAAATCCAAATACTGTCCAGGCAAAGGTTTTGTTCTGTTATCTCCCTTTCTCCTCAGCCACCCTCAATCCATGTTGTACTTGTGCATGAATTACGTCCAGTTTGCAAAAATATTGACTGCTACAGAATAGCCCTAGTTAGTAAGCAGAACCACTAGGCCAGAGAGAACTGGGATTTTCCCCCCCCTTCTCCGTAGTGTTGATAAGTTATCGATTCCAATTCCAGCTGTATAAGGTGATTTTCTGCAGGTTTTTTTCATGCATCAGTCTGAGCTCAGGTCCCAAGGCCAATAATTTCCTGCTTTGCCATCTGTCAGTGTCAGTAGCCATAAAGATACAGTTTTTGGGGGTAGCTATTCACAGGGGCCATGGTGGCAGATGTGGAGGGCTGTGCTGCGTCCCCCAGGGTGGTTCCTGCCCTCTGCTTGAACGGTTACAGCTGCAGAGGCTGTTCCTCCCTGCTGCCTTGCAAATGCCATCTGACCTTGCCTGCAGGATGTCTGCCAATAGTTTGGGTTTGAGTATTTTAAATGGTCCTCTGGTTTGCCCAGTATGTCATTTCCTTTATTGGCGGGCTGCCGCATTCCCCTGTACCGCTCCTAGTATGGTGACTTCTCAGGATTTGACCCAGAGCATGCGTATTTATTCTTCTGTCAGCACCTCCTGTTCGACTCTGTTCGAATTTGACGAAGCAGAGCTTGCTGCTCATTATCAGGACAGCAGAGGGAAAGACTTGCCACAGAAAGCCCTTGTGGTGCAAAGCTAGTGGAGTTGAGCATCCTCTCCTGCCTTCTCTCAGTTTGCCACTCCTTCTGGCATTGCAAAAGGGCAAATCCCCTTTGTGGTCCCACATGTATGTAAGACCTATGACCTGTGCCATAGAGAACCGCACAAAGAAATAACCTGGGTGCTAAGCTGCTTCCCAAGAGTCAGATCCTCTCCAGAGGGGTTTCCACAGCCTTCCACTTGCCTCACTGCTGCGAGCAGTACACTTGTTCCCAGGTAAAAACCCTTTTGCCATTTTGCATTTGTGGAGTCCACCAGATTCAGATTCAGGAGGACTCTACGCATGGCAGTATTGGCATGTGAAGGCAGGACAGACCTCCCTATGGCCTCCTGAAGATGCAACAACAAAATATCCCAAGCAGCAGAGTTGCACTTTTGCATCACCTGTTGGGAAAGCTGTTACCTGTAAAGGTTGTAACTATAATGCACATTAGGGCTGTGAGTTTTTCTATGCTGTACAGATAACGTCTGGGAGCTATCACTGCAATGAATATGAAAGTGCAGCATAGTGCTTGGCCTCTCAGCTGAGCTGTTGAATCTGTAGTCCCACAGCAGGCAGCAACAGTAAAAATGGGGGGTTTGTGCCATTGACAGTGGCAGTGATTTCTCATCCCTTGGACTCAATAAAAACCTGACACTTCCTTCACTGACATAGTTAATATTTTCTCAATAGCATGTCAGCGTGCATGTGATCAGAATCTGGCTCCTCTGACTTAGAAACTGGACCGTTTCAGCAGCAAATTTTGCTAGGCAGCCATCCAGTTGACCTAAACCATTTTTAACATGGTAATTTAGAGGCAAAAGGCAGTTCTATATACTTTGCTACATCCTGAATCATCTGTGCTTGTTCTCCCTGTAGTTGCACTACGTCATTTTAGTAGACGTATTATAGCTGAAGCATTTACACTCAGCTCCAAAAGCTCTTTGAATATTCTTCTAAGAAAAGGCTGCTTTATAGGAAAATAGAGCACAAATTATTACCAGTCTGGAGCTGACATGGAGATTTGGCACTCCAGCTGGAGTGCTTTCTTTCAAGAGGTTTTTCTATAAATTCTGCCCTGTTCCTGATGAACAGGCAGTCTCTGTTGTCAGTGTCAAACTGTACACTTGTCAGACGTGATAAAGACAAAGGAATATATACAGTGTGCGCTGGCTGATTGCACATTGTCTGGAGCTGTAGAATTTTCCTACACTGTTACTGCTTTCAGGTGATTTATTTGTGCAATTTCTTGGGGAAAGTCATCTGCAGGTTTCAAAATGCATAGTGTTATGATCTTAGGGATTTATTCTCACTGTGTAAATGGGGACTATCAGTGTCATCTGTGAAACTACACTAAGATAGTATGGAAAAATAATCAAGACCACTTTTAGAACAGGGACCTCAGCAGAATGACTGCAGGTTTATATTAACACGCCTGGCATATAATGATGTGACTGGAGAGCAGTTGATAGTCTATCTAAGAAGTAGTACTACTTTTGGATAAAAATTATTGAACATTAGGGGCAATGAACAGAAGGTTTTAGAGGTGTAGTGTGTAGAATTTCCCATATCTCTTGAAAATAAATGTCTTATTTTCATGCTAAGTACTGTCTTTTTCATCTTCTACAGGAAATACTTCAACTCTGATGGAAATAAGTAGGGAAGATAATTGTAGTTTCTTACTCATTTTTGCCCTCAGAGGAAGGAGACCAACTTTTCTTTTAAGACTCTTCTTACTGTAATTGAACCAGGGTAATTACTATGCAAACAATACCTACTTTTCTCATAGCTTCAGGAAATTTGTGATCTCATTATTTGTTTGCTTGTTTGTTTTCCACTGCCTGCAAATCACTACCTAGATAAAGTAAAGATTAGCCTGGTGAACCCTGCCATAGTTTGGACAATACGTTCCATCTGCAGAGTGGTGAGGTCTTGGCTGCAGGAAAGGCTGGGCAGTTTAAGATGCCAGCTTGTTGCTCTCTGATAATTTGTTAGTCCTTGGCTGTGAGGAATAAGCACCTTTCTGGCTGATGTGGTGGAACAGACCATGGCTCAAGCTCTCTTCTGTTGGCTGGAAGAAACCATAAGGTATTTGCTATATTAATGTGTTTTTTCTTTATGCTGAAATTGCGTGCACTGGTGTTGAAATTTTTCCTTAAACAAAACTGATAGTGACTTGTTGTCCAGCTTTTGTATAATGGTGAAACTCTCCAAAATCAATAGACTTTTCTCTGGGCTGTGTGATGGAAAGCATTTCTAGACATAAAACAGCAGTGCTTAGTGTGGACAAAAAAATCCTTCCATTTGCAGGGCATGCGTAGAGGTAAAGACAGTGAAATAAATCACCAGTGTAACATGGACACATTGGAATAAGTTAATTCTTTTCTCTGTCAGTCTGTAGCCTAGAAATACGATGCCGTGATATGAGGAAGCAACTTCTTGTAGTTTTCCAAAACAGTGGTTTGAGTTTTGTGTTTCTCAGAAGTCCAGCTGCAAGCTCTGCCCTTGAGCTGCCAGCAAGGCTATTGTGGGGAGCAGCTCCTGTGGCTCGCTGGACCCTGGCTGTCTTGGTACCGGCTCCTTCAGAGGAACCAACTCCACATTAAACATGCTGCAGCTGTGGCAGATGACCTTCCCTTGCTGCTACCTTTCTTTTAAGGTGGACAGCATTGCTGGAGTGCTTTTTTTTCCAGCTGACACAGCATGTTTTATTTACTGTAGGAAGCAGAAATATCTATGTCACTTTTGGTCTGACTACACATTCCCCCCCCTCTTTTGTTTTATTGCCTTGTTGGTCATGGAAGTGCAACCTCCTATTGTTTTGTCTTTGTTGCTCTATAAATTACTGAATATTGCCATGTTTCATCAGTTCAGAGCCAGGCAGTTGTTGCGGTTGTAGCAAGCAGATGTTCTGCACTTTTATATCCTTTACTTTCAATGTACAGATCATATTTTCTGCTGATCATAAAAAAAAATGACAGGGGCACATGGGATTCTTTGGATGCTGAATATACATGACTGTTTTGATCCAGGTAGTGAATTCAAACAGAAATATTCTATTTATGAAGGAATCAACTGCTAAAGTACTAGCACTGGTGCCCAGTTTGGGGTCATGGTAAAACTGCAGAAGCAGAGCCCCCAGGAGAGCTCTGTCACTTACTGTCAAGTTCCTGAAACTAAATGAAGTCCAAATAACTAGCATTTAGTATTACTTAATATTTCTTTTCATCAGATCTGGCAGTATCTCTTCCAGTCCTACAGGTTTCTGAAATGCTGTAAAGAAATTAACTGAGCCGAAGAAATAGCTTTACTTTATAAAAACTGAAGGTGTGAATATCCTTTAGTTTTGCACTACTATACGCACAAGATCTTTCTGCTCCTTAGTGCCTCCACAGATAATTTCTCAGCTGAGGCCCTCTCATTAACCCCCTAGGAAAGGATGAGGCCTTGAACTCCTACTTGCTGACCAGAGCAACCAGAAGTCTTACAAATAATGGGCAAAATGCGTTGTGTCCTTCGTAAGTACCTGCTAGTGTTGAGCATATGCTGGTGAGTTCAGCTTGGATAGGAGATATCCTTTAGCTATATACCGCTGTGTCTTCTCTGTCACTCTATGTTTTCTGCACCTAACATCCCCCTCTGTTTCCCCAAGGTGAGAAATTATTTTTCTTTACACATTCCCAAGTGTGCTGATTCCCAGCTCAGCTTGTCTGTAGTGAATCGATATTTGTGAGAGACAAAGCAAATGCCATCTTATATTACATGTGTACTAAAGAGAGAGAGAACAAGAAAGAAGCAGTATCTCCATATCTGTATTACTCTCACTCAAACCACAGACTTCTCGACCAGTTCAGGTCCCATCTCAAATGAGGAATGGACAGCTTATAAACTGTCTGCATCAAACTTATTTGCTGTGACTTGGTCCTTCCACAGGGAGCTAGTTTGGTCCTTCCTAACAACAGACAGAGTTGCAGAGAACTCGGCGTTTCCCTTGACTGAGTTGCTAAGTTTCAGTCTACCTGTATCATCAGAAATGTCCATCCTCTTTACTTTAGCAACTCTAAGCTTACTTTTTGAGTGACTAAAAAGCCCACTTTAGCACATTTTATATGCTCTCCAGTCCCTCAGGCTTCTCAGTTAGCAATTCCTTCCATACCCTTTCTCTTAACCAGTATAATTTTGCAGACTCCTCCACAGAAAATATGATCTCACTGTAATCTCCTATACCTTAAAATAAACCATAACCCTTCAGTCCATTTCCCTCTCTCCATCCTCTCTTCTTTTGCCCTAAAGCTTAATGAACTGCTTTCTGGTGTCTTATTATAGATACTTCCCAGTTTATCCTTATTTCTGCACTGAAATGCCTTCAGTAGTGACAGACCTTTGCTGGAGGTCTAACGGCATTTTCCTTTTTTCTGGTGATGTGCTATCTCTGGAAATCTCATATATGGACTCAGATTCAGGGATCTGTGCGCACTCAGCAAATGCAAGCTAAGCTTGTAGCATTTTGGACAACTCTTTGGAAATTCAGTTAACAAAATTCAGTCTCTTGCCCTTTCCTTGCTAAAGGTCACTTTCTCTCTTTTTTTTTTTTTTCTTCTCCAGGCACTGAAGACAAGACCACCCAGTGTCTTTGTCACGGCTCAGCCTGCAATGTGAGTGTTGTTTCAGTGTGTCGTCCTCACACCCTACTTCCAGGGCATCTGTGTTTTGCTGTTCTGTTCTGTGCAGCAGCATCTCTGTGTCCGCACAACTAAAATTCTGACTCAGGTTTCATCACCTCATGTTTGGAGTTACTTAGAACACTCACACTACATTTATATTTGTTTAAAATGCTGCACCTGAGATTCACTTCTTGCCTTTGTTAATTTAAGTACTTCATCACTCTTCTTGCCTCTCTCCACTGGCTTGCTTTCCTCCCCGTATACACTGTAGTTCTTCACTTTTTAAGACCCTTCCAGGCCTGCCCCATGAGGCTATGAAGCTGTTAACTCTTGTTTCTGCCCGGAAGATGATGCCAGTCTTTTTCACCCTCCTGCTTCACCTTTCCTTATGTTTCTTGCCAGGAGTGGGCAAAGTTCCTTGTAACCCCAGGAGGACAACTCGGTTGGGTGCCTCCTAGGCTAGCCTTGAAATTCCCTTTAGCAGTGATGCCTGTGTGACAGCAGACGCCCCAGTGCGCTGCCTTGTTCTGGCTTGTGTTTGTGCCCCGGTGCTGCTGTCTTCTAGGAAGTGGTATTTGAGGGGACAGAGCCCGCCTTGCTTTTGTCACCCAAAAAGGAAGCCTTGGTAGCAGTGCACTGCTATAATATGAACAATGCAGCTTACTCGTTATGAAGAGTCTGGGTTATCTACATGCATAAGCTTCTCCTAAACAAATTGTTTAGACTGAAAGTATCTACATTTTAGAAATGTAATTCTATAAATCAAATTGTTTTCACCGATCACACTTCCCTTTTATTGCTGTTTGTTATTTGAGGGCATATGATAGCTTTCTGTAAAATGTCGCCTTAATTGCCTTCTGGATATACCCTATAAATCCTGACAAATACTTTTAAAAGCGAAAACAAAGGCATATTTTTCTTCTATCAGAGCTTGCTCAACAAACCGCCTGTACCTTTTCCATGGGGCCTTGCAAAATGGTGTTATGTCAAGAAGAATAATGCTATTTAATTTATGAACCATTAATATTTATTGCACATGCAATCACTGGCATTTTGTGTGTGAGAGCTGGGCAGCAGCTAATAAAATTGGGAAGAGGCTATATATTTACCAGGACTACCCAGATAATTCATATAGGATAATTTTTGATTAATTTATTTCTTTGTGTTGACCAATTTCCTGGTAGCGGCCAACGAGTTGTTTGGGGTTTTTTTGGTTTTTTTTAAACTTATTTGCTAGCTCATAATGAATTGCTCAATAATTACTACAAATAATTCAAGTCCTTTGTTATTAGGGATTTGTAAGTGTGTTGAGGAAACTTGCTTATACCACTATACAATTAACAATCGGATCTCAGTCTTATTTCTGAGCGGAGATCTGCTTATTTCTCACAAAGATCAGGACTGGGGACTCCTTATACTGTATTTTGTATCAGTGCATCTGGAGACCCTGCTGTGTAATGCTGCTGCCCCAAACCACACATCCGATTGCCCCGTGCGAGGAATTGGTTTTGCAAAACCTTGTACCGGTGCTTAGCTTTACAATGAGTCCCCCTGCAAACTGTGTGTGGAATACTGGCCCAAAAGAGGGCTCTGGTGCCACAGTATCATCTTTTGAAAACAGTAGCATTAGTTTGGGGGAAGAAATTAGATACATCTGCAAGTCTTTGTAGAACAGGTTGCCTGAAAATAACTGGTAACAAGGTTTTAAAATTCAGGTTGTGTTGGTTGCTGCTGATAGGTGTCTGCTCTTTTCAGTTCCTGATGGGGAATAATATTATGTTCTTGAATCACGTTCTGGTTGCAATGTAAGTTTTATTTCCCTAAGTAGTATATGTGGCTTACTTTCGAATTAGCTGCTTCTAAGACGGTTCTAGCCAATAGATTACTCTGGGAGGTGCTCACAGAAACATGTGAGTATGGGTGAGAGCCATCCACATAGAACAGGTGGGAATTCTGACCCGTTTTGATTAATGTTTGGGGTGGGGTTTTTTTTTGGTGTTATTGTTCTCTAAATATTGTGATACTTGCATCTGTAACAAAGTGGAGTCTGTGACTATCACTGAAGAGATTGGTGGAGGAATATTATGCCTAATGCGCCAATACAAATACAAATTTGACTCCCATGCAGATTGGAAACCTGGAAAGCAGCAATATTGCAGCCAATTAAGAGTCACAGTTAGCAGCGTGCTAGTCAGAACTGAAGTGCTGCACCAATACAGTTCTGGCTGATACTGATGTAAGAACACAGAGATAATGGAAGCTTTTGCTACGTGCCTGTGTTATATAAAGGGATTAATTGTGATTGGATCTAGGGTGTTATTTAGATGAATTATTCCCAGTAAGATATTCACAGAACAAGAGGGACTTCAAGGTTGGTGAAGCACAACAATCCTATTAGCTGTTTTGAGAAGATCTGATTTAACTTTGTCTTCTAAATTCAGTCCTTGGAGTCTAGGAGGGGGGAAATGGCTGCTCAGGCCGTGGCCCAGACGACAAGGTAGCAAGCAGTCCTGTTAGGAAGAGGGTAGGCTGCGCAGAGGACTGCTCCCATACAGTCCTCTGGTGTCTCATTAAACTAAGTTCTTGCACATTGGCAACCAGGTGCAAATGTCTCAATATGTGTGTGGGAAACTAGTAAGTACAAGCAAGGGAGCAGATTTTAACTACTTTTTGGATTCCAAATATGTGATCTTGCAGAAAACTCTTCTTAAATGCATTTTGAATGTTGCCTGAATAAGGGCAGCCAGAAAGAATCTCTCGAAGTCTTTGGGGTTTTTTTTTCAGCACACTGGGGCTGGAAAAGATTCAGGGAAAACCTGGCATCACTAGCAATAGTAAGCTTCCAGCACCTGTGGCAGACCAGGGTCCCTCACTTGCATTTTGAAGTTGCACTGAAATGACAGTAGTTAAAAACTCTTGCATAGTGTCCCTGTCTGTGACAGAAGTCAGAGCTTTTAGATAGAAAACGAAGAGAAATTAGAAATATGTCATCTTTTAACTCCTGGAAGACACATCAGTTCTTTTGTGGAGCTGGTAGAGATTTGTTAGTTGAGTTTGAATAGGGAAAGCAATGCAGTGTAGTTACTGGCAACTTCCACACTAACATTTTAATGAGCTGATTTTTCTGATGTGGACAAGCAGAAGCAGCAGCAGCATTTTATTTGTTTCCATAGGGTGCATCAGAAGCACAAAGCTGTGCTTTTGAGTTATGAGGAAAGATGAACATTAATAAACAGGCAGGTCAAGAAACCCCACAATACAAAGGATTTTGTTCTTCCTTCAACATTTGTCACCAGATGCTAGCCGTCCAATAAATCTTGCTTTGAGCAATAGTTTTTAAGTCTTGCTTAGATCTGACAGCAGTAAAAGTCCCTTGTGAACTTTGAAAAGGCAATCTCAATCCAGCTGCTGGTGTTTAGGGCTACACAAGATGAAAAGTGCTGTAAATGACAGAATCTATCTTCTAATAGATTTGACAAATGTGGGGGCTGAACCTGTGCACGATGGGAGCTTTTTTATTGACTTGCCAAAAGCAACAGCTCTTGTAACTTGCACGACTGAAATAAACAGTAAAAACATGCAGTGATGCAAGTTGCTGAGTAATCATGTATCCTTCCAGTGAGCAGTAAATGCCTTTTTGCTAACTAAATGCTATGTTCAAGAAGAACAAAATATAAAGAAGATGCAATAAACTTCAGAGTAAATCTGCCTCTTGGGTATCCAGTACCAGGCTGCAGTTACTGTGTGACTTTGGGTAGACTGCCTAGCTCAGGCTCCTCAGTTTCTTCATCTGAACCAGGTGGTTTGTAAGATCCTTCAGATCAATGGATGAGGGATTATTACTCATGTTGGGGTATTTTTAGGGACTTGCTAATTATTGCAGTCTTGGTAGGTTGATCTCTCCACTTGCTCACTAAAAAAGTTTGTTGCTTTTTCCACAAAGCCTAAGTAGAAGACAGGTGCTCTTCATCCGGCACTAGTAGTTTTGCTCTAGTGTGTGTGTATTTTTTTACTTTCCCAGAAAGTTAAAACAGTCCTCTTAAATAGTGTTTTAAGAACAGTGCTATCCAGGTAATATAATGTACGCTATAGTCACCAGCAGGTCAGCTTCTTGGAGAAACAGTCCTCACTGGGTTTATCAGCGTGACATCTGTTGAAAACAGGGAAATTCTACCACCAGCTGAATTTTCATCAGGGACACTTGATACCAGAGAGGAATATTGCAGGGCTGTAGCACACACTGTGGCTCCCAGACAGGTTGCATTGCTCCGCAGTGGCTGGGTGAGCATGACCTCAATGGAGACTGGGATCCTGTGCAACTGCTGGGAGTGTGGGGGCACCGGCTGTACTACATGCCACGTACCGCAAGCCCTCAAGCTGACCGTGGGGAGTGAACTTCGGAAGCAGTGGTGTGACAGCAAAGCCTCCAGCTGAGGAACGTAGAAATTCCTCAGGCAAACATTAATCTTTCAAGGGCACATGCTCTACTGGTAGCCAAGCAGAGAACTCCCCCTTTCTCTAGCAAAAGAAATCCACTTCGAATAACTAAAATCTGCGCTTAAACCTTAATAACACAATCCATGATATTTTTTGAAAAAGCCAGTTGTTCCCACGCATGCCTTTCTAGCTAGGATTGGGGCACTGAAAAGATTAAATCTCATCATTCTGCAAATCTCGGTATTAACTGACTGCAAAGGCAACAAACACAAACTGCAAAAGTGTCTCTTTTCAGCAGATACCCATGGCTGCTTCTTGGACAAAATTATCTGAATCACTGATGGGCACGTTTAACTCCAGTCGAAGCCCAAGCTGCCTATCGCATTCGTCCCCAGCGAAGGTCCCAGCAATATACAATCTTAGTAATTAGTCTTTGCCCTTGTCTCAGTGCAATTTTTCCCCCCCCCCTGCTAAAAGCTTGGGTGTAAAATGCTAGCTATACAAGTTTAACTCATGTTCATTTCCCCCACACTTTTTCCTCTTAATTCTCCCTGTCTTTTTAAGAATTCCCCTTTATTCTTTCTCCCTGCTGGTTTAGGATTTTGCAGCAGCAGAGAAAATATTTTGTTGTAGTGATTGTGAAGAGTATTTTCCATACAGGTATCACTGAACTTTAATGGCACTATACAAGTGGCACTTAATTTTTTATATGACCTAGATGTTTTCTGGTCTTTCCACTCAATATTTGATTTGGGAATCTGCAGCAGTGAGCTGGAGGAAATGAACGGTATGGTAAATTCAGCAGAGGAGGAAACTTTGGAGTAAAATACTGTAGCTTGCTCTGCTCTGGGGAGATAAGTCATTGCTCAGTTGCAGTAGGGCACATAGGGATGGTGTAACGATCCCTCAGGCAGAAGCAGGAACCCTTCAGTACACAGACATCCCCACATGTTCAGCTGTGGCAGTGAATTTTGGTCCCAGGACCACTTCTGTTTGACTGGCAGGGCTGTCCCAGCTGGTTGTGAGTTCCTGGTGCCACGCTGAGCCTTGGAACTGGGGCTGAAAGTGGTACGCAAACAGCACACACTGGCTTGGGCTGCAGTCTGTCATGTATGTCTTGTATGTCATGTCTCCTACTCCCAAGAGAGAAGGAAAGAATTGCTGCTGCTGAGCATGGCAAGAGGAGTGTGGGGAGCATGTGCAGATAAGCGTCTGGATTTTGGTCCCACCCGCAGAGGCCACGCCACTCTGTAGCAGTCTTTCGCTGTCTTCTCTTTCTTTGGTTGCAACTCACGTAGCCTGGGGTGTACACATGCAAAGACAATGGTGAGAGAGAGACGGCACGGGATATGTGGTGTTCTTCCCATTGTTCTTATAAGGCACTAAGTAAAAAAGTGAAAAGCATGATTATTTATTAATTCTGCTGTGTAACAGGCATATGTGACCACAGACTTGCAAAAGACATTAAATTTGCAAAGTCAAGCCCTCAGAATACTTGTGCAACCTTGATGCAGCCCTCTGTGTGCGTACAGTTAGGAAATGGCCTTTAACTACAGAACTGCAAACTGGAGGGAAGCATCAGAGTGGGAAGGATGAATAATGGACGTGAGTTGCAAGCTGTTTCTTGGGGCAGATAATAAAAAAAAATTGAGGAATGAGGGTGCAGTCAAAAGAATGAAGCAAGGGCATGTGGAGTGGACAAGTGGTCTGGGTTGTCTATATCTGGAGACTGCAGGGCACAAGAGTTCCACATATGAATGAAATGCTCTCTGGAACTTTGGAAGAGAATTTTCCTTCAGGAGACCCTCAATGGGATCCAAATGACCCTGTAGACAGGAGAAGGTTAACTCGGTACCAAAGGTGGGTATTGTATGGAGTGAAACATGCAATGCCAAAAGCTCTGAATTGGTCTAAATTATATGAGATAAAACAAGATAAAAATGAATCTCCTTCTGTGTTTTTGGAAAAATTGAAGGAAACTGCTCGAAAATATACTGATTTAAAATTGGAAACAGAGGCAGAACAGCAACAGCTGGCCTCGATTTTTATGGGACAATCGGCACCTGATATAAGGCGAAAGCTCCAAAAATTGGAGGGGGAGGACTCAAGAAATCTGAATAAAATGTTAGGAACAGCATGGAAAGTTTACAATAATCGGGAAAAGGAGGAGGAACAAAGAAAAGAAAAGAAAGAGAAGATTAGAGAATGTAGGTTAATAGCTGTTTTAACAGGGGGTGCAGTAAGAGGAAGAGGACAAACCCGAGGAAGAGGAGGTTTTAAAAACTTTGGTGACCAGGACCCTAATGCACCTTTAGGAATAAATCAGTGTGCTTATTGCAGAGAGAATGGACATTGGAAAAAGGACTGTCCTCAGCTGCAAACAAATCAGCAAGAGGCTGTGAAAATGATGACTTTGAATGAATGAAGGGGACCGGAGGGGAGCCCAGCTGAACCTCTGGTTACAATTAAGCTGGGAAATGATAAAGTTGAATTTTTAGTAGATACAGGAGCAGTATATTCTGTTTTGAATACTCATAAAGGGAAATTAGGAGACAAAACAGCAACCATAATTGGAGCGACTGGGAAACAGGAAAATAGACCGTTCTTTCAACCCCTTGATTTAAAATTTGGAAATAAGGCAATTACACATGAATTTTTGTATGTGCCAGAATGTCCGCTACCCTTGTTGGGTCGAGATCTGTTATCCAAATTAAATGCACAGATAGTTTTTGAGGGAGGAGAAATTCTTTTAAAGATACCGGAGTCAAAGACAGGAGAAATATTGATGATACAGGAGAAGGTTAAGACTCAAGAGATGCCACAAGAAGTTGATGATGCTGTGATCCCTACAGTTTGGAACACAGAAATACCTGGAAAATCTAAAATGGCACAACCTGTAAAGGTGGAACTGAAGGAGACTGTGAGGCCAGTGAGATTAAAGCAATATCCAATTAAACCTGAGGCTAGATTGGGAATCAAGAAATTAATTGATAAATTTTTGAAATATGGAATTTTAGAGGAATGTGAATCTGAATATAACACTCCAATTTTACCGGTGAAAAAGCCATCAGGAGAATACAGATTAGTACAGGATCTGAGAACAATAAATCAGATAGTGAAAGATATACACCCTGTAGTGGCCAATCCATATACACTGTTAACAGCTCTAGGGGAGAATCATCAGTGGTTTACAGTGCTTGATTTGAAGGATGCTTTCTTTTGTATACCCCTGGAAGAAGGAAGTCGGAAATTATTTGCTTTCAAGTGGGAAAATCCAAACACAGGACGAAAAACACAATTGACGTGGACAAGACTGCTGCAAGAGTTCAAGAACAGCCCAACAATTTTGGGGAGCCAATTAGCAAAAGAACTTGAGATGTGGAAACAAGATGGTCCCAAACCTGGACATTTGCTCCTTCAGTACGTAGACGACATACTGATAGCTACGGAAGAGAGACCAGCGTGTATAAAGGTAACAACTGATCTTTTGAACTTTTTGGGGCTAAGTGGATACAAAGTCTCTAGAACTAAGGCCCAAATAGCAAAGCAGACTGTAATATATCTGGGTTTTGAAATCTCCCAAGGACAAAGACAGCTGGGAACAGAGCGGAAAGAAGCAATTTGCAGTATCCCGGAGCCGAGAAATACCCATGAATTGAGAACCTTTTTGGGAATGGCTGGGTGGTGTCGGCTGTGGATAATGAACTATGGTCTGTTGGCTAAGCCATTGTATGAAGCTCTTAAAGGTCCACCATTTGAATGGGGTCCAGATCAGCAAAGGGCTTTCAAGAGTTTAAAACAGGCCCTGATGACAGCACCAGCCTTGGGACTTCCGGATTTGACTAAAGACTTCCAGTTATTTGTACATGAAAAACAACACATTGCACTGGGAGTGCTGACTCAGAAGATGGGAAGTTGGAAGCGACCGGTTGGATATTTTTCCAAACAATTGGACTTTGTAAGCAAAGGCTGGCCTGCTTGTTTGAGAGTGGTAGCAGCCACTGTGATGATAATACAGGAGGCTCGAAAAATGACTTTGGGAAGAATGATGGTGGTATATGTGCCACACATGGTGATATCAGTGTTGGAGCAAAAGGGGGGCCATTGGCTATCCCTGAGCAGAATGATGAAATATCACAAGATGATGTGATTTTAAAAACTACTAATTTGACTAATCCTGCAGTCTTTCTGAGTTCTGTACAGGAAAAAGGACAACTGGAACATGATTGCCTGACTACCATTGAATATGTATATTCCAGTCAAGAGGATCTGAAGGATGTACCTATGGACAACCCAGACTGGGAATTGTACACAGATGGTAGCAGTTTCGTTGAAAGTGGAATTCGCTATGCAAGATATGCGGTAACAGCTGAAAAATCAGTTATAGAAGCCAATACCTTGCCGAGCACAACTTCAGCTCAGAAGGCGGAATTAGTGGCTTTGACAAGGGCTCTAGAATTGAGTAAAGAAAAGAAAGTAAACATCTGGACTGATTCGAAATACGCATTTGGTGTGGTCCATGTCCACGGGATCTTATGGAAAGGGAGAGGATTATTATCCTCTCGGGGGTCCAACATTAAATATAAGGAGGAGATTTTGCATTTATTACAAGCAGTACAGAAACCTACTGCAGTAGCAATCATGCACTGTAAAGCACATCAATCAGGGAACACAAAAGAGATTGTAGGGAACAGATTAGCAGATAAAACAGCTAGGGAAGCAGCCAAAAGGAATACTTTACAATTGGCATTGATTCCCACAAGAACTATTGCATTACCAAAGGAAAAACCTAAATATTCAGAAGAGGATGAGAAATTGGGGAAATTATTAAATGCAAGGAAAAATCTGGAAGGATGGTGGGTGACATCAAAATGACAAGTAGTGGTCCCACCATTTGTAATGAGGGAAATAGTGCAGACAAAACATAAAGAATGTCATTGGGGAGCAGAAGCATTAGTAACCTTTTTGAGAAGGCAAGTAGTATCAGTGAAAATGCTAGAAATAGCTAAAATGACAACTGCTACATGTGAAATATGTTTGAAAAACAACCCAGTAGTAAAGAAAAAGGTCCAAATGGGGATATTGAAATCAGGAATGGAACCAGGGGACTATTGGCAAATAGATTTTTCAGAGTTACCTCGACAAAATGGGTATCGATACATTCTGGTGGGGGTTGATACTTTTACAGGATGGCCAGAAGCCTTTCCCTGTCAGACCAACCAAGCCAAGGAGGTCATTAAATGGTTATTACAAGAAATCATCCCGAGATTTGGAGTACCTATTGGAATCTCTTCTGATCGAGGTTCCCATTTTGTTGCAGAAGTGGTCCAGGGTGTTAGTAGAATTTTGGGAATTACATGGGATCTACATACACCTTGGAGACCACAATCTAGTGGAAAGGTGGAAAGAATGAATCAAACATTGAAAAGACAAATTAGTAAAATATGTCAAGAAACCAATTTGAAATGGCCTCAGGCACTCCCATTAGCCCTTTTACGAGTTGGGGTCCAACCAAAGAGTGGGACACTGATTAGTCCTTATGAGTTATTGTATGGAAAACCTTATGAATCTCCTGAACCAAATTTGAGCATACATTTAAAAGGAAAACAAGATGTGTGTGACTATTTACTTTCTTTAGGAAAAACTTTAACTGCGCTGCGGAGTGCGGTTGTTTAGAGCAGACCTCTGTCTTTGGAAAATCCGGTACATGACTTCCAACCAGGTGATTATGTCTATGTGAAGACATGAGCTTCTGAACCTCTACAAGAACGCTGGAAAGGACCCTTTCAAATATTGTTGACTACTTTCACTGCTGTCAAGATTGCTGAATCAGATGCATGGATTCATTATTCAAGAATAAAGAAAGCACCAACAGGGAATTGGAGGTCTAAGGAAGTTGGTCCTTTAAAACTGAAACTTTATAGATAAGTTGCTATGTACTTGGGAAAATAATTGTGTAAAGCTTATAATATTAGGGTTACTATTAGGGATACTGTCAGGGGCATTGATCCTCTTGTGTGGTATAGGCTGTGAATATTTCCTCATAAGTTGCTGTAAGCGTAAGATACAAAGCAGATGTAAGATTATAAAAGTAGAATCATGAATTGACATGGTAAAGGAATAAGTAGTGTGAGGTAAACAAAATGAGGCGATTATTGCTTAAATTATTAATCTTGATATCAGTCGCTCCTGGGATGTTGATTCAGGATAATCTAGTTTTACAATTGATTCAGGGTTTTGAAGAAGAAAATCAATCATAAAGCTATGATTATCCAAGTTATTGACATCAAAATGGACAAACAATCCCAGAGCTTCTTTTAGCTTATAGTGAATAATTGATAAATTACAGTGAAAGTACTGAAGTGATTTTCAAAACTTTCAAAGGGGGGAAATGTTACCAATACTTGATAAAAGTTGAAATTTTTCTTAAGTCAGGTTTGGTTAAAAGGGTAAAAATTGTAGAAAATAGGGGTTTGAAGCTCACAATAGCTATAGAAACTAAGGAACATACAAAATGTGCAGTATGCAATCATAAAAGAATAAGTCTTGTCTAAGATCGGTTAACCATAGAAATTTTGACAGATTTGTTAGGTTGTAGTGTTTTGTTTTAAGAAACTAAGAGAGATTGTTATGGACCTTAGTTCCGTTGCTTAGAAACCCCACTTTGATCAAGATTCCAGTTAGTGGAATTAAGTAAGATTAACCAATGAATGTTTTAGTATAAGAATATTGATAAGGTGGTGTGACTGAGGGCCAATCACTAGAAACGTTAAATTCAAGAATTAACATTGAATGTACTTTCATGTAAATCTAATACATGATGGCAAAATCGTACTGCGCAGAATCACATAAGAGAGGTCAACTATCGGACAAGGTGAGGAAGACTATGAAAGACCACCAGAGGGCTTCTGAAGACCACCAGAGACTTCACCACGCCTGCATAAAAGGACATTTACATATGCTAATGATTTATCGGACAGTTGATGATTATGTATGACATTTCCCAGGCATCTAGTGAATATCTATAACAGGTGTGTATTTAACCTGCATGATCAAACCAGACAGGTGCACACACTAGGTGGAGGGATCCCCTGTGTGCCCAGCGCTGCAATAAAGGAGTGCCTGCTTCTTAACTTCTCATTGCCGTTAAGGAGTTTTATTCCGGTTTTCGGCGACGTTACCACCCGGGACGCCCCCCAGCTGTTTCCAGTGTTTTAAAACACACCGCAGAGGTGATTTTTTATGGAGTTCACTTGACTGTCCTGTTCCCATTATCAATACCTTCAGTATACAAAAATCAGAAAGTCAAATATCAGAGCCTAAGTCAAAATACCAAACAGAATCAATCAGAGATCGAATGTCATATCCAGAATCAATAGTCAAATACCAAAGCCTTAATCAAATTACCGAGACCAAACCAAATGAGTATCTTTGCCTTCAACCAGCGAGACGAATACCCTTTACCAGAGGAGTACTTCTACCAGAATACCAGATTTTTAAGGATCCTTTTATATTTCTTCCTTGCTGACTTCTCTTAGTCGGGCTTACAGGTAAGAGTACCAGACCAGAATACCAGAACCAAGTTAATCAAAAGAATGCCTTTAAATAAAATCTTACCAGTGGCCTTGGCTTGTGAGCCCAGGGAACGGGGATCAAGGGTCTCCCCAAGAAATCTCAGTGCCAGCTGGAGGTCCTGCGATCCCAAGTCCATCGAGTCTCAGAAGCCTCGTCCCATCTGGGTCACCAAAATGACACCGAAAAGCTGGTCGAAGAAACTCTCAAAGACTCGTTTTGGCGTTTTAGAAAGCAGGCATTCTTTATTGCAGTGCTGGATGCACGGGGGATAGTTCCACATAGTGTCCATACCACAGCTTTAGCACAAACAGGTTATACAGAATAAGTAATTGCATATTAATCGAATTAGTGTACATATACATAAAAACGATCCCAACTGATTATCTTAGTACTGCCTACATCCGATCATGCGCAATGAAGGATCCCTTTGAGTCGAAGGGCTGCTTTTGCGACCACCGACCCATTGAAGTTCTTGCTGGCTGTCCTTGAAGTCTTTATTCTTGTCCTTGTTCTTTGATCTTGAAGCTTAACGCAGCTTCAATCACATGTGGTCAGTTTCAGCATTGTTCTCATCTAGTGTACAGGAACATCTCGTCATAAGAGCAAAGGACTGCAAAACTTATGAAGATTTACTAGTTAGTCCCTTGACTACACTCTTGTAATTATCTCCCCAGTTACCCTTTGTCTCTTGTTTCAGCCATAATTTTAATGCATGATCATTTATCAAATCTCACTTAGTCATCTAGCAGCAAACCAGTTTTCATAGAAGGTACAAAATATTAAAAACATAAAAGTTTGAACGAACCACATGAAATGTATGGACATATGCTATCAAGTTCAGTTATACACATTCGATTTCCAAAGTTCTTCCCCAAAACTATTACCGGGAGTCGCTTATCTCGCACAGTTTCTATCGGGTTGAAGTTCCCCCACTTCGAATTAAAGGTCCAGTGTTCTTTTCTTCTACAGCACATGCCCAAGGGGGGTGTGTGTGTGTAAGTGTTTTGGTCGTGAATTGAGTCAGTGGTCTGATCTGCCCCTGCTGCCTTTACCTTTCCTCCGGTTATCCAAGATTTTTGCTGACTTCGTGCCTATTAGCAGCTTTTCAGCTTCTCGGCGCCTCCTGGGGTAGGATGGTCCCTTCTTCTCAGCCTTTTCGTTCTCCTTCAGGGGCCCAGTCGTTAGCAAGGCATGCCTTGTACAGACAAAGGATCTCTTATTTCACAAGACCTCTTCTTAAGTAAATCCCTCCTTCAGTCCATGGCTTCTCTCTCCAGTCCATCCTCTTTTGTTACTGTGAAATATGTTCATCTGATTCGTGTCACTATAAACAATGCTAGGGCCGCATAATAAAATGTGACCCTCACTGTCTATGTAACCTTTAACCATTTTGTGGATCCTCGTCTAACCGCAGGCCGGGAGGAGACAGATGATACGTGCATAGTTCGTTCTCTTTTTGCCAGCCCAGAGCCGGTTTTGTTGTTAACTATCCTGGAGGAGAACTGAGGCATTTGGATGTGTGTTTGGCCTCAGGGATTGCAGTGCTTGGGATCTCGATGGGCCATTTGTGGTGTGCATTTGTTGAGGGGGAGGTGTCTGTTGTGAACTTGTTTGGGTCCTGGTGACCGCAGCCGGTGCTGTGCAAGGTGAGACCAGTTTCTGGGAGAACTACTGCACCCCCACAACCAGGAGGTGGAGAAGAACACTCCTAGTATGAATATGTAACGAGCGTTGGACTACAAAAGAAGCTGTCTTGTTTTTCGCGGCGCGCGTTGTGGTAGAGCAGAAGGTCCCGGCGCGCCCAGCGCTGTTTGCTTGCCTTTATTCATTGAATAAATTGTTAACTTTGATTGGAATCCTGTTTGGGACTAAATTCATTTATAACAGTTACTCCTTTGGAATCCAGTAAGATGGAGGCCTGCTGCCCCTCTGCTGAGAGAAGCCTCTTGACTGAGGTAAGCACCGCTGCAGCCCTTGGCTGCTCTTCTCGGGATCTGCTCCCTCCCTGTTTCGGGGTTGTTTGTGTGTGTGCCGGGTTTTTTTTTTTTTTTTTTCCTTTGTGTGGCGGGGGAGGGTCCGCAGGGCCGTCTCCTGGGAGAAGCTGCTCGAAGCTCCCCCGGCTCGGAGCCGGACCCGCCTCTGGCCCAGGCCGAGCCCCTCAGCGACGGCGGTAGCGCCTCGGGGAGAAGAGATTTCAGAAGGGGAAGGCCCCGTGAGGGAGTCGGGGGAGTGGGACGTGAGAGGAACCCCTCTGCGGATGCCGAGGTCAGGGAAGGAGGAGGGGATGCCCCCGCAGCCCGCGGGGAGGCGGCAGGCTGTCCCCCCCAGCCCGTGGAGGGGAGCGGGGGAGCGGATGTCCCCCAAAATGGCCGCGACTCCCGCGCTGGAGCAGTCTGTGACGGAAGGACTGCACCCTGCCTGTGGAAGGGACCCGCGCTGGAGGAGTCTGTGAGGAACTGCAGCCCGCGGGAAGGACCCACGCTGGAGAAGTTGGTGAAGGGCTGTCTCCCGCGGGAGGGACGGACCCCCCGGCGGAGCAGGGGCCGAGCGCGGAGTCCTCCTCCCCCTGAGGAGGAAGGAGCGGCAGAGACAAGGGGTGAGGAACCGACCCCAGCCCCCGTCCCCGTCCCCTGTTCCCCTGCGCCGCCGGGGGGAGGAGGTGGAGAGAGCGGGGAGTGAGTGGAGTTGAGGCGGGAAGGCGGGAGGGCTCCCCGGGGGGAAGCTGTTCTCAGGCTGGGTTTTGCTTCCTCGTAGCCTTGTTGTGATTTGATGGGTAGCAGGTTACGTTGATTTGGTTTCTTCCTCAGGTTGAGCCTGTCTTGTGACCGTGACCGCAAGCGGGGAGTGATCCCTCCCTGTCCTTGAATTTGAGGAGCTGTAAGTCAGGTCTTCTGTTCTTCAGGGGTGGGGAGGAGATCTGACTGAAGGGTGCTAATTGTACTTTGTCAGTGGAGCTAGGCTTACAGATGAGGATGGGTTCTCTGAATGACATGCAAGAGGCGCCTGGTGACTCTTGGAAGTAAGTGTAAAAAGGCCATCCATAGAAATATTTTGGCATTTGAATGTCTGCTGGGAAAAGTTGCAATTTCAGCAGAAAAGAAGTATGTTTTTTTGATAGGTGCCCTTCAGTGATATCTCAAATCTGTAATTTAAGCACTAAGAAACGCAACGATTACTATTGTATTGATTTGATACTTTGTTTTCTGGTTAGTTCTTTGGCTTCAAATACAGGCACGCCAATACATGCTAAGCTGGAAGTTAATGTGGAGAGGGTGGTTTTTACTGAGATGTGAAAACTCCCTGTTCTGTAACCAAATCTTTTTATGGGAAGCATTGTGGTCTTGGACTTGGAATGAGCTGAAAGTTAGTGCTTATTTCCACTTGGAGCTTTATTTTGGGTTTTCAGGCTTAATCCCAAACTGGTGATGATGCAAAGGTAAAAAGATGAGAGAGCGTCTTTGTTTTGCAGACTGCTGAGAGGCTGGGCAGTAGGCCTATGAATGTATTTTGCTGACTGTCTGGTTTTGCAGGGTTTAAATGACAGAACTGCTTGTGGAACCCCATTATCGGTGGGCTGACCGGCAACCTCAAGGCAAGGCCAAAGCCGACCATCATCAGTGGCCCGAGACCTCCTGAAGAAAGCTTAGCAGATGAACTAGCAGCAGTGGACAGTCCTGAGGCATTGGTGAAAACATCTTTCAGGTCTGGCGGATATGAGCTTACTTTTGTTTATCCTTGAGAGGATATGTTTTTAAGATGAAGTCTGCAGTGTGGGTTTGGTGGGAGAAATCGGTCCCAAAGGATTCCGCAATGCTGCGTATCTGTACTGAACAACAGTGAAAAAAGAGGTCCATAAGTAATACTGGCTGGACTTGTCCTTTACTTCTCTGACCTCGTTAGCCTTCCTAAAAGATGAAGAACTAGACAGATATAAAGTCTGTAACTAGTCAAAATGGTCAGGAGAGACAGCTCACTCTAGGAAGATGTCTTTGAAGGTTGGCACTGTTTCTTCTGAAAGTGGTTTAGTGGTGAAGACTTGCGCTTTAGGTCAGATGATGTGCTTTATTGATGCGAGGGAGAGCTAACCCTTTTCCTGTTGATGTGATGTCTTGAGAACTGTCTAGCATTAATTTATTTTGCCAAGGAGAAGGATTCTGGCCAGGGGCTTGCAAGCAAGCGATCGCTGCTGTTGTAAAGTGTGTGATAGATCTATTGCTGGGTTTTCCTACCTC
The DNA here is from genome assembly GCF_964188355.1 of Buteo buteo. Taxonomy (NCBI): domain Eukaryota; kingdom Metazoa; phylum Chordata; class Aves; order Accipitriformes; family Accipitridae; genus Buteo; species Buteo buteo. Next base: position 320,041 of record NW_027439222.1, on the reverse strand, counting down.
TTATTTAATCGTGTGGACGTACCGTTGTCCGATGTTTCTTGGAGGCATGTTTTCTGAAAACGATTTTCTCAAAGTGAGGTAAACTGGAGAAGCCGAGTGATCTTTGACCAAAATGTGAAAATTGGCGTGCCCAGCAAAAGCGGAGTGAGTGGCAGAATTTATTTTTTCCAAGTGTTTTTCGAGCCTTTTTTTGGTCGTTGTTGAAAACCTACGCTCTACTTTTCTTTTCTAGTACACATACATGTGTGCAAGCATGAAATGGTTTTTGCTTTGGATAAATTTCTCTTGACTCCAGTGATTTTGATTATACCTCAGTCTGTCAAACTTATTTCAGTCTTCGTAGAATTGTGATTTTGAAGGCGCTGAAGTTCAAGTCATTGTATTAGGTGGTAATTTCAGATACCTTGTTTATGCTGCTTGACATTTAAAAACATGTTACCACAAAGTGAGTTTGTCAGTCTATATAAATGAATCCTGTAATTCCATGGAGCGTTTTCATCCTTTAATATTTCCATTGAAATGATTCAGGACAAGTGTTTCAGAACCTTCTATGGTTTTATGGTTTTATGGTGAGCCCTGGTATTGAATGGCTTTTAAACACTTTGTGTCTCTGGTATTTAAAATGTGTAATTTCAAGAGATCTAACTCTTTTTCAGCTTTCACTTCTGATACCAGATTCTGGGTATCTGCAGTCCTTAGGTTGCCGTCGTCACGATAATTTCAACCTTTTTATATGCCCAAATAATGTCAGAGCGTTTCAAGTGGCATGATTTGATCATGTGAGTAGGGGTGACTCTTGGAAGAAGTGAGCTTGTACATAGCATGAAGGGTTGGAAAATGTCATTAAGCAAAATAGTTTTGCTCATGCAGTTTAAATGGCTTTATAAACATTACCGAACCTTTGTATTTCACCAGTAGAGCAATTACTGTACAGTGTGGCATTTTTGGAGGCTTTTATAGATGGGAATCCAAACAAATTGTTGTTACAAAGTAAATTTTAATTGTCTAGTTTCATAAAGAAAGGAAGCCCTGTGTGCGCTTGAGCTGTGCAGGGGAGTGGAAGAGAAGAGGGTACGTTGCAATTACTGTCTAAAGACACGAGAAAATAAGAACACTGTGGTGTTTTGACTGAGTTTGGGATCTTGTTGATATTATGGTGCAAACTGGGGCTTAGGAGGCAGTAGCATCTTTTGTATGATGGGCTGCATGTTTGATTCATCAAGGTCGTCTGTGGGTGGTGATCTTCAAGTGCTTCCGAGACAGAGTTTGCCTGGTGTGTCTGAGGGTAAGTGATTGCCTGGCAAGCATGGGCTTTCCTTGTTTCTTGTTTACTAGAGGCTAGTGGAAGATCTTGCTACCCTGTTGCCTTTTGGGGACTGAACTGTACTTTCCAAGTTGTCCGGTTCAGCATGTCTTAATTGGGAATCTGGTGGCTGAATCTCAGGGGGTGCGTGGGGCCACGTTGGGCTTGCATGAACTGGTTTTACAGAGAGAAACACCAGGCCTTGCTTTCGAACGTGACTGCTACGAACTGTAAAATGCAGCGACTCCCTTGCTAGTTCTGATTCACTGCTGTTGGAGCAGTGTATGGCGAAACTATCCCTTCCATGCGCAGCTAGAAAGAGAATGCCTCTCCAGTGTCAAAGGAGTGATGCTTGCTTGTGATTGCATATCTGTTTACGTGAATACATACAAGCAGCATGAAATCCCAGCTGCCACCTCTTGTATTAGATCTTGTTTTCTACTGTGCGGTACTTATTGTTCTGTAGCTTGGAAAATTAGGAGGAGATCTATGTTTGATTTTGTTCCACTTCCAGATATGAGCTTGAAATGCATTTAAACCTTATGGAAGGAGGAATGTGACTATTTCAATCATTTTGGTTGTACTTTTCCTGCGGTAATAATCCATCTTTAAGATGTAAAGCAAAACCCAAATGAAACCGACCCCCTCTCTATACCCGGCATAAGTCTAGTGCACGATCCCTCCCTAATGAAGAAGTGTTCCGAAGGGTCTTGATTGTCTTATACAATTATTTTACTATCTCTTTTCTGAAGATACCAAGAACCAGCCCCAGATTGGTCTATGCAAGGCTGATTACCTTTCTAAAGAGAGAATTGAAAGAGTTTGTAGTATCATCTTGTTTGGAATATTGCAGTGAGGGAGCAGTTGTAAGTAATTTTGTGTCTTGACTAGTTCTACTTCTCCAGTGCTTAAAATGTAGATTTAAAATCCATTCTCACTGGCATTTAGTCTGTTTGCCTAGTAAAGGCAGGGGAGGCCCCAACTGGAATTACGTTTGAAAATACAGTGGACTATGGAGAATGGTGGATTATCCCCTTTTGACAAGGGAAAAAAGTATCATGAGACACATAGAAGTGATTAGCTTCTTGGCCCACACTTTATGCAACAAACCCGATATATCCACTGTCTTTCTTTGCACCAAGATGCAAGTTCACAATTACAGGGGCTGTGATGCCTTTCTTTTTGAATAGCTGTGCGTGGATCAGCATCCATGTACGTACAATGGTTGGCAGTGGCTGTGGACTGATGCCAGTGTGGAATATTAGGTGGTGGGCGTACGGCCTTGTCCGGGCTGCGTGATCTGGTTGTTGGCTGGAGATGTCAGCGGTTGCCGACACTGAAGCCTGTAACTCGGAAACTCTCTTCCCGGATCTGCTTTTTGATCTGCTTGGTCCCTGTAAAGAGTAGTGGTGGTATTGTTCTTGGTAAGAATTAACAGTGGTAATTACTGAGCTCTTTGGGAGACTGTGTAGTAACTTTACAGCCTGCTTTAGCTTCTGTGTGCCGCTGCCTGGCAGCGCTACCCAAGCAGGCATTTTGATAATGCTGGGCTGGCACCCAGCAGAGGGAGCAGAGAAACGAGAGACAGTTTGGGTGCTGTTCTCCCAATACCACCTAGAAGTTTGTGGAAGTGCTTTATATTGGAGGGTAAGAGAGAAACTGCTGCGTTTGTCCCCAGACTGCTGCCTGGAGTGAACCAAGTCACCAGGGTGGCACTGTTCCAGCGGAAAACTCGATGTGTCCAAGATGTCATCATTTCTGCTAGACTTGATTGGTTTTGATGTACGGGAGAGACGGGCTGTTCTTTTGAGTCCGAAGACCCAGGACACTGGATTGGGGTATATGACTGCGGTGGTGCTTATGGGTTGTAATGGCTGTGCTGGATCTTGTGGCAGGAGAGATCCCATGGTACAAGGTGACGGTGACATCCAGGGAGGAGTGGAGATGCTCGCCTGAGACAAAATGTTCAGTGCAACCTGCCATCCTGGTCCAGGGCCTGTGTGACAGCTGAAGTTGGTCTGGAATCATGGAGTAGTCCGGCTGGCTCCATCTAGCACATGGGGGCTTGGGGCAGCAGTGATTCCAAAGTGATCAGCCAGGGTAGCAGGCAGCTGAAGAGTCAGCAGGTGAGGCAAAGACCCTCTGTCCTGTAGCAGACAAGCCTTACGGGATACCTATGTAGCTATACTGAACTAGGAAGTGATATATATCATCTGTTACTGAGGCCATATGTCCTGGGAACCAGAAAGGCAGATTGAGTTCCTTCAAGGTCAGAGTGTTTTTAAGCTCAAGGCTTGCATGGGTTCTTAATTGCTGTCACCTTTCAAAATACTTCTAGCTTGAGACTGGTAACACCCCTGCTTACCTTAATAGCTGCTTTTCCTGTGTCAGCTGCAAAGTTTCTTTATCTTTCCAAGGAGGGTTTGCTTTGCTTCCCTTATCTGCTTCTGTTCTGCTTTGGGAGTCTTAAATGGGCCTGGCAGCTAATCTTCCTGTATTTCGGGTTCGGTTGTGAGTGATGTAAACTGTTGCTCATGCCAGCGACTGGCCATTTGATCGACAGGATAGAGAGGATGCTGCAGCGCTCCAAATGCGAAAACTTCAGTCACAGCACCGCGTGCTGGGAGTCAGCCCACGAGGCTCAATCATGTGGGTCAAGGTGGCATCAGTGGGAATAAGGGGTACGAGCCAGCCTTCCCCCTACCTTGCCTGAGTCCTAGCAAGAGCCCATCTCTAGTGAGCTGGTGGAGAGGGACCTACAGGACTCCTTTAGCACCTCTCACGTTTTGACACTCTCTGGGCAGCACCGAAGCTTGGCTGTAGCTCCCTAAGCTAGTATGTGAGGTCTGAAAATCAGAGAGGGAGGTGATGCTATGCGGGAGAGCTGTGACCATGACCGCAGAAGAACAGGAGTCGAGGGCTAGTCGTGGGGTAGAATAAAGCCCGCCTTCCCTCCCAGGTCTCAGTATTTGTTTATTGCCTTTTTCATTTGGATTTTCTTCTTCTTTTTTTAAAGAACACACAAAAATGAGAGATGACTCTCACTTGCCCTAACTTGTTAAAAAAAAAAAAAAAGAAGACATTTTCTCATTGTTTTTTGTACCCATCTACTGCAGATTCAGGTCTCGCTAAACACTAAAATGTAAGCAGTCTCTCTGAAAACCACCCTTCTCAACATCTTTTTCAATCCAGACTTGTAATAAGGCACTTTACTTGCATTAAAGTTAAATTCATCGGTGTTGTATTCAAACCTGTTGCTTGTTCCTGTTATTTACTGGTAGTCATTATGACGAATAAGAAGGGAAAAATGTTCTGTTCCTTAAGGAAATGGCTCCCATATCATTTGTCTCTCTTGTCTCTTCTTTTAATTGTGGCTCCCTTCTAGGTGCATGTCATGCTTTGTGAGAGCTGTGCACTATTTTCTTGGTGGATTGAGATTTATGAGTCAGAGGGAGAATGATCAGAGGAGAAAGATTTATGCCAGTTACTGTTCAAAGGCTGCATTCTCTCTCTCTTTGCGTATATCCACAGGGGTCCAGGAGGAAAGTGTTTTTTCAGGCAGTTGAAAGAGAAATGGACTTCTCTGTCATTTGGGTTTGGGGGTTTTTTTGGTGTCCCAGTCTTCTTGTTCTTCATAGGATAGATGTATTATTGATGACAAGCAAAGCCGGAGATTCTGTCCCTGTAAATATCAGACACATGAAAAGACCCAAGTTGAGAAATTCACATGGACTGTGGAGGCATGGAGGCAGCAGTGTTTTGGGATTACCATATTCCCCAGTGGATATCTGCAAGTGTTGCACAAGAAAGAAACAACACAGAGAAAATGTAGGATGTGACTGATGCGCCGCTATCCCACGTGCTGCCGAACAGAGACAGTCTGTGACTTCTGTGTCCAGAGCGACTGTTTATTAAGGAGAAAATGTACAATTGTTTTGTATCTCCTTCAAGTGGCTTGGATTACGCAGTTTTGCATGCTCACAGCAGCATAATTCCTCTGGGAATGTCCACCCAAGGAGAACCGATGTGGATGTGCAGAGCTCTGAGGTGTCCTGAGAGTTGTGGGGTGGCAGGGCTGCAAGGCAGCAGGAGCATTTCTTTGCTCCCACATGATGCAGAGGCTGCATGCAGAAATATAATAGCAAATTATAGATCTTTGTGGGTCCCAAGCAGCGTGAAAAATCTGCCCGTTGTCCTTTTAGGCAGTAGTAGGGTGGAGGAAGAGATCTCCATAGCCATACCTGGTCTATGGGTTTTTTCCATGTGGGCAATGAAAGGATGTGCCTTGGCATTTTTGAAATCAGCATTTTCTACTTGTGTGTTTTTCCATCCAGCCTGAATTTTCAGTGATATTAAAGCATCTTTTTACCTTCCCTGGTAATGGAAAAGAGTCTACACTGGCACATATCGCATTGTACCCACCTCAGGAACATTGCGCTCGGTGAAAGACCTATGATGTAAATGAGCATCAGACTGGTGGATTTACGGGCAAGGAGTTGCACATACAACTGGACTGCTGTAAAACTTAGAGATGTTTTAAAACTAAAAAAGTGTTTTTAAAACCTGAAATCTGTTGTTTGTTTTGAGTGGGCCCATGTTTAGAGGTGGAAATTTTGAGTACAGTGTAAACCAGTTGGAATTACAGAAATGAAGGATCTCACCCAACTGGCTTACCAGTGGTGGAGATGTAAGGATAAAAATGAAACAAATTGCAAGTTAACCTCTTAACACTTTGTTATACGTGTGACAGACAAATCACTGATCTACCTGTGCTGATTCCCATTTCTCTATGATTCATGTGCAAAACCTCCCACTCTGCAGAGTGCGTGAAAGATGGTCAGCCTTTCAAGCCATATCACTGTGTAATCTTTGTATTAATCACAGAACAATAACTTGAAATAACATTCAGGGTAGGTGAAAACAGCATTGGACTCTAGCCTTTCTGTTGTCATCTTCACCTCTGGAAAGAAACTAAAAGTCTAAGGTGTGTTGCAGTGAAGCTTACAACTTGCAGTTGAGTGAGTAGGTGTATACTTGTTTTCTCACGTTGAGGTATGTTTCTTCAGCTATGACGTAAATAACTGATCATTTGAAATGGACACATGCATATGTATTTTATAATCTGAGGTGTGTAGTTACAGGACAGTAAGTTCCATGCTGGTGGATAGCAGTATAAAGATAATATACAGCAGGTTTTTCCAATAGCTCACCTAAGTTTATGACTAGAAAACTGGCTTCCAACAATTACAAACTGAGATTCAGAAGAAAAGAAGCCATCAGTACAGTGTGAAGTATTTTCAATGCTAAACTGTGTGCCTGTGTTTTTCCTTTGGAGGCAGGGCTACAAACCATGCAGAAACACACAAGCATACTTGAAGAGCTGCTGACATTTACTACTTCCTAGTAATTTCTTCTGGAGAAACAAACAAAACCCCCATCAAGCCAAAACACACCCTAAGGGGCAATACACTTGTATTTGTCAAGTATGTACAAGTGGAGAAGGACTGTTAAGTACTCAGCTCAAAGGAGTCCTCTTAGCTGCAGATTTTTGAAAACAGTTAATAAAAGCGGCAGCTCTTGCTCTTGAGAAGAGTACTGTCCAGTTTCAGAAGGCAAATCCTCTTCCGCTTTCTCCCTTCTCACCCAGTAAATTCACTGTATCGCGTGCATCTTAGTCCTGTGTTTGTCCACGCTGTGGACAGAGGATGCAGCACCCATCCTGGATGCACCAAATGAGACTGTTTTACCCACCTCGTTAGCCTTTGCACAGGCATTGTCTCACAAGTGCCAGATTCTGTATGTGTGGGTACCTGTGGGAATCCGATGTATACCTAAGGATTGACCAGTTGATGTTGCCAAAATGAGACAGTATTCAAAGCGAGCTGTGATGAAAATAGCCCTACTAAGATAAGTTGCTTTAAATGACTATGCCTATATGAATGAGTGAGTATTGATAAGCAATGCAGGTAATTAAGAAAGTGTATAAGAAAGGTCTCTGTGCCTACAGAGTGTCTGGCACAGGATGCACGTTAGGCACCTATCCATCAGGTAATTTTAGCAGAGCTTGAACTAAAGCAGACTCTTTTTATTTTCTTTAAAACACTGAGCTTTATTTTTGTTAATACATCTGCCAAGGTTTTGATTAATTTTAGAAGTTCTGATCTCTAATTTGCCTAGTTCTTCAAGCTAAAGAGAACAAGCTTAATCTATGAATATTTACCTTCTGCAACGTGGTAATGCTTTCTACGTCAGCTTTTATGGTATGCAATTTAATTATGGAACAGCTGCATAACAGCTTGACTTAAGATCAGTTTTACAGAAACAGGACAACTTTAGGAATACAGATACGTAGAGCGTATCAATGATGGTTTACTAACTGAAGGGGACATGCAAGAGCATGCTGTGAAATATCATTCACAAAGATATTTCTAAGTGTACTAAGGTGAAATCGTACTGTACTCGGTGAGCAACCTCAAGTAGGATCCATGGTTGTAGTGCGAGGCAGAGGGGCATATGTGTAAAAGCGATGAAATCATACCCCAAGAAGTTATAAATAATAGGGAAGTTTGGTTAATGGGTGTAAACGGTGAATATTGGCAAACATAACTGCAATACTCTTTCTTGGGAAACGGAGAATGAAAGTAGCTCTGCTGCTATTTCGTTGCGAGTTTCTTTGACCTGTGAATCAGCCTGTTGAGCCACAAGACAGCTCTGGAGTAAATTATTGGAATTAATTTTTTTCAGTTTTTCCCTGGTGCTGTTCAGAGCAGAAGGGATGAGATATATACATAGGTATGTATGTTCCAGTTTTGATAAAATGCATTTAAATCTTGAGTGTGTTAAAACTTTGGTCTCGTGGGGAGCAAAGCTTGGGTCAGTTAATGGGTTCTTGGGTTAGATGATGTCTGTCTGGCATTTGATAGCATTACTTGAAAACCAAATGCATGATTTATTTATCCGCTTTAGAGAAGCAGACCTATAGGAACATAGGAAGGCCGAGAATTACATGGACTGCGAAGTATTTTATTTGGGCTTTTGTCCAAAAAACCCCTGCCTTTTCAGTAAACTGGTAAGATGTAAGGGCTCAAAAAATCATCGAGAGAGTGAGTCACCCAGACGGAGTGGAATTCTACCAACGATGCGTTCTGTGGTAACTCTAGTAATATGAGAGGTAGTTGTACCCATTTAGCAGTGCTATTTTTATTTCTTTAAAAAGATGCTGTTGCCTCGTACTGGGAGGAATCCAAGTCCCATAATGGCCCAACATTCCGAAAGTCGACGTGGGGAAGATCAGCTAGTGCAAGTAATTAATCAACAGGCAATACCTGGTGAGGGTGTGTTGGTACGGCTGGTGGAAAGCGCTCTCTCTGTGTGCAGTGGACAGTCTCAGCAGTACCCCGCTTCTTTGGAGGCAGAGAATGACACTGTCGCTCTTGGCATCTGTTTTGTCTGGGATGTTTTTAGAGGAAACGCGTTTGAAAGTGTACTGGCCTGCTTGCACGTGCTGGAGAGGTAGCTTATGGCTGTTGCTTCCTTGGTCAGGAGAAGGAGGCAGCAGTGCTGTGCGTGGGGTAGGTGTGTAAGCAGGGGGTGAGCTGGCAGCAGGGCTCCTGCCTGCGTACTCCAGCCCCAAGTGTAGCCCTGGCCACAGGTGTCCAGATGTAAGTGTGGGGGCACAGCACGGAGGGAAAGGCCTTGCCCCTGTTGCCCCGAGCTCCTGATGCACCACTGCCTCGGCAGCCTCTGCTGCTCGCTCAGAGCCCTTCCGCAAACCCCACGTGTCCCCCACGTCCTGTCCCAGACTGCTTCCCACAGGGAGAATCTTCCCGCCCCGCTCCTTCCAGAAGGTGGAAGGGGAGTGATTTCGGAGACTATAGTCGCTAATACAGACTTGCCCAGCGAGTCGTCATCGCAGGCGTCTTTGCGCCTCGCCCTGTTTGGCAGCCCCTCACTGCAGAGCCCCTCGCTCTGCTGCAGAGCCCCTCTTCTGCCCCCTCCCAGGCTCCCGCGCCTTCCAGCTCAAAAATCCTGTCTTCTCTTCCAGCCTCAGCTCCTGGCACCGATTTCCAACACTCATCTACCAGCTGTACTTAGAAAAATGTCATTCAGACAAGAGCCCCGCAGCTTAAAAAAAGAGGACAAGGCTGAGAAAGATGGACCCCTTGTAGACTTTGTCAGGCCCTTTATTCATCCTGTGATTAAGGTTGGGGTGACAGAGGTGTCGAACTCTGCAGAAGAACATTGCTGCTGTGGCAGAAGGTGCTTCCGAGGTAGGAGACATCTGGAGCCCGCACGAGCGCTGTTTGGAGGGGGGGCCAAGGGAAAAGGTGTTGGAGAAAGAAGGATGTGTTTCTGCATCTGGTGACCTCTGTGGGATTGTGCTTGTTGTCACAGGGTCATTTACTGTGTTGTTTCAAGGATGAGGTCTTCGTGCTTTTAGTCGGTTAGGAAAGCAGCGGTACTTTGGCTTACACTTCACCTCTTGTTTTTTCTTTCATACTATCTGCGCAGAGAAGGCACAGGCTGGATTTAAACTGGGGCTGCTGTTTTCTCCTGGAGATTGGTGAAACTTTCCTTGAACAGAAAGCAAAAGGAATTTGTTGGAGCTTTTGCAATAGCAGTGATGTGTCAAGGTTAGAAAAAGTCTAACTGCGAGCGGCAGAGGAATGCACTGAAGACGACTCAATATGAGTGATAGAAGTGATTCACTTTATTTGCACAGATAGGTCATATTTATACAGCTTACGATAATTATGCCTACTAGTCCTAATATGATTGGTACATTGCTAATGTTTATTCGTTACTAAAACACACCTACTTGTGGTTTGCAGCTATGTAGGTTCCGCAATTTTCTCATGGGAACTTTCTCAAAGTTGTCTATGAAACCTTGCCAAGGTCACAGTGGATGCAGTTACTTATCTCATTCTTCAGCATCCAGGTGTTGCTTGTCAGGACAGGCTCTTCTTATCTTCTTTTTTCCCAGCGCACAAGGACACAGTATTTTGTAAACTTATGCTTCGTTCCCACATAGCGGCTGGATTGCTCACATGCCTTTGCCCAGCCAAGAAATCCTCAACATCTAACTATGCATCAGGCTCCAGGGTCTGGTGGTACAGGAGAAAAAAGTTTGCCTGAAAATCAAAAATGTTGTCTCTAGAGTGCAGGAATGCGTTTTCCTTTTGACTGTCATGGGAAATGCAAAGCCAGGAACTGGCCCAGCAGTTAACTGATTTGGGGCTTGATTCTTCACCCTTATGCTGAGCACCTTATTTCAGAGGGCCTATTCGTGAAAGCAGCAGTAGTGCTCACAGAGGAGGATGCTGTTCTGTTCAGTAGAGTGGGCAGAACCATCCCTTCTGAGGCTGCCTGAGCTACTGCTTGCTTTGGAAAGCAGCACAGCAACCTTCCTTCCCCTCTGCTATTTTCTTTGTGGGATTTATTTATTAAAAGTGAACCGAAGGATGTGCTGTGAACAGCAGATTAACATGGCTATGCAAATGAAGGCCTCTGGTGTTTGATAACTTACTGAGTGAGTGTGATTGCCTGGTCACCAGCTGTTAGAGTGAATCCTGGCTGAGAACAGGCAAAGGGGAAAGTCATCACTAGATTAAATAAGAAAAAAGCAAATAAACCCATCGATAACTCGCCAACAAAATACTTACCTCCCTGTCATCCTCAGGAATCCATTTCTTGTAGTTCTGCAATTCACTGTTTTCTCTAGCTGAAGAAATGGTGTCATTATATTGAAAAAAAAAATGCTGAAAGGATATATCCATTAAATAAAATTTACATAGAATGTCTTTGTATATAATGTTTTTTTTACCCAGGAATATGAAAGGTACCTTCTTCTAAAACAGCATGGTTGTAGATTAGTTCATGTATTCCTAAATACAGCTAAGTAAGCTGTCAACTTAAAGATTTGTCTAAGTTAGTAGCATTTCTCTTAAATACAGCCTGTTAATGTTAGCATAAATGAACGGAAGGAAGGAGATAAAGAACGCTGTGCGCAACTGTGACACAAGCTATGTTCAAGTGAGACTACTAAAAGAATTAGTAGCCTCAAACAGAAAGGGGGGAACTGATAGCATATTTCCATACATTCTGTATGGTATGTCTAAATATTTTGATGGTTTGAATATTTTGTACCAGCCGTGGAAACTGGTTTGCTGCTAGGTGACTGTAAAAGTGAGATTTGGTAAATAATTGAAGTTTGATTTCACCGGAGCTCTGATTGTTAAAGTCGCTTTCCTTCGCCGTTTTTTTAAATGATGGCTGCATCAGCCGGACGGATGGCACTGTCGAGGGGCTGCAGCTGAGCACCCCTGGTGCTGCTCCAAGCCTGGATGTCTCACCTCTCCAAGGAAGCTGCACCCAGGAGCACTCTGCCACCTGCTCTTCCAGACCCGGTGTTTCTCATTCAAACTGAGATGACCCGTCGCGTTGAGCCGCGTGCAAGTAATTTCTATAGGATTGGCTTAACATGCAGTAGTGCTGTCTGCCTGCGCACGGTTGTCTTCCACCGCTGGTCAATGGGAGTCTCTGCTGACAACTAAAAATGGAATTGAATGGAAGGGAATTGCAAGTCAAAAGGGCCCTGTAATAATTTTAGAGTGCCTGAGGCACCATGCTGAAGCCCTGGCATTATAAATAAGGGTAATGTACTAGAGACTGAATTGCAATCAAAGCAGCTGTAAGAACGTGGAGTGTGCGCTGAGCTTCTTTAAGGTGTGTGGAGTTAGATTATGATCTGTAGGCAGTGCAGGCAAATCCATATTTGCTCACGGACGTATGTAGGGACCCTAAAGCCTGTGATTAGAAAGGCCGAAGGGATGTGGGGAATGTGAGAAGAAGGCTCCAGAGCCAGGAGTGAGAGAGCTGTACTGGAGCAGCCCGACCCTCTGGTTGTCTCAAAGTGTTTCCAGGGGCTGAACGGTGGAAGGGGCTGACTCTGTCCTCCCGGCTCACCGCGTCTCATCTCCTGGACCGTCTGTGTGATGATGCAGTCTGCTGACCTCTTGCTGCATTTCACGGTAATTACATCTACCTAAAATACTCTGTTTAAAAAAAACCAAACCAACCGCTGTTTATGAATAAGGTTGGTGGGAGGATGGGAAGAATCCGAATGTCCTGGGTGAGCTCACTGTTCCTGACATAAACTGGAGTAAATCCAGTACTGTCAGTGGGCCCGTGAGTGTTAACAGCAGCTCATGGCAAATTGCACGGGCTGCCCCAGAAGGGCTGGAGCTGAGTCGGAGGGTCAGGCAGGGGAAGCGTAAGGGTTGGCCTTGGTGCCTGCTGAAGCTGGGCAGATGCTGTGGGCCACCCTTGGGACAGCTGGTACAATGGCACGGCTTGAATAGCTCGATGGTGAGGCGTGATGGCAGGGAGGAGAGCGAGCGCTTCTTGAGTTGGGACTCACTGTCTGATTTCAAGTGCTGGTGGCTGAATTTACCAGCTCAGTGCCTTTATTCCCTTATAACCCTCTCAGCCACCATGGGCTGTGTGTGTCCTGCTTTGTGCCATGTGCAGGATGACAATCCCTTTTTCTGCAAAGGTGAATGGGCTTGGGAAGAACACCAGTTAAAGGGTGCCACGTACTGCTGCGTTTTGGGTGCAGACATACCCACAAATCTTGCTCCCACCAAATTGCATCCTGCAGGGAGAGTTTTGCTGGTAAATGGGTGTAAATGGGTGCAGGCAGACAAGGGGAGGAGGGTCCCTGCCTGGCCCGCAGCTCCCTCCCTCGCCATTCTTGGGGTGATTTGGGGTTATTTTGCTGTGTCAGTGAGGCAAAGCTGGGCTCTCTGGGGCTGAGGTCAGTGGGACCTGAGGAAGGCTGTGATGGTCTTGAGGCTTTGAAGGGCTCTGCAGCGAGCCCCGTCCCCACTGGAGGGGACGCTGGTGGGGTTCAAGATGAAGGCGTTGGAGCCCTTGCTGTCGTGTGTGCCTGTGTCCCCCCCGGCCCCCAAGGTCTGTCGTTGTCGCAGGGGCTGCGTGCTGCTTTCTGTGTGGGGCCGTGCCCGTGAGTCCTGCAGGGACCTGTCTGTCCTGGCTTCCCCACCAAAGGGCTGCTCCCCCTGGGGAAGGGGAGAGGGGAGTCGTCCGTGTGCCGCCCCACCGTTGCCTGCCCCGCTGGTGGTGACTCGGCCCTGGGGGTGGCTCGGTTCCCCTCGGGGCTTTCCCCGGCTCGGATCTGGGGCTCAGCAGGGCTTTTGCACCTCTCGGGTGCTGTTTTTTGGTGCCCCCTGCTCTCCCTCCCCCTCCCACACAGGCAGGGAGCGGTTCTGGAGAATGAGCTTTTAGTTGAAAAGACAAGAGAAAAGGTCCCATCCAAGCTGGTCTAACCCCTCCCTACCCCCCTCCCCGACCTCCCCTTCAACAAATACCCACGCCTCCTCTCCCACCCCCCACTCCCCCCATCTCCATCCCTCTCACCCCTGTCTAATCCCCACCCCCCACACACACCCCCACGTTGGCTGCAAGAGCCCTGCGCTTGCTGGGTGGCGTTGGCAAGGAGCTCTGCGCCTGCCTCTTCCTCCGCTTGCCTGCCGTGGCAGGTGGGGATGGTGGCAGGTCCATCCCGGCATCCTCTCACAGCTCCTGGGGCTCCATCCTGATGATGTTGAATATTTCTAGGCTCAGCATGATGTTGCTGAGCTCGGGGATGCAGTAGTCAGGGGTGAGCAGCTCCTCAGGCAGCGAGAGCGAGCTGAAGTCGCGGTTGGGGGTGGCTGCGCCGGTGCCACCAGTGTCCCCGGGCATAGAGCTCCTGCTGGGAGCATCCTGGTTGACCCCCACTCCATCCGGGGAGCAACCAAAGAGCACTAGGGCCTCTTGGAGAGGCACTTTCTCAGACGCTGCAAGTTCACCTACAGGCTCCCCAAGGGCTTGATTGTGGGGGTCAGCGCAGGGGCTGGGGGGGACGTCACTGCCTGGGGGTGCCCCCACATGGGTGGCCATGCCACAGGTGTTGATCTTGGCCAACGGCCCCTCGATGTCCTTGTGGCCGGGGATGGGTGTTGGCATCGCTGGGGGGGCTGGGGCCATCCCTCTCCCCTCTCCGCTGGTGCCAGCAGGGTCCCCAGGCATGGGGCCGCTGCTGGGACCATCCTGGCTGACCCCCACTCCATCCAGGGAGCAATCGAAGAGCCTTAGGGCCTCTTCCAGGAGCATCTCCTCGGACACTGCAAGGTCGCCTGCGGTGTCCCCAGTGGCTTGATTGTGGGTGGCAGCGCAGGGGCTGGGGGAGACATCGCTGCCCAGGGGTGCCCCCACAGGGGTGGCCGTGCTGGGGATGTTGATCTGTGCCAACTGCCCCTCGATGTGCTGGTAGCCGGGGATGGACACTGGCAGCTCCAGAGGGGCTGGGGCCACCCCACTCCTCTGATTTTTGTAGGGTGCGAGGTATTGTGGTTGGCCCTGGGGGGTCCCTGGGGCTGTCCAGGCCAGGGGGGCCCCGCAGCCCCCGGGACCCCACAGGGCAGCACCCAGCAGAGAAGCGGCGCCTTGGCCGAGCGTGGCGGTGGCCGGTGGAGGCAGGTGGGTGGTTGTCCACTGGATGCCAAAGACCCGGGGATCGAAGAGGCAGCCACATGGAGCCCTCTGCAGACCTGTGTGGGTGAGGGGGAGCCGTGCTGGGCCGGGGGGACTCTCCAGGGGCACCCGCCGAGCCGGCCCCCGATGGCCGACATCCCCCAGCTCTGGGCCAGGGGCGTGGGGAGCTTGTGGCTGGGGCGATCCCCATGGGGTGAGCTGCTGTGCCGGTGGGACGGGGTTGCAAATCAGGGAGGAGGCTCGCGTCTAGGAGGTGAAATGGGAGAGGTGGCCCCAAATATTTGGGGAATTCTCTGCAGATGAGCTTTCCTGGGCACGCACCGCCCAGGCGAGGGCAAGGATGCTCACCGGGGCTTGCTGAACCCCCATGCGAAAAGTGCCGGGGGAACGGGTGTGATGGGGATGGCGAAGGTGCCAGAACAGACTGGGGTGCCATACCTGCTGGTGGTGCCTGGGGGGCCTGGGGTGCCTGGGCTGCAGGGAAGGGCTGCTCCCACGCGGGCAGGCGGCACAGGTTGGCTGAGCCTAAAAGAGAGAGACAGGAGCGATGGCCGGCGGTCACCTCCGCTCTTGGTCCCCAAAAGCATCCCTGGCCTGCAGGGGTTGTGGTCGGTCCCTACCTTGAGGGTAGAAGGTTTTGGGGAGCACGAAGGGCTGGAAAAGCTGGGGCGCCGGGGGGCCCCAGGGCCCACGCGGTGGGAGCTGCACTGGTGGCCGCGCCATGGTCCCTTCTGGCCGTTGGCTGCCAAGGACTCTTTGGCGTCTCCCCGGAAGGAATGCGGGGGCTCCCTGTGTTCCGCCCCACCCCCAAGAGCCTCCCCAGCTCGTCCTGGGGAGGGAAAGGGTTAAGGGAGGCTGGGGTGCCCCTGGGGCCTACAGGCGGCTCCCGGGGTCTGCGGGTGCAAATCCTCTTTGCTTTCAACAGTATTTTTCCGGTGGGGGAAGAAGAGCAAGTTGATGCAGCCGAGCCGAGCGGGGACCAAGCTGCAGCCGCAGCCTCCTTGCGCCAGATGGCAAATGCATTTGTGACTGTTGCCCGTGCTTCTGTTCGCTGCGTTGACCGGAGCGAGGCAGAAATAGGAAAAAGGACCTCGAGGGCGCAAAGGAAGGTCACGCGGTGTCGCTCGGTGGCACGCTTTCCCCCAGCCCTTGCTCCAGTAGTGCTGTCAGGTCTTTTAGTCTCCTGATGGGAAAAGCAGCAGCTCTGGATCCCCCTCGGAGGGGGCGGCGCTTTCCCTGGGTGCGTGACACCCAGGAGGAGACGGTACCCACCGCCGCGTGCTCCCAGAAAAGCACTGGATTCTGCCCAACGTCCGGTGTCGGGGTGCTGGGGCTGTTTGCGCTCTACGGGACCCCAGGGATGGGGCTAGTACATCCCCTCCTCGTGCTTGGAGGATTCGGCACTAGCAAGGACACCCTGGTACCAAGGACACAGGCCTCTCGCTCCCGCTGTGCGAACAGTGTGTGGCCTGGGGAGTCGGGACAACTGCCGTGAACCGGAGGCCAAAGATCTCTCCTGGCCTGTATCCTGTTAATCAAAGAGATTGCACTCTGTTTGTGAGGCACCTCTGGCTGCAAGATTGTGCAAGGCCATCTGCTGCGTAACTTGTGGCAGGGACCGATGCTGGGGGTGTGAAGGCAAGCGCGCTTCTAAAACCATAAAACTCCGTTTCATTTCAGAGCGCAGCTGAGCCGCCCCGCTCCTCAACACTCTGCCATCTGCACCGCTGTGGCTGGGACCGGGCGGTGCTGCACATCCCAAAGGCCACCAAGTCACACCCGCGTCCCTGCTGCTTTGCCGGGAGCTTCTGCGATGCGAGCGATGTTCTGGGGGCTGATCTCTTGGACTGCAGCTACGCCATCCCTGACGGGCAGCTGGTCAGGAGGGTTGTGTCCCAGGTGGAATTCCAGCTCTCTGACGAGAACCTGGCCAAGGATGCTTTCCTCCTGAAACATGTCCAGAAGAACAAGATGGGCTTCGTCAGCATCAAACTGCTGACGTCCTTGAAGAAGGTAGGCAGCCCGTCGCGTTGGCCAGCCGGGGTGGGAAGTGGCCTCCACGTGGAGGATGCCTGGGTGTCTGGGTGTGCTCTGGCTGTCTGCGGTGAGGTGGACGGGGAGGTCCAGGCTCTGCTCAGGCTGCCTGTGTCCCGGCAAAGCGCTGGTGGTGCAGAGCTGGGCCCTGCTCTCTGCCTTCAACGTGCTGCAGCAGTTTGCCACCCAGGGAGGGTGGCTGGGGAAGCGGTGAGCAGTCCTCAAACCCCAAGCCCAGGGCTGGCTTCACCTCTTCTGCCCGTGGTTCCCCCAGGCTGCTGTGAGAGAGGAGAGCTCGTCCTCCGGCGGTGAGGCTCCTTTACGTTTGGGTTTGGGGCTTTCTCTTTTCTTTTGTTTTTCATCACGACTAGATGAATGAGCAGCGCAGTTTATTAAAGCAACGGTACAGGTGCTTTTGGATTGCCCGTGATAAATAGACTGTCTGCAAAGCACGTGCAGGTGGCAATACAGTTGCCTACAAGCGCATGAAATGATGAAAGAAAAGAGCTCTAAAGAATTCTAAGTTTCCCGGGGAAGCACTCGGTACAGCCGAGTGTTTGAATCTCATGCAATAGGCATCCCTGTGGCGGGGGGGGAGAGAGGCTCAGCTCATCGACTGATCCCAGAAGTCAGCGATGTCCTCCCGACTTGTCTGTGATGGTGTCTTCCCTGACATTTCTCCTCTCTTAAGCCCTTTTATGTTTTCTGAGTTTTTCGGTGGAGCTTGAGTGACTCTAGTCATACATACCTTTCCTTTGATTGGTATAAAGTTCTCTCGGTTTGCTTTTAAAGGTATACGCTGGAGAAAATTCAGAGCATGTGCTCAGTGGGGGGGTGGTCGCACCTTGGAGGTGGGTACCTTTGGGGGTGGAGGTGTGTTTTGGTATTATAATGAGCAGAGTTCACCCAAAAGACCTGCTGTTGTGTGTGAGTACCCCAGAAGTGGGCACGTGTGATAGAAACCAGAAGTGTAGGGCGTTAGCTCGACAGAACCGCCGTTATTTTACCTCCTTGCTTCAGTGGATTCAATGCAGGGACCAAGCGCTCTCATTCCGATCGTTCCGGTTGCCTACCCCTGCGATCACAGAGCCTGGCCGCGGGGTCTCGGCTCCGCTCCACCCTCCGTGTTACTTTTCAGAGTCAGCGTACCAAGCTTCCCCGGTGTTGCTGACGTCCAAAGTTGCAGGTCACGTTGCTTAGGGAGCCACCATGGAACCGATCCTTTACGTGTGCACTGCGTTCCTCCCCGGAGGTTCACCTTCCCTTGAGGGGGCGGCGGGAGGCGTGCGTCGTACCGACAAGTCACCTCCAGCAATCATTGCACGGGCTGTCGCTGTGCCCAGGAGGCCCGGGGGTCTCTCCCTGCCCTTGGCGGCCATGCCCTGGGCCCAGCTGCTGGGTGTCCCTGGCGCCTCCTCTGCCACTCGGCTCGCAAGGAGACGCCTGGTGCTGTTCCTCTTCTGTCGGGTCATGGCAGGAACCAAGCGTGCAGCGCAGAGACCGCCCTTATTCGCTGTCCCCTCTCTGCGCCAGAGCTACAGCCTATGTGGCCCCGCAGCCAGGAGGAGCAGGGACTTGATGTGGCTGGACACAACCCCTTTTCGTGGGGCGTAAGGGGGGTGATTTCGGCAGCCGCAGCCTGGTGGCAAGCCAAAGCGTAACCAGAGCCATAGGTTGGGATGGTGGGTGCCAACAGCCCGCCACGGAAGTAAGTCAGGCTTTGAGAAACAAGTGCGCGGAGGTGACCCCGGTGTGGTGGAAGGAAAGGTTGGTGGTATTCAGACGTGGACCATTTGGATCCGTGACCAAAGGCCAGCCAGGCAAAGGACAGACAGCTCTTCCAAACTGTCAAAATAGCCCATTGCTGCTATTGCCATCACAACCCCTTGTCCCACTGAAACCCAGCTGTGCAGCCTTTCTATTAAACACACCCGTTGGCCGTGTTTATAGGGGATACCAAAGGCGCTTCAGCCATGGGTGAAACTTCCACAGCTCACCTGTGACTTGAACCTTTCCGAGAGTTCTTTGCCTACCTCGGTTTGTGGGAAGATGTTCAGATCTTATCTGAAACCCTGGCAAGTCTCCTTTTCCTTTAGGATTTAGTATTTTGAGTACTGAGAGATTAAGAGAGGTACTCTCCTTGCCATTTTGTGCGTTGGTGCCAAAATGGATCTGTACCTTCAGACTCTGTAAATGAGGGCATCTAGGCCACAGACGTTCCTTTGGTTGTGGTGCTGCCAGAGGTGAAAGACAGGGGTTTGGTTCCCTCTGCAGGAACTCTGCAGAGATGTAGAGAGCATGCACGGTTTCCTCACCGTTCCTTACCAAGGCACCAAGGGACATTTGCTACCACACTGTCAGGGGAGGTTTGGACTTGACGTGAGGAGACATTTCTTTCCCAAGAGGGTGGTCACACCCTGAAACAGGCTTCCTGGAGAGGTGGTGGGTGCCCCATGCCTGTCAGTGTTGAAGAGGCTTTTGGACAATGCCCTTAATACCATGCTTGAACTTTTGGTCAGCCATGAAGCGGTCAGGCAGGAGGACTAGTAGGGACTTGTAGGTCCCTTCCAGCTGAACTATGTTACTCTCACTCAGAATGTGAAAAGAGAAAAAGAAACAGGTTTTTCCCACTGTGTTGGAATTTGACAGAAAGTAAATTAAAGATGCCTTGTCCAAAGTTGCACAGCAGTTTAGCAATTGCATTTCAAACCCGTGTTTTGGTAGTTGAAGAAATTACACTGCCAATAGAGCTGTTTAGGAAGAAAAAGGAGTAGTTTTGCGGAGGATGTGTGAAGGGCTCTAGAAAAATATCTTTAAAGAGTCTGTGGGTGTTTCCCATGGAAAGCACTGATTTTGTTTGAAAGCTAAGGCTCTTTCAGCTTGGGCATCTTTTAGTTTTAGAGCAAAACCTTAGTATTTCTCAGAGGAAACAGGAACTTGTACAAATTGAGTCGAATCCTCAGCTTCCTATTTAAAAATGTCTTTAAGGGAAATGTACTATCAGGCCACAACTGTGCAATGGCATTAGTCCCTAAATTAATCCCAGATGCATACCAGTTCACAAGGAAGCCATCTACTTGGTTGTCTGCTTTATGAAATCTCCCCTGGCCTGTAAGGCTCACATTGAATCCCATCCTACCATCACCTTTAACACACTTGTTTTACCCATGATTTATGCTTCATAAAATGACCTTCCATAAGTGTTAGCAACTCCAAGTCAGCACCAATTCTTTTGATAAAAATAACCTGCTACGATTGTCTGAGCAATCATAGTTAAATTATACCACCACTTCCATACAGTTCTGTAACAATATTCCTCTAGTGGTTCTGATACAACAGAGCTTCTTTATCTAAACAGTTAATGGCAACACCCATCGATAAGTAAGGAACACATAGATCAATATACTTTTCCAGGGGAAAATATTTTAAAGACTGTCCATTAGTAGAAATCAAAAGGCAAAACCCCTCAAAGTCTGGAGGAAGATGCAAAAGTGCTTCTTTGCAAGAGGGTTTTCGTCCACTCTTACTGAAGTCAACTGAAGGGAAGATCTGAATAAAGCCACGGTGCCTTCTCCCACCCGACTCTGACCATTCACCGAGATCCAGTGCTTAGCGCTGTTCCCAAACAGTTTCCACTGAGACTGGATGAACTGTCAGATGCTACCAAGATTTATAAGCTTAAGCTCCCAGTCTCTCCTGCCCTTTCCACATCCACTTCTTCCCTTTCTGATAAGGCATGAATCATCATCAGAAATCACTCTCCAGCCCATTAACAAACTAAACATTGCACAGGCTCGTAGAAGTACACGGGTGACTATTGTTACATCTGCCTCCATATTAGAGGGATCAGCACTGTAAAAATACCTGCAGTCAGCAAATATTCACGTTGCATTTATGAGCATCTTCATTCCAGTACACCCATTATGAAACAATATTATCGTGGTAGGAAGGCTAGGTAGGTATTCCAGCAAGGAAGACTGCTTTGCTGCTATATTAATACCTTATATTATAGTGCAATAATCCTGTGCTCTACAGAGTCTCAGACTGGTTCATTGGAGCGGGGCGGGGGGGAAGTGTATGGCTTTAAACAGCTTGCAGTATTGGGTCAAAAAAGGCACAGATGTTGCAGCAAATCCTTGAAACAACATAAACTCACTGTGCTCATCTGAGCCTATCCAAAAAAGTATTCACCGTGGCCAGACCAAGGGTTCTGTGCTGTGCCTGGCTAATTCAACAGCAGGGCACCCTGTTTGGGAGAACCACTAATCCTCAAACGTAGCATTAAAGAAGATGAGACCAAGGCTACAGAGACTTTTGTGAAACTGAGCATAAGAAAAGAATCATACCTTCCTGAGCCTCAAAAGAATTTCTGCGAAATCTTAGATATTTCTGCGATGACTTCAGGAGATAATCTTACAGCAAGTGACTCCTAACAGAGTTTTCAGATGCCTTTAGGAATAAGGAAGGACTTTAGTAATCTCTCACCCTCATATGCAGTCTCGAGAAAGCATATGCCTGAGAAACAGAGGAAAACCAGAGTGAGGAGATGGGGAAGTCGAGAACGTTATTCGCAGTAGCTGCTCTCATTTGACCGGATCAAGACTGGCAGAGTGTTAGCAGAGGTATGGAACAGATGTGAAAGCCTCAGACGTTTCTGCCCAGCGGGTAACACTGTGGGATGTAAACGGTAAGGCTGCGTGCATTTTTTTCGCAACACAGTAAAAAGTGAAGTTAAAAATACCAAATCCACCAGACCGAAAAGATTTCCATCCTACTCAGGTGATGAGAGGAAAAAATCCTCTCAGGAGATTGAAAGAGAGGTACTCCATAAACACGCGCATCTGTGGTTCCCAAGCCCATCGTTCAAAACTTCTGTCATCAGTTTATTTTCTCCCATGGGTCTTCTCCAATTCAGTAGCTGTCACTCCAGTGAAAACCGCAACGCAAAGCTGACATTTATTGAAGGTGGGCAGGGCCCTGTGAAGTCTACTGTGGCACTGCAGACAAATCTAAACATCATCTTTACTCACAAATTTCCATTCAGATCAGTGAAAGCAGAATTGCCTCTGAGGTGTGGGAATAATAAAGAGAAAATTCTCCTTTCGGTTGCACTTAAGAACAGGCTTGCAGAGGCACTGGTGGGAAGCCTGCTGGAAACCGAGGGGCCATGTGGAAGTCAAGGAAAGCAGAATATGCTTTCCACCACCTAGAGAAGGAGCATCTGGATGGGGGAGGAGGAGCAAGCAAGAGAGGAGGAGCTGAGACTTTGCCAGAAGAAATAGGAGGCCCCTGTGGTGCTGACCGCCCAGGAGTGCTCCGGGATGTCACGGGGAGGCTGGCACGCTGGTTCGAAGCACAGACCGCTTTCCCCTGCTCCTTTTCCACGCGGGCACCAGGACACGGTAAAGCAAAACCCGGGCAAGGTCAAGCAGGACTCGAGTGGCACGAGTGAAAGGGACAGGTGCCCGAGTGATCTTCTCTTCTGTCCTGCCAGTCAGAGGTAGGGGTGTGTAACCGAAAAAGCCAGTCGAAGAAACTCTCTGAGGCTCAATTTTGGAGTTTTAGAAAGCAGGCATTCTTTATTGCAGCGCTGGATGCATGGGAGATCGTTCTGCCTATCGTGCATACCGTTACCTACAGCAAGGCAAGCTTATATTGTTCTAATCGTATACTTATTTATGTTATCCTTGACATAGTGTCCGCCCTTTGGGCATGCGCAGTGTGGCTCATCTCTTTTTCCTAGTTAGCTGACCTCGGCAGGTTTTAATGGCTGGATGCACCAATGTCTGTCCCAACGGCAGGTGGGGGACAGGGCCCTGCCCTTCGTGAGACCCCCAGCCCCTGGAGTGGTGGCTGGAAGATGGGTAGGTCAAAGGACCCTGATGGGAGCCCTGCAGGGCCTCATCCATTGGACCGACGGGCACCTTCCCTTGTCACACAGAGCATCTCATGGGCTGGAAAAGGGATGCTCTGGAGAGTTTCTGGCAAATCTCTGGAGAAAAGCTTCTTCCCGCCCCTCTCCCAGGGGCTTTCTTGGTTCTGGTGCCCTTCCCAAGGACAGCCCCACAGGTGGGTGCAGCCAGCATGGCAGGAAAGAACAGGCAGCAGCCACAGCGGTCAGCACGGCGGGAAAGCCAAGGATAAAGCCTTATCACCCAAGTGTGATAAAGCCTTAATAACCAAGCGTGCTGCTCCTCGGACAGGAGTATTCCTGCCTAAGCTCACCACACATTGCATTTCCCTGTGGCTTTCGGCAGGATATGAATGGCTCTTCAGTGCCGGTGGTCGCTCCCCTCTTTCAGTGAAAATTGCAGATTTTCTTCCTGTTGGACCCGCCTCAGTTCCAGTCTCTTGGGGGTTGAAAGCTGGCACAGCATGGGTGCCAGAGACGTTCCCACAGCTTGGCTGGCGTCCACAAGGAGGAGTCTGTCTTTAGCCACGATGGTCATTTCCAGGGAAAACAGCTTGTGGTATTGACCAGGACCCTACGCGGACAACAGAAGAGCAAGGATGCGGCCGTTTGCCACAAGTCCAGTGGAGCAGGCTGCTCAAACACAGCCCACGGTGACTTTCTGTGCCGCTGGGCCTGTGGGGACAAAGGATTAAGCCTGAATTACCTGCATGAAATAGAGCTATCGCTAGCCTCGTGCAACGGCACCCAGGAGCTGGTCCTGAAAACCACCAATCCAGGACACGGAAAGCTTTTAACCGCTGTGGCTATTCTGGAATAGACTGTGCCGTGTGCATCCATTTCTATTAACAACCCTTCTCCTGCAGCCGCAAAGGAGTTTGAGAGCTTGCTTATGGCTAAAGGGGGTTGGTGACCTGGGACGGTGGCTGAGGCTTGGGGCTTGCATTGCCTGTGACCAGCTATGAGCACAGAGTGACAGAGGAAAGACTTTCCCTGGGGAAGAGGCACCAGGGAGTGGCTGAGGTGGAGGAAAGCTTCGCCCCGGTTTTGGCTGTAGGTGGAAAGCTCTGGATCAGCACGAAATTCTACGTCTCCTGTAGCATGGCACAGGTACCGAGTCTTCTGTTGGTACCAAGTAGAGGCAGAATGTCAGGCAAAGTGGCTCATCGAATGGGAATGATCTAGGGAAATTTACTTGGCTATTAAAAGCCCCATTGCTCCAGAAGTTGAATCTTTTTTCTCTAGTCCTTTTTTTTTTTGGAAGGGGGTGGCGGGAGGGGCATGGATAATTTATCTTCATACCTACAAAACCACGCATTGTAGCAGTCAAGATGGAATACGCCTTTCTCACGTACCTTTTCTTTTTTGAACACGGTGAGTTCAATCTGCTGATCAATAGCCCACTGCGTTCAATAGACGCCTTGGATTTCTATCCTTCGGCTCAAGAGCTAGACACAACCTTCTGTCGTTGGTGTTAGCACAATTAATGCAGATAATCTGCTATCTTCTCCCTAATAATCTAGGCTACATACTACCTAACAATCTATGCGAGAGTACAACCTGATCCAGTGTTACACGCAACATCAGCACTGTGAAGAGCTGTGACATTCAAATGAAAAAGGAGACATTTTGAACACCTTGTAATAGCTTGCAGGAATACAAAGGGGAAGCACTGTGTAAATAATACCCAAACCAATATGGATTTTTCCCCTAAATTTCTGAACCTCCTGTGACAAGTGATGGCCTATCAAAGTGCATGTCTGCCCCCCCCTGCGCTGCACCACGTGGGATCTGTTCACATTCCCTGGTCTGGGAGATGGGGCAGAGCGGACCCTCCGGCAGCTTGCAGCTTGTGGCACAGAAGCGGGAGGAGAGGCTCATGCGCCGGAGGGTCCTGCTGTCAACCTGGAGGATCTTGACAGGCTGGAGAAAGGGGCTGACAGGAACCTCCTGTAGTTCCCCAAGGGGAAGAGCAAAGTCCTGGAGACCTGGGGACGAAGAAGCCCTTGCGCCAGTAAATGCTGGGGGACACCCAGCTGGAAAGCAGCTGTGCAGACACCTGGGGTGATGGTGGACGCCAAGTGGAGCGATTTCGAGCCAGAAAAGTGCCCCTGGGGCAAAGGCGGCTCCCTGCCTCCTGGGCTGCAGGAGGCAAAGCGTTGGCAAGAGGTGGAGGGAGACGGTCCTTCCCCTCTGCTGGGTCCGTCCAGCCCGCCCGGGGCTCCCCAGTGCCAGGCAGAGACGGCCATACTGGAGAGAACTCTCACCCACTGGGTGGGTGCCCCTCCCACTTTCCGTTGGGCTCAGAATGTTGGTCGTTGGGCTTAGAATGTTGGTCGTTGGGCTCAGAATGTTGGTCGTTGGGCTCGGAATGTTGGTCAGTTGGAGCCCACAGCCACCAGAGACAGCAGCACGGAGCTGTGCTGGCACACAGGAGCGCTGGGAGGAGGCAGGATCCGGCCGAGCAGCACCTCGCCGGCACCGGCACCTCGCCTCCCATCCCCGCTGTCGCCGAGTGGCCCGCGTCCTCGGTCCACGGCGAGGGTCCTCCTCTCCCGGGCAGGATGGGCCAGGCCAACTGCTGCTGCGGCTCCAGGTGAGCTCTCCCTGTGCCTCGGGGGCACGGCTGGGACCCGCGGTGGCAGCGGCCTTTCTCATGCCCGCCGCTCTCTGCTCTGCAGGGAGGCTCTCGCCGACGCCGAGGCGGTGCTGAGCGCGGACGTGCGGCTGACCCGGGGCCGCAAGAGGAGCGAGAGACGCCTTCTCCTCCTCCAGGAGGAACTGGTGATCGCCAAGTTGCAGTAAGACCCTCAGAGCCCAGCTGCCTTTCCCCCAGCCCTGGCCCTGGCCCCGGGGCAGGGACACCCCAGCACCAGCCCCAGGCCCCGGCACCTTGGTGGGTGCTGGAGGCGCCCATCGCTGTCCGTCCGTCTGTCCCAAGGGCAAGTGGGGGACGGGGCTCTGCCCGGGGGGATCCCCAGGAGGTCACCTCCAGCTCACCGCCTGCCTCTCCTGTCTGCTCTCTGCAGACGTGGCACCAGCGTGCGCCCACAGCTCCGCCTGGCCCTGGACCAGCTGTGGGTGCTGAGCGGCGGAAAGGAGGCGGCGGGGGACGAGGAAGAGGAGGAAGGCGGCGATGAGGACAGGACCTCCGTCATCCTCGTCTGGTCCACCGGCTCCTGTGTTGCCGCTTTTGGGTGAGTCGTGGTGCCACGTCCCATGGTCGGGCAGGAGAGGTTCACAACCGTGCCCACGCCATCCTGTGAACGGCCTCTGCCCTGTGTGGAGAGCCTGGGCAGGGAGCGGGAAGCACGCTGGCAGGGAGGGATGGGGGCATTGCCAGGTCCTGCATCCCTTGGTGCCCTTTGGGTCCCCAGAAGAGAAGGGCAAAAGCAGCTGCTCTGGCAGGACACGGGGAGCCAGGGCTTGGGCAGCGCCTCTGTCCTGCCCCACGGGGCTTCGTCCCACTCCGGCGTCCTTCCCCACGGGGCAGGGCTGCACAGGCGCCCGCCTCTGCCCACGGGCTGGGGGGCAGCGGGTCCTGACGCTGGTTCTCCTCTCTTTCTGCAGCTCCCGGGCGCTGAAGGAGCTGTGGGTGGGCACGCTGCTGGGGTAAGCCAAAGGGGATGCTGCAGGCACAGCCGGACGGGGGAACACAGCTCCCCAGCTGGGGAGAGGTGCCCTTGCGGCTGCGGGCAGCTCTCGGGCAGAGCTGCCTCACAGGAGAGAAGGGGCAGCTTGGGGCTCAGCCTGCTCTCTCCCTGTCCCTTGCCGGTGCACAGGACACCAGGAGGAGCCAAGAGAGCCCGCGTGACCCGTCTCCCCTCCCTCAGACCCCTGGAGAAGGAGCTGAGCTGCCGCCACACCGTGAGTGTCTCCCCGGTCTGGGCTCTGTCCCCGAGCCCTGGTCCTTAGGCATTGCTGCTCACCTTCCTCCGCTCCTTCTCTCTTGCCCAGTGGAGGACATTCAGCACCAGGAGCCTGGAGAGGCTGATGGAGGGCCAGGCAGAGGTGAGAATGGCTGCCTTTCACCCGTCTCTGGCTGCGCCGGCGTCTGCGGCCAGCGGGGTGAGCTTGTAAGGCAGAGATGGAGGGAGGGAGCGTCCCGCGGTGCCACTCGGGGAGCGTAGAGGGTTGGGGAGCCACCAGGCATGCCAGCACATCCTCGCTGGCGGCGCTGGGGGGAAGCCTGCCGTGTGGGGCAGAGAGCCCAGGAGGGCAGAGGGTCCCAGCTCTGCCGCGCTCAGGCTGCTGGTGCCGGGTGGCAGCTCGCCGGTGGCCCTTTCTGCTGCGGGGCTGCTCTCTAAGCGCAGCCTGCTTCTTGCAGGATCGTCCCAAGCAAGGGCAAAGGCCACCGACAGCCCCATCTATCAAAGCTGGGGGACTTTGCGGCTCACCAGGTGAGTTCTGGAAAGAAGCACATTGTCCTGCAAATGGTTGAGCTGTGCTCACTTGTCCTTTGAGTGTCTCCATGCAGGTGCGGCACCCCAAGGGAGGACGTCACCTGGACGAGCAAGGACACCTGCTGGGCAGCAGCCGCTGGATGTGGTTCTGCGGGGACCCAGAGCCTCTCCTGCTGCCCACAGTTTGGAGGAGGGCAGGGCGAGGGCTGGGACAGGTTGTCCCAGTGGCATGCCGGCTCTCAAGAGCTTCCGAGCTGGAGCCGCTGAGCTGGAGCTGTGGTTCCAGCTGCTGGCTCCCTGCCCATCCTGCCTCAGCCCTCAGCACCGTGCTGCAGGCAGGGCAGGCTCCGGGAGTGCTGGCCCGGCTGTCTCCATTGACACGCTCTTGCTCCATTTTCCTTTTCGGAAGGAGGGAACACCATCAGGAGGAGGAAGAGGATGGGGCTGCCCTGGCCCTTTGCTCATCGGAGGACCCTGGCCGCTGCCCAGGCGCCAGGGCAGGTGGGCTCCGGCTGCAGCAGGGCGCTCTTTGGCCAGCCCCTGGCAGCCCTCTGCGGGGAGGACGGCTCCCTGCCCCGGCCCATCCAGGTAAGCCAGCCTGGGCAGGGGGTCCCCAGCCCTCCCTCCTGCTGCTCCAGAGGGGAGGTGGGTGTCCCCAGGAGCTCCGGGGATGGGGGATTGGGCCCTTCACCCCCAGAAGACGCTTCTGGTGCCAGCCCCCTTTGCGGGGGGCAAGGAGCAGGATCTGGGGCAGTGCTTTGGTCACTGCTGTTGGAAGGCAGCTTCTCAGCCAAGCAACTGTCCTCCTGCCCCTCCTGCAGGAGATGCTGGCTGTCCTGCACAAGGAAGGACCGTCGACAGAAGGGATATTCCGAAGAGCTGCCGGCAGGACAGAGTTTCGTGAGCTGCGGGAGGCCCTGGACCACGGTGCGGATGTCGACCTGGGCAGCCAGCCTGCGCTGCTGCTGGCCGTCATCTTGAAGGTGAGCGCTTCTGACCTGCAGCTGGAAGAGCTCCTGGCTGGCCTGGAGTGTTTAGAGGCTCACCTGGAGCCCCTGGCATTGCAGGACTTCCTCCGAAGCATCCCCGCCAAGCTCCTCGTGACAGACCTCTACGAGGACTGGATGGCAGCGATGCAGAAGAGCGGCAAGGAGGAGAAGGTTGAAGAGCTGAAAGCGTAAGTGTGGGCAGCAGCCTGCCTGTTGAGGAGGGACTGGTAGAGGCCTGGGACTTGCCTGAAAAGGGACGGTCTCCTTAAAAAGCTGTGTCTTCTGACAGCTTGCTTTTGCTGCGGTGGGCTTAGATTTCGGGGGAAAGGGCACGGAGAGGGAGCCTTCCCTTGCCTGGGCTTGGGTGAAATGAGGAGCTGGGAAGCAACGCCGTGCTTCCTTCCTGAAGCGCAGGAGCACTGGCCGCTGGCTGAGAGCACCCGGAAAGCTGCGCAACCCACCTGTGTTGGGCAAGCTTTGGGGACAGCTGTGGGCAACATCTGCTCTATTCACGTTGAGTTCCTGTTCCCTCAGGGTGGCCGAGAAGTTGCCTGGAGCCAATCTCGTCCTCCTCAAGCGGCTGCTGGCCCTCCTCCAGCACATCGGCCACAACGCCTCCAGCAGCAGAATGACCGCCAGCAACCTGGCCATCTGCCTTGGGCCAAATCTGCTGAGCCCACCTAACGAGGACGTGCTCCCCCTTGAGGCCATGCTGGCGGTGACTGAGAAGGTGCGCTGTACTGAGCAGCCGGCTGCAGCCTTGCCGGCCCATCCGAGCTTGGCTGCTCAGAGGTCCCTGGCTGCCTCCTCTCTTGAGCGAATGCTGGTGGGGTGGCTGCCTGCAAGAGCAGCCCCACAACCACAGCCTCCTGCGCAGAGGCAAGGGTCGGGAGTGGGAAGGGCTGTGTGATACATTTTCAGGCACCTGGGTTGAGACTGAGGGTTTGATGTGTGCAGGTGAACGTGCTGGTGGCGTTTCTCATTGAAAACTGCGGTGACATCTTTGTGGAGGAGATGGCTGGCCGCTCCTGTCCATCAGCCGGGGAGTCGGCAGCCCCCATGGACAGAGCCACAGGTATGAGGAGGAACTGAGGGCTGTCCCAGGCTGGGGCTTGGGCTACCAGAAACCTCAATGTCGAGAAGACAGCTGGTGTAGGGCTTTGGGTGGGTTTTGCTTTAGGTGTGCTTTACTTCCAAGGAGTCACTTTGCTGCACGTGCTTTTCCTTTCTAGACCTGCATTTGGAAGAGCAAAGTGGCCCTGCAGGCAGAGCAGACAAGGACCACCAGGCAGAAGCCTTGCTGCACACACCACCCGCTTCTCTGCTGGATGTCCTCAAAGAAGCTGGGGGAGACGCGGTGGTGGAGTCCGAAATGTCAGAGGTATGGCAGCTCCATCAGGGGCTACCCTCCTACCCGAGACACGGTATCCCCGTGTTTGCTGAGCTGCCAGAAACGAACTGAGTGTCACACACCCGTGTGAACCCTGTGTTCCAAAGTGAGGCCCTTGGAAGAACGGGCTAATGCAAACCAGCCAGAGGGATCTTCTCTGTAGGGCTAAGGCAGCATTTTGCCAAACAGTCGCCTGCTACTCCAGGGTGTCCCTTGCCACCTGCTGACTCTGACATTTCTGTTGTAGGCACCCGTTGCTTTGGCTCCAGCCACCCCAGGGAGCACAGTAGACTCCCTGGGATGCACAGAAGGACTAAAGAGCGTTTCAGAGGAAAGAAGGTGAAATGAGTCAGCTTTGGGTAAATCAAGAACTGATTCTAGTTGATCCTGGCTTTACCTACCTAATCATACTGGGGGATGGAAAGGTTTGCAGGCTCCCCCCAGGAGAAGGAAAACGGAAAGAAAAGAAAGAGAAAACAGGCCTGGGCAGAGGAGAAGGAATGCCAACGAGAAAAGAAAAGAAGGAAGAGAGAAGGAGATGGGGACTTAAAAGAAGCAGGAAGGTCCAGCAGGTCAGGAAGCCCAGGTGTGTACCAGGCTCTGCTGCCCATCTTTCCCAACTCTCAGCGCTGCTCCAAGTCAGTCCGACCCGCTGGCAAGGGACGGTGCTGCGCGGGGCTTGGAAATAACTCCATGGCCGCTCCCCAGCGGCTCCCCATCGAGCCCTGCTGCGTGGCACAGGGGCCCTGTGCATCTGTGCACGCATGCAGGTCTCCAAGTGCATTACCCGTGGGGATAAGGTGCCAGAGCCATCCCCTGGTTGATGCCAGCCATAGCTCTCTCTTCTGGGCTATGAACAATTCCTCGTCAACGGTGTTCCCCAAAGAAAGGGGAACCAAGTCATGCCTATTCCTGCCTTCATGGGTTTATCAGTGCTCTCTGACTCTGTCGTTGTAGGTGCCGTTTCCCTGTTACGGGCTGAAGCCCTGTGACTCCCGGGCCCGCCCCCCGCCGCAGTTGATGTTTGCAATAAAAGGATCTTTTCTCTCTTCTGAGTGTGTCTGCCATACGATATTCTGGACTAGGTAGATGGGGTTTTGTGGTGAGTCCTCGGGGAGGAGTCTGGGATCTTGCCTTGTCCCAGCATCCTTTCCCGCAGGCATCAGGGTTGAGTTCAGGTGCTTTAGGAGTGAAACCAAAGCACAGACTCACACAGGAGGGTGGAGGTTGGAAGGGACCTGTAGAGTTCCTCTGGTCCAACCCGCCTGCTCAAGCAGGCTCACCTAGAGCAGCTTGCCCAGGACAACGTGCCCTTGGGTTTTGAACATCGCCAAGGACGGAGACTCCGCAAACTCCCTGGGCAACCTGTGCCAGTGTTTGACCACCCAGACAGGAAAAAGTTGTTTTCTCATGTGCAGCTGGAGCATATCATGTGTTTTCATTTGTGCCTGTTGCCTCTGGTGCTCTCAGTGGGCACTCTTGAGAAGAGCCTGGCTCCCTCATCTTCATTCCCTCCCAGCAGATTTAGAGAGATAGATAGATAAGACACCCCCCCACACACCCCCAGGCTTTCTCTTCTCCCCACGGAAGTGTGCCAGCTTAAAAGCAGCAGGGAAAAGTCGGCTTCCTTGAGGCTCCTTGTTTTGCAGGTGACCTGGAGACGTGAGGTTCCCCTGCCAAGCTGGCCCAGGGAAGAGAGGCGGAGGGCTGGAGGGCACAGCTGGACTCCTGCTCCTGCAACAGCAGGGACTCGCTGGCCAGAAATGGCCCCGAGGACCCCGGCAAGGGGCTGTGCTCAGTGCTGCAGAGGAAGGCGAACCCCCCCGGGACCTGTGCCAATCTGCCCGGGGGAAAAACTCCTTCCTGAGCCCAGCCCTGGTGCCCCGAGCAGGGTCCGGGGAGCTCCTGCGGGGGAGCGCGTTTGGGGTCGGCAGCCAGGGACCTAGAGAGTGGTTTTATGAGTGTGAGTGAATTTGCTTTTGCAATGAGATGTGTACAGGCATTGCCAGGGCCTGGCTTTACTCTGGAAGTGACTGTTGTTAGCTGCTGCAGAATTGAAGAGACTGTGCTATGAACACCACGCCAATTAGGCTGTCTCCAGACCTGAAGCTGCATTAAATCTCGTGCCACACTAGTCTCCTTTTTCCTTTGGAGAAGTAGGCCGAGTCTTTGAAATTCTGCCACGTGACTTTATTTTGGGATGAATTGAAATGCAGTTGTTTCTTTAGCTTTGCTTATTAGCATTCTGCTGGAATAGTGTCAGATCCAGGAGGATTAACCTTCCTCCTTGTTTTGTTCTCTGTGTTGATTTTGGAGAGGAAGGCGTGTTGTCTGTCTTGTGGTGTCGTGTGGTGTTCAGAAGATGCTTGAAACGTTGCTCTTGTCTGTGACCGAGCTCTTTCCCTCAGCGTAATCCCTTTGGACAGCACTGCCAGTAGTGTGCGTACGTTTCTGAGCAGCCTGCAGGTGTTTGATCTCCCGATGGTAGAGAGAGCACTGCATTTGTTTGAGTTTGGCAGCCTGTCATCGCGCCTTGCTTTCTTCCATTCTTTCCACCCTCTTCCCCTCATCGCCGCTTCAGCGTCCCTTCCTGAATCGTACTTTTGTGTCCCTGCTGATTCCTGAAGACTTCATGACCACAGCGTAAGTCTTGGGTGGGTGATATCTGTCCTTCTGCTGTGGCGCGCTGTGTAACTCCTTTCATTAACTTCTTCCATATTAAGCAAGGAGAGGGCCTTTCTGAAGAGGAAGGAAAGTTCTCATCTCTGACCGAGTTCTGGCTGGGGCCCCTGAATGTGGAGGATATGAGAACGGCTGCCTGCCAGACCATATACCAGCGAATACTTGCATGCCGTAATTCCTTACACTCCACCCTATTTCCTTATTTCCAAGTGACACTTGTGCGACATTTGTTTACTTCTTAATGGGTTCAGCTTTTCTTTGAGACCTTCTCTCTCCCTGTGCATTGTATTGTGGGCCGATACCTGGCAATGAACAACTTTTGAGAAGCTGGCTTACAAAAGATGTCGTTAATAGGTGCGAACACAGTTTGATGCAGGCAGTACCCAACTCCCAGCATCACAGGGCCTAGCTCCAATGCTGTGAAGGCCCGTTCCTCTGCAGGTTTGCACTGTGGAGGGGATTGAGAGACACGTCCTGCCGGTTCCTTCTTTTAGTCCCTTGAGCAGAATGGCATTGCGATAGGCTGGAAGAGAGAGGTGCTGGTTTGAGGGCACCTTGTCAAAAACCCCAGTCCTAAAGGTTAGTGAGGATTGACTGAAAAGATCTGATCTCTCATCCTTTGTATCCTCAGATGCACAAAATACAAATGGGCAGAAAATTGAAAAGGAACAGTCCTTGTGGAAGACTGGATGTTTTTTAAGAACAATAAACTGGGAATTCATCTGCCTGCTAAGTATTTTCTCTGTGCAATGGGAATGATGTTTTGTTGTTGTTTAAACTCTTACAAGGAACGTAGCTCTGTTGCTTTTTGGCTGGGGTGGGACTAACTCTCTGTTTGTTTCACAGCGGTCTGGATCTCGACACCACTGAAAGTGCTGTCAAGGAGTTAGAGGTAGGAGATGAAGCAGGTCCACGGGAGCTTAGCTGAATGTTAGGCTGAGCAAATCTTTTGTTTGTTATGGGACGGAGGACGTTTTGTCAAATGCAGCATTTCAAGTGCGAGTAATGGGGAACTTCTCTAGAGAGTACGAGGGTGAAAAAAATGACGTAAATGAAAAGTGTCATCAACAGGCAGCATGAGCGCGAGTAATGCTTTTATCAGAAATACTTCAAAGAAGCTACTGCCTGTTGAAATTGGACAAATGAAAACTCCTATTTGTGGAGCTCGTTGCACTCCGTGCCTTGCTGGTTCCTGTTCAGATTCGTTCTGCAGTAGCACTTTCCTGTGGTTTCGCTCTCAGCCCCAGACCTGACCACTGCTTTGAACTTCTCAGGCTTGACTAGCTGTCAGACCCTCCTAGTTTTTCAGGAGCTGTGGCAGTACTGGTGAGCTAGCTTGATAGCAGCTAATCTAATGCTCAATTGCATGTGCTTTCCTCATAGCTGTGGGAGCCAGGGGACGTTCTTTTAATGACGCCATTACTTTGTGGCCAAGCTTGGTGACAGCTGATGAGTTCTGTTGTTGTCATCTTCTTCCTGAGACAGAAGAAAGCCCCTGCCATTCCCGAGGAAATGAGACCAATATACTGCCTGCTTAAAAATGCTCCTGTTAGTTAAGTTTAAACAAATCTTCAGAGTACAGTAGTAGCATTGTAAATAGTATTGAAGAAAGTGTGCTGATCTTAACTGATACAGAAAATTATTGGTTCTTTTTTTTTTTTCTTTTTCACTTTTGAAAATACTGAAAGGTATTCCTAGAAAAAGTTTCCCCTTTATAAAGCAGGAGTTTGTTGGAGCTGAATTACAGTTCCTTTGTAACTGAATTGGGTCAATATTCTGAAAAAGGGGAATATGTTTATTTTTGAAACAGGTCAATAGTGCATGTGTTGTGCTGGCAAGGAGGAGGCTTCTTAAATGTAGAACTTCTTAAATTTAAAAGCACACCTCCACTCTCCATAGTAATGCTTCCATGTTAATTCAGGGTTAAGATATTCATTCACTTCAGTTTCTGTGAATCTGTTAGGGCAGCATGCTCTGAGGTGATGGGAGGGAGCAGGGGGAAGAAGGGGAAGAGGAAAAGCAAAATATCTGGAACCTGCTCTTCCATGACTCCTGCAAACTGCAATGTTATTTTTTTCCCAAGCCTGAAAACTGTACTTGACAGTGGAATTGTGGCTATCTTGTTAATATTCTTCCTTCCTTTCTTATTTTGGCCTCTCCAGGAAGCAATTCGAGTAATCCTCGGAAATCTTGATGATTTACATCCATTTTCTACAGACCACTTCACTATCTTTCTGTGTACCCTTTCTTTCCTACTTGTAAAAGAAAAGATCCAATGACTTGTATCTGTTGGGCATTGCTTAATTTGACATTCCTGCCTAGTAGTGCGCAGATCTTTAGCTGGAGTACGAGTCCTTTGAGCTTTGCAGTTTTACACTAGCTGAAGATCCTCCTCAGTTGTTGCCTTCACCAGAGAACTGATGTACGTAAAAAGAATGTTTTGCAGTGTTTTCAGATGGCCACCCCTGCGTTCCAAATCTGATTTAGCCAGAGAAAACAAACGTGTATATGTAAAGTCCCAGGAAGCCCACGTAATGCGATTGCAAGGAAAGCTAGTGCGTTGTTTCAAAAGGTTAATAAAATGTAAAGCGCTCCTTACAGGCGCAGCAGTGTTGGCCCACTAGTAGAGAAGACCGCAGTAGTTTTCTTGTAAGGTACATTAGGATTAAACATTGTAGTTGCTGTAGTGTAAAGGGTTAAGAAGAAGTTACTCTCCTGAGGCTGTTGTTGCAGAGAAAAGTAAGTTAGTTGAAGGAGAAGCCTTTTCAGTCCTAAGGTGTGTCAGTTTGTGAATCGGATCAGGCCCTTTGGCATCATCACCTCCCGTGATTCCGAGTGCCCAGGAGTAATGAACACCCACGTGTTTCCGCCTCCAAGGCATTCCCTTCCAGTCTCGGCAGACTGCGTTATTGCCACCCCTGGTCCTAGCAGGCAAGAACGAGATCATCCTCTTTCCCTGTCAGAAGCTGGTATGTATGAGAGCAACTTATTCCTCTTACTGCCAGGAAGAGAAAGTAGCCCAGAGCATTGTCAGAGAGGAGGCACCCAAACAAACGAAGCCTCGTTGTTGGTTTGCTTCGCTAAAGCGCAGCCAGTTTTGCCTGCGTGCTTGAGGAGGGTTTGATTCCCGAGCTTGTATTTCTAGAACTGGGAAGTCCATCCACCTGCTCAGCCAGCACCGGGCCCTGCGGAGAACTGCAAGCTCAGAGGCCTGACGTGATGAGTTGTCCTGCAATCTGTGTGTCGGGCTCCTCGCTGTAGCATACCTCTTAGTTAATCACCAGCTGTGGGAGTCCTTGAAGCCAAACTCAAACGAACAATTTCATCCCTTAAAGGAACTGATTGCGTCAGCGTTTCATCTAGGCAAATCTTGGGCTCCATCTCTGGTCCTCAGGATGTTAGTTTCTGCTAGCAAATGGAGTAAAAGTATTCATGTTACCTGTTTCTTCCTGAGATCAGAGGCACGTAAGGAGACTGCTGCCTGGCGTCACCCATTCTTGCACGCATGAGCTCCTAGGTGTGCGAACTGCACCCCCAGGAAGGAACGTCTGTAACTGTGGCGTTTGTCATGTCAATTATCTTTTGTCCTCCCATTTTGAACTGTGAAGTGAATGTAATGACGCTACTCCTGTGAATCCTAGTCCTTTTCAGTTTTTAAAAAAATTACTTTTTAGTTAGGAAAGCTGATGAGGTTTTATTCACAGGGTTGGGAGCGCCTGGCATGTTGTTTCTTGCGGGAAGATGTCAGGACTGAAGCCAGATACAGTTAAGGAAAGACAATGCTATTAATGCAAGCAACTGATGGGAGAGTGTCACCTGGGTGTGTTTCTTGTAATGTGTTACTAGCGCTTTTTCACCAAGTTCATACGGACAGATTGTAGGTGCTCCCTTCTGCATATACGTTCAGTGTGGTATGACTTTTGAAGCTTTACAAGAGGACTCCTGCTCCTTTGAAATGTTAGTGCTATGTTCTTAAGTCTTATTGTTGTTCTCAGATGTCAGTAAATGGGAGAGAGTATCGAAGATGAGATTCAAACATGAGAATGTCCACCTCGTGCCTTATCCCTACATTTGCACGATGTATCTAGAACTCGGCTCTATTTCAGCACGGCGTATCTTGTGGTAATTCACTATGGTTATGTTTGGATAATGTCTGGAAACATCTATGATCTATGTCTTGCTTTTCCCTTTCCCTTCCTCCACTGTGTCTTTGAATGAGAGGGAGCAAAACTGCGTGCGGTATGGCTGTACCATGGATTTGAAATAGAGCATAGCAATGTGTTCTCTTTTGTCCTGTATTGCTTTTTTTGAAAATGTCTGGAATTTCTCTTTGCCTTTTCACCCACTGCTGACTCTTCAGCTAGTATTTTTATGAAGCAATGCCCAGTGGCTCCCAGCCTTCATTCTTGAATGTCGGTAACTAGGCTGGAGCCAGCACATATATATATGGAACATGTGTTTTTCTTCCTTATGCTTGACTACATTTGTTGACGTTGAATTTCACGCTCTTTGTTTCTGTTTTCCTAAAGAAAGAATGCATTTGTTTTTCTAAATAATGATAGTAATAATGGTAATAATGTCTTTTGTATAATTAGCAAATGTTGTCACCTCCCTAGTGTCTCATTTTCCAGGTTTTCTATGAATTCCCTGAAGAGCCTCAGGCCCCAGCTGAGACCTCTGTGGGACTCTGCATTGAACCTCCTCTGTTGTGAAAACTGAGGTTTTTTTCTTACTGTTTCCTGTTCTGATGATTGGTCCCTGGGAAAGGCTGCTGCTGGTCTGTCTTGTGAGCACTTAGTAGATATTCTGGTCTCCCTTATCAAATGGACAAGTAGTCCAAAGCAATTGTCCCCATCCCACTGGCTTGTGTTATTCACAGCCAGGAATTCTGAAAGAGCTGTATTTGCAGTTCTTCGGTTTCAAGATATCATATGCAAGTCCAGCATTGTTTCTAAGTCATTTATCTTGTTCTCAGGACGTGTGGTGCAATGCAAAAATGTACTATAAAGTTGGTTAAAGAAAGTCCAGTCACCAAATATTCACCAGATTTTACAATACCTCTGTTACAGGTAAAGAAGTAAACAAGGGCAGTGATGAGCTTTTAAGTTGCGTGTGTGGTTCTCTTTTGTGTGTTGTTTTTTTTTTTAAAAAAAAGTGATATTCCAAGTAGTCTGGAGAAGCAGAAGATATATCTAGGCAATGCT
Source organism: Buteo buteo (assembly GCF_964188355.1). Classification (NCBI taxonomy): domain Eukaryota; kingdom Metazoa; phylum Chordata; class Aves; order Accipitriformes; family Accipitridae; genus Buteo; species Buteo buteo. The sequence continues at coordinate 282,571 of NW_027439222.1, read as the reverse complement.
GTAGTTGTCCTGTTTCTGGGTGTCAGTCAGGCAGTGTAAGGTGGGAGTGAATTCTCACCTAGAACCATCCAAGTTGAGGGAAACCTTCCTGTCAATTCCAGCGGACTTTGAATGAAGTCCTGCCTGAGGACGTGAGAGCCGTGCTGGCTTCAGTTAAATGTGTTTTCGCCAAGTCTGAGCTGAGCTGTCAAATGGTTTCTTCGCTGTGAGAGTCTGTATGAGGTCAATAGTGCTGAATAATGAAGTAGTTTCCTAAGTGCTGCATGTGTCGAAAACAACCAAGTTAAGCTTCTTTGGAAAGTAATTGTTTAGTGAGATCTCAGGGTGGGTTTGTTTTCAATACAGGTAAGTGTCTGAAGATGGAGTGAATTAGTGAAGGTGTCCTGTCCAAATTCCCCCCGAGGAAATCCCGCTCTCTCTGCTAGCATTACGTTCCTGCTAATGATGTTCCTAGGCCCTCCTCTAAAAATGGAGCCAATAGGATGTCCTGGGAAGCAGTAGTTCTTCTTTAAAACTGTTGAGCATAATTCTCTGGATGGCCTCTCAGTGCTTACCTTCTGTTTGAATAAGGCAGCTAATCTTTTATTCCTGAGTCATTTTTTGGTTTTGGTTGTATAAGCCTGGACAATGTTGCGAAACACAGATGTATATTAAGTCTGACTTTTGTTCTAAAATAGAAAAGTCAAAATCAAATTTTATCAATACCAAGTTTGCAATGTTTTGAAGGTCAAGAGAAGAAAAGAAGTGTCAGATAGTGCTGCAGTGGAAGAAATGGTGAAGAGGAGAAGAGTGGAAGTCGGAGCGGAGGCCTCATGCCCACAGTCGGGTGTGGGCAGGTCAGTTGACTACAAAATAGTCTTCTGGGGCACATATCGATGTTTTTGATGTCTCTTGCACCTTCCTTGTATTTCATTCCTGTGTAACCCTTTGGCCCATTTGTCGTCTTCCTTCTCTTCCCTAGGTGACAGAATCTAAGCAGCATTGCCCACGTTTGGGGAAAAGTTGTCCTGTGCTTTCAGGTTCCCATGCCGTTAACTAAAGCTCTTCCCCTCTCACTCCTTTGTGTTAACGTTACCTGCAGAATCACAGCGGGATGAGAACTGGGCGGCTCAACAAAGCGGTGCACTGGCTTGCACACCTGAGGCAGGGATGACAAGGGAGGAACTGGGAAGAGTTTCCTAGCTGCCTCCCAGCCTGCTCCTCTGAGTCGGCTGATGACTGCTGCCTCTCGGCTTGAGGCAGAGATCTCTGTCTGTGGCTTTCACAGAACCGTTGAGGTTTTCGGGACCTTTGATATCATTGAGTCCAAGCCCTCCTGCTCAAGCAGGGTCACCCAGAGCAGGTTGCCCAGGACGTGTCCCCTCAGGTTTTGAGTGGACTCCAAGGGTGGAGACACCACAACTTCTGTGGGCAACCGGTTGCAGTGCTCGACCACAGTTGCAGTCAGAAAGTTTTTCTTGTGTTCAGCTTTAATTTCATGTTTTGCAGTTTGTGCCCTTTGCCTCTTGTCCTGCCAGAAGGCGCTGCTGAGAAGAGCCCGGTTCCCTCTTCTTCATTCCCTCCCATCAGATGTACATGGATAAGAGCTCCCTGAGCCTTCTCCAGGCTGAAGGGTCCCAGCTCTCCCAGCCTCTCCGCATATGAAAAGTGCTCCAGTCCCTTCGTCACCTTTGTGGCCCTTTGCTGGGCTCGCCCCAGTGAGTCCCAGTCTTGTCCTGGGGAGCCCAGTCTGGACAGAGCACACAGACTGGCCCCAGCAGCCCTGAGCAGAGGGGAAATGATCCCCCCAGGCCTTGCTTTCTCATTCAGTGCTGTCTGTAGGTACATGCATAAATTTGCATGTCTGAGCAGCCTCTCAGGCTGTTGTTGCTGGAAGGGTCTTTCATTCCGTCTAGCTGGCGCTCTAGGCTTTCACCTGTCTCCTGCCTTGCTGCTCTTTCTTCTTGAGCTCTTGGGGTATTTCTCACGGAATGTTAAGTGGTTAAAACGTAACACAAGACATGGTTATTCAAATGCATTTGTCTCTTGTTTCTCTGTGCAGCCTGATGAATATCATGGCACTAAATGACTCATTGTTATTCCTTGTATTGCAGATAACTAATTCTTGTTCCTCAGATGCAGCTGTCCTAGGCGGGTAGTATGTTTCACCGGAACTGTTGACCCAGGTGGAAAAAACAGTCTTCTCGGTTCTAGCTAGCAGCCAGGATAAACTACTGTGTAGCAGGGTTTTTTTCTGAATCTACCCATTGATCCAATAAGATATTCTTTTTCCCTACCGTATTTGTGCCTCCTGTTATCCTCAGGATGCTAGAGCTTCAGCTCTACTGTTAGAAAGAAAAAGAGAGAAAACATGATGCTGCTAGTGGGCTTTGCTTCTCAGGAGGGTGAACGAGCCTGTGAAGGGTTTTCCTTCTGCACACTTTTGAGCCTGACACCTCTCATGCAGGAAGTTTCTCTGTTCTGGAGAGTTTTTGCTCCAAGCAGAGCTGGCTTCTCCCCAGGCACTAAGTTTTCCAAGCGGGAAGGCTCTAGGGGTGCATGGCTTTAAGTAGCTGCCTGGATCCGCATCATAGCTTGTGATTTCACAATGGTCCCTATTGTGTCTCTGGAGTTGGTGCACACTGGGTGCCACTTAGCTCCTCCCGTGAGGGCTACTCCATCAGTCCCTGGGGAATCGGGCCCCCTGACTGACCTGGAGGTTCAGTTGTCCCCGAAACCCAGTGACTGACGTGAGGATGAACCCAAACGGGGGTTACAAAATGACACTTCTGGAAGAGTTACAGGTAGCACGGCCGGGGCTCAAAAGTGCAGTTTTGTGGGTTGGGGTTGTTTTTTTTCCAGTTTGGAAATCACTTTTTTAGACAGGAACCTCAAGAACAAAGCAGGAGGTGGGTTTTTTTGGTCTGAAACACTCATCCCTCTCCTGCTGTATTAAAGACGTCCAGACTCTCGTGGTATACAGTAGAGGTGATGTTATGGGCTGTTTTATTTGCGTATGGGAAGGAAAACCTCCTACAAGTCCGTGGTTTTAGGGCTGTGCCTGAAGGAGGAGGAGGCGGCACGTAGAGGCGTGATGGCTCGTGGACTCGCGTGGACGCAGGGGTGGGTGATGGCTGGGAGGACGTAAGGGAGCTCTCCACCCCCAGCCCCAACTTTTCCCTTCTTGTCGTTGCTAAACAGAGACATGACGAGGAGGCAGTGATTGACCGGGGAAGAAGGAGCAACACTGTCAGTGTTCGCTATGAGGAGGAGGAGTTGGAAGGTGAGTCTCTGCTGAGATCCTGGTAGAGGAGCCACCAGCCCAGCGCGTTTTCCCATTGCACAAAGTCTCTCCTGTGTGCCTTGTCGGGTGTCACATCATGTGCAGCAAAACGTGCCGCGCTTCTCAATGAAGCAGCACAGTTATTGTCACGTTTTTTACTATTACGGCTTTTTAAACGGAGGGAAAAAGCCCCCCGGGAGGCCACGGTGTGAGTTGTAGCCACAGGGCTCGATAATTCACGGCTTTTTTTCTCGCAGAGGCTGCTCCTGGCTTGGAGAGGTCAGGAGAATCATTTCAGGGCTGCAGACGCGGGGCTGTGATTTTCTTTTTTTGTTCTGGAGTTCATTACGATGGGACTGATTTGATCGTCTCTTGTCGCCTCGTGCCATACAGAGATTTTGAAAATAATTAGCTTGTGTTGCTGCTTAATGAGCAAGTCTGAGTGTTGTCCAGCCGAAGCTGGAATTTGAGAAGAGGTCCAATACTTTGGGGGCACTTTTAGATGACCCAGAGCCAACACTTGTTGTTGCTGTGTTGTTGCAAAGCTCGAGTAAAATAGGCTTGGAAAAAAGGAGGTCCAGTGAAAATAACATTCAGGGAAGCTGGCGTTGCTCCTGGGATATATAACCGTGGCTTAGCAAGGCACCGGCCACCTCAACCATTGCCGCAATGCCGAGAGTGCTGCAAAAACCGCTGCTTTTTCGCAGGCCACCGGACCCTGTACGTGGGCGCGCGGATGCCACTGGTTAGGCAGAGCCACCGGCATCACCGACGCCACAGCCAGAAGCATCGGGAAGGGGAACGGGAGAAGGACTCTGCCCCGATGGAGCAGGGCTACCACTGTAAGTCCCACCGCGGCATTTGCTAAACTCCTGGGGGCAACGTGGGCGCTGGGGCCTTCTGCAAGCAGGTCCCCGTGGCTAGTTTGAGTGAGTTGCTGTTCTTCCGAGGGAAAGTGGCCGTATTGAGCAACACCCTCTTTTTCCCAAGTTTTCTTTTTTTTTGTTGTTTTTTTTTGTTTGTGTTTTTTTTAATGCAGTTAAATGCATAATGGGTTTAGGCTCGTCTTCCTTAGAGGGATCCTGGCTTTAAAAATGGCAATGTGGGGAAGGAAAGCAGCCCATCATCATGCAGAGGTGGACTAGATGCTTCTCCTTCTCCACGGCTCTGTGCAAGCCCAGACAGATGCAGAGGAGAGGGGCCAGCCCAGTGTTTATGGCTGCACTGGTGCTGATGGCCACTTTGCACGTGAGCGTGACGAGCTGTGTTCAGGCGCAGTAACGGGATGGGTCTTTGCCTTCTGCCCCCAGGCTCCCCGTCCCAGCGGGTGCAGTTCATTCTCAGGAGCAAGGAGGACGAGCAGCACCTCTCTCACCACTTGTTCTCCGAGCTGGATGAGATCTGTGTAAAAGAGGGCCGAGATGGCGAGTGGAAGGAAACGGCAAGGTAAATCCCTGCTGCTTGGCTGCGGTGGGAGAGGAGTCCCTGCACCGGCAGCGCCCGTGGGCTCTGCTTTCTCCTCTCCAGGATGCGAAGCTTTTGCAGCTGCAGGTGGCGGCACGAGGAGCCTTCTCCTCTTGCCACCCCGTGGCTCTGTCAAAGGGGTTGCAGAGCTGGGGCTGTTTTCTTGCAATGGGGCTGATCGCACCCGATGTCCGCAGGTGGCTGAAGTTTGAGGAGGACGTGGAAGATGGCGGCGAGCGCTGGAGCAAGCCCTACGTTGGCACGCTGTCCTTGCACAGCCTCTCCGAGCTGAGGAGCTGCATCAGCAACGGGTCGGTGCTGCTGGACATTTGTGCCAACAGCATCGAAGAGATTGCAGGTACCATGGGCGCTGCATCCCTCCGGGAACGGCCGAGCTCAGCTCGCCACGGTGCTCTTCACTCCCAAATCAAACCCTGCCCCAATGGCACGTCCTTTTCCAGAAGTGCCACTGTGTTTTTCTCATGAGCTGTTTTTGGATGTAGACTGGGCATGCAACAGTCGCACCGTTTTTTTATTCCAATGCGGGGTCCTTTTGAAAGCAGTTTGTGGGGTTGGAGAAGCCACTAGAGAATATTCTGCAGCCAAAAAGGAGCGTGTGTCAGGGCTTAGCAGGCTGCTCTTAGAAATACAGAGTCTGCGTAAGAGCTGAACCTCCTTAAAGGAACTATTTCTTACAAGCTGTTTCCTCGCATTCTTTTTTTTGCTTTTGCCTTAAGATCCAGCATGTAAGAGTTTTAAGGCAGAGTTTATCTGGCGATGACCAAGCAGTGTATTTCTGTGGGGAAGATACTTGAAGTTAATTGCAAAAGCCGCTTTGGAGAAGTTATCTTTGACTGGCGGCAGGTCTCCATTCAGCCCTTTCAAGGGCTGGAGAAGTCGGAGCCGTTCTTAGCACGTTTCTCCCTGGGCTCGGCAAATTGCACTCGATCAGCACGGGAAGCTCTGGGAACGTCTGTGCTATAGATCGCTTATAATTTGGGTGAACGTGTAGAGTCAGAAAGGCCAGGTCGGGCAAGAAAATTGTGTCATTTAGAATGGGAAATATTTATCTTAGCGGAATGATGAATAAGCACTTGGATGCCATGTTTCTTAGCAGAAGAAAATTCTCGTTTTGGCTGCAAAGGCTGAACATTATTAAAAGGCCTTGCTATGCAAGGCTGAGCCGGCATTAGGGTGCAGCCTGTGTGGCACAGCCTTCCCTGGGGGCTTTGGGGGTCGGGACTTGTTGGGGTTTCTGCTCTGATGGCTTTGTTTCCCTTTGCCATCCTCAGATACGATCCTGGCCCAGCAAGAACAGTCCACGGAGTTTGACGAGCACGTGCGGGCGCAAGTTCGAGAAGTCCTTTTGAGGAAGCACCACCATCAGAACGAGAAGACAACCAACCTTCTGCCCGCTGTCTGCTCGTTTGCTGATGTGAGCAAGAGGCAGTCAGACCTGCACCTCCTCTACAAGCCAGGTGAGGCTTTCTGCAGGGCTGTGGCCCCATTAGACTTGTCCGGGCAAAGGAGAAGCGTCCCAGTTGCTCCTCGTCCATCTTTCTGAGTGTCTTTCTTTTTCCTACCAGCCCAAACAATCACCTCTTGTCCTTCTCCCACCGCTGCAGAAGCTAAAGATGGGGTGAACCCTGAGAGCAGAGCAACGGATTTAAGCAAGGTGAGACACTTGTAGCTTTCTCACGCCTTTAGGGCCAGATTTGCTCTTGCAAACTTGGCTGGAGAGTGTGCTGCAGAGCGCTGTGGGCTTTGCTTTTGGGGTAATTGCCTGAAAATCGCTTGTCGTGCCCAGGCGGAGCTGCACTTCATGAAGAAAATTCCCACCGGGGCTGAAGCATCCAACGTGCTCGTAGGAGAGCTGGATTTCCTTCACCAGCCCATCGTGGCATTTGTCCGCCTGAGCCCGGCTGTCCTCCTCTCGGGCATGACGGAAGTTCCCATCCCAACAAGGTGCGAATGAGAAGCGCAAATTTTTTCCGTAAAAAAGACACCCAACCAAAGATCGAGTTGCAGGCATCAGTTTGGTGTCCCAAGGGAACAAGGCGAGTGGGAGGGGGAGCAAGCACGTTTCCCCCACCCACATCTCCTCGCCTTCGTTTCTCCATTCCCTGCTGTAGCTTTTAAACCCATCGGCCAATTGTAATGAAAGTTGGCCCCCAAATGAAATTTGCCGTCGGTTTTGAAGAATTTCAAATTCATCGTGGCGTCGCTGAGCCTACGTGTCCCGTCTTGAGCCACGCTCCGGGCTGGGAGCTGCCAGGGCTTTCCTTGGGTGCTCTTGGAGCAAGGACACCTTCTTCTCTCTCTCATTTTGTTTTTCTTGCCCAGGTTCCTGTTTGTTTTGCTTGGACCAGAAGGAAAAGCCCATCAGTACCATGAGATCGGCAGGTCCATGGCCACTATCATGACAGATGAGGTGCGACAAGATGAGATAGCTCCGGGTCATTTTTGCCTTTCTTCAGCTCTCCCTGTCTCTGAAGTAGTGAGGAAGAGGATTTGCTGTCCCAGCTGCCCGCAGCTCTCCAAATAGCCCAGCCCTCTTTCTCACCCCGAAGCGAACACGCAGATTTGCATCACCCCACATCCTGGAGGCTGAAATCCCACCCGGGGTGCATCCTGCACCTCATCCTTCTTGCCGGGGTCCCCAGCACGCTGTCCCCAGTGGTGGCATTGCCAGGGCCAGTCAAACTTCTCTTGCTCTTTAAGCAGAAGGGTATGGTGTGCCATGGGGGACGGGGGCCTCGTGGGGGAGATGATTACAAATGCCCTGACGCACAGATTTTTCCTTTTGGGGGAGTATTTCCTGCCCTTTCCAGCAGGAAATTTTGGGGAAAAAGCCTTGCGTTTAGCCAAGAGCTTATTGCACTGGTTAGGACCTCCGAGCTGGGTTGTCCTCTCACCAGGTTGTCTTCTCTTGGCAGGTTTTCCGTGACGTTGCCTATAAAGCCAAGAACGGGGCTGACCTCGTGGCTGGCATCGACGAGTTTCTGGATCAGGTCACGGTCTTGCCGCCAGGAGAGTGGGATCCATCGATCCGAATCGAGCCCCCGAAAAACGTCCCTTCGCAGGTGGGAGGCGCGAGGGGGATGGGCAGGACGGCTGGGGATGCTGTTCAGGGGCCCAAATTCACAAGGTCCCACTCTGACACAGTCACAGAGCCAGACCAGAAGCAAAACAAGCCAGCGGTTACAAGTCCATAGCTTTATCTTACTTCCATTTTAACAGGAAAAAAGGAAGATGCCAGGAGCTCTTGACGACAGTGCTTCTCACAGCACGCTGGAGAAACACAGTGGCCCTGAACTGCAGCGGACGGGAAGGTGGGAGCTTTAATAGTTTGGGTTTTTTTTCTGTTTGCTTCTCAAATCTGAGCATGCACCCTCCCTTCTAGCAGGTCTTTGGGGTTAGCTGGTTCAACGAAGGGGCTCCGCATTGCCAGCTTGGTCCCCTGGGCTGGGCAGGGGGGAGATCTGGGCAGCTGGGCTCAGCCCCAGCCATCACCATTGCACGCAGGTTTCCTTGATTTGGGAGGAAGGAGAGTGCTTCTTTTTAGCCACGAAAGTGACTCCGTGCTTCTGATTGCCCTTCTGCAGCAAAGCAAAGTCACCGTGTTCCTCCAAGAGAACAGACTCTCTTCTTTTTCCTTCCTGCAGGCTCTTTGGAGGTTTGACCCTGGACGTGAAGCGGAAAGCCCCGTGGTTCTGGAGCGACTTCCGGGATGGTCTGAGCCTGCAGTGCCTGGCGTCCTTCCTCTTCCTCTACTGTGCCTGCATGTCCCCTGTCATCACCTTTGGGGGACTGCTGGGGGAGGCGACCAATGGCCAGATAGTGAGCACGTCTCTCTGTTGGGGAGCATGGGGGAGGATAAAAGTCAGGCCAAAGTCCTCGCTGCAGTGAATCGGCTTTGGTTTTTGTTTCTCCCTAACGATTTATTTACTCACGGCTGCCTCTCTTCCCCGGACAGAGTGCCATGGAGTCGCTGCTGGGCGCGTCCATGGCCGGCGTGGTGTATTGCCTCTTTGCCGGCCAACCTCTCACCATCCTCGGCAGCACCGGACCCGTCCTCGTGTTTGAGAAGATCCTCTACAAATTCTGCAAGTAAGGCTGGCTGCCGCAGCTGGGTGCTGCGAGAGCCTTCAGAAGGGGGCAGTGATGGAGAAAAGATGCTTTGCTTTGCTTTTCTGTTTCTTAGGGGTAGTTGCTAGATTTTAGTGACAGTCCTTTTGTTGCTATGGCTTTGATGGGAGATAAACCACCCTTATTGCCATAAGGTTTATCATTAAGCCCCAGCTTGCTGGCAGCAGGTGACTGGGTGCAAACCCAGCTGGTTTCAGTGTCAGGGCATCAGGGTGATGTGGGAGAACACCACCTGGCCCAAGAGGGACCTGACCTCAAGCAGCCTCCAAGGTGTTAACACAAGATCCTTGTTCAACAGTGGTAACTAAATAATTGGCCTCTCCTCCTGTGGGTCTACACCCTGCACCACAGCCCCGAGGCTCTCTGTAGTAGTACATGGAAACTGCATTTCCCATCCGCAGCCTTGACACGCTCCAGAATTGCTCCCTGTTTTCCCCGAAGGCAGGCATGTCTCAGGGCCTCTTGCTGGCCTTTGCAGCCTTTGTTTCATTTTGCTTTCCCAGGGAGTACACGCTCTCCTATCTGTCTCTGCGGGTGTGCATTGGGCTGTGGACCGCCTTCTTGTGCATAGTGCTGGTGGCCACCGATGCCAGCTGTTTGGTGTGCTACGTCACCCGCTTCACGGAAGAAGCCTTTGCCTCCCTCATCTGCATCATCTTCATCTACGAGGCTCTGGAGAAGCTGAGTCACCTGCGAGACACCTACCCTGTGCACATGCACAGCAAGCTGGACTTCCTCACCAGCTACTAGTGGGTTTTTTTCCCCCTGAGAAAGCTGCTGCCCCTTGGCAGGAGCTGCGGGCTGCACCTCCATCGCCTTTCCCTTACCCCTGTCTTGGCTTCTCTCCTCCCAGCTGTAAGTGTGAGGCACCGACCCATCCCAGCAACGAAACGCTGCGTTTCTGGGCGAGCAACGGGATCAACGTGTCTGGCATCGCCTGGGAAAACCTCACGGTGACCGTAAGTGCCCCGAGCCACTGCTTCCTCGCGCCGCGGCCACGGGGTCCAGGGGCATTTGCATGGTGCAAAAGTCAGAGCCCTTCAGGGAATGATGGGCTTCAAACTGTGCTAGTGCTGCTCGGAAAAGTCCTTGCTTAAATCTAGCGTGTGGTTTGTTAAAACCGCTTGGTCCTCGGGAGGAGAGTCCACCTTGTCCCAGTCTACCTGGTCCCCAACGTTGTGGGTAGGTAGCAAGTGTCCCCCTCAAGCCTGTTGCCGGACAGTATTTCTGACTGGGAGGAAGGTTAAGTAGTGGGTGGTTTGATTATTGTAGAAGTTGTAGGTAGGACTTAAGTTCATGCTTGAAAGGTAGTAATTGGCCTCCTTAATGGGTTCCTAGTAACTCTGGGCCTTGCTTTCTCGTTCAGTGCTGTCTGTAGGTACATGCATAAATTTGCATGTCTGAGCAGCCTCTCAGGCTGTTGTTGCTGGAAGCAGAGCCCGGGCCTAGGGCGGCAGGCTCTTATGGTGGCCTTCATCCCCTCTTGGCCAGGTTCTGCGAGCCCTCCCCTGGGAAGGGACGATTTGTCTCTTCTCCTCCTTTCCTACCATGGTTGTCTTTAGCCCTCCTTCCCTCTTCCCTCTCTCTCTCTCCCCAAGAGTTTCCAGTGTTTCCTTCCCCTCTGGTGTCTTCTTTAGCCACGATTGCTCGAATGGCAGGCAGAGGATGTGCCGAGGGTGCGTGGTATGGTGTCCCCTCACATCTCGTTTCTCCGCTCTATAGTTCGATGTGTCACTTGTTCAGCTGCTGCTGCTCATTACATATAAATCTCCATTGGCAGGAGCAGTTAGAGGGTCGTGGATCTTGGACCAAGATCCTCAAAACCCCCTAGCTACGCGAGGTTTCCCTGCCGCACGTGCACTGCCTTTGTGTCCTGACGCTCTGTTTCTCCAGGAATGTCGGCATTTGCGTGGGGAGTTTCAAGGACCTGCCTGTGGACGCGACGGCCCCTACACGCCTGATGTGTTCCTCTGGTGCTGCATCCTCTTCTTCGCCACCTTTGCCCTGTCAAGCTTCTTGAAGAAGTTTAAAACCAGCCGCTACTTTCCAACCAGAGTAAGTAGAAGATGGTGGCCAGCGTCCATCTCCACACTCGTTTCCCAAAATGGCTTTCCTGGAGCACTAAGCAGTATTAGCCCCGCCATGGTCAAGCTGGGAAACGTTGGCCTTGCAGGCCAAGCTCTCCAAGAGCTTGGATGTCCCGCACTCATTTCCGTGAGTGCAAAATCATCGTAGCATTTCCCACCTGCCTCGCGATCTGCCCCAGATTGAAGATTTTTGGGGTTTGATTTTTTTTAATTTTTTTTTTTTTCCCCCTCCTCAGGTAGTAGGAAGTCAGGTTTCCCAAAGTTTTGGGGGTTGGGGTTGTGGGTTTTTTTCCCTACCTTCTGCGCATTATGTGCTCGAGCGGAAAGTAGATTCGAATGAGGAGGTTCCTTTTGAGGACTAAAGGATGCCTCAGTGCCTTGTTGCCGTTGTAGCTGTGAGTGTAGCTGTAGTGGCAGACATCTCTTTTCTTATTTTTAATATTATTATTATTATTTTTAGGTTTTGACTTAAACCAACCCTTGTCCGCCTAATTAAGCTTTTTTTATTATCTGACACCAGATCTCACGGGGACAAACACAGCAACAGTATCTAAGCAAGGGATCAGGCTGCATGTGCTCAGAGGGGTGGTGGGATTTGGTTAACCAGCCTGAATGTTGTGGATGTCCGCAACTCTTGCATCTCACGTTACGGCCCTGTTTGCCATGCCCCTTTCACCTCTGGTTTCTCGCCCCAGGTACGGTCCACGGTGAGCGACTTTGCTGTTTTCCTCACCATCGCCATCATGGTGCTCCTTGACTTTGTGGTTGGGATCCCATCGCCAAAGCTCCAGGTCCCCCACACGTTCAAGGTAATGGGGTGTTTTGGCACGTGGGGGTGCCACAAGGTGATGCCGGGGCAGGGCAGGGCTGAGTCTGGAGGAGATGCTGGTGGTGTGACCATCTCCTCTTCCACCTCCAAGTGCCTTGCTTCCTCCTGGCAACGAGAAGATGGCCCCAAAACTAGATACCTACAGGAGAAGTACCTAGAGGTGCTTGCAAAGAGGAGACTGGCACTGCTGAAGCCCACGGGAGAGGGGGACATGAAGCCAGGGCTGGGAGGTGCTCTGACACAGGGAGGGAGGGGAAAAGGAAAGCCAGTGGAGTGCCTGGGCTGGGAGACGATGCTGATGTGTGGGCTTTGTTGCAGCCTACCAGAGACGACCGCGGGTGGTTCATCAACCCCATAGGACCCAACCCTTGGTGGACGGTGTTGGCTGCGCTCGTCCCAGCTCTGCTCTGCACCATCTTGATATTCATGGACCAGCAGATCAGTGCCGTTATTGTGAACAGGAAGGAGCACAAGCTGAAGGTAAGGGCCTGCGAGAGATGACCCCGGCCCCAGCCCCTTCTGGGCTGCAGGTCTGGGGAGAAGCTCTTATTGCCGATGCTTTCTGAAGGCATTGGTTTGGGACAAGGTCAGGCTGCGTGGCAGGATGCTCTCCTGGATTAACGATGATGCAGGGAGCAAGTGACAGGGCAGTTCAGATGAGCAACCTTTTGGAGGAGCAAATTAATCTTGGAGCAATATGGAAGCGCGTTTTTGTTTTGAAACGGCAGCGGCAGCAGGTGCGGGGAATGCATTGTTTTGATGCGCTGCCAGGGATAACTCAGAGTCACACCTTCCTCGCAAGTGGTAGAATTTTCTTTGTGAGTGAAAAAAACGGTTTGGTGGTTTTGGGTTGTGGGTGGGGTTTTTTTGGAGAAGTATGTATCGCACAAGCTCCCCATATCCCTTGTGTCTGAACTCCTGCCAGATTTTCATGCCAGGTGCTTGTGCAAAGCCTGCGTACACCCTTACTTGCTTCCATTTCTTGTTTTAAATTCTGAAGAAGTTGACCTGTGCTCGAGCAGGGTTTGAGTCTGACTTGCGACGTTATCCTTGCTCTTGTGCTATGGGATGCTCTGTTTCTTGTTTTCCTGCCTGCAGAAAGGATGCGGGTACCACCTGGACCTTTTCGTGGTGGCCGTGATGCTGGGGGTGTGCTCGGTGATGGGGCTGCCCTGGTTTGTGGCTGCGACCGTCCTGTCCATCACCCACGTGAATAGCCTCAAAGTAGAGTCTGACTGCTCAGCTCCAGGAGAACAACCCAAGTTTCTGGGGATACGAGAGCAGAGAGTCACTGGCTTGCTGATCTTTGGGCTCATGGGCTGCTCCGTCTTCTTCACTTCCGTGTTAAAGGTGAGAGGAAAATGCAAACCACCCGACAACCGCGAGCTTGTTGGAGGTTACAGAAAAACAGTCCCCTCTCTGCAGGCCTGAGTAGTTAGTTGTGGAGCGGAGGAGGAGGGGGTGATCCCAACCCTTGGGGCTTGACCCACGGTGGGAACCAGCCTCGGTTAGGCTTTGCAGCCCTTCGGGCCCCCGTTTGGTGTGCTCGAGGCAAGCGAGCAACGCAACTGCTTGAATTTTCGGGTGTCTTTCAGGCCCGCCCATGTTTATGGGTTACAGCTGAGCATATTCAGACCAGCACGTCTGCTCTCTTTCAAACAGGCAGCCCTTTACGGGCTGCAATTTGCTCCCCAAATGCCCCGGAGCAGCTGTTCCCAGGAGCTAAACACACTGAGGTCATCCCCGTGGGCTTCCTTGCACGTTCCTCCCACAAAGTAATCTCGTCTCTAGGCTAAAAGGAGGCCTGTGGCCTTTGCCTGTTGCCCCAAGATTAGGCAGAAGTGTTTTTCTACCGCCACAGAATGCGGCATAGGGTAGCACGGGTGAAATCGCCTATTTTCCTCCAACCTTTCTGGAAAATAGGAGTATTCTGAGGAGAGGTAACTCCAAAGTTCAGCCTAAAGCAGAGCCTTAGCTCACTCGTGCGCACAAAATCTTTAATGGTTAAAACCTGACCCATCTGTAAGCCTGAATGGAAGCTGGAAGGCTTCAAGCAATTTTAGGCAGTGCCTGTGGAAGAGGGTGGTAATACTGAAAATGCAATATGGAGAAAGAAACGATTGCATTCTTTTTTTTTTTTCTCTTTTCCCCCCCAGTTTATACCAATGCCTGTGCTTTATGGCGTCTTTCTCTACATGGGTGTGTCGTCGCTCAGAGGAATTCAGGTACGGACTCTTTTACAGCGTGCGGCATGTCGTTTCCCTGGTATTTTGTCTCCGTAGCAGCAGGGAAAAAAGCAGTGGCATGGGAAAAACTTCTTGCAGAGCAAGCAATGAAACTCTTTTGTGTAAGAAAAAGATTGGTGGAGGCACAGGAGGTATATAGGGCTGGGAGGACCAGGCAAGTTCAGCGCTCTCTGTTTCAGGGTTTAGGGCAGGTCAGTGTTTGGTTACGTGAAAGCGGGGGAATTCAGTGCAAAGGGAAGGCAGTTTCTGCCACTGGTGGAAATCCTCGCTGGGGGATTCAGTGGGCCGAGAAATGCTAATAATGGAATGGCACGGAATAGTTGCCGTTTGGTGGGCAGCTCTCAGGGGCAAGCCGGTTGATAGATGGAGCGAAGGGAAAATGGGTGCTGCTCCCAGGAGGAACGCGGTGGGATCCAGGATTTCTGACGGCAAGCGAGATGCTGCAAACCGCCTCCACGTCTCGAGAGGGCCAGAAACTTGCCGCAGTCCCAAGGCGGCAACCTTTCCCTTTTATTTTGCAGTTCTTTGATCGCTTGAAGCTGTTTTGGATGCCAGCGAAACACCAGCCGGATTTCATCTACCTGCGGCACGTGCCCTTGCAAAAGGTGCATTTGTTCACGGTGATCCAGCTGACCTGCCTCGTCCTGCTCTGGACCATCAAGGTGTCCCGTGCCGCCATCATCTTTCCCATGATGGTAAGAGCTGCCGCCGCTCAGCAGCGGGGTGTTTGCAGCGTTGGAGTGAGAGGTGGCATCGTCTCTGAGCTCACCGCATCTTCCCTCTTATTCGTGAAGGTTTTGGCTCTCGTCTTTGTCCGGAAAGCGATGGATTTCTGCTTCTCAAAGCGCGAGCTCAGCTTTCTGGATGACCTTATGCCAGAAAGGAAGAAGAAGTTGGACAATGCCAGAAATGAAGCCAGAGAAGAAGAAGAGGTAAGGCTTGCTGGGTCCTCGGGGCTGGACACCTCCGTCGGGCTGTGAGGTTGCCTGTTTCTCTTACAGCTTGTCTGGAAACGTTGGGGGAAGATCAGCACTCAATCGAAATAGATCCCAATAGCCTGGATCCCACGTTGTAACCTTTGTTTCCTCAAGTAGCAGTGAGCTGAACGCTTGAATACAGGTGTAATTTTTAAAACGAGTCGTTTTTCACAAAGGTCATTATCATTACGATGATTATTATTAGAAGGTGCTGCTGCTGCTGCTGGCAAGATTTGCTCATAATCGTGTTTTGAACACCCAATCCCCCTGCCCCAAAACCTTTGGAGTGAACGGTTTCTACCCTGCTGCACTAATACCTATAGCTGCCAAGGGGCAGAAGGGGAGGGCAGACTGCTAAGTTTGTGCTGGGCATTCAGCTTATCTCCACTTTGACCAAAGACAGAGAACGTGATTTGTCCCTTTTTTACCTCAGGAGTCCAGGAGGGCGATGGAAGCTGCTGCTGCTGCAAGTTCAGTTCAGCTGAACGTGGGGAAGACCAGTGACATGGATATCCCAAAGCAAGGCAGTGACAGGTAAAGCCCCACCAAGCGCTAGGACCCCTGGCAAGATTAGCTTGAAGGGGTTTGGCAGAGTTTTCTCCACTTGCCTCTTTGTGGGGCATCCCACAGAAACCAGCAGGCAGCTTGGTGGGAAAATCAAATTCGGGGGCAGGGCTGCAGGAGGTGATCGCAGGGCTCTGACCCCAAGCAGAGTGGCTGCAGCACTCGCGTTTGACCCCCAAACCTTGCATCATCAGCGCCTTTACGGTAGCTGGAGTTCCTCATACTTACACATGAGGAGTTGCAGGCGTGATCTGTACCAGCAGTGGCTTAGGAACCCGGACCAGGGCTAAACCCCAGCAAGAGCCTTTGCACAGAGCTGTTGCTCTGCAGCTCCCCAGCTTGCCTCCCAAAACTCCTCATCCAGCAAAACCTCCCATGCTTATGCGCAGCTTTGATTCTCGGGGCTCCGCTGTTCCTCTTGCTGATGCTAATGCCCTTGGTGGCATCAGTTCCCATAATCACGGATTGCTGTGTAAAATATTTATTGCAGGACTGATCCTTCTGAGATTATTATCCTGGATGAAATGTCACAAACGACCGTATGGAAGGCTCTCACTTTGAAGACAGAAACCCTTTGAATCCAGGGAGGAAAAAGGTAAAGGATTGCACACGAACGTGTCCGTGCTCCTCTGCAGGCGACGGTGCACGCCTACGCTTTTCCCACGCTTTGGCCGGCAAGGCTGAGCAAACAGCCTGTCCCTGGGAACAGGCAGTGAGGACCGTGGCATGCAAACCAGCTCCTCTCTGCTGGGGTGGTCCCCCAAACAGGGCTGAATCAGCAGCAGCTGGCAGGTCTTCCACTGATGATGCTCTCCCTCTTTTTCTCTTCCCTTTGCCTTTCCCCACTCCCGCTTTTCACGTTTAGGAATCTTGACTTGGAAGGAGAGGAGCGAGAGCGTGACTCGGGGATGTGCCAACGCAGACAGAGGGAGAAAGCGCTTTGTTTCAGTTGGAGGATTCCCATTAAAGCCATGCAGATGTTTTCAGTTATCCTTGGTGTGCTTCAGGCATTCAGTATCTCTAGACCAGCAAGCTGAGGTGAACGTCACAGTCAATGGGAGTTTGGTGGTGTTAAGTCTGTGTGCGTACGTGTGCGTGTGGGGGTGTGGGTTTGTAGTGGTAGAGGGACTGCTACTGCTTTATCATTCAGTGCTCTTCTTTTAATACCTAATTCCTCCGCTTTTTTTTTTTTCCTCTTTTTTCCAAATGTAAACTGGGAATGTCCAAAATAATTTTCTGTTATATTTGATGCATTCTCCACTTTCTTCTTCATCACGACCGGGTTTTTGGTCTGGTTTGGGGTCCTGGCTTTAATTCACTCTTCTGTCTCTTACTGGTACGAGAGGGATGCCCTCTGTGGCAGGGCAGCATAGAGAGCGTCCGAGCAGTTGGCCTAAGGTGAAAGAGAAGCATTTGCTCCCTGCGCTTCAGTTTTACCTCTCTTGCTTGGTTTGGTTTTGGTTTTGGTTTTTTTGCTTTGGCTCTGCCATCAGCCTGGGAGCTGCAAAATGCAGAACTGCCACCTTCTTGTCCCCTGGCTGTACACTGCATCTAAGGGAGCACTTCAGGTATTTGATTTTGAGTACACCGTATGGTCACAGGAGCGGCCAGATGAGACCTGGGGGGGGCTCTGTGTCCCTGGGCTGC
The DNA here is from genome assembly GCF_964188355.1 of Buteo buteo. Lineage (NCBI taxonomy): Eukaryota > Metazoa > Chordata > Aves > Accipitriformes > Accipitridae > Buteo > Buteo buteo. The sequence continues at coordinate 265,346 of NW_027439222.1, read as the reverse complement.
CCCCTCTGTTGTTCCTCCACTTTCCTTCTGTATTGGGTCTGGCTGAGTTGGAGTTCTTTTACCCCATAGCAGCCCTCGTAGTGCTGTGCTCTGTACTGGTAGCTAGAAAGCTGTTGATAACACAGCAGTGTTTTGGCCATGGCTGAGCAGTGCTGGCACAGCATCAAGGCTGTCTCTCTAACATTCCCCCCCCTCCCCAGTAGGCTGGGGGTGGGCAAGATCTTGGGAGGCAACGTAGCCAGGAAGAAGGCATACAGGCAGCAAGAAGAGGCATCTCGGTAGCAAGTAAATCTTAGGTCCCTTCAGATGCTGGGGACCCTGCGTTCATGCAGCATTGGGCAGACCCCAGATGGATTTTCCCTTGGCACACTGTACAGATCCTGCCTGTGGAGAAATTCCTCCTTTTGGTCATTCACGGTGTTATACAACTTTTCTTAGAAGAAAACAACTCTATGCGTAAAGGATGTTCACGCGCGGACTTCTTGCTGCACTTTAGATAACGGCAGGGCCGCGCAGGTGGCGTAATCGCTGGTACCAAGCAGGAGCTGCCTGGAGGCTCCTCTGTCACAGTCAACCAGCTCCGTTTATCCTGCGGCCAAGGGCCATGTGTAGGGACACAGCCTGAAGGCCACGCCGTACGTACGGTGCAGCACAGACCTGCACCCGCTCCGGTGAACTGTTAGGTGGATCCCCAACTCCTGGAGGTACAGTGATCTCCCAGTCAGGATCTCTGCAGCAGGCTGTTAAACTGCACGGTAACTTGGGAACCAGAGAAGATCCAGATCTGGAGGGGATGGTTAACCACAGGGCCTCACGTTGAACCTCCTCTAAGCTCGTCCTGTGCTTCCAGGGTTCTCGAGCCTCTCGGGGGGCATCTCCCAGACTGGCCGGTGACTCCCAGCTCCCTCGTTCCTGCCTTCCCCTCCCTGCCTGCCTGCCCCACTGTGGCCCCTGCAGCAGCACTCAGCTGAGCACCCTCCGTTGCTCCTGGGGAAAGAGCGTCCTCCTTGCTCTCCGTGGCATTCCCCCAGCACACGGTGCTGTAGCGAGGACAAGGCAGTCAGATACAGACACAGCCTGTTGAACAGAGCGTCCTGCACGCAGTGCTTCCGATAGAGCAGCTCAGGAGCAAGGAGGTGAGCTGGGTGTGCTGCCTCTCACAAAGAGCATTTGACATCGGCGACCTTCCCCGCTGGACCCTCTGCAGCCTCTCTTTTTCCCGATGTTGTAGGTGTTAGGTTGTGTGGTTAAAGGTTCATCTCCACAAACACAGAGGAGGACAAAGGAGCAATGGCAGGCAGGGGAACCCCAGGGACCTAGGCAGAGGCAAGGGAGCACCCTGCTGTGGCTTTTCCCAGGGCTGTCGCAGGAGAGGGATCGCCCAGCTTGTCTGGGTATGAGGCTCACCAGACAAGTATTGACTCTCCCTTGCTCACCTCACAGACTGACGGGGGGAATGCGCTTCTGTGGCCATGCCCTGCCTCTGAAGCCCGGCCGTAGACAAAAAACTGGCTCAAACTGTGAAGGTTACCAGGCAAGACGTGACTGGGTGCACGTGTGTGGCAAGGTCTGTGCATGTGAATGTCTGAAACTGGATTCTGAGCTGTCAAGCAGAAGCCTGCTTCTCGCTACACGCAGCCAGCGTGGGCTGGTTGTAAATTTGGGTAACACCTGGAATAAGCAAAAGTGGCATGTCCCGAATCCTACAGTTAATAACGAGCTAGGAGAGAGAAGCCTTAATTCGGAGGCTGATCAGGCATTGTACTGCTCCCATAGACAACTTAGATTGGGAACACTGGGGGCGTGGGGTTCCAGAAAGAAGAGGTGGTGGCAAAAAGAAGGGTTCCCAGAAAGAAGAAGGGATCTTGAAGAGAAGGAGGGGACCCAGGAAGGAAAAGGTGAAGATCCTGGCTGGAGGAAGTATCCTGGAAGTGGCGGAAGATCTTGGAGACCAGAGAGCTGCGTGGAGACAAGTGCCAGGGGATGCCCAGGGACCTTGACCAGCACCCTGCGAAACTGGTAACGGCGAGCAGCTGCACAGCAGGAACCAAGGTGATGTTCTGCCTGACCTTCCTGGACCTGCAGTAGCCTCCCTGCTGGGATAGGGGAGTTGGCTCAAGCAACTGCAGGATTCAATAGGAATGCATTTCACCAAGGTAAAGAGGACACAGCAGTGGCTTGGAAATGCTGGTTGGTTTAATGGTAAAACTGGAATTATTCTGTCAACTGTGCATTCCTTTTAATATGGACTTAATTTAAAACGGCTGCTTTGAAGTTGTTCTGGCTTCACCTTAATCGACACCTGCAATCTTCATCATCTTATCTTCTCCAACAGCGACACCACACCCTGCCCCTCCCCACCCCCTGCAAAAAAACCCCAAAACCAACCCAGGAAAAGAAAGACTTCAAGGGCAAGCTAGGCAGCAAAGTTGTGCGAGATTGGTCAAACTGCTCAAAGTTTGCAGGGAGATTGGAGCTTGCAATTCAGATGTACGTCGCTCAGCGTGGGGAGGGTAGTACGCACCTTTCACTGGAGTCAGAGGGAAAAACAGGGAGAAGGGAGCTGCAGCGTAAAGAGTAAAGGACACAACATTCTTAGGAAAACTCTCCTTTTTCTTTCCTTTTCCTTGCTCCTTCGCTTCCAGATCTCCGTGGTCGCAGTTTGTGCTGCCTCACCTCCAGCACAGCGTGCAGAATGAAAAGACTGTCACAGAATTCGTCTTCCTGGGGTTCTGCAGCACCCCAGCCCTGCAGCGCTGCCTCTTTGGCCTTTTCTCTGCCCTCTGCTCTGCCACTCGGATGGGAAACACACTTGTCTTTCTGCGTATCTGCCTGGACTACTGCCTCCACAGCCCCAGGTACTTCTTCCTCTGCCACCTCTCCATCGCGGACATCTGCTACGCCTCCAGCAATGTCCCCGTATGCTAAGGAGCCTCCTTGGACAAGGCAGAACCCTCTCCGTTGCTGGGTGTGGGGCACAGATCCATCTTTATTTAATCTTTGCACTTACAGCGTGCGTGCTGCTGGCCGTGATGTCTCATGTTCGCTACGTGGCAATCTGCCGTCCCCTCTGCTGTGCCCTCATCATGATCTGGAGGCTGCGCCTCACCCTTGCCACAGTTTTGTGGGCTTTGGCGTTCGTATTTGGTACACTGCAAGCCTCTCTGGCTTTACACCTGCCTTTCTGTGGCCCCTGCGAGGCTGTCCACTTCTCCTGTGAAATTCTTGCTGTCTTAAAGCTGGCCTGCACTGCCGCTCCTGCCAATAAAGTCCTGATCTTTGCTGTTTGTGTGTGCTTCTTCCTCTTCCCTTTAGCCTTAATCCTGATTTCCTCCCTGGACATCCCGGCCACCGATCTGCGCATCCGCTCTGTGCCAGGATGGCACGAAACCTTGTCCACATGTGGCTCTCACCCGACCGTGGTGGGTGTCTTTTATGGAAACGCCATCTTCATGTACGCGGGGCCCGGGAGCGGTAAGTCCTCTGGGAGGGAGACAGTTCTTTCCCTTTTCTACACTCTCGTCAGCCCCAGTTTGAAGCCCGTCATTTACAGTCGGAGGAACAAGCAGGTGAAGGAAGCCTTGCTGAAGCTTCAGAGAAGGAAGAGGGTCTTTCATTCCGTCTAGCTGGCGCTCTAGGCTTTCACCTGTCTCCTGTCTTTCTGCTCTTTCTTCTTGAGCTCTTGGGGAATTTCTCAGGGAATGTTAAGTGGTTAAAAGTGTCCTGGTTTCAGCTGGGATAGAGTTCCCTGTCTTCCTAGTAGCTGGTACAGTGCTATGTTTTGAGTTCAGTTTGCAAAGAACCTTGATAACACTGATGTTTGCAGTTGTTGCTAAGTAGCGTTTAGACTAAAGTCAAGGATTTTTCAGCTTCTCCTGCCCAGCCAGGGCACAAGAAGTAGGCACAGGACACAGCCAGGGCAGCTGACCCAAACTGGCCAACAGGGTATTCCATACCATGCGACGTCCCATCTACTATAGGAACTGGGGAGTGGGGGGCGGGAAATCGCTGCTCGGGGACTAGCTGGGTGTCGATGGGCGGGTGGTGAGCAATTGCACTGCGCATCATTTGTACATTCCAATCCTTTTATTATTGCTGTTGTCATTTTAGTAGTGTTATCATTATCATTATTAGTTTCTCCTTTTCTGTTCTATTAAACCGTTCTTATCTCAACCCAGGAGTTTTACTTCTTTTTCCCGATTTTCTCCCCCATCCCACTGGAGGGGGGGGAGTGAGTGAGCGGCTGCGTGGTGCTTAGTTGCTGGCTGGGGTTAAACCACGACGGAGACAGAGTCACAGCAGCACAGAATGGATGCTGAAAGGGACCTCTAGAGATCATCCAGCCCACCTCGGCTGCTCAAGCAGGGTCAGCTGCAGCAGGTTGTGAGTCTGGTTCTCAAAGATGCCGTTGGCTGCGTTGCTCCCAGGTCGTGGAGCTCGCTTGGGAAATGGGCAATAAAGAGGGATGAAGTTTCCAGGCACTTTCTGGCCGGTGCAGTGATTTGGGGTTTTTTGGGGGGTTGGTTGGGGTTTTTTTCCTTCTGATTTCCGCTCCCCCCGCCACTTCCCGGTCTTGTGGCTGCCCAAGGTGCAGCCAGAGAAGGGGAGGAGGGTCCCTGCCTGGCCTGCAGCTCCCTCCCTCGCCATTCTTGGGGTGATTTGGGGTTATTTTGCTGTGTCAGTGAGGCAAAGCTGGGCTCTCCGGGGCTGAGGTCAGTGGGACCCGAGGAAGGCCGTGACGGTCTTGAGGCTTTGAAGGGCTTTGCAGCGAGCCCCGTCCCCGCTGGAGGGGACGCTGGTGGTGTTCAAGACGAAGGCCTTGCAGCCCTTGCTGTCGTGTGTGCCCGCGTCCCCCCCGGCCCCCAAGGTCTGTCGTTGTCGCAGGGGCTCTGTGCTGCTTTCTGCGTGGGGCCGTGTCCGTGAGTCCTGCAGGGACCTGTCTGTCCTGGCTTCCCCACCAAAGGGCTGCTCCCCCTGGGGAAGGGGAGAGGGGAGTCGTCCGCGTCCCGCCCCACCGTTGCCTGCCCCGCTGGTGGTGACTCGGCCCTGGGGGGATGCTCCCGCGGGCTTGCTGAACCCCCATGCGAAAAGTGCCGGGGGAACGGGTGTGATGGGGATGGCGAAGGTGCCAGAGCAGACTGGGGTGCCATACCTGCTGGTGGGGCCTGGGGTGCCTGGGCTGCAGGGAAGGGCTTATCTTTTATAGGTTATCTTTTTTGATGGTAACTTGTAACCTTCCTTCTTGTCTTTTCCCAGAGAGACCTGGCCACCATGCATTGTCTGGATGTCCTTTACCATATTGTGGATTGTTAAATAATGATACATTTATTGGCAGTGGCACCCCTATCAAGGGTAGGACTTAGCTTTGTCCAGAGGCTGGCATTTGGGTAGAAATCCAACAATCACTTTTGCGGAATATTCGAGCTATATTCTGTGTTAAGATTAAATGGAGGTTCCGATCCCAAGATGGTATCTGGCACACTTGACTCATTGCTACCGTAATTGATACAAACAAATCATAAAAATCAGTCGTAACTTTATCAATTTCAGTTTAAGGGGAGACTCTTGTTCAACTGTCCATGAGGTTGGAGCCCTTTTAATCTTGGAATAATGAATCCACGGGCCTTTCCCTTGGACCTTGACAGCTGTATGAGTAGTCAGGAACACCTGGAATGGCCCCTTCCACTTCTCAGTTAGCTGCTCCAAATTCCACGACTTGATGTAGACCAAGTTTCCAGGTTGAAATGGATGGGCTGGTGTATCCAGTTCCAAGGGCCTGCTTGTCGTCACGTACTTGTGCAATTCCTGTACAGTCTTTCCCAAGGACATTAAGTAATTAAAGTCCATTTCCCCTTTAATGTGAATTGTTCCTGGTATATGTGGGGCCTGGTAAGGCCTTCCAGAAAGTAAGTTGCAAGGGCTCAAGCTGGTTTTACCACGAGGTTATATTCCAATTCTTAACAGCGCTCAAGGTAGCGCTTGTATCCAAGTCATTGATGCTTCCTGACATATTTTCCCGATCTGCAATGTAAGTGTATGGTTCATTCTTTCTACTTTTCCACTTCATTGTGGCCTATAAGGGGTATGGAGATCTCATGTTATGGCTAAGTTTTTACTCAACTGTTTTATAACTTCAGCAACAAAATGTATCCCTTTAGGAATGTCCTCAGGCAGAGGACCACATGAACCTTGGGATAATTTCTTTCAACAAGATTTTAGTTACTTCTCTAGCTTAATTTGTGTGACAGGGAAAAGCTTCTGGCCATCCAGTAAAAGTATCAACTAGAAGAAGAATGTATCCATATCCCCCTTTTCTAGGCAGTTCTGTAAAATCCATTTGCCAATAGTCTCCTGGGGAATTTCCTCCTTTTGTAACCCCCAATATTAATTTATTACTGGTATTTGGGTTATTTTTACAACAAATTTCACATTTTTCCATGATAGATCGGATAATTTCTGTCATCGCTCGGCTTATAACTATCTTTTGAAGATGTTTTACTAAATTTTCAGTTCCCCAATGTTCTTTATTTAGCAATGTTCTGGTTTAGCAATTTCTCTCATTAATGAGGGTGGGATTATTATTTGCCCTGTGGGCGTGACAGCCCACCCATCTGTTTGTTCTTGTGCCTGTAAGGCCTTTATTAAGCTAGCATCTTTACTATCATATGTAGGTGGTGTTTCTGGTAAAGTTATTTCTTTTTCTGGTAATAATGCCATGATGCCTGTTTCTGCAGCCTCTTTGGCAGCTTCGTGTGCCAATTGGTTACCTATTTCTGGTGGGTTTTTTCCTGTTTGGTGGGCTTTGCAATGCATTATTGCTACTGCCGTCGGCTTTTGAATGCTCTGTAATAGTTCTTGAATTTGTGCAGCACGCTTGATTTCAGTTCCTTGTGCTGATAGTAGTCCTCTCTCTTTCCAGATGGCTCCATGGGCATGTACAACTCCAAAAGCATACTTAGACTCTGTCCAGATATTAACCTTTCTCCCTTCACTCAGTTCAATGCTTGAGTTAAGGCTATTAGTTCTGCCTTTCGGGCTGATGTTTTGGGAGGTAAGGCTCGTGCCTCTACTATGCCATCTAAGGTCATCACAGCGTATCCTGACAGTCTCTTCCCATCGTGAACAAAACCACCGCCGTCAGTATATAACTCCCAGTCTGGATTTTCTAACAGAACATCTTTAAGATCCGGACGGCTAGCATATATTTCCTCTACAGTTTGTAAGCAATTGTGTTCTGGTGAACTCTCCGCTCAATCAGTGGAGAGGAACACTGCAGGATTTGTAACTGAAGTGGTCTTGAGATCGATGTCATCTTGTTCTAGTAGTACTACTTGGTATTTCAGTGTACGGCTGAGGGACAACCAATGCCCCCCTTTTTGTTCCGAAACTGTGACTACCGTATGTGGTACACACACAGTAATTTCCCGAGATCCCGCTGCAATTAAGATGTCATCTACATATTGTAATACAGTTCCCTGTCCATTTTCTTTTCTCCAAATCTCTAATTCATTCACCAGCTGATTTCCAAAAATAGTTGGGCTATTCTTGAAGCCTTGTGGTAGAACTGTCCAAGTATATTGTGTCTTTTGCCCTGGTTCAGGATTTTCCCACTCAAAAGCAAAAAGTTTTGTTCACTGGTGAGGGTAGTTAGTAACGTACACAGGTTTGCAACAACTGGATGTATATCTTGTACTCTCTGATTTATTGCTCTAAGATCCTGGACTAAACGGTAATCTTTTCCGTTAGCTTTCTTTACTGGTGAGATAGGTGTATTATATTTTGACTCACATTCTGTTAGCAACTTATATTTTCAGAATTTTTGAACTATTGGTACCAAGCCAGTTCTCGCTTCTAATTTTAAAGGGTATTGTTTAATTCTTACCGGTGACGATCCTAGATTTAGATCAATTCTTACTGGTTCCGCTCTCTTAGACCTTCTTGGACCTTCTCCTGCCCAAACGATGGGGATCGCTGCATCTTCTATTTCTCAAGGTATCTTGTCCCTTTTGGGGTTTGTATCCTGTAACAACAAGGCTATGGCTTCGACATATTTAGATTCTGGGATTAAAATTTCAACTTCCCCATCCTTGAATCTGATTTCAGCTTCTACCTTTTCAAGTAAATCTCTACCCAGTAAAGTTTTCAGAGAATTTGGCAAATATAAAACCGGTGAGTAACCCATTGTTTTCCAAGTTTAAATTTCAGGGATTTGAAAAATGGCCAGGTCTCACGAGTCCCTGTCGCACCAATGACATTTATGCTTTTGTTACTTAAATTTCCTTCTAGTGTATTTAAGACTGAATACGTAGCCCCAGTGTTGACTAAAAATTCTGTTTCCTCATCTCCCAGCTTTGCTTTAACCAGAGGTTCTGCTGGGAGAGGTTGCTCTGGTCCCCATCAGTCCTCTCCCCCTGCTTACTCCAAAGGCTTCTCTCAGCACAGCCACAAATACACTTGATTCCTCTTTCCTTTAACATCCCTCTTCCTTAACCCTTTCCTCTTCTTGACCACTGTAGCCAAACACACTACCTCATCCATTAACTTCCCTGGTCATTCAGGGACATGTTTAGAAAAATATTTTTATTGGTGCACATATCCCAGATTTCCACAAGAGTAACATTTTCTTCTAGTGTTCCTTCACATTCTCCTTCTCTTTTTCTAGGTCTTAGTTCAGACCCTGCACCTGATCATCTTTCTTCCTAATCCTTATCTCACTTGTAAACTCTTTGCAAAAGCGACTGCCAATAAATCAGCCTCTTGTTGCTTTGCTCCTCTTCTTTTTTCTCTCTTTCTTTTTCTTTTTTTTTTGTTTTTTTGTTTGTTTTTTTGTTTGTTTTGTTTCTGCTATCAGGGGCCATTTGACCCACAAGGACACTAATTGCAAGTGCATCATTAAAATTTTGTTAGCAGAGCTTGTCTGAGTCCCCCAAAATCACTGGGACACTCATCAGGTCTCTGCCTGCATTCTTGTACTTTTAGTTCAGTTTACCAATTTACCCCTAGTTCTCCACATGCCCTAATGGCTTCTATTAAATTTCAGAGCCCTGTCTGACAAACAGCTCAGTCTCCTACACCATTATAGTCCCAGTTTTGATTTTTTTTTTTTCCCCCTAAACTGTTGTGCTAGTTCTGCTCAGGGAAATTTAACATTCACCCTTCTCCTTTTCTTACAGGGACATCAGATCCTAGGTAGCAGCCGCAGCCTCCTCCAAGGAAGATATCCTTGAGATTTTTTTTTCTTTTTCGGAGGAAGCTCTCCCCTCCAGGATCCACCTGTGACTCCTCCCAGCAACCACGAGAGGCTTTTAACCTCCCTTTTAGGCACCTGAGATCCCGGGTAGCAGCCCCAGACTTCCCCAAGGCACCCACCCAAGATGATTTTTCTCCTTTGGAGGAAGCTCTTTCCTCCAGGGTCCACCTGAGGCTCCCCGGAGGCATCTCCCAGAGTCTTTTGGCCTTTTCTTATAGGGACCTCAGATCCCAGGTAGCAGCCCTGGATTCTCCAAGGCAGGTACACAAGATGATTTTTCTCTTTTGCAGGAAACTGTCTCCTCTGGGATCAACCCAAGACTCCTCCCAGTTCTCTCTCAGAGTCTTCCGACCTCTGCTTTCAGTACCGGAGATTGCAGCTACCTGCCTCAGACTCCTCCAAGTAAGTTACTCGAAATATTTTTTTCTCCTTTAGATAAATCTCTCAACTCTGCCAGCCACCTGAGACTTCTCCCAGGTATCTCCCAGAGTCTTTTGACCTCTGCTTTCAGGACCAGAGATCCCAGGTAGCAGCCCCAGACTCCTCCAAGTACGTTACTCCAGGTATTTTTTTTCTCCTTTAGATACAGCTCAGCTCCGGCAGCTGCCTGAGCCTCCTCCCAGTCATCTCCCAGAGGCTTTTGTCCTCTGCTTTACCTACCTAAGATCTCAGGTATCAGCCCCAGAATCCTCCAAGTAAGCTACCCTTGAGGATTTTTTCTTTTTTGGAGGAAGCTCTCCCCTCCGGGATCCACCTGTGACTCCCAGGCATCTCCCAGTCTTTTGACCTCTGCTTTCAGTACCGGAGATCACAGATCAGATTCAACAAGGGTGTAAAGAGGGTCCCGCCGGAGGACATTTTGGAATCAGTCCTCCCAAGAGCAGCGGATCTGCAGTCAGGGACTCCCCCTTGGGTCGGGACGCCGCCCGAGGTAACTCCTCAAGGTAGAGAGCCCTCAACTTTTAGGTGAGTGATACGTGCATTTTGAGTCATCATTTTAAATTCTTAAGTCGGCTGTGTAGTATTAATTCCCCTTACATCACTGAGCCTGTGGTTTACAAAATGTTACTGGAGTTCTAACTAACTTTTTACGAAAGAATAAAGCTGAGCTTTAACACCTGTTGGATTTGACTGTGTGTGCCTCCATAACATCCCTTCGAGTGTAGGTTAAAGCTCTGCCAATGAGCCCCGTTAGCTCGTGAGCCAAGACCCCCTTCCCCCTTTGAGAAAGGCGAATCCCATCTGACACCAGCAGGCCTGGGGCCGTGCCGGCCACCCCATTATTGAAAAACCCAAAACTCTGGCAGTGACACCAGCCGCGACCCACGTATTAACAGACCGGGTCCGTCTCTTTCTTCCAGTGTTGCTGCCCGCAGCTGGAAGGAGAGAGGGAAAAATAAGCCGTGTTCCAGATTCCCCTCCCAACCATCCCAAGGCCCCGAAGTCTCTTTCGATCGCCCTTGGACCACGCATTGCAGCTTCGTCGCCACCCAGACGGAAGAGCAGTAGTGGGCAATAGCCCGTGGGCTGTCCCAGGCTGGGAAGTTTCCCAGTGCTGCCCTGAACCTGGGCCCCTGGGAGGCAGCAGGCTTCCCTAAGAGGAGGCTCTGTCCGGCATCTCGGCCCCTCTGTTCCCCTCAGAAGGGAGTCACCCACACCCCTAAGCTGTCTTGGCTTCCTCGGGGAGGCGGTCGTGATACGGGGGTAGGCCTTTCTGACCGTGGCAACACCTCTGGCGCAGCTGGCCCGAGCTCCACATCCTCCCTGGACTGGCCTTCCACCTCCGGAGCCTCACAGCTCTTGTTGAGAGGCACCTGGGAAGGTGAGGAGGGGGTTTGCCTGCTGCCCCCAGCCTGGCCTCCTTTTTCTTTTTTCCTTTTTCCTCTTCCCTTTCCTTTCCCTTTCCTTTTCCCTTTCCTTTCCTTTTCCCTTTCCTTTTCCCTTTCCTCTTTTCTTTTTCCTTTCCCCTTTCTTTTTTTCTTTCCTTTTCCTTCTCCTTTTTCCTTTCCCTTTCCCTTTCCCTTTCCTTTTCCCTTTTTTCCTTTCCTTTACTTTTCCCTTTCCTTTTTCCTTTCCTTTTTCCTTTTTCCTTTCCCCTTTCTTTTTTTCTTTCCTTTTCCCTTTCCCATTCCCATTCCCTTTCACTTTCCCTTTCCTTTTCCCTTTCCCTTTCCCTTTCCTTTTCCCTTTTTTCCTTTCCCCCTTCCTTTTCCCTTTTTTCCCTTTCCTTTTCCCTTTTTTCCTTTCCCCCTTCCTTTTCCCTTTTTTCCCTTTCCTTTTCCCTTTTTTCCCTTTCCCTTTCCCGGTCCCCCGGCTCTCGGGTGCTTTCTGGCGCCCGTTTCTGCCTCGGGGAGGGCAGAGCACGGTTCCAGCAGCCAGAGGCTCTCAGAGTCCCGGGTGCGCCTTCCCCTTCCTGCTGCCTCCCGGAGCTCTGCCGGCGGGCTGGGCTGAGCTGAGCTGAGCTGGGCTGAGCTGGGCTGAGCTGGGCTGAGCTGAGCTGAGCTGGGCTGAGCTGAGCTGGGCTGAGCTGGGCTGAGCTGAGCTGAGCTGAGCTGGGCTGAGCTGGGCTGAGCTGAGCTGAGCTGGGCTGAGCTGAGCTGAGCTGAGCTGAGCTGAGCAGGTCGTCCCCTCGGTCCCACCTCTCAGGGCTGGTCCCGCTCCTGCCAGCCCTTCCCAGGGCCAGGCTCTGGCACGCCCTGAGGCTGCGTGGGAGCTCTCTCTGGGTCGCCACATCCCTGCTGGCGAGCGCAGAGGACGTGGCTTTCTGCTACCGTCGCCTGGCTCCTTCCCCCGGCCGAACTCCCCTCTGGAGCGGGCAGGGGCACGCCGCCCTTCCCCGCCAACTGCCGCCCCCGGCTCTCTTTGCCCGCTCTGGCCGCGGCGCTCCCCAGGCCGCTTCGGAAAGGGGTGGGGGTGGCGCTGTTACAAATAATCTGGTAAGTTAAAATTTTATATAAAGTGGGTTCGATCAAAAGGTGAAGACTGTAGAATACAGGGGTTTGAAGCTCGCAATGTAGTCGTCGAAACTTAGGAACGTACAAAATGTGCTGTATACAGTCATAAGAAATAAGTAGTGTCTAAGATTGGTTAACCATAGAAACTTCGACCGATTGGTTAGTTTGTAGTGTTTTGTCCTAAGAAACTAAGAGAGATCGTTGTGGACCTTAGTTCTGTTGCTTAGAAGCCCCACTTTGATCAAGGTTCCAGTTAGTGGCATTAAGTAAGATTAACCAATGAATGTTTTAGTATAAGAATATTGATAAGGTGGTGTGACTGAGGGCCAATCACTAGAAACGTTAAAGTCAAGAATTAACATTGAATGTCCTTTTTATGTCAATCTAACACATGATGGCGAAAATCGTACTGCGCAGAATCCCATAAGAGAGGTCAACTCTCGGACAAAGTGAAGACGACTACGGAAGACCACCAGAGGGCTCCTGAAGACCACCAGAGACTTCACCACGCCTGTGTAAAGGGACGTTTACATATGCTAATGATTTGTCGGACAGTTGATGATTATGTATGACATTTCCCAGGCATCTAGCGAATATGTATAACAGGTGTGTATTTAACCTGCATGGTCAAACCAGACAGGTGCACACACGAGGTGCAGTGATCCCCTGTGTGCCCAGCGCTGCAATAAAGGAGTGCCTGCTTCTTAACTTCTCATTGCCGTCAAGGGGTTTTATTCCGGATTTCGGCAACAGCGCGGCCCCCGGGCCGAGACCTGCCGCTCCGCTCCGCTCCGCTCCGCTCCGCTGCGGGCCGGGCCGGCTCCGGGGCAGCTCGCCTCGGCGACCGACTGCCAGCCGCAGTGACAGCCGGGCAGCGGCCCCAGGCTGCTCCAAGGAAGCTCCCGGAGACGAGGGCTCTCCTCTGGAGGAAGCTCTCTCCGCCGGGAGCCACCCGCCGCTCCGTCCGTCCGTCCGTCCGTCCGTCCGTCCTCGGGTCCCCTTGTCCCGGCAGGCTGCGCTGGTGCCCGGGAAGGGCAGCGGGAGAGCCCCAGGGCTGGGCCGGGGCCGGGGCCGGGGCCGGGGCCGGGGCCGGGGCCGGCTCTGTCCTGGCGGCGACCCCCCTGTGGCGGGGGCACGGGAGGACCCCCTTTGGTCCGCCCCGGGACTGACTGACAGCGCTGCCCTCACAGCGGGGGGGGACTGACTGACAGCGGCGTCACGCTGCACAAAGCCCTGGGGAGCTGCCCCGGCGGGGGGGGGGGGCGAGGCGGCAGACAAAGGGGGGTCCCTCGCCTCCCCTGCGACACACGGCCATGGGGGCTTCCTCCCCTGCACCGCTCCGCTCTGCCACGGATTGCCTGGGGAGGGGGGGGTTGGGGGGGGGGGGGTCCGGGAGGGACACGGACACTGTGCATCTAGCGAGGTGGCTCTCTCTCTCTCTAGTGCAACTGTAATTGCCAACAAGCCATAACAGCAACCATCAATCGGAGGAGCACCGGCTATCTATACAGTATTTTCATACAAACTTATCCTCCCCAAGAAAGTAAATCGCTAATAAAGCAAAGCCAGCAGCAGGACAAGCAGCACCGGGGCAGAGGAGATCCCCCTTTTGGGCAGGGAGCGGGTAAGTAGCACAAAAATGTCCTGCGGGAGGAGGAAAAACGGAGAAGCCTTTCCCAGTTCCGACTTCCCTCACCCACGAGCTCTCCGGCCTGATCACGCTGACTTCAGCAGCTAGGAGCATCAAGGTCCACAGTCACCAGTGCCAGCAATACGGGACCGGTGCCACCAGCCCAGGTACCGCTGGAAGTGCTGTCAGATACAGAAAACCCTGTGGTAGGTGAGAAAGTCCTGGTTTAAATTTAGTCAGTTAGCCAAGACCAGTCCGATCGGTTCTAGTCTTCCTGTTTAACGGTGCCTCACCTGGAGCACCAGTGCCGATCCCTTCTGCTCTTCCTCATGGATGGCGCGTCCCTCTTGGCAGGAAAACGGACCGCTGACCCGATACAGAGCGACTGAGCGGTCAAAGCGAGGAGGGGACACCTCCTCAAAAGACCACCAAAGGCCAGCCGAGACCCCCGCGCGTGCGGAGAGGGCGTCTGATGCGTCAGGGTTACACAATGCTAGGCACATGCACCAGATAGTTTGAATATGTATTAGGTAGGAGTAGTTTAATAAATTAGATGCAATTGTTACCGTATAAAAGGGACACAACTGATGAATCCGCCCTGCTTGATTTGTGCAAAGTCCACAGAGCACCCTGCGCAGAATAAAACAGTATCTCTTCCGCCTGTGTGAGATTGCTCTCTTGCACACCGTGTACCAAATCCGCTTTTAGGACAACAGAAGCAAGCGTGTGGCTTTTTCCAGGGTTTATGGGATGCCAAGGGGAAGAGAGGGAAGAGCTTGCTTGTTTCTGCTTGTTCTTCTTTAAGTACCTTTCCCTTTCCTTTTAGAAGGCGGCCACTGCTTTAAAGAACAAGGTGCTTTCTCAAAGTTAAAAGAATGCCTATCCCAGTTAAAATAAAAACCATCTTTGTTTAGATTTCATTAACCCATGTTCTTTATCGTCTAAAATGATTTTCCAAAATGGATGCGCATCTTGCCCGTAATTCTGTAATGGCATTTTCCGGACTGAGACATCAAAATGTCTTTGTGTGTAGGTTGTAGCCTCAGCCAGCCCAGCTCTTGCAGGGTAAAGGCCCTTTCTTATGCAGCTGCATCTAAGATCAGGGAAGTGGGACATCCTCCTGCTCCTGACAGAACCAGTGCTAAAGAAGATCAACTCATGGATATCTTCCCTTATTTATGGCTTGTTCTCCATCTGGTCAACTCTCTAGCCATTCCCTGGTCCTCACCGCTGTCCATCTCATTGTACAGCCCCCCAGCAGAAGGGACCGAAACCTGGTGCACTCCGCCTGTACCACGGTTTGTGGGACAGGACTGAGGAGAACGCCGTAAATGGAACCAGTTTCTCAACCCCATTTCTTCTTGGAGGGAAAGCATTCTTTCACTGCTGATGGGAGCCCGGGAATGAATACAGAGGCATATAGGGTGGATAATCCGTGCATCATGGTGGGAACAAGCCAAACAGACCCCGTGTTGCGTTATCATCTGACTCTTTTAGAACATCGCCTCATTCTGCCAGACACGTTACCCCATCAGACGGCCACACGTCGCTACTGCTAAAGTAACCACCAGTAACACGGTGTTATGTGTTAGACCAGCATTGTGCGTGTAGGTGCTGACGGTGCCTCAGCTCGGGAGAGGGCTGAAGAATGACGGTTTATTGCAAATGCGCTAGCGTGATGGCAAAAAGCTGCCTCAGCATGCCCTAGGCGCGTCTGAAATCTTAACTCCCAGCCTCATCCCACTACCTATCAAAGGCATAAATAATTACACAACTTGTAGCAGAGTGGTAAAAGCTAATCCAAAACATTTTCACCAATTTTGACCTT
This sequence comes from Buteo buteo, assembly GCF_964188355.1. Taxonomy (NCBI): domain Eukaryota; kingdom Metazoa; phylum Chordata; class Aves; order Accipitriformes; family Accipitridae; genus Buteo; species Buteo buteo. Next base: position 249,684 of record NW_027439222.1, on the reverse strand, counting down.
TTTAATGCTGTGAAGCATAGGGCAGCAGTCCATCCAAGACGAGAAACCTCTACTTCTTCTTCTTGGAGGGAAGGAGTGCTTTCTGCCAGGGTAAGACTGATTAAAGTAACACACAGTGCCAAGCCGATGCTTGTTTTATTAGAGTCTCATACAATGATTTTCAAATGTAAAATTCCCCATTTATGACACTCAAGGATCAACATCGTAAAGCTTGTCGCTCTTTTTTCCAAAACCTCTAGGTTGTGAAGAAAAAGACATTCTAACCCAACATCTTCAGTATGTTAATTTGAAAACGTAAACAAAGTAGAATTTCATTTTAAAGCATTTAATAGCGGAGACAAGCCATGTGTAAAGCTGAATTACAAAAGAAACAATACAACCCGACATTCATGCTACAAGTTTACCTTTCCACAACCAGTAGTACTTCCAGGTCAGTTCTTTCCAACAAAGAGATGCTGTAGTGGCGAGAAGATTATGCTGGGGAAACAACAACAACAAAACCCCCCCACGCTGTACCTAAAATACTTCTCTGAGAATTGTAACAACAAGGTAATTTCTGTCCACCAGAAAGACACATCCCCAGCACAAAATAATACAGAGGAAGACCAAAAAAGTAGAGGAAACATAGAGAACAACCTGTGCCATAACGGTCTAGTCTCAATAGTTAAGGGGACTGGCATACATTATGATTAACAAGGAGTTTTATTCCTTCCAAAACCAACCCACCTATCAAACAGTTACTGCCAACGTTCAACACGGGCTGTGCAGTGAACAGACCACTCTTGTTTCGACAGCTTTAGAGCACTCCTTTAGTCAGCAATGCCCAGCAACTGCTGGCGGGGCTACTTTCATTTCAGTTTAAAATGGTGTCTTTGGGAGTCAGTTACAAAGGCCACAGTTGCTAAGCGGGCAAATAAAGGCCATACTTGCCTTAAGGGGACTGAAGGTCCCTCCCAGGAAGGCCCCTCGAGAAGGGGCAGTGTGTAAAAGTCCTTTAGAAACCGGGCTGGAGACGGCACTCCGCAGCTGATAAAAGCCACATCCTATGAGGGCTGTGACTGAGGTCAGTAACACCCCCCCATCTCCCCAACCCCAACCCCCCATGAGGAGTTTTTTCCCCAAAGACAGCCCAGAAGAGGAACGTTTCCTGGGAATGCTGCACCTTACCACAAGACAAAAGGACACCCCTGAATGCTCCTTTGCCTTGGCAGACTTTTTTGTTTAACCACAGAAAAGAGGGACCCATTCTTCAAGAGAACGTAGAATCACCTGAACTGCCAGAATCAGGCACAGCCTCGGACAGAGCCAGGACTGCATCTGCTCGTAGCTGCAGTATTCGTACCTTCTCCAGAACCTGGACAGACCCCTTCCTTCTGACTCCACGTTTCCTTTGTTTACCGTTTGGTCCAGTTGCTGCAGTAGCTGCACCGCACCCTCAGCCTGACCGGTTCCTGTTCTTTGTTCAAGGTTCGATCCCACAGGCGCCCCTGTCAGAAACAGCAGCAAGAACAAAAACACAAGCTCGCTCTCTCCACACTCCCTGCACACCCAACGGCAGACCCTGAAACCGAGAGGTCGGTCCAGACTCTGACTGACATCACGCCTGGGAGCTTTCAAAGCAATCACAGTGCAGACTGGTTGGAGGTAGGCTCCCATCTCACAGCCCGGCTCTGAAAGAGCTACGTAGCCTGGCTCTGTGGGTGGGAATTGCTTACAGCCAAAATCATTGCTGACCTACTGCTCTTTGGTGGTTCTAATTCCTAGTCTCACGTGCTGAAAAATACCAAACACCACTTTTAAAGGAAAACTATTACCAATGTCATCCTTGCGGCTTTTGACTTCATATGACCAATTCGAATGAAACAAGCCAGGAATTCCTTACTTACACAAACTCACCCGGTTACAGCCCACAGTAAGGGATGCTGGACTAAACTCACGCTCATCTTCTTTGGAGGAATTCTGAAAGGAAAAGGAACCCAAGAACTTTCACACCATGTAAAATTCTATTCTACAGGAGATCTTTGTTTCTTTGCTTGCTTGCTTGAAGAACTAAAAGGCAGGGTCTGCTCTCTTGTTCTGTGACTTTATTTTCTTTCCTGCTACTATGAGGACCTTCTTCACTAATATCTTTCTGCCCCTCCCTCCTCAGGACGTTCCCAGGCCTAACATAAAGCTGGAATTCATTGACTAGACTTTAATATAGCAGATAGTGAAAGCGGGACACCAGCTACGGCACAGACAGACATTTTAAAAAACATCGACAGAGGTGCTGTGGGAAATAACAGCCGCTGGACAATACAGGCCCCTAGACATCAGCCCTGCTAAGACACACTCATAGGAAGCAGAGTAACAGGGCAGGGACAAAAGTGAAAAGTGCCAGAAGCAAGAGGTGAGCCAGGAATACCCATTCACAAGGCTATCAGCAATACAAAGGACCACAAACAACAAAACCACCCCGTAAGCTTCTTTAGGAGAAAGTGAAACAACTTTGTCACAGAGATAAGATAAGCAAAGAATAGATCCCTCCCTGATGGTGCTTCTCTTGCACTAAGCTCAGGTTCACGTGAAATTCCAGACTTTAGATGGCCAGAGATCTTTGCAGTTTAGTCTCAGAGCATTAACTAAGGTAGGAAAATTATCTGCAGTGACAGGCTGAGCGTCTCCCAGTTCTTTCTTCCTTGGACTTCTACTGGTGCTCTTGGTAAGCAGAAAGATGCACAGGCTCAACTCCAGTCACCCTGACCAGACAGCCTCCTGTCAAAATCACAGGCCTGGAAGGCATTGGGATGAGAGCTGAAAATGCAATCTGTTTAAAAGCCATGCAACTGCAGCACTCCCACGCTCCTCCTTCTGAATCGACTGCCGATGCTGTAAAGTCAGTCCTACGCGTACTAAGCAGACAGATTTCCTTCATGTTTTAACGAGAGCCTTCCCTTTTCGAGATGCACTCTAAAACACCAGCTGGATTTGGATCCAAAGTCATACACTGCTCATAAACTGAACAAGAGCCCTGGAGGAATGACCAGAAGAATCCTGAGAAAGCACAGGCGCTACTGAGATGGTTTTTCCTAAACCTGATCTTTCTTCTCATCCTGAATACCAAAAGAAAACAAATGGAAAGCAAACCAAACGGAAGGCGTGTCACAGAAGCACCTGGCCCTGATCTCCTAAGAAAGCACACGAGGGAGAGGTCATCTGCTCAGGATTCCATGCGGTGCTCCTGACATCTGGTCTGGTATTCATAAAGACACCAGTTTGTGTCTGGAGCTCCCTCTCAGTGTAACAGTGCCCTGACTACTGCAAATTGCAGGTACGAGTCATGGTGGCACAAGCATCTCTTCTGGAGAAGGTTCTTCTCACCTGAACTGGTATTTGCCGACTTGATGATTCACTCATCATAGTTCCAGATTACCTGGAAAGAGCTCAGGACATGTCCTCCCACATCAGTTAACACAATAGGAGGTTACGGTGATGTCTGCCACCTACCACATCATTTCTCAGGGTCCAACATTCTAACCCGGAGCTCCAGCTTCCAAGGACCCTAATGTTTGGGAAATTCAGCCACTGTACAAGGAGCGGAGGCATTCTGGGGACAGCAGTTATGGCAAAGCGGGGAATAAAAAAAAGCATCTTTCAGAGGATGACCCTTATCCCACCAACAGAGTGTTTGGAGCACCTGAGGAAAGAAGCCAGAAAGGGCACGCGTAGAGAGACCTGTCGCTAATCCTGCAAAGGTAAGCTGAAGGGAAAAAAAGGGATACAGGTTTTGGAGACAAATCAGCCTACTTGTTTTAGAGAAGTTCTGTACTGAAGGCTCCTGAGGAGTTACCAGACAGTCTCCTTCCTATCTTGAAAATCCAACAAACCTGTCAAAAACCCCTCTTCTGAAAGAAAGTTTTGGGCTTACAACAAGGTGAGGGCTCTTTCAATACAGGAGTTTACCTGGGCAGGCTGAAGGTAACCATGCAGCTAGCAGCACCTGAAATTGCAGGCCACTGTACATGCAGGGGATCCCTGCAGAGCAATTATGCTGAGATTGGCCCTTTGAAACTAGTCCTACAGCAGCAAGCAGGCAGCATGCCCTGGCCAGCAGGCACCAAGCCCACAGATGATATTTGCGTAAAGGCTCAGCCAGTTGTGGAGAGGTCCAAAAGGTTTCTGAAATGGGGGCAGCACGTCATCATGCAGAAACACGCAGAAACCTGGGCATCTGATGCAACTCTTCCCCTCCCAAGGAACAGTGGGAGAAGAAGCTGTTCCTTTTATACCACCAGGCAACTTCCTTTGTGGACAACCCCAAGAGGAATGAGTTTGCCTCCTTTGAGAAGACTCTCTCCAAAGAGCTGGAGAGGTAAGGTGGCCAGGAAGGCAATAGTGTGGCAGGGGTTTGAATTAAATGCAGAATGGCTATCAGGATCCAGAAAATGGATGAAATGCACTGGGAGGATGGGCAACAGCCAAGAGGAGGAGAACAGGGGGGTGAGGGAAGACCCTCTTACCTGAAGGGTGTGCCTAACAGCAGCTCTGTCAGAGCAGCCTCTTAGCTTGTGGGCTACAAGAGGAAGAATCTTGCCCTCCTGACAAGCTCTCTGGAGAACAGTGGGTTTAGAAAGCAACTGCCAATCCCTCTGGGACAATCCTGTCGTAAATCTGCCTTCTGAGGACATAGCGAGAAAAAAACATGACACTGTTTCAAGAAGAGGGAGATGCCTGCAAGGCCATCTGCACAGAGAAAGGACACTGCTGAGGAGTGGCAAGTACTCGCACCGAAGCCAGCGTCAAGGTGTCAGCACCCACTGTTGGCCCTTCATGGAGTTCTGCACAAAGGAGCATGTGAGGTAAAAGAGGACTGGAGTCTCTTGAGGACAAGGCAGGGCAACCTTCAGGTTCAGCTGCGAGAGGCTAAGTTCACCCCTAGAGCTTGTAGCTTCACAGTCAGAAAAGCCTGTGTTGGTTCCCGGTAAAACTCATCCCGTGGCTAAGTTTGATGAGCAGGAATCACAAATGTCTCCATGCAGGTGATGCAGGTGAAAAGGGAAAAAAAGTTACCTGAAGGCATTTTTATGCTTGCCACTTTAAGAACCTAGGACTAAACAGATGCTGTTGTCTCTGAATATTCTGTAGCTTATCGTTTCAAATCCATGCTTTGCTTTACTCGTATGGCAAATGCGCTCGGCTCCAGTTCTGAAAATAAGTCAAACGGGTAAGAACTGAGTTTACCAAAAGTCACAAAAAGGAAGCAATCTTGTAAATGGCTGCTCAAGTATTTCATTAGAAAGCAGGGTTTTAGTACCTCCCTCTAAGCCAACAAGACAGGTACCCTTAATCTGTATTTGTACTCATGTTTCAAATTCTCATCTAAAAAATGACAATAGGCACTCACTCCAGTATTAGGCTTTCTGCTTTTCTAGGAAGCCCAACAAGCAGTTAAAGAGAAAAACAGCGTGACGTGACAGGGAAAGGGGCATGAGCAGCAAGGTGAGAAAGCTTGCAAATCCTACAAGATTACTGACACAGGGAGAAGGGCAGGTAGCAAAGAACCATAGAAAGGTCTTACAAGACTCGGTCGTGGAGCAATAAAATGGCAGAGAGGTACAAAGTGGCGCACGTGGGGAAAAACAGTCCTGGCTTCACACACAAAGGCTCTAGAGCTTCTCAGCTGAACGCTTGAAGCAAAATTTCAAACTACCGTCAGTAAAACCAGCCTCTTTTCCCACTGAAGCACGAAATCCACGCGCGGCAGTGAAACAGGAGCGCTTTTTACAGCTCCCATTACTCGATGCTCAGCCCGTGCAAGCGCAGTAGCCCCTCGGAAGTGACCGCTTTCACGGTCAGTGAAAGAAGGCAGGAAAAGAGCAGCCCCCCCCGTCCGAATTTAGGGTCTCCTAGGAACTCACTGCTACCGGCAGGCACCAAACCGCAGGCTGTAGCTTCAACACGCTCACCTGCCGATTTTAAGTCCGTACACACGCCTGCCTGCATGAAGAAACCTGGTTTCAGGCGACCGACAGGTACCTGCTTTCGAGGACGTCCTCCTTTCTCCCGGCCTAGGGAAGGAAGCAGGAGAGCCAACGGGACGCGACTGCTCTGGAAACGCCGCTGCCGACCTCCCTGAAGCTTGACAGGCCTCTTGCCCCGGGGGCTGCCAAGAACGCCCGGGCAGGACTGCGTCGCAGCCCGCCACCGACGCCAGGCTGTGAGGGAGGGACGGACACCCCCGCCGGCTGCGGGTCCCCGCGGGGACAGCCGGCAGAAACCCCTTTCTCTCCACAGCCGCACGTCTCCGCGGTGCCCGCCGGCCTCCGCCGGACAGCCACCAGCGGCAGGCAGTCCCCTGCTGCCCCCGCAGCCCCGGGGGCGGCAGGGAGGGGCCGGGGCTGGCCGGGCCTGCGGGGGGAAGGCCGGGTCCCGGCGCCCCGGCCTGCCGCGAGGGGAGATGCCGCCACCGCCGCCGCCGCCTCAGCCCCGCTGCCGGCCTGCGAGGCCCCCGGGCAGCCCCGGCGCTGGCGACCGCCGGGCAGCCCACCGCTCCACGGACGGGGAGGAGCCCCCGCCACGGCCACCGGCCCCGCCGCGCCCGCCGCCCGCCCTTGCCTCAGGCGGGGCCGGGCCGGGGCTGCGGCCGGAGCGGAGCCGAGGGCAGCCGAGCCCAAACGAGATGAGCCGAACCGAGCCGAGCGGAGCCGAGGGGAGGCGAGCGCCGCCGCAACGACATGAGCCGAACCGAGCCGAGGGAAGCCGAGCCCAGCCGAGATGAGCCGAGCCCAGCCCAGCCGAAGGGAGCCGAGCCCAGCCGAAGGGAGCCGAGCCCAGCCCAGCCGAGGGGAGCCGAGCCCAGCCCAGCCGAGGGGAGCCGAGCCCAGCCCAGCCGAGCCGAGCCGAGCCCAGCCGAGGGGAGCCGAGCCGAGCCCAGCCGAAGGGAGCCGAGCCCAGCCCAGCCGAGGGGAGCCGAGCCCAGCCCAGCCGAGGGGAGCCGAGCCCAGCCCAGCCGAGGGGAGCCGAGCCCAGCCCAGCCGATGGGAGCCGAGCCCAGCCGAAGGGAGCCGAGCCCAGCCGAAGGGAGCCGAGCCCAGCCGAAGGGAGCCGAGCCCAGCCGAAGGGAGCCGAGCCCAGCCCAGCCGAGGGGAGCCGAGCCCAGCCCAGCCGAGGGGAGCCGAGCCCAGCCCAGCCGAGGGGAGCCGAGCCCAGCCCAGCCGAAGGGAGCCGAGCCCAGCCGAGATGAGCCGAGCCGAGCCCAGCCGAAGGGAGCCGAGCCCAGCCCAGCCGAAGGGAGCCGAGCCCAGCCGAAGGGAGCCGAGCCCACCCAGCCGAAGGGAGCCGAGCCCAGCCCAGCCGAGGGGAGCCGAGCCCAGCCCAGCCGAGGGGAGCCGAGCCCAGCCCAGCCGAGGGGAGCCGAGCCCAGCCCAGCCGAGGGGAGCCGAGCCCAGCCCAGCCGAGGGGAGCCGAGCCCAGCCCAGCCGATGGGAGCCGAGCCCAGCCGAAGGGAGCCGAGCCCAGCCCAGCCGAGGGGAGCCGAGTCCAGCCCAGCCGAAGGGAGCCGAGCCCAGCCGAGATGAGCCGAGCCCGGCCCGGGCGCCCCCTCCCTCTGCTCCAGCTCCCCACGCTGCTCTGCACTGGCTGCTGCTGCTGCTGCTGCGCTGCAGAGGCAGCTGCATTTTGGGGCTTGGAGCGCTTTGGGTTCCCGCGTGAGCCCCAAGCATCAGAGGAGTTGGCCTGTACCTCGTGGCAGGTCTTGCAGCTGCTTTCAGGGGGGTCTGGGCTCTGCCCAGGCCTCTCGAGTCAACGTTGACTCTGGTGCCTAATGACGGTATGCTGGCAGTGGCCCTGGTAGCTCAGCCCTTTCTCTCCCCAGTTGCAATGATGTCAGCAGGTTTGCCTTTTCTTGGTCCAGGCACCCTTCACGCAAAGATTCCCAGAGATTTTTTCATCCCTCCCCTACACACACAGTGGGATTCCTGGAGGGCCACAGAAATGCAACAGCAGCAGCGTTAGGCTCTTCTGGGGTTTGGGGGAGGAAACACCCTCATAGATAGCTGTCTGGAGCCTTTCTGGCAGCCACCTTTTACCTCTCAAACAGACACAACCGAAAAGCTCCGATGGTCAGTGACCTAGCCGAGCGATGATCAAAAATGCCCCTTTTTACCCCACAAAAGCCTAACAGCGACGTTTGTAGGAAAAACTCCCGCGACACGGGAGTTCAGCCGAGACACGGGCCCGTCGGGAGGAAGAGAGACTTCCTTTGTATTGCCGGAGTCGGCCAGCCACTTCATCCACCGTTTGTCCCTCGCCTTTTTTCCAGGACATCACTGCCAATGAGTTGGCATACAACGCTGGTACGTGTTGTAGAAACTTCCGCCCCAGGGGTTGTGTGCATTGGACTTCATCTGGATCTGTGGGTGACTGCTCGTTATCCGGATCATTATAAATCACCTCCAGCACGGCTAATTCCCTCAGGTACTGGATACCTCTCTGCATGGTGGTCCACTTGCCTGGCTGACACGTAACGTCTTCCTTGAAGGGGTATTTTTCCTTCACGCCTGACGGAAGTCCCCTCCAGAGGCTGAGGGCTCGTGTCTTTTTCCCAAACGCCTTGTCAGTGGCCCCTTCCCTAGACAGGGATCTCACCTGCTTGCCTTCCCTACCCTCTAATTCCAAGCTACCGGCCCGTTACCCCAGCAGCGGAGCAGCCGGGTAAAAATGTGCTCACCCGGATGGCGGCCGAAATGCTTTCGCGTATCTTGCAGCTCACTCAGGGATAGGGATCGGGTGATTATCTCGGGTTCTGCCTCTTTCTCCTGTTCTCGTGATGGCCCTGGCTCACCTCCATCCCTCGCTAAGTTGAACCGATTTCTCCGTGTATTTCTTTTTCTGCATAGGGGCGACTGACACCGGCAGAGGTCGGTTCTCTGGTTCAGCTGCAGCGCCTGTCGCCGGGGTTGGTTGGGGTAGCTGCAGTGCTTGTCACGAGGGCTGGAATAGCTGCAGTGCCTGTCGGTCTGTTTTCCCTCCCTTCCTCCTGAGGGTGCTGCATAATATCGAGCAGTGGTTGGTAGATACTGGCCAGGGCCCAGCACAGTGCGGTAAGTTGTGCCGCTTTGGAACAGGCACCGCATTTTCCTTTCCAACGGTCTATCGCTTCACCAGGGTCCTGTAGCTGTTTGGGAGTGAAGTTCCAAACCATTGGAGGTGAGAAGTCCTCTAGATACCTGCCCGTTTTCTCCCACATGCCACGCCACCCATGACTATTCAGCCTTGGGGCAGATCTCTGCGTGGTATTCTTAAAAAACTTTTTTGGAGCCCTAAACAAGACCTGAAACACATTCGGGAGACATAGCAAGACGAGCATGCTGGCTTGAACACCCCAGGGATCTTCAAACTTCTCAAAAGCTGCTGTAATTAGCCTGAAGGAGGAAGGGGAGGTGAACGAGCGGGGAGAAAGTACCCCCCCCAACTTCCCCACAGATTGGGTGCGATTACCAACAAGTTCCGAGAGAGGGCGCCCGAGGCACGGGAGTGACGTCGACGCCGCACGCAACTACCAGCTTAACCTCAGGACCCGTGACGTAATCATTTTGCGAGTCGACGTCACCCAGGACAGCAAAATGATAGTCCTGAGCCCGCGCCCAGAGGTGATAAACAGAGTGCATGTAAGAACTTGCACAACACCGCCACGGGAACAAATGAGCCAACACTGGGACCAGCGACTATTCAACTAATCTAAGAAATGCGTACAACAAATTCGTTTTAACACGCTCCGGCCAGATCTGTCGTTATCTCAACCCTTCGTGCCCCACGTTGGGCACCAAAAAGGACTGTTGTGGTTTCAGCCCAGCCGGCGACCAAGCACCACAAGGCTGCTCGCTCACTCCCCCGCCGCCACCATCTTTGTCCAGAAACAGGAACGAAGCCTCTCCCCGAGACTAACGTCCCGACGGTGCTCCACGAAATCTGGAGTCCCCTCGGACGCTGGCGGCAGCAAGCTAGGAAAATCCGAGTGCCAAAGCCCACGGAGTTTCTGCTCTCAGCTCCAGGAAAGATTCCTGTTCATCCGTAAGAGGGAGCCAGCGTCACCCTTGCGCGGCGGGAAACAAGGCTTATCCGATCGACGCCGGAGCGCCGCGTGAAGCCAGAGCGCAAAGCTGGACAAAACCGGGGGGGCAGGGGGGAAAGCCCGGCCCGGCCCCTTGGGAACCCCGAGGGCCCCTGGGGAGCGCAAAGCCGGGCAGCTGCCCTTCCTCACGCTCCCGGCCAGCTCCTCCCTGGAAAAGCGGGCACCGGCCTCCTCAGCCATCCCGGGGGCCCGGCCGGGAAGACCCCCGCCAGGGACAGCCCCGGGCGGTGCTGCCCAGAGCCCACCCAGCCCCGCCGTCCTCCCCTCTGCGGCACCCACCCCTTCTCCCAAACGGAGCCCGAGGGGTCACGGCCCATGGGCCGAGACCAGCGGAGAGCCGCCAGGGAAACCGCCGCCTCCGTCCATCGCGCAGACGGGAGCCGCAGCAGCCGGAGAACGCTGGTGTACTGCATGCATAATTGTATCGTGCCGCTCCCAGGGCAAGCCCAGGCACCGCTTCGCGCGTGGGACGTGCCGCCCCGAGAGCGGGGCTAGCCCAGGGGCGGCGGGGACAGGCTGGCCAGCAGCGCCGAGCCCGAGGCAAAGTCTGCCGTGGGTGCAGCCGAGGGCTGGCACGGCCGGAGTCCTGGCTGGCCCTCGGCGCCTCTGCAGAGCGCCGGAGCCACGAGAACCGGCTCGGTCCCTTTGCGTCGGTGTCCATGGAACTGACTCGGTCCCTTTGCGTCGGTGTCCTTGCCACCGGCTCGGTCCCTTTGCGTCGGTGTCCATGGAACCGGCTCGGTCCCTTTGCGTCGGTGTCCTTGCCACCGGCTCGGTCCCTTCGCATCGGTGTCCTTGCCACCGGCTCGGTCCCTTTGCGTCGGTGTCCATGGAACTGACTCGGTCCCTTCACGTCGGTGTCCTTGCCACCGGCTCGGTCCCTTTGCGTCGGTGTCCTTGCCACCGGCTCGGTCCCTTTGCGTCGGTGTCCTTGCCACCGGCTCGGTCCCTTTGCGTTGGTGTCCTTGCCACCGGCTTGGTCCCTTCGCGTCGGTGTCCTTGCCACCGGGGCAATCGCTGCCTTCTTTTTTACCTTCTTTTAAATCTATTTTCACAGGTGCTGCTAATTTTGATTTACCAAGAATATTTGTTTCCCATACTGTAGGGATCACTGCAGCATCCACCTCTGGTGGAATTTCCTGCTCCTCCACCTTTTCTTGTATCATCAGGATTTCTCCCGGTTTTGACTCAGGTATTTTTTTAAAAAAGAGTTCTCCATCCTCAAAAACAATTTGTGCATTTAATTTGGATAACAAATCCCTTCCTAACAAGGGTATCGGGCATTCTGGTACATACAAGAATTCATGTGTAATTATTTTATTTCCAAATTTCAAACCCAGGGGCTGCAGGAATGGTCTGTTTTCTTCCCTCCCTGTGGCTCTTACTATGTTTGCTGGTTTTGTTCCAATTTCTCCTTTACAAGTATTTAACACCAAAAATGTTGCTCCTGTATCCACTAGAAATTTAACTTCTTTTTCTCCCAGCTTAATTACAACCAGAGGCTCAGCTGGGTTCCCCTCCAGTCCCCTTCATTCATCCAAAACCATCATTCTGGCTATCTCTTTCTGAATTACTCACCTTTCCGTGGTATCAGGACGATGGATTAGCCAGGGATGCTTTCAGGCAATTTAGAAAGCAACAGGAAGCACGTTTTTCGCCCACACGTAATTAAGTCGTGGGACATATTGCCACAGGATGTCGTGAAGGTCAGAAGGACAAATGGACTCAAAACACCATTACACAAATTCACCAGAGGTAGTTTATATGTGTCTATTAAGCGCAACACTGCGTGCAGCATTTGGCTCAGAAGTCCCTGCACTGCTCACAGATGGAAACCGGGAGCGTGTCGGGGCAAAACCGCTCTGTAGGAGATCCCTCTTTTGTACCTTTTGCCCAAATTACCTGGACTGCCAGAGTGGGTATGGGCCAGGCAGACCTCCAGTCTGATCGCTGCGGTGACCGGTCTCACATAGCAGAGCCCCAGCACGTCTGTCCTACAAGAACCGTTCACGTTTCCCCTGGCAAAAAGCCCAAGCCCTGACACTCACCGCGGCTGCCATCATCCCCGCTGTTGCCCAGTGCAGCCGGAATTTTTTCCTCTTGCTTTGCATTGTGGCTGGTTTTTCTTTTGAAGGGGGTAGGGAAGGAAGAGGAGAGGAAACAGAGGTGACTGGAGCCAAAACACAGCCCCGAGGCAATAAACTAAATGCAAGACACATGTTCTTTAATTCTAGCTCAGCAGCCTCCGACACACGGGCTTCCTAGGGACAGCACCGAGACAGGACCCGATAGATTTGTGTCACACAGTAGAAGGGAAGTAAAAATAAAGTTTCCATTGGATTCTTTTTGTTTGTTTTTTTTCGGGAAAACCCACTGCCAATGAAGTTTCCACGATGGAACTGCAGCGCCAGGTTCCCTGCCGCGCGGCGAGCAGGCTGCATATGTGGCCGTGAGAGGGAAGGGGCCGAACCGCTCCTCGTGCCGGTGCTCCAAGTGCCAGTATCGGACAGGGGCACCATTATTCTCCATCTGCTCCAAAAACACTCTCTTTGCTCCTCCCCTCCTCCCTCACTAAGGAGCCTTTGAGTCCACGTGCCGAAGGAAAATCATCTCCGGGCTTTGCCTAAGGACTGGCCCCGCTGCTCGAGAGGGTCTGCCAGGAAGGTGCCGCTTGCCCCGGGGAGAAGCTCCTGCTGGGCTGCCCAGGGCAGGACGATGAGGGGGCAGAGGCTGGGAAGCGAGGAAGGCTCGTAGGAAGCACCCCTCATCCTCGGAAAGAGCCCGAAGAGGGGAGGTCTGGGCTTCCAGGGGCTGCTCGGCGGGGGAATGCCGGAGCGTGCCTCGCGGCCGGCGGGAAGCTTTCCCTGCGGAAGTTATAAATTAGGCATCTCCAGAGACCTCATTCATTTTACCCGTAATAAAATTACCACTTTTCAAAGGGGAAAACCCCTTTGAATGGCTTCAGTCAAACTAACCCCACGGGACGGCTTAGCTCAGATGCACGTATGCTCAATCTCAGGTTTGCGGGCAAGAATTATAGAGCTGCTTTGGGGACGTGGCTGATATTACAAGCAGTGTGACCCCTTCAAAGCCCACCCCAGCTACGTTCCTGAGGTCTGATGGGGCACAAAGCACCACCACTGCATCTCGGAAAGGAAGATGCAAATACAGCTACCTTGTTTCAACCTCCCCTGTTCCTTTTCTGACCTGTACTTTTCCCCCTGCTCTTTTCCAAGCAGTCCATATCCAACTCCCCCACCTCAGCAATGCCATTCACCCTTGTCCATAATGAAAAAAACAACAAAACCAAAACCCCAAAACAAAAAAACAAAACCCAAACAAAAAACCCCCACACACCTGAAGCTATTAATGCATCAGTTCAGGCTGAGACTTTTGATTTTAAAGAAAGAAGGGTTGCCTATTTGTTACTTGCCAACACCTCCTTATTTTGGTTAATCTTACCCTACAATGTTCTATTTGCTACAGCTTAAAAAAAAAATAGGCAGCTTACAACACAAATAGGGAACAGGATGTTTTTCCATGCTGCAGAGCCAGAGGAAAGCGAGGGACACAGAGCAGACAACAGGAGCGCTCCCCACACCAGCTGCCAGCAGTTACTGCCGATTCCTGACTTCGACACACCCCTCAAAGCGAGGGAAAACACCAGCTTCGAGATGAGTTAAACTTTGTCGTGAACAATATAAAGTAACACATTCACCCCCATGCGCGCAGACTAAATAGTCCAGGGCTGCTCTAAGCTCTTGAGGAAAAAAACCCCACCACTTCCAAACTAACATGCGTTTGTTTGAATCTGATGACTATGGACTGTATCTTGGAAAGCTCTCTGGGATATGGGAATACAGCTGAGGGAGACCCATTTGCTTCCAAACCCTAAAACTGCAGCATCTGCATTCCCTTGGGATGGTGCTACCACCTCAGGACTGTCGTTCTGAATTTTGTTCTTCCTCTTCTACTTTGACATTCAGTAAGCAAGCCTCCTGGACTGCAGCCACCCTGCTCCTACATCCCACCGGGATGACAACAGCTCCATTTCACCTGTTCAGCGAGACTCCAGCATCGGGACAGGCTTCAGAGCAGAAAAAAAGTCTGTTCACAATGAGTCAGAAGAGCACTGGTGTGAGGTGGAGAAGGATAAGACAGTACCTGCACAGTACCATGCTCGTGAGGGACCAGCATCTTCCCAGGAGGGAGGGGGCTGCGGCGTTACCCACCCCGTGCAGAGCTGCACCTTCCCTGCAAGCGGCTCACCCCAGCGAAGCCCCAGCCCAGCCACTTCCACGCTTTTATTATTTTATACTCCCATGTTCTGGCCAGGTCGCAGCTAGAGAAAGCTGCAACAGTTCTCTCCTCCTCACACAACCACTGACAGTTTGTAGTTCTCCGGCCCAGCATGAATCTAGCCCCAGGGGACAAAGCTTCCCTCAGTAAAGAAAAAGCTGGGGAGACAAATTCAGAAGACATGCAAGCGAACTCCTCTGGGCACTGCACCTGCATCAGACTGACACCGGAGCGCAGGGCTCTTCATTTTCTCTTGACCTTTCATCTCCAGCCTGTCCACCACGCCAGGCACTGGCAGGAGAGAGCTACAAGGTCACACCGCCCTAAGGCTGAAACGCAAACCCTCCTCAGGAGGTTGGCTCCTGCCCAAGAGAACTGGTTTAATTGGGGGAGACCTCACCTAGCAGGGAAGGTACTCAGTAAGGCACTGTTGGAGCTGCTGAACCCAAGTTACAGAGCTGAAGGACAGACAACCTCCTTCACAGATACATGGCAGCTTTTTTCCTCCCCTCGGCCAGAAACTCTGTCCGAGGAAAGACGACTGGCAGGCAATTTGAAACAGCAAATCCAGACAGGCTGCCTGCAACCGTGGCAGAGAGCTCAGCATGCCACACACACACCCCACTCAGGTGCTCAGGCTATCAGTAACGTTAACCACCCACAGTGCAAGAAGCCAGCTACCAAATTTCTACCTGGGAGATCACGCCTGAGGGTGAAAGGCATCCCTCAGCGGATACTGGAGCCTAGCAAGGACTGAGAAACCCTGTGAAATGAAACCTTCTTCCTGGGGTGAGAAGCAGTAAGGATGGACATTCTCGAACTGCGCTAACGTCCAGACCCACTACTCCCCCACCAAAACCCCCGATGTTTTATTCTTCACATATCACTTGCCTAAGCAGCACCAAGTTGTAGCCAGAGCATCTATGGGTTGTACGTATACTCTGCAGTGAACCCAACGGATTTGTTTTAATCCTTGAGATCTGGAAGACCAGTATGTGGAACTCTGAACAACTGTGTGCGCATGTGTACACATCTACAGACCACCAAAGCAGTACTTTTGAGTTTAACACACTTTGCTCTGTGCAGCCCAAGCATAGTCGGTCCAGCCCAGGCCTTTGCTTCTTTTCCACACAGTGGAATACATTCTACTGCAAGAGTAGACTTTCCCAGTTGCAAGGTGCTCCAACACCAGGGTGAGGACAAACTGTTCACTAGGACACCAAATTGCACTGCTTGGCTTGGACAAGAAACCGGTCAACATTTTAAAGAGGGGATTTTATAGCCCGCACAACAGACTCCCAAGTTTCACTTTTCAACACACAAGTGTGGCAAAAGGGACAACCCCAGTCTAGAGTAAATGAATTCCACAAATATATAACAGTTTCAACAGCCTTGAGTACCGGTGCTCAGACTAAGGCTTTCTAATAAGTAATTCATCATAAAAATAAACCCAGTTTTCAGCTGGAAGTAAAAGGAAACCCAGGAGATTTGAAGCTTGACCTTTCTACATCTGTTGAAAAGCCATCAGGATCTTATCGGACCTGTTTAGCCCATGGAGCTCCCTTCCCAACCCTACATCGCAAGAGGTCAGGAAATGAAGGCTCTCAGTCATCACAGTTTGATTAAGATGGCTTAAAATTCGAGCTTTAATTGAAAGGGAAAGAAACATTCCAAAAGGATATATGTTTCATAGACTCAACTGAGTTACCAAATTTAGGTTTCATTGGATGTTATTGCAAACATGAACATTAAATCATAAGCACCGAATAGTAGAGAACTCAAAAAAAAAAAGATATAACCATACCATATCAGAAGGGATCGGACCAAATGCTTTTGTAGGCAACTATCCAAATGTGATGCACCAACACATTAGCTCAAAGGATGTAAGGACATCCCTGAACCCACCAGAAAAAACTTCTGAGGACTGACTACATCAACATTTTCCTGGCAAGTATCTTCTCTGCCAGCAATAAATCCCAGCTCAATACATATCTAAAATGATATACATTAGAGGGCGTGTGTTTAAGAGTATTAAGTTGGCTTAAATTACTTGAGCAAAATTTTAAATATGTAATAGAAATCTAAAAAGGAACACAAAAAAATTGAGAACACCACTGCAATATTAATGCCAAGCTGTTACTTTTTTTTTTTTAAACAGATCTGTACAGCAACATAGCAAAGAATGCAGTGATCACAATTCAAGCCAGACAGCAATCTAAGGGAATACTAATCCTGTATACAGCAGAGCTGAAACACTCCCAACATTCAGATGCTCCAAGTATGTTGGCTACCCTAATGCACTCCAAACCAGTTCTACCTACATAGGACATTTTGGTGTGAAAAAGTTTCTGTAAAGTTCCCTTTGTTTCCAGTGTTTTTCTTGTACAAAATATTACAATGGTTTTTTATATATATGTTTACAGACTTGCACAGCTAGAAAAATATAAACTACAATTGGGCTTGGCAATCAGTTCTTTTCTTTAAATACATGACAATTCAGAGCAAAAATTGTAGTGGTAACATACCCTGCACTTCAAGCATCTGCACAGAAAAGCTTTCTTCCTTAAGCGTATCAAGCCTAAAAACCATGACTGCAGTGAGACATGTGCCACAGTAAGTGCAACGAATGCAATTCATCTACCTCCTGGCATAAGGAAGACACAAGATGAATGTTATTTGTGCAGGTTAGTGGCACAATATAGAAAAATCCGTAACTAAACATTAAATTCCTTAATAACATTCATTAATTTCATAGGCAGAGCCTGTTAAAAAAAGGACAACCGTTGTAGCTTTTAAGAAAAGCAGACGCTAAGTTCACGGGGCTTTATACATCTTGAACAAAAATGCAACCACAGTTAACATTTCGGGGCATTTGCTAGCTTCAAGCAAGCCCCCAGGTATTAAGGTTTTTTCCATTCAACTTTTAAGTAGAGGCCGGGGAGGATTTTTTGCTTTAAAGCTACAGTATCTGTCATTATGGCTTTTAACACCCCAGCTTTCACCCAGATGAGGTACATGTTTCTAGTGAAATGGTAACAGTTGAGCAGGATGAGTTTCAATGGACCACAAAAATCCACACATAGGTGTAAACAGGTTGTCTTATGAAAGGTTGCCAAACCAAATTGTAACAGCGCAAAACAAGATTTCTTCTTTTATTTTTCTCTGTAGAAAGCGTTGTCGAGGCATCTAGGACGTCGCTAGTAGTTAAGCCACTGAGCAAACCCTCTTTCCACCAGACTTCTGTTTACCGACACCACCTAAAAGGAGGTAAAAAAAAAAGTAGAAAGGTGAACAAACTACTAGCAAGAAGCATCAGCAAGTTCCTAACCAGCAATAAAAAGTCTGCATAATCATATACCTTATCAGTGTTGAAAAAATAGGCATGTTAACATACCCACCTCATCTCCCGTCAAGTTCCACAGCTGTATCAGTGGCAGACCTGTTGCGCTGTCATAATTTGTGACCTGGAAACACAGAAGAACATTAGCGTGCAGCAATTCTGGTCTGAGCCGTGCAGGGTGCAAGGCTAGCATCATTCACTGCATATCAGATCCTCAGACTCAGCGTAGGCTCGTGGAAATGTAGCTCCTGCCACCAGGCAGCTGGGACACCCTGCTGGCAAGTGCGCTCTGGTCGCTCAAATCCGTGCCCTTGCTAGAATTAGTGATGCATTTGAGCACTGCACTAAAACCCAAGGAAGCTGCGAGATTGAGCGTCACAAGCGCTATCGGCTTCCCACTCGTCCCAACTGCCTTACGTGGACAGCTACAGCCACTGTCAGAGGCACTTCGGAAGAGGCAAGTGCCTCTTCGCTGAGACCAGGCACTGCATGCAGAAGCCTTTGGGATGCCCTTACTTCTCCCTCCGGCCAGCCAGAGGCCAAGTCCTGGATGTCAGTCTTGCAAAGACTGTTGAGACTGGCAAAGCAGCGCAGACCCAGGTGAATATTTGATCCGCTGGACAACAGGCCACTTTGTGCTCTGTAAATCCATCCAGGTGCCCTTCCTCTCTGCCCGCATCAGTAACAAGAGGGAATACTCATCCCTTCCCAGCCAGGCAGTCCTGAGTGGTCCTGGTGCCACACAAGGAAGTTTTCGGCGCCCGAGATTGCTCGACGAGAATCCTGCCCAGCAGCCAGGCTTACAGGCTGTGGCTTTGTTTTCGATTTTAACACGCACGGTATGCGAGGGGGCAGAGAGGACAACAGCAGCAGTCAAATTGGCAACCAGACTTCCAGGCAGCTCTCGTGTACCTGTGCCACTAGGACTGCGCCTTTGGTCATCTCACTAACAGCGGCGTCGGCTTCAGGTGAAAAGTGATCCTCGTCTTGGGAAAGAAAAGAGCAGGAGAAAACAAATGAGATATATTCTTCACAGGCTTTAAAGGCCAGAAGGGACTATTAAGCTAATCTTGCCTGACCTCCTACATAAGTTAGGCCAGAGAATCCTCACCTACTGTTGCTGTACGCATTTGCTGAAACCAGTCTATTAAGCTGGAGATCACACAAGTATTGTGCCTGCTGTGTTGCTGAAGGGAAAGGATGAAGTGCTTTCTAAAGCCACTAGCTCAGTTAATGTGAACATAAGTGGCTGATGAATTAGGAGGCTTTAAAGACAGAAAAGTCTACTTCTGCAGTACGTTTGAGCTGCCATTAGTATTTTGATCCTTAATAAACTAAGCTCAGGGGCCTCAGGACATTACTGACCCTGCACAGAGTGCAATACTGTGAACGGGAACTCGGAAGCATTTGTATCACAGGCCGGCTGGCACCTGAACAGTGCCAAATGCACTCTTGGCAGCTCAGGTCTCTCAGCCTGCACAGCTTACGTGGGCACTGTTGCTAACTCCACACCTGTAATGCAGCAGGAAACTCTTGTGTCCCAGGCAATACAGTTACAATCTACACTGCAGACCAGACATTTCAGAAGTATTTTCATTTTGGAGGAAAGTTGCTTATTTCCTACCAAATCACTGCAAAATGAAGTTTCTCCTTTGTGCTCCCCACCCTGAGACCGCCTCCAGCAGCAAGTGAACTCCTTACAAATCCCGAAGGAGGTCGATTACCTCAGGGAACATGGAAAACACTGACTTCTGCAAGAAGCAGCTTAAACCTCGCCATCCATCTACAGTCTTGGCAGAGCCTCCTGTACCTCCTGGTTAGAGCACGCATCTCTAACACCACTAGAAAAAAGGAAAAAAAAAAAAGGGGGGGGGGGGGGGCAAACCAAAGCATTTCTAGGTAGTGACTGACATTCTTCCAGTGCTTGGAGGGTAGTCTTTTGAACACAGAATTATACACATCAGTCATTTTAGTAGGAAAATGTCAGATATTCATCTAGCAGATTAAAAACTAAGTTTGCGTTTACAGCTACTCTATGACAGAAGAAGGCAGAGTAGTTACAGCTGCTTCACCTGTACCCTGCCAGTCCTGCCAACTTGCTGTTTAGGAGAGTAATTCATTCTCTCCTCCACCCAGGAAAAAGCCTGAACATTTATCATCTTTCCCCTGGAGCCTGACAGGTTATGCCATGCTAGCACATTTAGAAGAATAAAATACAATTTTTCCAATCTTGCTCTAGTCACATCAGAGGCTGCGCTTGCAATAGGAGGGAAAAGGTTTAGACAGAATCATCGCTTGTACACAGTTGGTATCCATTTAAACCTGCAGGGGGAGCACCAACGGTATGTCTTGAGAGCTCCATTACCTGGGAGTGGCACCACGTTGTCTAGTAAAACTTCTGCTCCTTGGAAAGGTAGTGATAAAAAATCAGACCTTAAAGAAAAGAGAATCAATCAGAGTAAGAACACGGCTTTAAGTTTCTCCTGTATTCTTTTAGAGCAATTGATTAATCAATGTCACCTTACAGGAATTCAGTTTGAAATTGATGACAGTAAAAAAAAAAAATCAGATTGTTCTCCCAGCAATCTAAGCAACAGCAATAAATAGTCTGATTAGCACGCCAAGTTGGATTGGGCTCCAAGCAAAAACCACCTCCATAATGGAAGCTGTACTGCTTTTCTCCCACCTCTGGGGCACAATCAAGTATTTAATGGGCTTGTCTAAGAAAACCCCCATCCAATACAGCTCTCCCAGCCAATGGGGCTGGGGCACAGAGAATCTGAATCTTCTTTCTAGCTCATCAATTAACTACAATTTAGGGCCTCCTGAAGGCATCCTTTCACTCAGCTTCCACGCTGAAGTGGCAGAAGTTGCAATTTCCTCTCCCCTCCCCTTCGAAAAAGCCTTGCAAGAGCTTGCTGTGCTCCCAAGGAATTCACAGCTGCTGCTGAGCCAAACCTTTCCACCGTTTTCCGCTTCAGCTGTGGAAAAACCTATAAGCAATTCAAACGGTATATGAAGATTCAAGCCAGATATTGCCTTAGGCCACAGAAGAGGAGCTAAAGACCTGATTTGTCTGAGTGTGTCAATCTTCACTTTGTCGTATCCTCCATAGTCCACGTATCTGAGCTCCACTTCACCGGTCTCTTCGAAGTAGCTAATAACTTGAGCCCGGAACCATGCCCCATCCAGGCCTGGAGCCGCGCAGATAATGCCAACTGCAAAACACAGGAGTACAGAGGAGAAAGGCTCAGCGTAAGTGGATTTCCAGAAATTAGCACTTCAGGCATCAGTACTTATCTACTGAGAATCAACAGCATTTCTTACGCTGCCAACATCTTCTTTCACCACCACCCACACCCCCACCAGACAAGGCCTGCAGCTGGGACGCAGGAGAAGTGGGTTTTACTCTCAAGTCTCTGTCTGCCACTTCCATGCTGTTCTACCCAGGTGTACAGTTCCCTTCCAGCCTTCGGTCACTAACAGTGAGGTCTGTCCCCAAAAAGGAAAGTTAGCGCTAGTAACCCCCTTCCATGTGATGCACCCTCCACTTTACACCACGTGCAGACTGTGACACTATGAAGATTTGGGAGTAGTTCCATACTTTGTCAGCAAAAATACACCAGATGCCAAGTTGATTAGAAATAGCCTGAGATGGACTTTATCTCATTCTGAATTTCAACATGCAACTAAGTGGCTGGGGAGGTACTCCAGGGATGAGTGGGGTAAGGAAGAGTAGAGCAGCATCTGTAGTCTGCCAGCGGCTTAAAAAAATATGAAATGACAAGTGAACTATCACATTCTCATCCACTGGGAAACTTCCCAAGCCTAACTCAGTGGCATCAGGCTTTCGTGTGACCCTAGAAGTTTCTCAGCTGAACAATTTGTGAGCAATCACATTACATGCCTTCTACTGGAGTTGGCAGGGTTGGAATTTCCAGTTGAGAATAGCAGGCGTACATCTGCTGGTCGAGGCTACGCAGACCATGGAAAGTGGGGTGCGTATGCTGCTGTAGAAACATGTGCCCTGCATCGACTTGGTTTGCCACGACGACCTCTACAGAGACTCCGTCTGGGAGGAAGAGCTGTCATGTGGAGAAAAGAAATTCTCATTAGCGTTCACTGCAACACAAGCTTCATTCACAGCAACTCCATGTTCCACCAGCAACTCCTGAGGCTTACAGCCATGGGTGGAAAAGCCCTGGCACTCCGGTATTTCACTTCCAAAAGCTACTCACTGTTACTCCCTGCTGCTCTAACAGAAATCAGACTTGAGGCGGGGCCCGCCTTGCATACAAAAAGACTATCGGCATGAAGCAGTCGGAAGACTTATTTACCCAAGGGATCCGGGGAACTACAGGCCTGTCGGTCTGACCTCGGTGCCAGGGAAGGTTACAGAGCAGATCATCTTGAGTGCCATCACACAGCAGGTACAAGACAACCAGGTGATCAGGCCCAGTCAGCGTGGGTTTATGAAACGCAGGTCTTGCTTGACTAACCTGATCTCCCTCTGTAGCAAGGTGACCCACTTAGTAGATGAGAGAAAGGCTGTGGATGTTGTCTACCTAGACTTTAGTAAAGCCTTTGACAGCATTTCCCACAGCATTCTCCTGGAGAAACTGGCTGCTCATGGCTTGCATGGGCGTACTCTTACTAGGTAAAAAACTGGCTAGATGGCCAGGCCCAAAGAGTGGTGGTGAATGGAGTTAAATCCAGTTGGCAGCCAGTCACAAGTGGTGGTCCCCAGAGCTCAGTTTTGGGGCCAGTTCTCTTTAATATCTTTATCAATGATCTGGACAAGGGGATCGAGTGCACCCTCAGTAAGTTTGTGGATGACACCAAGTTGGGCAGGAGTGTTGATCTGCTCGAGGGTAGGAAGGGTCTCCAGAGGGATCTGGACAGGCTGGATGGATGACCTGAGGCCAGTTGTATGCAATTCAACAAGGCCAAGTGCCGCGTCCTGCACCTGGGTCACAACAACCCCACGCGGCGCTACAGGCCTGGGGAAGAGTGGCTGGAAAACTGCCTGGTGGAAAAGGACCCGGGGGTGTTGGTCAACAGCCGGCTGAATATGAGCCAGCAGTGTGCCCAGGTGGCCAAGGTGGCCAACGGCATCCTGGCCTGTATCAGAAATAGTGTGGCCAGCAGGAGCAGGGCAGGGATCGCCCACCCAGGGATCAGCACTGGTGAGGCTGCACCTCGAATACTGTGTTCAGTTTTGGGCCCCTCACTAGAAGAAAGACGCTGAGGTGCTGGAGCGTGTCCAGAGAAGGGCAACGAAGCTGGTGAAGGGTCTGGAGCACAAGTCCTATGAGGAGCAGCTGAGGGAACTGGGGTTCTTCAGTCTGGAGAAAAGGAGGCTGAGGGGAGACCTTATCACTCTCTACAGCTACCTCAAAGGAGGTTGTACCGAGGTGGGTCTTGGTCTCTTTTCCCAAGTAAGAAGTGACAGGATGAGAGGAAACAGCCCCAAGTTGTGCCACGGGAGGTTTAGATTGGATATTAGGAAAAATTTCTCCACTGAAAGGGTTGTCAAGCATTGGAACAGGCTGCCCAGGAAAGTGGTTGAGTCACCATCCCTGGGGGTATTTAAAAGACGTGTAGACGTGCTGCTTAGGGACATGGTTTAGTGGTGGACTTGGCAGTGTTAGGTTAATGGTTGGACTTGATGATCTTAAAGGTCTTTTCCAACCTAAATGATTCTATGATTCTACATTTCTCAGCTCAGGCAGAATGGAAACTGCAGTGGAAGAGCAGGTAGGCAAATCTGATCTGTAACAGTTACATAAGCTGGACAGCAGAGAGCCACACAAAATCCAACTGTTTTTGAGGGCATCTGTGAACCAGCCACGTTGACGTAGCATACTATGACAGCAGCGACCAACAACAGCCTTCCACCCTGACATCAGCATAGCCAGCAAGCTGGGACTTACCCAGGCAGTCATAAGGAGGGAATGAAGCGTCAGTGGTGTTGGTGGAGGTAGAGCGTAGATGTTGGTGAGACACAGCTCTTTGAACTTCTTGCCAATCAGGCTCAGTACTTTTTCGACTTGTTGCGAAGAGCCTGGAAGACAAAAATCCCACAGAAAGTCTGTAGTACAGATATGCTGAGGACACCCCCACCCCGTGAAGTGCCTTCTGCGCTACATCAACGATTTAATTTTTAATAGATTGGCCATGTAACCTGATATCAGACCAACATGAGCAACTCAGGCCCCAGTTTCAACAGCGTTAGCCTCCAGTATGAACCCAATTCACTGGCAGATATTTTTCAGCCACAATTAATCTAACATCCTTCACAGTCAAGACCGCACTTGCTGATACACATCCCATAGCTCCTCCTTCAAGCCTGAAGGGATCCTTCAAAACGTGTTGGTTAAACTACAGCAGCCGAAGATGTTAAAATGCATTCTCACCTCTAGAATAAGAGGGTTCAAATGCCAAGGCACAGGCAACTTGGCATACACCTCTACTGTAACAGCACCGATTAGAAAAGTTTTGTAAAGCACTAGGCTCACAAAGCCACTAAATCTGTTTAAATTCCTTGCCCATCTAATTAAGGCCCCCAAGCTACATATTAGACCATGAATAAAGAGACATTCCGCTTACCTTCAATGTGACAGACTTGGGAGTCACGGAAATAAGGTAGTGTTGAGACATAAATTTTGGCACCAGACGATTGCCTCAAGAAGCTCATAAATTTTCCTTGTTTGCCGATCAAGCGGCCAACTAATTCCTTTATGAAAGTAACAAGAAAGCAACAGTCAGGAAGAGAAACATAGATCAAACAACACCGTTCTCTGTGGCTTATTTCACCCACATTCCCAGTTCCTGTAGCACAGGGCCAGGCAGAATAAGTATAAGGGAATGCTGGACCAGCGCAGAGTTCAGCAGGTCTATGACAAGTCAAGGTAGATACAGATCAGTAAGCACAGCTTGTTTTGATAGATCCGTCTTCGTATCTTGTAGAATGACACAAAGACACGATGGTTTTTACCAGGCCTGGTAAAAGCTACTGTCTTCCTACAGTCAAGTGAAGTCACGTCCTCTCCCAATCTCCTACCATTTCTTATTTTAAAAAAGCATGCTACATGCCTTTTTCATTCAAATATGAAATACTAAGTTTTAGCAATTTTTAAACAAGCTAATTAGATTAGATAGGGAGTAGACAAATTCATGGGAGAGTAAACCAGGCTATCATGCCCATTAGACTGCAGAGTCCCAGGACAGCTGTGCGGGATGATGAAGAGATGTCTTTGCATGCCCTATTACTTCTACTCTTTCACTGGCACCTGCCACCACCTACTGTCAGAGACCAGGTACCAGAGCAGAAGTGTTGGGCCCAAGTCAGTATGGATAATCCTATACAATGTAGAGTTGGCTACTTCAAGAAAAGTGACAGCCTGTCTTCATGAAACACTGAAACATATTTTTCTGCTGTAGAACTGCTTCTTTAGCCTGTGTTTTACTGATCCATTAAAATGCACGTTACACGTCTTCCCTGGGCTCACAGCATCCAAGCACTCGAGGCAGCATGCTTATCCTGCCGGGAGCTGCTGTCTCACATTACTGGCTGTCATTATTCGGGTCTGCTGAGCAGCAGAACTGCAAGAGCGATGCTGTGCAGGACAGCCACAGATGATTTTGCATACACAAAGCAGGGAAGAAGGTATGAACGTAGTCCTAAAAACACAGTCTCTCTCTCAACGCAAAAGAAAGCTCACTATAAAGACAGAGACACAGCAGCTCTACAGAATAGCTCATACGAGCATTCAGCTTGTGAGGAAGGGTTTGGACAGGCAGTTGAAACATAACCCTCCTACATAGCAGGGAAAAAAAAAAAAAAAAAAATCACCTGCCCTTAATAACTGTGTACCCTCAAAGCCTTCTGAATGCTTTCAGAGCATCGGACTAACAGATTGGGGTGGAAGATAATGGGGAATAATGAGTCCAGCAACCAACATTACCCTGGGCATAACCCTGACATGCCTCTTGTTTACAGGTGTGTACTGGCTCTTTGTTCCTGTTGAGTCCTAACGGGAGCTAAATGCTTAAATCCTCGTTGATTTGTTGTTGATCTCTCTGGGATGGCACTGAGCCAGTACCAGGCTGGAAGAACCAGAAGATGGCTATGTAGGGCAAGGCAGGATGCGCGAGCAGGCCAACGGCTGGTTACCTTTGGAACCTCTATCTCCCAGATAACGACGCCGGACTTGCTGGATTCTCCTCTTAGCTTAGAGTTCTGCCGACTCACTGTCTTCCTCATGGCACAGCCACTGTCCACAAAGTCCACGCTATTTACATCCGAACCTACAAGACATACAGACATGTCAGTATTCAGACAACCCACACAATCCAGCTACCAGACACAAGGCCATGAAAATATATAATTTCATAGAGAGGTGACATTGAGCTCTTCCTATGCATTCAGTTGGGATGATCCTGTATCAGGTTCTCTGGTATTTCAGAAAGGGTAAAGTCCCATCACACGCGGCCTGCTACAAGTTTCCTTTTATTGCTGGAGAAAAACCTGCACACCTCTGGGAATGCAACAGAAGGAGGCCCGAGTTCAGCAGGAGTCCTTCAAACATGGTGACACCTTATGCAGCAGCAGAGACAAGACACTTCAAGTCAAAAGTTACCAGCTGAACGAGAGCTATGCTAACACCAACACTGAGCTGCTGCTGCAGCAAGGTATTTTGCATTTTCCCCACATGGTTTAAACAGGGCTTTTCACAGGGAGTTCAGCATGCAGGGAGGGATGTGCAACCTATTCGTCTGCTCTTTGCATTGACATTACATTCCTGCCCCAACGAGGGTTGCACGGTGACCTGAGCACCAGCTGTGCCCACTACTAGCTGTGGTAGAGGATTGTCTCTTGCCCAGATTTGTCATATGCTTGAAGAAACAAGGTGCCAGAGCTGAGCTACGTTTTGTTCCCAAACCATCAGCCGATACCAGGAACTTTCGTACTTGGGAAGGGGACAAACTCAAACAGCTTCCTCCTGGTCAGATCCCAGATACAGTCAGTGTAACAAGATCAAGAACAAGAACAAGGCTGATCCTTCCTCCAGATTAACAAGCAGAAACATGAAGATCCTCACTTGCTTGCAAGAATTCAGATCACCCAGTACAAGACCGAAGAGAAAAATAAGCCCAACAGCTGCCTCACATTTGCCACATCTTAATAAGTAACACAGCACAGATGCCTCGAAAGTCAAAGGCAAGCAGTGCAGCTGTCTGCAATAGACTTGCTAGACAAGGATGAGGATTTAAGTCTCACAGCCTGGGTGCGAAGGTCAGCTGTAGGACCTCTTATCCAACACAGCCACATTATCAACTTTACCTGCTATACGCCGTCTCCCTACCTGTCTCCCTGCAGAGCTTTCAGCCCTTGTCATCACCAGGCTCCACAACACACCGTTGTACCTTCTCATCACACCAGCATTCACAACAAGGCAAAACCATTTTCCTCCTGTGGTTACTCTCACTAGTGAAAATGTTTTGTGGGTTTAATCCTTAATTGTTGGCAAACTCACTCCCCATGTCTCACAACAAGCAGCGTTCCAACTACTTTGTAGCAATTACAAAAGACATCCTGTCATTAAGGGCTGTTGGCGCCACAGGGTCCTATAAAGGATTTTAACATCCATCCCCAAGGTCACACGGGTTAACGTTTGCTCAGACAGCTTTGTATTCTGCCAGGCACACATCATCCAGGATCTAGAAGGCAAAAGCAACGCAGAGACAGATGGGGGAACTCCACGAACATTGCTCCCTGTTGGGATTTCTTGGCATGCACCTACCCTTCCAAGCAAAAAGGCTTCAGGGTAATTGGTCTGCAACCAACTGATTTTATCACAGCTCGTCAGAGCACTTCCCTGGTTCATCCAACAGCACCTCAGAAACCTGCCTTACAGCCTCCTTTCGGCAGCAGCCCACAAACACAGATAAGAACCCAGTCCTTACTAGAGGCTGCCCGAACTGAAGCAGAAACCATTTGCATTAGCAGGTCTCAAACCAGCAAGGTGTTCAACAGCCTGGCCTACATCCAGACACAGCCCATTTCACTGGGCTACTCAAGCACATGCTTCGCTTTAGACAATAAGCTTTGTGCTGAATGCAGACCAGTCTGTTCAACCTTTCGTCGTATACCCTGAAGATCACCCAGCTAACACGGGATCCTACAGGGACGGGAATTCTGAGAGCAAATGCATACCCACCTGCACACGAGGCCTAAATATTCATCTACTGGCAAAGGTAAAGATGAAGAGGACTTATCTGAACATGTTCTGAAGCAGAAGGGTTACAGCACATAAAATATTTGTTCACCACATTTTCATGGGAGCATTTTCAAATCCCTTACCTCCTGAGCGATCTCCATCCACCTCTGCTGCCCTGCGACGCTCATGATTCAAGCCTGGACCATCCTCCACGATTCCCAAAGACTCTCGTGTCAGTGTCGCTGATGCTGATGGCCACTGATCTTGGTTTGCACTAGAGCTTGAATCCTGTACAAGGCTCAGCGCAGCACTGCCGTGACACTCTGTGCTCTTTGAGATCAGAGGGAGAGAAACACAAGCAGGGACACCGCTTTCATCTTGAGATCCTGTCGTTTCTAGTTTTTCACTGTCGTCCTCAAGGGTGCTGGGCTGCGTTGTCACTACTGACAGGTCTGGAAGGTCCTGTGAGAGATCTAGCCTCTCGTGAGTTTGAGACAGAAGAGAGGGCGTCGTCGACCCTGCTGAGAGCAGGGAGGTCGAGGTTTCGTTCTCTCGGCATTCCTCTTCTGACGAGAGAGGCAGTCTTCGAGGAACACATGCTTCTGTTTTGGGTGGTGAATCATTCTCTGGCGCTTCTTCCTGCTGCTCTTCTTCAGTGGCTATTGCTTGTTTATCGTGATAGCTTGCATGCTTTTTTCTACGGGAATAGATCCACCAGCAGCCAACAAGTGCCAGCACTCCAGGTATGGCATATGGGATAATATTGCGGAAACGTGAAGCCATTTTACAGATCCTTAGCAATTATGTCTAGAAGAAGAAACAAAAGCCATGTTACAATAGTCACAGGAAAGGTAACAGCAAGGCTAAAGTTTCATAAATGCCTTGAGGTATTTCTATTAGCATGAACAGACTCGTTTTCTAGCCACTCCTTAAATTCACATCTCTGCTCCACCAACAGACCACAGAACAAGATCCTGACCTAAGACTAGGAATATCTGGACATTTCTCACCATTACGCTCACCAATTTCACCTTATCCCACCTTTACATGTAAAACAATTTCACCTTCTTTCTCCTGCCTCACCTTCGCAGGTCAGTACTACACACAAGGACAGCATCCGGCACTGCAAGTCTCTCCAGCATCAGGCTGGGTTCACAGCACAGCGGTACCACCAGCACTCCGAGACACAGACTTGACACGCTGCAGGTCTCCCCACTTCTCTGCTTGAAAGGCAGCACCACATTCCTGAGAGTTTCATAGGTTGACAACACGCACTTCTCTAAAACATAATAGCTCAGTGAAGGTGAAGTGCTTTGCAAATGTTCTCATCCACAGCAACTGCGAGAGGCTGGTGAGCGGGCACACGACAGAAGTCTGCAGTTAAGTAGACGCTAAACAGCAACACGCAGCTACTCCATTTACTTTTATACACACAGTGTAGGAATTCCTAAACAAAGAACAGCTACAGCCTGATCAAGCAAGTGCCTCCCAATAACCAGAAGTGCCTCTACAAGATTTTGCAGCAGTGAAGATGGGAAATCTGCTATAGCGCCCTTACAACCGCAGTATTTATCTAGCAAAAGCAGCCCGGATAGGGACACTACTACCTAGGAACCCAGCTCCAAAGTTTGTTCTACATTACTATGTTGACAGCTGCTGCTTCTCTGACTTTCCAGAGTCGAAAGCTGTCTCTCTGACTTAGAAAGTGTGTGCACCCTTCCCCACCTGCACACCGCCGAGACTCATGTCCCAGTCATGCTCCTCCATTTACAAGCCTCACCTGGGTTATCCGAGGCAGGGCTGACATGCCTTTCCTTTTCCTTAAGGAAAGTCTACAGCTGGAACACAAAGCTAAACAGTTACCCACATCCCCAAAACAGCCTTGCTGCAAAGCACTTACAGTTTATATTTTCACTGAGCAGGAATTAAAGCAAAACATCACATGTCTGGTGATGCTTACACATGACAGATTTTTCTCCAAACAGGCCTCAAGAGCCTGTTTTTGCCAATGAGCAACAAAAATAAAGATTGTTTTCAGGAGATAGCAAAGTCCTAGAAATGGGAACCACGCACTGGAAAAGAGCATTATCTAGCTCCTCTTTAGAAGCATAATATTTCCGAGACAAGACAAGGCAATCAAGTCATTCTGTCAACTATGCTTAGTCTGTCTCAACCGGAAAAAAACTTGTTATCAGAGCAAGCCTCCTGACCACAGCTTCCAAATACAACTCTCCTTTAGGGCCTTGATTTTCACGACAAGCTGATTACATTCTAGCCGAGGGACAAAAACATGCCTCCCTCAGGCTCAAACCGAGCATCCAAGCCTCAGAAAAATTAATATTCTCTCCAGATTTCTCACCTCCTCCAGCCACACCCTCCCATGCCACAAGAGCAAATACACAACTTTATCCAAGCTAGCTCAGACGCCAGCCTTGCTTCTGTACTGTTTACCACGGAGTCCTAACGACCGAGGCAAGTAAATACATGACTGGCAAAAACAGGGACTAGAAAATTTCTTGCTTAATCCCAAATCAAAGGTCAGCTGCAGACATGACTTAAGAAATCCAGTAATATCTCCAGTATATCACAAAAGAGGTATTTACGTTGTTCTACAAAGAAAACTTGAGTGTGTGTTAATTGGACATTCATAGCTGCTTTCTTCTAAATCCAAGTTACTTCCAGCTGGCTTTACACAGTCAGGTAGCAGGGCTCACTGCTGAGGATGAACTTTCAGTTAACGGCAACATCTGAGATTTGGAATTTAAAAAAAAAACCAAAACCAAAACCAAAACCAACAAACCTATGCAATAATTTGGATGTTTGGTTTTTGGAACTTGGTAAATGGAAAGGGTGAAGTCTGTACATTCCCAAGACAAAAGGTTCACATTTATGCTCTCCAGCACAATGGCACATTGTGAGCCACTGCGAGTGCTCGTCTGCTGTCTGCTTAAGTTGTTATAATTAATGCAGAACCACCCTACAAGCTGTCTCGCAGGCGTACCACAAACTCAAATTAAAGTAGCTCACATAAGTCCATTCCGAGCAAGCTTTCCTGATTAAACAGACAGCCCTATTATTATCCGATTCCCTATTAAGTTGCACCAACTGTACAAACAATAGTCCCACACAATTCCGCAGCGCAGGAAGGCAGTAGCAGGATGCCCCACAGAGGGCCAGGCCTATCCCAAAGCCTGGCAGACAAAACAGTTCTAAGAGTCATTTTCAACATTAATATAATTTAAGATAAAGATCTTCACTCTTCTGTGATATTTAGATCAGTGGGGACTGGTGGATTAGCTGACTGCTCCTTGTGAAGCTCATTTAATTTCATGTTTTTAATTTGACTAATTTTAGCAAGAGCTGCATTATACTATCAGTGATCGTGTTAAATGGGAATTCCACATCCTTCCATCAGCTAGAAAGGGATGAAAGGCGGTGGGTCTGTACAAGATGCCAGCAGACACCCTAAAGCACCGGGTCGGCTAGGGGACAGCTAACACCAACAAACATCTCCTAATGTAAACGTGATGGGAAGACTTCATTGGCCTGATTTCGATACGCTGGTCACAATGTCACTTTTTACGTGATGCCTAGAAGATGACTGATTTTTAACCTGCTCAACCAAACGGTTGTAAGATGCAGCACATACTTCTCTTCCATTGCCTCCACAGGAGAGCTCCTAAAGCCCACGTGCCTTTTCCAACACGTTTAAGAGCGACAAAACCCGCTCTCCACTGCCAATTTGACAGCCAGTTCAGGACTGCAGGGGCAATAGGATCATTTAAACACATGGGGGGAAAGAAAGCCTGCGATTCTCCTGCCAGCAGCAGAACAGAACGTGGCAACTTGTCAAATCACATGGCTTTAAACACTGCCAAACTGGAGGGAGCCTGGCCCGACAGTCCTCGCACTCTCCAGGCAGGAGGAGCCAGCTGGAGAAACGCAGCAGCTCTGGAGGCTTTGGACCGGAGACGATCGGCTCGTAAGAGCCAGAACCAGTGCGAAGGGCTGGATGCCCCAGTGCCGTTTCCCAACACGCAGGGCCCCATGCAGTCCCGCACCAAAAATAGCACGGAGCTTGCACACTGTATGCGCTCACCCCGCACCGCCAGCCACTTCCACTTCTTTCTGGCATGTCAGGAATCCGGTTTAAATGTCACACCTTCTGTCAAGGCAGGGCCAGAGAGCTGCAGCTAGGACATGAGACTTTTCCAACTTGCTAAATAATCCCCACGGTAGGTCAGGATGGGATTAAGACAGCAAGGGGAGAGTAGGGGTCAGTCAGCTCTCCAAATCTCTATCCTGACTTGATTTATGGAAAGCTCCTGGTAAAGACCAGGGAGATGAGAACAAGAATGAACGCACACCCTTGCCTACCTTAAAAAAAAAAAAAAAGCACCAAGGACAGTCAACTTATTCTACTTGTTCACATTAGGGTCCCAGAGCAGTTTTAAGCCACCTTGTTTCCCTAGCCAGGACAAACAACCCTTCAGTATACACATCCTTATTAGGTTAGAAATGTTTGCAGCATGAGGTTCAGAGAAAAGCCAGATAATTCACTCTCAAGGTTCGAGAGGAGACTTCAGCAAGCACTTGCTCCGGATTTTCAGGGCTTTCTACACACAAGGAGGTCTGTTCTGGGGGCAAGCTGCTTCAAGTCTCTACAAGAAGAGAGACAAGTCCCAAGCGACTGAGCCCCGGTGCTCTGCAGGGACATACCCTACACTGCTGCCAGTCCCTGCCTCCTCCGCTCCCCTTCCGCCCCAGCGCTGGAGAGGTTACACTTCCAAACCCCAAAAGCAGTGGAAATCCAGGCTGGAATTAAAGGCTGTCCTGAAGGACCACAGAGCAAACGAGCAGGCAGCTAAATTGGAAATGTTGCTTCAACAGCAAGGCCGGGATGCCTCCCTACAAACCCTATAGTTAGTGATACAGCACTCAGGAAATAAATACTATCTGGGTGAAAGAGAACTGGACAAGGTTGGCACAGTTAAAACTAAATGGGACCACGTGGGCTCTTAAAATTTTCCATGCTAAAAATAACCAGTAGCACATGCTCTGCCTTATAGGAGACATAAGGAGTTGACAAAAACCTAAAGAACTGGAGGCCCTACCATTAAGATTAAAATAAGAGAAATTACTGCAGAGAAACAGACATAGACTTACTTGATCTACATTTGGCGTAAGGCTTTTCTTTTTCCATTGAAAGTCCAACTGGCATAGGGTACTGCAGTATCTAAACCACAGCTTCTTTGCTTTTTCGTACAAAGATAAAGGAGGCAGACAGTCAGCCACAGAGGGACCACCCGCTGCTTCCTCTCTGGAGAGAGAGCCTCTCCAGAGTGAGGTTCAAACTGGAGAGCAAAGACAACTCCTACCCACTCAGGTTTGCATCAGAGGCTGACCTCAAGGGACACATCTGTGAAGTCACAGTGGCCTGCCATGTCACGGGGCTGCAAGCCCTTGCATCACGCACTCCTGATCACCAGGGTGTCAGTCGGCCACAAGACTTTGCAGCCTTTCCCGCACTCTTTTCCCAGGCCAGCCTGGTGTACCACCATCAAAACCACCATCACGCAGAGGTGAGAGCTGGCAAAACATGACTCAGTGGCTACAAACCTCCAAAGACAGGTAGGAGCCAGGCAAGCAAGATCTCAAACCGGATGGCGCTTATTTTAAAAAGAAGTGAACAGGTAAGTTTCTCTATACTTAAGTAATTAAAGTGCTCTGCAGCAATTTCTGCTTCCAACAGCAGCCAGCAGCACTGAAAGACAACAGCAGCAAGAGATACCCCTTAAGCAATACCGCCTTTTCCCAGCCCAGTTAACATGGGCTACAGAGCTCCAGAAACAGGCTCCTCTGAATTCAGAAAACTACTAATAAAGTCTCTCCACAACCTTAAAATATTTGAGAACCAACAGTCCTATTTGCAGCCGGATTAATTACAACATCAGTAAAAGGCTGAAAAAGCTGGTTGCTGTAGAGCAAAACAAGAGCTCTGGAACAAGAAACGCCACCAACACCGGACTGTCTTTTATCTCCAAGATAAAATCTCCTTTCAGTGTAATCAGCTTCACTGGTGTTCCCACAACAGCTCAGTCCCCTCCTTTGCAGCTGAAGCTGCTACACTGATGGCCCAGGCTTTGTTCGTATTTCATTTTACAGTCACGGCCAAACAGTGGCCCAGCACAGCTCCAGCAGTACCACTTCTGGGCCAAAGCAGGACTCAAAAGAGTTTCTATTTACACTGGAAAGCATGGGTTTACAATAAAAGTATCAACCTAGCCAAACTGTAGGGTTTTTTTTTACAGGTGTTTTGGAAATCACCAAGAAGCTCATATATATACAAACACCAACCACCAGCAACCCTCAGCACCTGCACTGCCTAAAGGATTAACGCAAGGCCCTGGGCTGATCACTCCTGCTATGCCATAAGTCACAGGTTACACTTTGTAACTAACATTAACCCTATCAGATTATCAAGCTCCTTACTGTACTTTATATCTTATTACCTTCCTGCTCCCATCGTTTCATTATTTATAGTTTCCTCAACCAAGCTAGAGGATTCACAGGGAGAGACACCATTACAGAGGAAGGCAAGATCAATTCTTCGCCGCTTTGCCAGAAAGGTATTTCAGGTACAGGAGCAAATTTCAGAAACTGCTTCTGTACCACTTTACCAATACCACCTTTACCTTTCGTGGCTATTCCTCAAGATACGGTGGAGGGTTGGTTTGTTGTTTTGTTTTTTGGGGGTGGTTTTTTTTCCAGTTTTGGAGTCTGCTCCAGAAACAGAGCCAGACCAAATGTTCTGCTTCTTCGAGCAAGCCAGGAGAGTTTAGCGCATAAGCCAGAGGCCACACAACCTTTCTATTATCACCCAGCTCCAAACTGCAGAGAAAGTCCTCTGATTCAGACTAACCCACTCTGTGCACAGGTATCCCTGACTGGGGAATGAACACTGCTTTTACAGCCAAGAGGCTAAGACACCAGTTGTTGCGATTCTTTCTTTCCTCCTTGACACACTTACCAGTCCAGATTCAACTCTTTTAAAAGCATTTTTCATAGAAGACTAAAGAGAATCAGTCCTCCACAGTACAGGCAAAGCAGCTTTTATTACCTTTATAATCTACCAACACATTACAAAAGTTTTCCCCAAATCCAGATTTTATTGTCTTTCATTCTTTCTGCATTTTCACCCAGGTTGGAGAATAGAACAAGTTACTTTCCAGAATTTCAGAAAAAATACATCCAATACTTAGTATTTTGTGTTTGCTTCTACACCAATGAAGCTAATGCAGCCCTTGCTATGGGCAATGCTAACGAGTGTAGTGTCCACTACCGGTGCAGCTTAAAAATTAAAATTTAAAAGCAGCCAGCTAAGTCAAATGTCTGGCACCTACATCAATTGCCACAAAACAGGCATGTACAGCACTCAGGAGCAGAGACTAAACTAACCAAAGGCTTCCAATATACTCTGCACATTAAAAAAACAACAACAACAACAACAACAAAAAAACAGACCTGAATTTTCAAGGAGACAGAACAGTGAGGTTTACATCACGACACACTGATACTGCTGCAAGAGACAGTGAGAAAAGAGGCAGCACTGAGACCAAACAGGTATCCGGAGAACAGCATCAAGAGCTGTTCACTGGGAGGTTTACTGTGCACAGCAACAAGACCTTGATAAGCAGCTTCTCAAAACAAAAGCTGGACTAGACTTAAACAGAAAAGCAAAAAGCAGTGTTGTTCAGTTGGAAGCCTTGAACCCAGGGCTTGGCTTGCTGAGAATAAGTTGCAGAAGCACACAGAGAGGAAGAATATCAAATATTTGTGAAAAAGGCACTCCACGTTCATCTGCGCCAGGAAGGAACAGCAAAGATTTCACTGAGAGTCATTTAGACTGAACGAGCAGAAAGATAACTTGTATGCATTAACAAGCTTGCAACAAGAAGTCACACAACATATTTGAGACCTAATCAGAGAGAGAGACAGGCTTCGCTTTGATCTGTGTTACAGTAGCACTGGCAAGCCCTGCCCAGGTTACACTAAGGGGCTGTTCTACACAGAAAGGCTTCCCCCAAAGACTGCAGGCTGCCTCCTCTCCTCAGCTTTGGCAGTCCTTTTTTTAAAAAGCCAAGCCGAGACACAGATCAAGTGACCTTCCTACAGTCACATCAGGTTGGAGGGAACACAAGGAATATAAAATAGGTACTCTTAGCTCAAGAGACAGGAGCCCATCCCCTTTACCAGGCAGCAAACAGAACACTACACTCCATTCAACTTGAACTACTTTAGGGGAGTGATGGGCAAGTTTCTTTCCTGCACCCCTGAACACCAAAAAATTCTTCCTAACCCTGCATTTCAACAAGAAGTGGAATACAAGTCCAAGCTCATAACAAAAGGGGCTCCTCTTTAAGGAAGGAAAAACTGCAAGGTCACAGCCTTAGGATTTATGGGGGTACACACTCCAGTCCTTGTCCCGGAGACTTCAAGTTTCCAATTCACAGATTTATCTCTATGCAAAGCTAATACTCCCAATACAAGAGGCACATGCAGACCATGAGCTTTTGCCAGGAACTGCTGCTATTTATACGCAGGGAGTCAAAATCAGCTATAGCACATGGTAAGTTTCTCATCCTCATTGCCAGGTGGCAGCAGAGGTCAAAGGCAATCAGGACCTCTTCAGGTCTACAAGCAGTGATTTGTTTGCTGAAGAAAGATTTTAAATGATCTTTTATGAAACATTCAACTCTGCTAATAGCAATGTATAGGGCCCATAAATTCAGAGACAGCTTCCAGCCAGGGTACAAAATGCAGGAACAGGAGAGTTAAACAGAATCCCTGTGGTGGACAATAAAAAACCCCACGGTAAACCAGCTGAAGACAGATCATTTGCAAAAGCAGCAAGTGACATGCAAACATATCACCTTCAGCAATCCTCATGAGAAGCAAACTCAACAGCTTTAATTTCCAGGAAATATTAAGCACCTGGTGAATAAAATAGCTTCTTCCAGGTACCTGAAAGTGGCTGCCCGAAGTTAATCAATCATCACTTCATAAAGTTTAACCAGCCATTTGCATTAAGAGTTCCACAGAAGCACTGTAGTTAGAAATCAGGATTTAAAAAAGGCTTGTCATTAGATCTGAAACATTAAACAATTAAAAGTCGTTAATGTTTTAATTAATGTTTTTTATTACTTCTAGATGTTGCTAAGGGCACATAGGATACCAGCCCTGATCTTACTACAGTCTCCCTAGACACTAGAAATACCTTAAATAATTTTTCCACATCAGTAAAGTGCATATGAAAGATGAGAGCCATAGAGAAGTGGGGTATGTTGCTTTTAAAGCATTATGCTCTTCAGATAACTCTCCTACTGGAAAAGCCTACTTGCTCCCAAATACCCCTGAAGTCAGCCTGCAATGTTTTCAAAATGAACACAAGAGTCTCACCATAGCAAATCGACTGCTTCCAGCTCTGAACAGCTTTGGCTGCAATCCTCAAACAAACAAACTCCTGTCACAGTTAACTCCCAAGAGAACCTGCAGGAACTGGGAACCTTATGTACCATGGTGGATCTGAACTGCAGGTAACTTGAGCTCACACCCTGGGTGGTGAGGGGAATTCCTGTTGCCTAATTTCAGGCATTATGGAGTGTCTAGGTTAAAGTCAAGGCTTTCTAGGCAGTTGATGATTTTCAGTATTAGTATCTCAAAGTATCTCCAGAGATCTTTAAGGAGGAATCTGGTTCCTGGGACAGGTATCTAAACTCAGTGTGACTAAGGAGAGCACACCTAAGAAGCAGCAACCAGAACACACAATAGCTGGGTTCCTGCAGCACCGTCCATTCGGACCCTCCAAACTGAACAACATGATTTGTCTCACGTCCGAGAGCAAACAGCCTGTAGCCCTGTTGTGCAAGATACGTTACAAACGTGATGAGATTCACCCGCCTAAACCCCCCAGCACGGTGTCCCATGAGAGCTTTTAAAAGTCCTTCAAGAGCTCAATGAATCATTGAAACAGAAGCTGAAAGACTGTCAGGTGAGTGGTACCAGGACAGCAGGCGATGCAATAAGAAGGTGGATTCTAGAAAGCTTTGAGCACAGCTCAAGTTCTACAGGCTTCTTGCTCCTCTTACCTTACAAAAAAGTTGCCACTTCCTTCAGTGCACTCAGCAGCACATGCAAGCAAACCAGTTCATCAAGAACTAAACTGTGCCATCGAGATACATGTAGTGAAGCTGTACTACTCTTTTTCAGAATCACAGGTACATGGACATTACTAGATGACAGGTACTGTAGCTCTGGCAGATGCCTGCACAGTATTTCACCCTTTACACAGGACGCTCATTAAAGAATGAGGAGGTTAAGTGACTTGAACTGGGTCACACAGTGACCCCCCAGCAGAGGAGCAAGCTCAGCTCAGTTGCTCTGACAGCTCTGGTCCACGTGCTACCGAGAAAAAGCCGTACCTCCCTCATGAGTCGTGCTGCTCTCCAGCACGTCATGCGCTCTTCCTCGGCTATACTGTGCACACACGCAGGGCTGTAACTCAGTAGATTCAAGTTAAGAACTTCTTCCAAGGTACATCCAGCTAACTTAGATAGGAAGAAGACTATAATGAGCTACAAGCTCTTTCACACCAGGTCTAGAGCTCAGAATCGCTTTGAAAGGGAACAGTGAGGTTAGCAACCGTCAAAAAAATGCCAACACGTTCTCTATTTTACTGCATCTTACAATGCTTCGGGAACTCCAGCTATTACAGACTAGAATGTAAATAGGAGTCCAAATCTGTCCCTTCATTTCATAAAACGTAACCAATTCACAAATATTGAATCTGGAAATACAGTGCTAAAAAATGTGAAAGGCTAACAACTTGTCAAACCAAAAAATGACTTTTCTGCAAAGCAAATACTTTAAGAATAGACCATCCATGTATCCTATTGACCATTAAATCTACATATCAATGTCCAACAGATGTAACAATACAATTCAAACTGTATGCCAAGTCTAAATTAACTAAGCTTTCACTTTCATACAAGCAAAATTCCTTGCATCCCCTGACTCTGGCCTTAGCCCCAGCTCCACACAGACTTCCAAATCCGCCCAAAATGAACCCATGGCGAGAAAACCACCTTTTCTCATGCTAACAACTCTATTGTAATAACATCTTCAGAGGCCATACTCCAGGTCTCAGGGAAAAGTAAACCACTGCAGCGCTTAATACCACAACAGCGCATTAACTCGTTCACACCCAGACAACCTTGCCAAACAAGGAGGAGTTTTCTCTCACATTTTCTTGATTTATATTTTCACAGCTGTCAGAGAGGAAAGCATGTAGGAAGCAAGTTATGTAAACCACGCCATTAGGCTGAAGTCCTCGGTGTGGATCACACCTCCTTCCCTCTCCCACCTCCCTGCACCCTTGCACAGAGAAAGCAGAGGGACTCGATTACAAAAGGTTACATTTTCAAAGATTAAACTGGTCACTATTTGCATTGCTAGCTGTGTTATAGTGCATGACACCGTACAACCAAAGGAGGAAATTCTCATTCTCACATTCTGCTGTCGGCAGCCTCACTGCTTTCAGCTTTGGTTTTCTTGTAAGACAGCAAGCACTGAGGCTCTGCTAGAGGTGTGCCTGGAGCAGAGACGGGGTTTGAGAATGTTACCGAAATCTCGGAATAAAAACTTATCAACACCAATTTAGTGTAGATAAGCAGACCCTTCTTTATTGACGGCTGGGTGCGCGGGCGAGTCCTCTCACGAACCACGCACACCTGTCACCAAAACAACACACCTTATATTGAACTTACTCATGCATATTCATAAGATTACAAAAACATCATTTACATATTCATCAGATTTCCAGGAAATCATTTGCATATGTTAATGTCCATCACGCAGGCGCACTAAAGGTCTCTGGTGGTCTTCTAGAGTCCTCTGGTGGTCTTTCGTAGTCTTCCTCACTCGTCCGCTTCTTGACCTCTCAGGTGTTTCCAAGCAGCAAGCTGGTGTCCCTAACGGTTTCCTTAGCCTTTAAAACAAACACTACGAGACTACCAATCTTTGTCAAAACTTCTGTGGTTAAGTGATTTTGAACAATACTTAAATTCTTATGGTTACACATTATACGTTTTCTAAGCTCCTAAGTTCCTAAGGCTACATTTCAAACTTAACACTCCCATACTTACGCTTCACAATTTTCTACTTTTTAGTCAAACCAAACTCTTTCATAATCAGATTTTAACTTCTTTTATCTCGTTATCTAAGTTCTAAATGTTCCTACTAGATGATTTTAGCCAATTTCTCCGGCCTTGATACAGGGCTATACAGGGGATTTCACAGCAGATACTGGTTATTGGTTAAATATATAAAATGCAACATACATATAATTTTGCTAAAATATTAAAATTGAATATGATTAATTCTAACTAATAACAAATCAATGGCAAATCAGTAACATTTCCCCCCTTTGAAAGTGTTGAAAATTATTTCAATACTTTCACATCATCTACATGTCATTTATCTGCTACTATTTTGAGAGTCAGTATTTGTTTCGGCATATTCTGGTGGTGGACTACATTCTGGTGGAACAATTGGAATCTCTCTCATGATCATGCGATTGACTGCAATTCTATTGGTAAATTGTCTCTTCAGACAAGTATATAGTAGCATGATCATCAAAAAGACAATTAGTAACAGAAACAGAGTTTTGATTATAGACCATAACCAAGAGCTCAGATTCTATCCCAATCCACTAAAAATTTCTTCCTAGCCAATCTTCTGACATATTTTCTCAAATAGTTTTAGTTAATTTGAAATCATTTTAGAGTCCTCTACACAAATAGCCATATTTCAAGGTCGTAGCTAAAAGAAAAATTCTTTCAATTGCTGGGTCTTTATTACTACAATAATACATTTTTTTCCACATCTTTACCGAGATACTAAATTTTCTTTTTCCCATAATGAACTCCCCCTGTCATCTACTGATGGCCAGGCTGTATTAACTGATCCATCCCAAGTAAAGCACCGAGAAGTTTTGGCCATATATTGAAATTGAGACAATATGGTCATAGACCATACTGAACCCCAGCTAACTGTTTTTTCTGCTATGGTTTGATTGGTCTCACCACATTTTCATTCTATGACGCTCCGGCTTTCATTGCTTTTGACTCGTACATCATATGAACACCAACCCATAGGACTACCTACCGTAAACATGTCTCCTCTCATAGGACTACCTACCGTAAACATGTCTCCTATAGAGGAGGCTGGTATAAAATGATAATTTAATAATTTCAAGCAATCTTCTTCTCTGCCCATCTATTTCCATTGTTTTCTGATGATCTTTACCTGTTCAGACCATTTAGTCCCTGGCCTTTGTTTGCAATAGGTGGTTTTGTTTCTATGTTCCAGGGTAGTTAAATTCATAGTTAAAATTCCCCAAGGAATAGATTCCCCCACCGCTCTTGGTATCGGCAAACAAGCAGTAATTTGGGTAACATTTTGCAAGCTGGCAAATCTCTTAATCAATCTTAACATTACATTTTCTTCAGACGGTTTTTTTTTCAGGAATGCCAATCAGTTGTTCTGTTTCTACTTGTCTTTTGTTCCTAATCATCAAATCAGTCCGGGTTTCCACCATCGTTATCTGCCGAGCTAATATAAAGAGAACAACCACAAACAGATACAAAAAAATTAGACATGTTTCAGAGTCAGTTTTAAAGTCTTTGGATCACGGCTAATAATCTTCCATGGAGTAGGTGCCTTCTTCACTCGGGTGTAGTGTATCCAAGCATCCGATTCTGCAATTTTAATAGCCGTAAAGGTGGTTAACAGTATCTGGAAGGGTCCTTTCCAACGTTCCTGCAGGGGTTCGGAAGTCCACGTTTTCACATAGACAGAGTCTCCTGGTTGAAAGTCATGCACCGGAACTTCCAGGGGTAATGGTCTATTTCACACCACTGCTCTCTGAACTGCAGTCAAAGTTTTTCCTAAGGAAAGCAAATAGTTATACACATCCTGTTTTCCTTTTACATGCATGTTCGGGTTTGGTTCTGGAGATTCATAAGGTTTCCCATACAATAATTCATAAGGACTGACTGAGGTTCCACTCTTTGGCTGTACTCTGATTCGCAATAATGCCAATGGAAGCGCTTGAGGCCATTTTAAATTAGTCTCTTGACAAACTTTACTTATCTGCCTTTTTAAGGTTTAATTCCTTTTTTTTCTACTTTTCCACTGGATTGTGGCTTCCATGGGGTATGCAAATCCCATGTGATACCCAGAATTTTGCTAACATTTTGGACTACTTCTGCAACAAAGTGTGGACCTCTGTCAGAAGAAATTCCAATAGGAACTCCAAACCTTGGAATTACTTCTCATAGTAACCACTTTACTACTTCCTTTGCTTGTGTAGAACGACAGGGAAAAGCTTCTGGCCATCCTGAAAAAGTATCAACCCCCACCAGGATGTACCGATACCCATTTTGCCTAGGTAGTTCTGAAAAATCTACTTGCCAATAATCTCCAGGCTCTGTACCAGATTTTATTCGACTCATTTGAACCTTTTTCCTGATCACTGGATTGTTTTTCAAACATACTTCACATTTTGCAGTTATTATTTTAGCTATTCCTAACATTCTGAGGGATACCACTGGTTTTTGTAAGGA
This sequence comes from Buteo buteo, assembly GCF_964188355.1. Classification (NCBI taxonomy): domain Eukaryota; kingdom Metazoa; phylum Chordata; class Aves; order Accipitriformes; family Accipitridae; genus Buteo; species Buteo buteo. The sequence continues at coordinate 207,027 of NW_027439222.1, read as the reverse complement.
AGTTACTAAGGCCTCTGCTCCCCAGTGACACTCCTGATGCTTTGTCTGAATTATTTCTCTCATCAAAAAGGGTGGAACTACTACCTGTCCTTTAGGTGTTACCCACCATCCGGCTAGGTTTTTCTTAGCATTTAATACTTGACCTAGCCTATCATCCTCCTCTGAGTATTTTGGTTCTTCCTTAGGGAGAGTTACTGTTTTGGAGGGAATTAATGCCATTTGCAATGCTCGTCCCTTTGCTACCTTTCTTGCCGTTCGGTCGGCTAAATTATTTCCAGCCATTTCCTTTATGTTTCCAATTTGATGTGCTTTACAGTGCATGATTGCTACCTGATCTGGTTTCTGAACTGCTTGTAATAATTGTAAAATTTCATCTTGGTGTTTAATATTTGATCCCTGGGAGGACAATAATCCTCTTTCTTTCCACAATGCTGCATGGACATGTACCACTCCAAAAGCATACTTTCAATCTGTCCAGATATTTGCTTTCTTCTTCTCACTTAGTTCTAAAGCTCAAATCAAAGCAATAAGTTCCGCTTTCTGAGCTGAGGTGGTACTTGGCAATGCTTCTGCTTCTATAACTGTGGTGTCTGTTGTTACCGCATACCCAGCGTATCGGACTCCTTGCTCCACAAAGCTGCTGCCATTCGCATACAGTTCCCAGTCCGGTCGCTCCAATGGTACATCCTTCAAATCTTCACGACTGGAATAAACATACTCAATAGCAGCCAGGCAATCATGTTCCAATTGTCCTTCTTCCTGTATGGAACTTAAAAACACAGCTGGATTTGCCAGGTTAGTTGTTTTTAAAATTACATCATCTTGTTGAGTTAATATTACCTGGTACTTCATCATTCTGCTCGGAGATAGCCAGTGTCCCCCCTTTTGTTCTAGAACAGTTTTCACCATGTGTGGGACATAGACTGTTATTGTTTTTCCCAAAGTCAATTTCCGAGCTTCTTGTATGATCATTACTGTAGCAGCTACTGCTCGAAGACAATTTGGCCACCCTTTACTCACTGTGTCCAGTTGTTTGGAGAAGTAACCGACTGGTCGTTTCCAGCTTCCCATCTTCTGGGTTAACACACCAAGTGCCAGGCTTTGCCTTTCATGGACGAACAACTGAAAATCTTTAGTTAAATCAGGGAGGCCTAAGGCAGGTGCAGACATTAAAGCGCGTTTTAACTCTGTAAAGGCCCTTTGCTGTTCTAGACCCCACACAAAAGAAGAGTTCTTTTGGGCCTCATATAACGGTTTAGCTATTAGACCGTAGTTCAAAATCCAAAGGTGACACCACCCCGCCATTCCCAAAAATGCTCTGAGTTCATGGATATTTTTCGGTTCAGGTGTACTGCAAATAGTTTCTTTGCGATCTTTTCTCAGTTGTCGCTGTCCTTTTGAAATCTCAAAGCCCAGATATATTACAGTCTGACAAGCTATTTGGGCTTTCTTCCTGGATACCTTATACCCAGTTAGTCCTAGAAAGTTCAAAAGGTCAGTGGTTACCTGTATGCAGGTGAATCTTTCTTCTGTAGCAATCAATATGTCATCCACATATTGTAGAAGTAAATGTTCAGGCCTTGGTTTTCCTGTTTCCAGATTTCAAGCTCCTTTGCCAGCTGGTTTCCGAAAATTGTCGGGCTGTTCTTAAATCCTTGGGGTAGTCTTGTCCATGTCAGCTACATTTTTTGTCCAGTTTGTGGATTTTCCCACTCAAAAGCAAACAGCTTTCTGCTTTCCTTTTCCAAGGGTATACAAAAGAAAGCATCTTTCAAATCAAGCACTGTAAACCACTAATGAGTCTCCTTTAATGCTGTTAACAATGTGTAAGGATTTGGAACCACAGGATATATGTTCTTGGTTATTTGATTCACTGCTCTTAAATCTTGCACTAACCTATATTCACCTGAGGGTTTTCTAACTGGTAGAATAGGAGTATTATATTCAGATTCACATTCTTCCAAAATTTTATACTCTAAAAATTTATCAATCAATTTCTTCAATTCCTGCCTAACTTCTGGTTTGATTGGATATTGCTTAACTTTTACCGTTCCTGCACCTTCTTTTAAATCTATTTTCACAGGTGCTGCTAATTTTGATTTACCAGGAATATTTGTTTCCCATACTGTAGGGATCACTGCAGCATCCACCTCTGGTGGAATTTCCTGCTCTTCCACCTTTTCTTGTGTCATCAGGATTTCTCCTGTTTTTGACTCAGGTATTTTTAAAAAAATTCCCCATCCTCAAAAGCAATTTGTGCATTTAGTTTGGATAACAAATCCCTTCCTAACAAGGGTATCGGGCATTCTGGTACATACAAAATTCATGTGTAATTATTTTGTTTCCAAATTTCAAATCCAGGGGTTGCAGGAATGGTCTGTTTTCCTCCCTCCCTGTGGCTCCTACTATGTTTGCTGTTTTCGTTCCAATTTTTCCTTTACAAGTATTTAATACCGAGAATGTCGCTCCTGTATCTACTAGAAATTTAACTTCTTTTTCTCCCAGCTTAATTACAACCAGAGGCTCAGCTGGGTTCCCCTCTGGTCCCCTTCATTCATCCAAAACCATCATTCTGGCTACCTCTTTCTGAATGTTTCCTTTGAACACTGCTCGTTCTTAGGACAATCTCTTTTCCAATGTCCTTCCTCCCTACACAAAGCACACTGATTCACTCCTAAGGGGGTGTTAAAGTTCCGATTGCCAGAGTTCATAAATCCTCCCCGTCCATAAGCACCTCGTCTTCTGCCTCTACCTCGTCCTCTGCCTGCTGTTTCTGTCATCACAGCCAATAATCTATTTTCTCTGTTTCTCCTTTCCTCTTTTTCTCTGTTGTTATATACTTTCCACGCTGCTTCCAACATTTTATTTAGGCTCCTTGAATCCTCTCCTTCTAGCTTCTGAAGTTTCTTTCTAATATCTGGTGCCGACTGCCCCATAAAAATCAAAGCCAGCTGTATCTGAGCCGCCTCTGTTTCTACTCTTAAATCAGTATATTTTCTAGCAGCTTCCTTCAATCTTTCCAGAAACACTGAGGGAGATTCATTCTTATCTTGTCTCACCTCGTATAATTTAGACCAATTCAAAGATTTAGGCATAGCATGTTTAACTCCATATAAAATCCATTTCTGATATTGACTCAGCCTTTCTCTATGTTCCACGTTATTTGGATCCCACTGCGGATCCCCAGACGGAAAATTCTGCTCTAATGTTCCACCTGTTGTCCCACTCAATACAGCCACTTCTGCCTGTGCTTTGCCGGTCTTTAATACCATCTGCTTCTCTGTGTCATCCAGCAAATTATCCAGAATCACCTGTAAATCACTCCAGTCTGGATTCTGTGTTTTAATTATAGTATCCACCACTCTGCCTACCCTCTCCGGATCTTCTCTATACACTCCAGCTGCCTGTTTCCAAGCCATCAAGTCCATAACTGAAAAGGGCACTTTTACATACACCGGCCCATCATTACCCACTCCCTGTCGCAGGGGAGCTACTGTTTGTGCTCGCTGCTGCCACAGGAGAGCCACTGTTTGTGCTCGCTGCTGCTGCAGGGGAGCTACCATTTGTACTTGTTGTCGGGTCCTTCGCGAAACGGGGGTATGAATTACAACCTTAGACGGCTCTTCCTCCACATCCTCTAGTCCACTGCTATCTGGCGCTTCAATCTGTTCCCCATACCCTGCATCCCAATTCCTTCCTCTCCCAGGAGGAGAAATATCCAGTTCTGGCCCCTCATCCTCTTTGGGAGCAGTGGGAACAGTTATTTTCTTTAAACACTCCTTTCCAGTATCACATGCCAGACAGCATTTCTTCCCTTTCTTATTATCAGAAGTCACAGCCATCACCAAATTGTCTCTACTAGTTAGCTTACATTCATCCTGTCAATCCCGTCTCTGTCTTAAGTAAAAGAATAAATCCACATATGGTACTTCACTCCATTTCCCTTCTCTTCTACAAAACAACATTAACTGCAGAATGGTGTTATAATTCAGTGTCCCATTCACGGGCCACCTTTCCTGATCCTCCAATGTATACAGAGGCCACTAATGATTACAGTATCCAATCATTTGATTTTTTACGTAAATCATCATGCAATTCACCCCAATGTGCCAACAAACATCCCAATGGAGATGTTTTCGGTATCTTTCCATCAGTGGACAAATTTCCCATACTCTTACTCTTAAATAATTTGGCAAATGCCATTATGTTTATACCCAATACCAAATATCTATTAAATATATATATAATCAAATGCCAAGCATCAAATACAAAGTTTCAAATACCAAATGCATATATCAAACACCAGATATCAAATGTATACAAATAACAATTGTTGCCAGGTAATGGAGTCCACCTACTCGTCTAGGGCACGGGCTGAGCCAACTTCCCTAGGCAAGAGTCATAACCAATATCCCCTGGCAAGATTTATCAGCAGGATAACAAAATATTCAAATATTCACTTTAAATGTTATAACAAAATCACTATACAATATGATATATAATCACTTACAACACTCACACTCACACTTTTCACTCTGACCCAAAATGCTTCCAAATACACAATATATCTCACAAAGGTACACATACACTCTTAAAATTCTTTTTTTTTTTTTTTTTTTTTTTTTTTTAATTGGGACTCAAACCCACTCCCAAAATGCTTTTGAAGCTGGGACTCTAACCCAGAATCTTCAAAAGTTGTGGGACTCTAACCCACTCCCAAAATGCTTTTGAAGCTGGGACTCTAACCCAGAATCTTCAAAAGTTGTGGGACTCTAACCCACTCCCAAAATGCTTTTGAAGCTGGGACTCTAACCCAGAATCTTCAAAAGTTGTGGGACTCTAACCCACTCCCAAATTGTCCAACCCAGCAATAGCTTTCGCTTATGTCTTACGGGCAGACGCCTAGGCTTCCACTTTCTTCAGGATCCTTCAGTCCAACCCTGCGCAGCTTTCGCCGCGTCTGACAGGCAGACTATACCGGTGGGACTCTAACCCACTCGGGGGGACTCTAACCCCAAACAATACCGGTGGGACTCTAACCCACTCGGGGGGGACTCTAACCCCACTTAGTGGGACTCTAACCCACTCGGATAGCTATCCTTAATATTTCAAAGAAAAGAAGTGTCTTACCAAAATCCAGGGGACGTCGCAAAGAGCCTTATGGATCGGGGATCGATGGGTATCCCCGAGAAATCCTCGGTGCCGGCAGGAACCGATCAAGTCCCCGACTCCTCCGGTCTCTCTCAGCGAGGTCCCATCTGGGTCGCCAAAAACTGTTACCGAAATCTCGGAATAAAAACTTATCAACACCAATTTAGTGTAGATAAGCAGACACTTCTTTATTGACGGCCGGGTGCGCGGGCGAGTCCTCTCACGAACCACGCACACCTGTCACCAAAACAACACACCTTATATTGAACTTACTCATGCATATTCATAAGATTACAAAGACATCATTTACATATTCATCAGATTTCCAGGAAATCATTTGCATATGTTAATGTCCATCACGCAGGCGCACTAAAGGTCTCTGGTGGTCTTCTAGAGTCCTCTGGTGGTCTTTCGTAGTCTTCCTCACTCGTCCGCTTCTTGACCTCTCAGGTGTTTCCAAGCAGCAAGCTGGTGTCCCTAACGGTTTCCTTAGCCTTTAAAACAAACACTACAAGACTACCAATCTTTGTCAAAACTTCTGTGGTTAAATGATTTTGAACAATACTTAAATTCTTATGGTTACACATTATACAGTTCCTAAGCTCCTAAGTTTCTAAGGCTACACTTCAAACTCAACACTCCCATACTTACGCTTCACAATCTTCTACTTTTTAGTCAAACCAAACTCTTTTATAATCAGATTTTAATTTTCTTTTATCTTGTTATCTAAGTCCTAAATGTTCCTACTAGATGATCTTAGCCAATTTCTCCGGCCTTGGTACAGGGCTATATAGGGGATTTCACAGCAGGTACTGGTTGGGGTTAAATGTATAAAATACAACATACATATGATTTTGCTAAAATATTAAAATTAAATATGATTAATTCTAACTAATAACAAATCAGTGACCAATTGGTAACAAGGTGACTGCAAAAGTGAGATCTGGTAAATAATTGAAGTTTGATTTCACCGGAACTCTGATTGTTAAAGTCGCTTTCCTTCACCGTTTTTTTTTAAATGATGGCTGCATCAGCCGGACGGATGGCACTGTCGAGGGTCTGCAGCTGAGCACCCCCGGTGCTGCTCCAAGCTTGGATGTCTCATCTCTCCAAGGAAGCTGCACCCAGGAGCACTCTGCTACCTGCTCTTCCAGACCCGGCGTTTCTCATTGAAACTGAGATGACCCGTCGCGTTGAGCCGCGTGCAAGTAATTTCTATAGGATTGGCTTAACATGCAGTAGCGCCGTCTGTCTGCCTGCGCACGGTTGGCTTCCACCGCTGGTCAATGGGAGTCCCTGCTGACAACTAAAAATGGAATTGAATGGAAGGGAATTGCAAGTCAAAAGGGCCCTGTAATAATTTTAGAGTGCCTGAGGCACCACGCTGAAGCCCTGGCATTATAAATAAGGGTAATGTACTAGAGACTGAATTGCAATCAAAGCAGCTGTAAGAACGTGGAGTGTGCGCTGAGCTTCTTTAAGGTGCGTGGAGTTAGATTATGATCTGTAGGCAGTGCAGGCAAATCAATATTTGCTCACGGACGTATGTAGGGACTCTAAAGCCTGTGATTAGAAAGGCTGAAGGGATGTGGGGAATGTGAGATGAAGGCTCCAGAGCCAGGAGTGAGAGAGCTGTATTGGAGCAGCCCGACCCTCTGGTTGTCTCAAAGTGTTTCCAGGGGCTGAACGGTGGAAGGGGCTGACTCTGTCCTCCCGGCTCACCGCGTCTCATCTCCTGGACCGTCTGTGTGATGATGCAGTCTGCTGACCTCTTGCTGCATTTCACGGTAATGTTTAAAAAAAACCAAACCAACCGCTGTTTATGAATAAGGTTGGTGGGAGGATGGGAAGAATCCGAATGTCCTGGGTGAGCTCACTGTTCCTGACATAAACTGGAGTAAATCCAGTACTGTCAGTGGGCCCGTGAGTGTTAACAGCAGCTCATGGCAAATTGCACGGGCTGCCCCAGAAGGGCTGGAGCTGAGTCGGAGGGTCAGGCAGGGGAAGCGTAAGGGTTGGCCTTGGTGCCTGCCGAAGCTGGGCAGATGCTGTGGGCCACCCTTGGGACAGCTGGTACAATGGCACGGCTTGAATAGCTCGATGGTGAGGCGTGATGGCAGGGAGGAGAGCGAGCGCTTCTTGAGTTGGGACTCACTGTCTGATTTCAAGTGCTGGTGGCTGAATTTACCAGCTCAGTGCATTTATTCCCTTATAACCCTCTCAGCCACCATGGGCTGCGTGTGTCCTGCTTTGTGCCATGTGCAGGATGACAATCCCTTTTTCTGCAAAGGTGAATGGGCTTGGGAAGAACACCAGTTAAAGGGTGCCACGTACTGCTGCATTTTGGGTGCAGACATACCCACAAATCTTGCTCCCACCAAAGTGCATCCTGCAGGGAGAGTTTTGCTGGTAAATGGGTGTAAATGGGTGCAGGCAGACAAGGGGAGGAGGGTCCCTGCCTGGCCCCCAGCTCCCTCCCTCGCCATTCTTGGGGTGATTTGGGGTTAATTTGCTGTGTCGGTGAGGCAAAGCTGGGCTGCGGGGCTGAGGTCAGTGGGACCCGAGGAAGGCTGTGATGGTCTTGAGGCTTTGAAGGGCTTTGCAGCGAGCCCTGTCCCCGCTGGAGGGGACGCTGGTGGGGTTCAAGACGAAGGCCTTGCAGCCCTTGTTGTCGTGTGTGTCCGTGTCCCCCCCGGCCCCCAAGGTCTCTCCTTGTCCCAGGGGCTGCGTGCTGCTTTCTGCGTGGGGCTGTGTCCGTGAGTCCTGCAGGGACCTGTCTGTCCTGGCTTCCCCACCGAAGGGCTGCTTCCCCTGGGGAAGGGGAGAGGGGAGTCGTTCCTGTTCCCCCTCCCACCATTGCTGCCCCGCTGGTGGTGACTCAGGCCTGGGGGTGGCTGGGTTCCCCTCGGGGCTCGCCGGCTCGGATCTGGGGCTCGGCGGGGCTTTTGCACCTCTTGGGGGCTGTTTCCCGGTGCCCCCTGCGCTCCCTCCCCATCCCACATAGGCACGGAGTGGTTCTGCAGAAAGAGCTTTTAATGGAAAAGACAACAGAAAAGGTCCCAACAAAGCTGCTCTAAACCCTCCCTACCCCCCACCCGCCTCCCACCCACCCCCTCAACCCCCCCCAACCAATCCACCCCCCTCCCCTCCCACCCCCCAGTCCCCCCATCTCCATCTCACCCCTGTCTGATCCCCCCCTCCCCCCTCCCACTCCCCCCATCTCCATCTCGCCCCCGTCTGATCCCCCCTCACACCCCCATGTCGTCTGCCAGAGCCCTGCGCTTGCTGGGTGGCATTGGCAAGGAGCTCTGCGCCTGCCTCTTCCTCGGCTGCTCTGCCGCGGCAGACGGGGATGGTGGCAGGTCCATCCCCGCATCCCCCCGTGGCTCCTGGGGCTCCATCCCGACGCTGTGGAATATGTCGAGGCTCAGCGCGGTGTCGCTGAGCTCGGGGATGCGGGAGTCGAGGGTGAGCAGCTCATCCGGCAGCGACCAGGGGCTGAAGTCCCAGTCGGGGGTGGCTGCGCCGGTGCCCTCGGTGTCCCCAGGCACGGGGCTGCTGCTGGGACCGTCCCGGCTGGCCCCCACCGTGTCCAGGGAGCACCCAAGGAGCCCGAGGGCCTCTTCAAGAAGCTCCCCGTCAGGCACCGCGAGGTGTTCTGCGATGTCCCCCAGGGCTTGGGCGTGAGGGGCAGCGCAGGGGCTGGGGGGGACGTCGCTGACCGGGGGGACGTCGCTGCCCAGGGGTGCCCCCGCAGGGGTGGCCGTGCCGGTGGCGTCGATCTTCTCCGACTGCCCCTCGATGTGCTGGTTGCCGGGGCTGCATGTCGGCAGCACTGGGCAGGCTGGGGCCACCCCTGTCCCCTCTCCGCTGGTGCCCCTGGGGTGCCCAGGCACGGGGCTGCTGCTGGGACCACCCTGGCTGGCCCCACCCTGGCTGGCCCCCACTGCGTCCGTGGAGCACCCGAAGAGTCTGAGGGCCTCCTGCAGAAGCATCTCCTCAGACACTTCGAGATCTCCTGCAGTGTCCCCAAGGTCTTGGTTGGGGGGGGCAGCGGAGGGTCTGGGGGGGACGTCGCTGCCCAGGGGGACGTCACTGCCCGGGGGTGCCCCTGCAGGGGTGGCCATGCTGGAGGTGTCCATCATCAGCAACTGCCCCTGGATGTGCCGGTAGGTGGGCATGGGCATCGGCAGCGCCGTAGGGGCCGGGGCCACCGCTCTTGCCTGATGTTGGTAGGGGGCAAGGTACTGTGGCTGGCCCTGGGGGGTCCCCGGGGCTGCTCCGCAGCCCCAGGGCCCCCCCAGGGCAGCCCCTGGCAGGGAAGCGGTGCCTTGGCCGAGCATGGCACCGGCCGGTGGAGGCAGGTCGGTGACTGTCCACTGGATGTGGAACACCCGGGGGTCGAAGAGGCAGCCACACGGAGCCATCTGCAGACCTGTGTGGGTGAGAGGGAGCCGTGCTGGGCTGGGGGAACTCTCCGGGGGCACCCACCGAGCCATCCCCCACGGCCGACATCCCCCAGCTCTGCGCCAGGCGCGTGGGGAGCTGCTGTGCCGGTGGGACGGGGTTGCACTTTGGGGAGGAGACTCCCTTCTAGGAGGTGAAACGGGAGAGAAATTCCCAGAGATATTTGGGAAGTTCTCTGCAGATTGGCCTGAGTGGGCACGCGTCACCCAGGCGAGGGCAAGGGTGCTCCCGCGGGCTTGCTGAACGCCCGTGCGAAAACGGCGGGGGGGACGGGTGTGACGGGGATGGCGAAGGTGCCAGAGCAGACTGGGGTGCCATACCTGCTGGTGGTGCCTGGGGGGCCTGGGGTGCCACCGCTGGCAGGGGTGCCCAGGCTGCAGGGAAGGGCTGCTCCTGCCCGGGCAGATGGTACAGGTTGGCTGAGCCTACGAGAGAGAGAGAGGAGCCATGGCCGGCGGTGAGCTGCGCTCTTGCCCCCAAGAGCGTCCCCGGGCTCAGGGCCGGTCCCTACCTCGAGGGTAGAAGGTTTCGGGGAGTACAAAAGTCTGAAAACGCTGGGGCGCCGGGGGGCCCCAGGGCCCACGCGGTGGGAGCTGCCGTGGTGGCTGCGCCATGGTCCCTTCCGGCTGTTGGCTACTAAGGACTCTTTGGCGTCTCCCGGGAAGGAACGCGGGGGCTCCCTGTGTTCCGCGCCCCCCCCCTCCCCCCCAAGAGCCTCCCCAGCTCCTCCTGGGGAGGGAAAGGGTTAAGGGAGGCTGGGGTGCCCCCGGGGCCTACAGGTGGCTCTCAGGGGCTGCGGGTGCCAATACTCTTGGCTTTCAACAGTGTTTTCCTGGTGGGGGAAAAAGAACAAGTTGATTCGGCCTAGCCGAGAGGGGACCAAGCCGAGGCCTCCTTTTGGCAGATGGCAAACGCATTTGTGAGTATTGGCCGTGCTTCTGTTGGCTGCATTGGCTGGAGTGACGCAGAAATAGGAGAAAGGACCTCGAGGGCGCGAAGGAAGGTCAGGCGGTGTCACTCGGTGGCGTGCTTTCCCCCAGCCCTGGCTCCAGGAGTGCTGTCAGGGCTTTTAGTCGCCCGGTCGGAGAAGCAGCAGCTCTGGATCCCCCTCGGAGGGGGCCGCGCTTGCCCTGGGTGCGTGACACCCAGGAGGAGACAGTACCCGCCGCCGCGTGCTCCCAGAAAAGGCCTGGATTCTGCACAACGTCCGATGAGGAGAGGCTGGGGCTGTTGGTGCTCCGCAGGGATGGGGTTAGTCCATCCCCTCCTGGTACTTGGAGGATTTGGCGCTCCCAAGGACACCCTCGGCAGGAACGCAGGCCTCTCGCTCCCGCTGTGGGAACGGTGTGTGGCCTGGGGGAGTCGGGCCAACCGCCGTGAACCGGAGGCCCAAGATCTCTCCCGGCCTGTATCCTGTTAACGAAGGAGATTGCTCTCTGTTCGCGAGGCACCCCTGGCTGCCAGATTGTACACTCGCGGCAGGGACCGACGCCGGGGGCGTGAAGGCAACCGCGCTCGTGAAAACATAAAACTGGATTTCATTTCAGAGCGCAGCTGAGCAACCCCGCTCCTCAACGCTCCGCCATCTGCACCGACCGTTGCGGCTGGGACCGGGCGGTGCTGCACATCCCAAAGGCCACCAGCTCACACCGGTGTCCCCGCTGCTTTGCCAGGAGCTTCTGCGCTGCGAGCGATGTTTTGGGGGCTGATCTCTTGGAGTGCGACCGCTGCGTCCCCGACCCGCAGCTGGTCAGGAGGATTGTGTCCCAGGTGGAATTCTAGCTCTCTGAGGAGAACCTGCCCAAGGATGCTTTCCTCCTGAAACACATCCCGAAGAACAAGATGGGCTTCGTCAGCATCAAACTGCTGCCGTCCTTCAAGAAGGTAGGCAGCCCGTTGCGTTGGCCAGCCGGGGTGGGAAGTGGCCTTCACGTGGAGGATGCCTGGGTGTTGTGAGAGACTGAAAGAGTTACTGTCTCAAACGTTGTGGTGGGGCAAGTTCTGCTTGAAGACAAAGCCTGCAGAGCAAGGAACCAAGGGGAAAAGCCCATCAGCTCAGACATCAGCAACAGGAGGGGGAGGGCGTGCTGGAGGCTGCCCAGCTCCCTGTTCTGATACAAAGACCAAACAACGGCCATGTCTGCAGGCAAGGAGAAGTTACTCCCCAAACGACCCCCAAGGCCAAAGGCTCACAAGCTGCTCGTTAACCTGAGGAGTTCGGGTGGCCACCCGAAGGAGGGGCAAGGATGATAAAAGGACGCAAGCTGAAGCCCCGGGTGTGCGAGCCCACCAGGACTGGACCCCTGGGCTGACTGGACACCTTGGCTGACTGAACCAACGCTGGACCAGGACCGGTGAAATCTTTCTCTCTTCCTTTCTCTCCCTCTGTCTTCTTCTCTCTTTCCTTTTCCACAATCCCTGCACCTCATCCGTTTCAAGATATCAACCGTTGACCAAGTCTGAGCCTAAGAGTGGATCCAGCCGCCCCTGGGCCCTTCTCTGAGGAGGAGTCTAGAAAGCCAGGGGGTCTGCTCGGAGCCTCGTGACTCAACGGGAGGGATCTCCTTATGATACCGAAAAGCCGGTCGAGGGAACTCTCTAAGAGTCGTTTTGGAGTTTTAGAAAGCAGGCATTCTTTATTGCAGCGCTGGATGCACGGGGGATAGTTCCACCTCGCGTGCATGCCGCAGCTTCGGCACTAACAGGTTAGTTAGAATAACTAATTGCATATGAATCAGATTAGTATACACGTACATAAAAATGCTTGCAACTGATTATCTTAGTACTGCCTACACCCGATCGTGCGCAATGAAGGATCCATTTGAGTCGAAGGGCTGCTTTTGCGACCACCGACCCATTTGAAGTTCTTGTTGGCTGTCCTTGAAGTCTTGATTCTTGTCCTTTGCTCTTGAAGCTTAAAGCAGCTTCAGTCACATGTGGCCAGTGTCAACATTGTTCTCATCGAGCGTACAGGAACATCTAGTCCTAAGAGCAAAGAACTGCAAAACTTCTGAGTAACGACCTCTACTAGTTAATGGCTCGGCTATACTTTTTTCTGTTGTTTCAGTCGTAGCCTTAGGATACGTTTTCTAACAATTCTTTACCAAATCTCACTTTTACAGTCACCTAGCAGCCAACCAGTTTCCACGGCTGGTCCAAAACACTAAAACCATCAAAGTATTTAGACATACCGTACAGAATGTATGGGAATATGCTATCACTGATTCCCTGAATTGATGTCTGTGGTTACAGGGTTTACAGAAGCAGTCTTATGCCAGTTCCTGTGGTGAGAAACCCTGCCGCCTACTTCCACGCCTCCCCAGTTCAGTTGGCTTCTGTCATAACTACAATCTTTAACCGGTCGTTTGGTGTCGTTTCACCGGAATTTAGGCCGAGGGAATTTCGCCTTAAACACGACTCCCTGGTCTGTCCAGTCTGGGTCGTGACCGGTGTCTGGGTGTGCTCTGGCTGTCTGCGGTGAGGTGGACGGGGAGGTCCAGGCTCTGCTCAGGCTGTCTGTGTCCCTGCAAAGCAAAGCACTCGCTGGTGGTGCAGAGCTCTCTGCCTTCCATGGGCTGCGGCAGTTCTCCAACCCGGGAGGGTGGCTGGGGAAGCGGTGAACAGTTGGTTGCCTCAAAGCCAGCCCAGGGCTGGCTTCAGCTCTTCTGCCGGTGGCTCCCCCAGGCTGCTTTGGGAGAGGAGAGCTCGTCCTCCGGCACTGAGGCTCCTTGACGTTTGGGTTTGGGGCTTCTCCTTTTCTTTTCTTTCCTTTTTCCTCCTCCTCCTCTCGAGCAGAAGGACTCTCGGTGGCCCCCCGAGAGCTGCGGGCGGTGGCGGTGCAGCGGCTCCAGGGGCCAGTTTTGGGGCAAGGCCAGTGCTTGGGGCGAGTCGGTGTGCGGGGCGAGACGCTGAGCAGCAGCGGCACCGGGAGCTGTGCCGTGCTGATGCCGACGGGACTGCGCCTGCCCGGGGTCCGGAGTGGCTCACGGCACCTCTGGGACTGCCCGAAGGAAGGGGCTCAGCCCCCCCAGCCCCCCGGTGCTGGGGGACCTCACCCTGCACCTTCTGCAAGGCAGACCCGGCAAGGTGAGGCTGCTTCTCGGAGGTGCCGTGGGCTGCCTTGCTCCTGGGTTGTGGAGCTGGGATGGGAAATGGGCAATAAGGAGAGATGAGCTTTCCGGGCACTTGCTGGCCGGTGCTGAGACTTTAGAGATGCATTGTCTTCCCCCCTTCCCCGTCTTGCGGCTGCCCAAGGTGCAGCCAGAGAAGGGGAGGAGGGCCCCTGCCTGGCCCCCAGCTCCCTCCCTCGCCATTCTTGGGGTGATTTGGGGTTATTTTGCTGTGTCGGTGAGGCAAAGCTGGGCTGCGGGGCTGAGCGCGGTGGGACCCGAGGAAGGGTGTGATTGTCTTGAGGCTTTGAAGGGCTTTGCAGCGAGCCCTGTCCCCGCTGGAGGGGACGCTGGTGGGGTTCAAGACGAAGGCCTTGCAGCCCTTGTTGTCGTGTGTGTCCGTGTCCCCCCCGGCCCCCAAGGTCTCTCCTTGTCCCAGGGGCTGCGTGCTGCTTTCTGCGTGGGGCCGTGTCCGTGAGTCCTGCAGGGACCTGTCTGTCCTGGCTTCCCCACCGAAGGGCTGCTTCCCCTGGGGCAGGGGACAGGGGAGTCGTTCCTGTTCCTGTTCCCCCTCCCACCATTGCTGCCCCGCTGGTGGTGACTCGGGCCTGGGGGTGGCTGGGTTCCCCTCGGGGCTCGCCGGCTCGGATCTGGGGCTCGGCGGGGCTTTTGCACCTCTTGGGGGCTGTTTCCCGGTGCCCCCTGCGCTCCCTCCCCATCCCACATAGGCACGGAGTGGTTCTGCAGAAAGAGCTTTTAATGGAAAAGACAACAGAAAAGGTCCCAACAAAGCTGCTCTAAACCCTCCCTACCCCCCACCCGCCTCCCACCCACCCCCTCAACCCCCCCCAACCAATCCACCCCCCTCCCCTCCCACCCCCCAGTCCCCCCATCTCCATCTCACCCCTGTCTGATCCCCCCCTCCCCCCTCCCACTCCCCCCATCTCCATCTCGCCCCCGTCTGATCCCCCCTCACACCCCCATGTCGTCTGCCAGAGCCCTGCGCTTGCTGGGTGGCATTGGCAAGGAGCTCTGCGCCTGCCTCTTCCTCGGCTGCTCTGCCGCGGCAGACGGGGATGGTGGCAGGTCCATCCCCGCATCCCCCCGTGGCTCCCGGGGCTCCATCCCGACGCTGTGGAATATGTCGAGGCTCAGCGCGGTGTCGCTGAGCTCGGGGATGCGGGAGTCGAGGGTGAGCAGCTCATCCGGCAGCGACCAGGGGCTGAAGTCCCAGTCGGGGGTGGCTGCGCCGGTGCCCTCGGTGTCCCCAGGCACGGGGCTGCTGCTGGGACCGTCCCGGCTGGCCCCCACCGTGTCCAGGGAGCACCCAAGGAGCCCGAGGGCCTCTTCAAGAAGCTCCCCGTCAGGCACCGCGAGGTGTTCTGCGATGTCCCCCAGGGCTTGGGCGTGAGGGGCAGCGCAGGGGCTGGGGGGGACGTCGCTGACCGGGGGGACGTCGCTGCCCAGGGGTGCCCCCGCAGGGGTGGCCGTGCCGGTGGCGTCGATCTTCTCCGACTGCCCCTCGATGTGCTGGTTGCCGGGGCTGCATGTCGGCAGCACTGGGCAGGCTGGGGCCACCCCTGTCCCCTCTCCGCTGGTGCCCCTGGGGTGCCCAGGCACGGGGCTGCTGCTGGGACCACCCTGGCTGGCCCCACCCTGGCTGGCCCCCACTGCGTCCGTGGAGCACCCGAAGAGTCTGAGGGCCTCCTGCAGAAGCATCTCCTCAGACACTTCGAGATCTCCTGCAGTGTCCCCAAGGTCTTGGTTGGGGGGGGCAGCGGAGGGTCTGGGGGGGACGTCGCTGCCCAGGGGGACGTCACTGCCCGGGGGTGCCCCTGCAGGGGTGGCCATGCTGGAGGTGTCCATCATCAGCAACTGCCCCTGGATGTGCCGGTAGGTGGGCATGGGCATCAGCAGCGCCGTAGGGGCCGGGGCCACCGCTCTTGCCTGATGTTGGTAGGGGGCAAGGTACTGTGGCTGGCCCTGGGGGGTCCCCGGGGCTGCTCCGCAGCCCCAGGGCCCCCCCAGGGCAGCCTCTGGCAGGGAAGCGGTGCCTTGGCCGAGCATGGCACCGGCCGGTGGAGGCAGGTCGGCGACTGTCCACTGGATGTGGAACACCCGGGGGTCGAAGAGGCAGCCACACGGAGCCATCTGCAGACCTGTGTGGGTGAGAGGGAGCCGTGCTGGGCTGGGGGAACTCTCCGGGGGCACCCACCGAGCCATCCCCCACGGCCGACATCCCCCAGCTCTGCGCCAGGCGCGTGGGGAGCTGCTGTGCCGGTGGGACGGGGTTGCACTTTGGGGAGGAGACTCCCTTCTAGGAGGTGAAACGGGAGAGAAATTCCCAGAGATATTTGGGAAGTTCTCTGCAGATTGGCCTGAGTGGGCACGCGTCACCCAGGCGAGGGCAAGGGTGCTCCCGCGGGCTTGCTGAACGCCCGTGCGAAAACGGCGGGGGGGACGGGTGTGACGGGGATGGCGAAGGTGCCAGAGCAGACTGGGGTGCCATACCTGCTGGTGGTGCCTGGGGGGCCTGGGGTGCCACCGCTGGCAGGGGTGCCCAGGCTGCAGGGAAGGGCTGCTCCTGCCCGGGCAGATGGTACAGGTTGGCTGAGCCTACGAGAGAGAGAGAGGAGCCATGGCCGGCGGTGAGCTGCGCTCTTGCCCCCAAGAGCGTCCCCGGGCTCAGGGCCGGTCCCTACCTCGAGGGTAGAAGGTTTCGGGGAGTACAAAAGTCTGAAAACGCTGGGGCGCCGGGGGGCCCCAGGGCCCACGCGGTGGGAGCTGCCGTGGTGGCTGCGCCATGGTCCCTTCCGGCTGTTGGCTACTAAGGACTCTTTGGCGTCTCCCGGGAAGGAACGCGGGGGCTCCCTGTGTTCCGCGCCCCCCCCCTCCCCCCCAAGAGCCTCCCCAGCTCCTCCTGGGGAGGGAAAGGGTTAAGGGAGGCTGGGGTGCCCCCGGGGCCTACAGGTGGCTCTCAGGGGCTGCGGGTGCCAATACTCTTGGCTTTCAACAGTGTTTTCCTGGTGGGGGAAAAAGAACAAGTTGATTCGGCCTAGCCGAGAGGGGACCAAGCCGAGGCCTCCTTTTGGCAGATGGCAAACGCATTTGTGAGTATTGGCCGTGCTTCTGTTGGCTGCATTGGCTGGAGTGACGCAGAAATAGGAGAAAGGACCTCGAGGGCGCGAAGGAAGGTCAGGCGGTGTCACTCGGTGGCGTGCTTTCCCCCAGCCCTGGCTCCAGGAGTGCTGTCAGGGCTTTTAGTCGCCCGGTCGGAGAAGCAGCAGCTCTGGATCCCCCTCGGAGGGGGCCGCGCTTGCCCTGGGTGCGTGACACCCAGGAGGAGACAGTACCCGCCGCCGCGTGCTCCCAGAAAAGGCCTGGATTCTGCACAACGTCCGATGAGGAGAGGCTGGGGCTGTTGGTGCTCCGCAGGGATGGGGTTAGTCCATCCCCTCCTGGTACTTGGAGGATTTGGCGCTCCCAAGGACACCCTCGGCAGGAACGCAGGCCTCTCGCTCCCGCTGTGGGAACGGTGTGTGGCCTGGGGGAGTCGGGCCAACCGCCGTGAACCGGAGGCCCAAGATCTCTCCCGGCCTGTATCCTGTTAACGAAGGAGATTGCTCTCTGTTCGCGAGGCACCCCTGGCTGCCAGATTGTACACTCGCGGCAGGGACCGACGCCGGGGGCGTGAAGGCAACCGCGCTCGTGAAAACATAAAACTGGATTTCATTTCAGAGCGCAGCTGAGCAACCCCGCTCCTCAACGCTCCGCCATCTGCACCGACCGTTGCGGCTGGGACCGGGCGGTGCTGCACATCCCAAAGGCCACCAGCTCACACCGGTGTCCCCGCTGCTTTGCCAGGAGCTTCTGCGCTGCGAGCGATGTTTTGGGGGCTGATCTCTTGGAGTGCGACCGCTGCGTCCCCGACCCGCAGCTGGTCAGGAGGATTGTGTCCCAGGTGGAATTCTAGCTCTCTGAGGAGAACCTGCCCAAGGATGCTTTCCTCCTGAAACACATCCCGAAGAACAAGATGGGCTTCGTCAGCATCAAACTGCTGCCGTCCTTCAAGAAGGTAGGCAGCCCGTTGCGTTGGCCAGCCGGGGTGGGAAGTGGCCTTCACGTGGAGGATGCCTGGGTGTTGTGAGAGACTGAAAGAGTTACTGTCTCAAACGTTGTGGTGGGGCAAGTTCTGCTTGAAGACAAAGCCTGCAGAGCAAGGAACCAAGGGGAAAAGCCCATCAGCTCAGACATCAGCAACAGGAGGGGGAGGGCGTGCTGGAGGCTGCCCAGCTCCCTGTTCTGATACAAAGACCAAACAACGGCCATGTCTGCAGGCAAGGAGAAGTTACTCCCCAAACGACACCCAAGGCCAAAGGCTCACAAGCTGCTCGTTAACCTGAGGAGTTCGGGTGGCCACCCGAAGGAGGGGCAAGGATGATAAAAGGACGCAAGCTGAAGCCCCGGGTGTGCGAGCCCACCAGGACTGGACCCCTGGGCTGACTGGACACCTTGGCTGACTGAACCAACGCTGGACCAGGACCGGTGAAATCTTTCTCTCTTCCTTTCTCTCCCTCTGTCTTCTTCTCTCTTTCCTTTTCCACAATCCCTGCACCTCATCCGTTTCAAGATATCAACCGTTGACCAAGTCTGAGCCTAAGAGTGGATCCAGCCGCCCCTGGGCCCTTCTCTGAGGAGGAGTCTAGAAAGCCAGGGGGTCTGCTCGGAGCCTCGTGACTCAACGGGAGGGATCTCCTTATGATACCGAAAAGCCGGTCGAGGGAACTCTCTAAGAGTCGTTTTGGAGTTTTAGAAAGCAGGCATTCTTTATTGCAGCGCTGGATGCACGGGGGATAGTTCCACCTCGCGTGCATGCCGCAGCTTCGGCACTAACAGGTTAGTTAGAATAACTAATTGCATATGAATCAGATTAGTATACACGTACATAAAAATGCTTGCAACTGATTATCTTAGTACTGCCTACACCCGATCGTGCGCAATGAAGGATCCATTTGAGTCGAAGGGCTGCTTTTGCGACCACCGACCCATTTGAAGTTCTTGTTGGCTGTCCTTGAAGTCTTGATTCTTGTCCTTTGCTCTTGAAGCTTAAAGCAGCTTCAGTCACATGTGGCCAGTGTCAACATTGTTCTCATCGAGCGTACAGGAACATCTAGTCCTAAGAGCAAAGAACTGCAAAACTTCTGAGTAACTACCTCTACTAGTTAATGGCTCGGCTATACTTTTTTCTGTTGTTTCAGTCGAAGCCTTAGGATACGTTTTCTAACAATTCTTTACCAAATCTCACTTTTACAGTCACCTAGCAGCCAACCAGTTTCCACGGCTGGTCCAAAACACTAAAACCATCAAAGTATTTAGACATACCGTACAGAATGTATGGGAATATGCTATCACTGATTCCCTGAATTGATGTCTGTGGTTACAGGGTTTACAGAAGCAGTCTTATGCCAGTTCCTGTGGTGAGAAACCCTGCCGCCTACTTCCACGCCTCCCCAGTTCAGTTGGCTTCTGTCATAACTACAATCTTTAACCGGTCGTTTGGTGTCGTTTCACCGGAATTTAGGCCGAGGGAATTTCGCCTTAAACACGACTCCCTGGTCTGTCCAGTCTGGGTCGTGACCGGTGTCTGGGTGTGCTCTGGCTGTCTGCGGTGAGGTGGACGGGGAGGTCCAGGCTCTGCTCAGGCTGTCTGTGTCCCTGCAAAGCAAAGCACTCGCTGGTGGTGCAGAGCTCTCTGCCTTCCATGGGCTGCGGCAGTTCTCCAACCCGGGAGGGTGGCTGGGGAAGCGGTGAACAGTTGGTTGCCTCAAAGCCAGCCCAGGGCTGGCTTCAGCTCTTCTGCCGGTGGCTCCCCCAGGCTGCTTTGGGAGAGGAGAGCTCGTCCTCCGGCACTGAGGCTCCTTGACGTTTGGGTTTGGGGCTTCTCCTTTTCTTTTCTTTCCTTTTTCCTCCTCCTCCTCTCGAGCAGAAGGACTCTCGGTGGCCCCCCGAGAGCTGCGGGCGGTGGCGGTGCAGCGGCTCCAGGGGCCAGTTTTGGGGCAAGGCCAGTGCTTGGGGCGAGTCGGTGTGCGGGGCGAGACGCTGAGCAGCAGCGGCACCGGGAGCTGTGCCGTGCTGATGCCGACGGGACTGCGCCTGCCCGGGGTCCGGAGTGGCTCACGGCACCTCTGGGACTGCCCGAAGGAAGGGGCTCAGCCCCCCCAGCCCCCCGGTGCTGGGGGACCTCACCCTGCACCTTCTGCAAGGCAGACCCGGCAAGGTGAGGCTGCTTCTCGGAGGTGCCGTGGGCTGCCTTGCTCCTGGGTTGTGGAGCTGGGATGGGAAATGGGCAATAAGGAGAGATGAGCTTTCCGGGCACTTGCTGGCCGGTGCTGAGACTTTAGAGATGCATTGTCTTCCCCCCTTCCCCGTCTTGCGGCTGCCCAAGGTGCAGCCAGAGAAGGGGAGGAGGGCCCCTGCCTGGCCCCCAGCTCCCTCCCTCGCCATTCTTGGGGTGATTTGGGGTTATTTTGCTGTGTCGGTGAGGCAAAGCTGGGCTGCGGGGCTGAGCGCGGTGGGACCCGAGGAAGGGTGTGATTGTCTTGAGGCTTTGAAGGGCTTTGCAGCGAGCCCTGTCCCCGCTGGAGGGGACGCTGGTGGGGTTCAAGACGAAGGCCTTGCAGCCCTTGTTGTCGTGTGTGTCCGTGTCCCCCCCGGCCCCCAAGGTCTCTCCTTGTCCCAGGGGCTGCGTGCTGCTTTCTGCGTGGGGCCGTGTCCGTGAGTCCTGCAGGGACCTGTCTGTCCTGGCTTCCCCACCGAAGGGCTGCTTCCCCTGGGGCAGGGGACAGGGGAGTCGTTCCTGTTCCTGTTCCCCCTCCCACCATTGCTGCCCCGCTGGTGGTGACTCGGGCCTGGGGGTGGCTGGGTTCCCCTCGGGGCTCGCCGGCTCGGATCTGGGGCTCGGCGGGGCTTTTGCACCTCTTGGGGGCTGTTTCCCGGTGCCCCCTGCGCTCCCTCCCCATCCCACATAGGCACGGAGTGGTTCTGCAGAAAGAGCTTTTAATGGAAAAGACAACAGAAAAGGTCCCAACAAAGCTGCTCTAAACCCTCCCTACCCCCCACCCGCCTCCCACCCACCCCCTCAACCCCCCCCAACCAATCCACCCCCCTCCCCTCCCACCCCCCAGTCCCCCCATCTCCATCTCACCCCTGTCTGATCCCCCCCTCCCCCCTCCCACTCCCCCCATCTCCATCTCGCCCCCGTCTGATCCCCCCTCACACCCCCATGTCGTCTGCCAGAGCCCTGCGCTTGCTGGGTGGCATTGGCAAGGAGCTCTGCGCCTGCCTCTTCCTCGGCTGCTCTGCCGCGGCAGACGGGGATGGTGGCAGGTCCATCCCCGCATCCCCCCGTGGCTCCTGGGGCTCCATCCCGACGCTGTGGAATATGTCGAGGCTCAGCGCGGTGTCGCTGAGCTCGGGGATGCGGGAGTCGAGGGTGAGCAGCTCATCCGGCAGCGACCAGGGGCTGAAGTCCCAGTCGGGGGTGGCTGCGCCGGTGCCCTCGGTGTCCCCAGGCACGGGGCTGCTGCTGGGACCGTCCCGGCTGGCCCCCACCGTGTCCAGGGAGCACCCAAGGAGCCCGAGGGCCTCTTCAAGAAGCTCCCCGTCAGGCACCGCGAGGTGTTCTGCGATGTCCCCCAGGGCTTGGGCGTGAGGGGCAGCGCAGGGGCTGGGGGGGACGTCGCTGACCGGGGGGACGTCGCTGCCCAGGGGTGCCCCCGCAGGGGTGGCCGTGCCGGTGGCGTCGATCTTCTCCGACTGCCCCTCGATGTGCTGGTTGCCGGGGCTGCATGTCGGCAGCACTGGGCAGGCTGGGGCCACCCCTGTCCCCTCTCCGCTGGTGCCCCTGGGGTGCCCAGGCACGGGGCTGCTGCTGGGACCACCCTGGCTGGCCCCACCCTGGCTGGCCCCCACTGCGTCCGTGGAGCACCCGAAGAGTCTGAGGGCCTCCTGCAGAAGCATCTCCTCAGACACTTCGAGATCTCCTGCAGTGTCCCCAAGGTCTTGGTTGGGGGGGGCAGCGG
The DNA here is from genome assembly GCF_964188355.1 of Buteo buteo. NCBI lineage: Eukaryota > Metazoa > Chordata > Aves > Accipitriformes > Accipitridae > Buteo > Buteo buteo. Next base: position 185,219 of record NW_027439222.1, on the reverse strand, counting down.
AGGGTCTGGGGGGGACGTCGCTGCCCAGGGGGACGTCACTGCCCGGGGGTGCCCCTGCAGGGGTGGCCATGCTGGAGGTGTCCATCATCAGCAACTGCCCCTGGATGTGCCGGTAGGTGGGCATGGGCATCAGCAGCGCCGTAGGGGCCGGGGCCACCGCTCTTGCCTGATGTTGGTAGGGGGCAAGGTACTGTGGCTGGCCCTGGGGGGTCCCCGGGGCTGCTCCGCAGCCCCAGGGCCCCCCCAGGGCAGCCTCTGGCAGGGAAGCGGTGCCTTGGCCGAGCATGGCACCGGCCGGTGGAGGCAGGTCGGCGACTGTCCACTGGATGTGGAACACCCGGGGGTCGAAGAGGCAGCCACACGGAGCCATCTGCAGACCTGTGTGGGTGAGAGGGAGCCGTGCTGGGCTGGGGGAACTCTCCGGGGGCACCCACCGAGCCATCCCCCACGGCCGACATCCCCCAGCTCTGCGCCAGGCGCGTGGGGAGCTGCTGTGCCGGTGGGACGGGGTTGCACTTTGGGGAGGAGACTCCCTTCTAGGAGGTGAAACGGGAGAGAAATTCCCAGAGATATTTGGGAAGTTCTCTGCAGATTGGCCTGAGTGGGCACGCGTCACCCAGGCGAGGGCAAGGGTGCTCCCGCGGGCTTGCTGAACGCCCGTGCGAAAACGGCGGGGGGGACGGGTGTGACGGGGATGGCGAAGGTGCCAGAGCAGACTGGGGTGCCATACCTGCTGGTGGTGCCTGGGGGGCCTGGGGTGCCACCGCTGGCAGGGGTGCCCAGGCTGCAGGGAAGGGCTGCTCCTGCCCGGGCAGATGGTACAGGTTGGCTGAGCCTACGAGAGAGAGAGAGGAGCCATGGCCGGCGGTGAGCTGCGCTCTTGCCCCCAAGAGCGTCCCCGGGCTCAGGGCCGGTCCCTACCTCGAGGGTAGAAGGTTTCGGGGAGTACAAAAGTCTGAAAACGCTGGGGCGCCGGGGGGCCCCAGGGCCCACGCGGTGGGAGCTGCCGTGGTGGCTGCGCCATGGTCCCTTCCGGCTGTTGGCTACTAAGGACTCTTTGGCGTCTCCCGGGAAGGAACGCGGGGGCTCCCTGTGTTCCGCGCCCCCCCCCTCCCCCCCAAGAGCCTCCCCAGCTCCTCCTGGGGAGGGAAAGGGTTAAGGGAGGCTGGGGTGCCCCCGGGGCCTACAGGTGGCTCTCAGGGGCTGCGGGTGCCAATACTCTTGGCTTTCAACAGTGTTTTCCTGGTGGGGGAAAAAGAACAAGTTGATTCGGCCTAGCCGAGAGGGGACCAAGCCGAGGCCTCCTTTTGGCAGATGGCAAACGCATTTGTGAGTATTGGCCGTGCTTCTGTTGGCTGCATTGGCTGGAGTGACGCAGAAATAGGAGAAAGGACCTCGAGGGCGCGAAGGAAGGTCAGGCGGTGTCACTCGGTGGCGTGCTTTCCCCCAGCCCTGGCTCCAGGAGTGCTGTCAGGGCTTTTAGTCGCCCGGTCGGAGAAGCAGCAGCTCTGGATCCCCCTCGGAGGGGGCCGCGCTTGCCCTGGGTGCGTGACACCCAGGAGGAGACAGTACCCGCCGCCGCGTGCTCCCAGAAAAGGCCTGGATTCTGCACAACGTCCGATGAGGAGAGGCTGGGGCTGTTGGTGCTCCGCAGGGATGGGGTTAGTCCATCCCCTCCTGGTACTTGGAGGATTTGGAGCTCCCAAGGACACCCTCGGCAGGAACGCAGGCCTCTCGCTCCCGCTGTGGGAACGGTGTGTGGCCTGGGGGAGTCGGGCCAACCGCCGTGAACCGGAGGCCCAAGATCTCTCCCGGCCTGTATCCTGTTAACGAAGGAGATTGCTCTCTGTTCGCGAGGCACCCCTGGCTGCCAGATTGTACACTCGCGGCAGGGACCGACGCCGGGGGCGTGAAGGCAACCGCGCTCGTGAAAACATAAAACTGGATTTCATTTCAGAGCGCAGCTGAGCAACCCCGCTCCTCAACGCTCCGCCATCTGCACCGACCGTTGCGGCTGGGACCGGGCGGTGCTGCACATCCCAAAGGCCACCAGCTCACACCGGTGTCCCCGCTGCTTTGCCAGGAGCTTCTGCGCTGCGAGCGATGTTTTGGGGGCTGATCTCTTGGAGTGCGACCGCTGCGTCCCCGACCCGCAGCTGGTCAGGAGGATTGTGTCCCAGGTGGAATTCTAGCTCTCTGAGGAGAACCTGCCCAAGGATGCTTTCCTCCTGAAACACATCCCGAAGAACAAGATGGGCTTCGTCAGCATCAAACTGCTGCCGTCCTTCAAGAAGGTAGGCAGCCCGTTGCGTTGGCCAGCCGGGGTGGGAAGTGGCCTTCACGTGGAGGATGCCTGGGTGTTGTGAGAGACTGAAAGAGTTACTGTCTCAAACGTTGTGGTGGGGCAAGTTCTGCTTGAAGACAAAGCCTGCAGAGCAAGGAACCAAGGGGAAAAGCCCATCAGCTCAGACATCAGCAACAGGAGGGGGAGGGCGTGCTGGAGGCTGCCCAGCTCCCTGTTCTGATACAAAGACCAAACAACGGCCATGTCTGCAGGCAAGGAGAAGTTACTCCCCAAACGACCCCCAAGGCCAAAGGCTCACAAGCTGCTCGTTAACCTGAGGAGTTCGGGTGGCCACCCGAAGGAGGGGCAAGGATGATAAAAGGACGCAAGCTGAAGCCCCGGGTGTGCGAGCCCACCAGGACTGGACCCCTGGGCTGACTGGACACCTTGGCTGACTGAACCAACGCTGGACCAGGACCGGTGAAATCTTTCTCTCTTCCTTTCTCTCCCTCTGTCTTCTTCTCTCTTTCCTTTTCCACAATCCCTGCACCTCATCCGTTTCAAGATATCAACCGTTGACCAAGTCTGAGCCTAAGAGTGGATCCAGCCGCCCCTGGGCCCTTCTCTGAGGAGGAGTCTAGAAAGCCAGGGGGTCTGCTCGGAGCCTCGTGACTCAACGGGAGGGATCTCCTTATGATACCGAAAAGCCGGTCGAGGGAACTCTCTAAGAGTCGTTTTGGAGTTTTAGAAAGCAGGCATTCTTTATTGCAGCGCTGGATGCACGGGGGATAGTTCCACCTCGCGTGCATGCCGCAGCTTCGGCACTAACAGGTTAGTTAGAATAACTAATTGCATATGAATCAGATTAGTATACACGTACATAAAAATGCTTGCAACTGATTATCTTAGTACTGCCTACACCCGATCGTGCGCAATGAAGGATCCATTTGAGTCGAAGGGCTGCTTTTGCGACCACCGACCCATTTGAAGTTCTTGTTGGCTGTCCTTGAAGTCTTGATTCTTGTCCTTTGCTCTTGAAGCTTAAAGCAGCTTCAGTCACATGTGGCCAGTGTCAACATTGTTCTCATCGAGCGTACAGGAACATCTAGTCCTAAGAGCAAAGAACTGCAAAACTTCTGAGTAACGACCTCTACTAGTTAATGGCTCGGCTATACTTTTTTCTGTTGTTTCAGTCGTAGCCTTAGGATACGTTTTCTAACAATTCTTTACCAAATCTCACTTTTACAGTCACCTAGCAGCCAACCAGTTTCCACGGCTGGTCCAAAACACTAAAACCATCAAAGTATTTAGACATACCGTACAGAATGTATGGGAATATGCTATCACTGATTCCCTGAATTGATGTCTGTGGTTACAGGGTTTACAGAAGCAGTCTTATGCCAGTTCCTGTGGTGAGAAACCCTGCCGCCTACTTCCACGCCTCCCCAGTTCAGTTGGCTTCTGTCATAACTACAATCTTTAACCGGTCGTTTGGTGTCGTTTCACCGGAATTTAGGCCGAGGGAATTTCGCCTTAAACACGACTCCCTGGTCTGTCCAGTCTGGGTCGTGACCGGTGTCTGGGTGTGCTCTGGCTGTCTGCGGTGAGGTGGACGGGGAGGTCCAGGCTCTGCTCAGGCTGTCTGTGTCCCTGCAAAGCAAAGCACTCGCTGGTGGTGCAGAGCTCTCTGCCTTCCATGGGCTGCGGCAGTTCTCCAACCCGGGAGGGTGGCTGGGGAAGCGGTGAACAGTTGGTTGCCTCAAAGCCAGCCCAGGGCTGGCTTCAGCTCTTCTGCCGGTGGCTCCCCCAGGCTGCTTTGGGAGAGGAGAGCTCGTCCTCCGGCACTGAGGCTCCTTGACGTTTGGGTTTGGGGCTTCTCCTTTTCTTTTCTTTCCTTTTTCCTCCTCCTCCTCTCGAGCAGAAGGACTCTCGGTGGCCCCCCGAGAGCTGCGGGCGGTGGCGGTGCAGCGGCTCCAGGGGCCAGTTTTGGGGCAAGGCCAGTGCTTGGGGCGAGTCGGTGTGCGGGGCGAGACGCTGAGCAGCAGCGGCACCGGGAGCTGTGCCGTGCTGATGCCGACGGGACTGCGCCTGCCCGGGGTCCGGAGTGGCTCACGGCACCTCTGGGACTGCCCGAAGGAAGGGGCTCAGCCCCCCCAGCCCCCCGGTGCTGGGGGACCTCACCCTGCACCTTCTGCAAGGCAGACCCGGCAAGGTGAGGCTGCTTCTCGGAGGTGCCGTGGGCTGCCTTGCTCCTGGGTTGTGGAGCTGGGATGGGAAATGGGCAATAAGGAGAGATGAGCTTTCCGGGCACTTGCTGGCCGGTGCTGAGACTTTAGAGATGCATTGTCTTCCCCCCTTCCCCGTCTTGCGGCTGCCCAAGGTGCAGCCAGAGAAGGGGAGGAGGGCCCCTGCCTGGCCCCCAGCTCCCTCCCTCGCCATTCTTGGGGTGATTTGGGGTTATTTTGCTGTGTCGGTGAGGCAAAGCTGGGCTGCGGGGCTGAGCGCGGTGGGACCCGAGGAAGGGTGTGATTGTCTTGAGGCTTTGAAGGGCTTTGCAGCGAGCCCTGTCCCCGCTGGAGGGGACGCTGGTGGGGTTCAAGACGAAGGCCTTGCAGCCCTTGTTGTCGTGTGTGTCCGTGTCCCCCCCGGCCCCCAAGGTCTCTCCTTGTCCCAGGGGCTGCGTGCTGCTTTCTGCGTGGGGCCGTGTCCGTGAGTCCTGCAGGGACCTGTCTGTCCTGGCTTCCCCACCGAAGGGCTGCTTCCCCTGGGGCAGGGGACAGGGGAGTCGTTCCTGTTCCTGTTCCCCCTCCCACCATTGCTGCCCCGCTGGTGGTGACTCGGGCCTGGGGGTGGCTGGGTTCCCCTCGGGGCTCGCCGGCTCGGATCTGGGGCTCGGCGGGGCTTTTGCACCTCTTGGGGGCTGTTTCCCGGTGCCCCCTGCGCTCCCTCCCCATCCCACATAGGCACGGAGTGGTTCTGCAGAAAGAGCTTTTAATGGAAAAGACAACAGAAAAGGTCCCAACAAAGCTGCTCTAAACCCTCCCTACCCCCCACCCGCCTCCCACCCACCCCCTCAACCCCCCCCAACCAATCCACCCCCCTCCCCTCCCACCCCCCAGTCCCCCCATCTCCATCTCACCCCTGTCTGATCCCCCCCTCCCCCCTCCCACTCCCCCCATCTCCATCTCGCCCCCGTCTGATCCCCCCTCACACCCCCATGTCGTCTGCCAGAGCCCTGCGCTTGCTGGGTGGCATTGGCAAGGAGCTCTGCGCCTGCCTCTTCCTCGGCTGCTCTGCCGCGGCAGACGGGGATGGTGGCAGGTCCATCCCCGCATCCCCCCGTGGCTCCTGGGGCTCCATCCCGACGCTGTGGAATATGTCGAGGCTCAGCGCGGTGTCGCTGAGCTCGGGGATGCGGGAGTCGAGGGTGAGCAGCTCATCCGGCAGCGACCAGGGGCTGAAGTCCCAGTCGGGGGTGGCTGCGCCGGTGCCCTCGGTGTCCCCAGGCACGGGGCTGCTGCTGGGACCGTCCCGGCTGGCCCCCACCGTGTCCAGGGAGCACCCAAGGAGCCCGAGGGCCTCTTCAAGAAGCTCCCCGTCAGGCACCGCGAGGTGTTCTGCGATGTCCCCCAGGGCTTGGGCGTGAGGGGCAGCGCAGGGGCTGGGGGGGACGTCGCTGCCCGGGGGGACGTCGCTGCCCAGGGGTGCCCCCGCAGGGGTGGCCGTGCCGGTGGCGTCGATCTTCTCCGACTGCCCCTCGATGTGCTGGTTGCCGGGGCTGCATGTCGGCAGCACTGGGCAGGCTGGGGCCACCCCTGTCCCCTCTCCGCTGGTGCCCCTGGGGTGCCCAGGCACGGGGCTGCTGCTGGGACCACCCTGGCTGGCCCCACCCTGGCTGGCCCCCACTGCGTCCGTGGAGCACCCGAAGAGTCTGAGGGCCTCCTGCAGAAGCATCTCCTCAGACACTTCGAGATCTCCTGCAGTGTCCCCAAGGTCTTGGTTGGGGGGGGCAGCGGAGGGTCTGGGGGGGACGTCGCTGCCCAGGGGGACGTCACTGCCCGGGGGTGCCCCTGCAGGGGTGGCCATGCTGGAGGTGTCCATCATCAGCAACTGCCCCTGGATGTGCCGGTAGGTGGGCATGGGCATCGGCAGCGCCGTAGGGGCCGGGGCCACCGCTCTTGCCTGATGTTGGTAGGGGGCAAGGTACTGTGGCTGGCCCTGGGGGGTCCCCGGGGCTGCTCCGCAGCCCCAGGGCCCCCCCAGGGCAGCCCCTGGCAGGGAAGCGGTGCCTTGGCCGAGCATGGCACCGGCCGGTGGAGGCAGGTCGGTGACTGTCCACTGGATGTGGAACACCCGGGGGTCGAAGAGGCAGCCACACGGAGCCATCTGCAGACCTGTGTGGGTGAGAGGGAGCCGTGCTGGGCTGGGGGAACTCTCCGGGGGCACCCACCGAGCCATCCCCCACGGCCGACATCCCCCAGCTCTGCGCCAGGCGCGTGGGGAGCTGCTGTGCCGGTGGGACGGGGTTGCACTTTGGGGAGGAGACTCCCTTCTAGGAGGTGAAACGGGAGAGAAATTCCCAGAGATATTTGGGAAGTTCTCTGCAGATTGGCCTGAGTGGGCACGCGTCACCCAGGCGAGGGCAAGGGTGCTCCCGCGGGCTTGCTGAACGCCCGTGCGAAAACGGCGGGGGGGACGGGTGTGACGGGGATGGCGAAGGTGCCAGAGCAGACTGGGGTGCCATACCTGCTGGTGGTGCCTGGGGGGCCTGGGGTGCCACCGCTGGCAGGGGTGCCCAGGCTGCAGGGAAGGGCTGCTCCTGCCCGGGCAGATGGTACAGGTTGGCTGAGCCTACGAGAGAGAGAGAGGAGCCATGGCCGGCGGTGAGCTGCGCTCTTGCCCCCAAGAGCGTCCCCGGGCTCAGGGCCGGTCCCTACCTCGAGGGTAGAAGGTTTCGGGGAGTACAAAAGTCTGAAAACGCTGGGGCGCCGGGGGGCCCCAGGGCCCACGCGGTGGGAGCTGCCGTGGTGGCTGCGCCATGGTCCCTTCTGGCTGTTGGCTACTAAGGACTATTTGGCGTCTCCCGAGAAGGAACGCGGGGGCTCCCTGTGTTCCGCGCCCCCCCCCTCCCCCCCAAGAGCCTCCCCAGCTCCTCCTGGGGAGGGAAAGGGTTAAGGGAGGCTGGGGTGCCCCCGGGGCCTCCAGGTGGCTCTCAGGGGCTGCGGGTACAAATGCTCTTGGCTTTCAACAGTGTTTTCCTGGTGGGGGAAAAAGAACAAGTTGATTCGGCCTAGCCGAGAGGGGACCAAGCCGAGGCCTCCTTTTGGCAGATGGCAAACGCATTTGTGAGTATTGGCCGTGCTTCTGTTGGCTGCATTGGCTGGAGTGACGCAGAAATAGGAGAAAGGACCTCGAGGGCGCGAAGGAAGGTCAGGCGGTGTCACTCGGTGGCGTGCTTTCCCCCAGCCCTGGCTCCAGGAGTGCTGTCAGGGCTTTTAGTCGCCCGGTCGGAGAAGCAGCAGCTCTGGATCCCCCTCGGAGGGGGCCGCGCTTGCCCTGGGTGCGTGACACCCAGGAGGAGACGGTACCCGCCACCGCGGGTACGGAGACATTTTCTCATTGTTTTTTGTACCCATCCACTGCAGATTACTGTCTCGCTAAACATTAAAATGTAAGCAGTCTCTCTGAAAACCACCCTTCTCAACATCTTTTTCAATCCAGACTTGTTATAAGGCACTTTACTTGCATTAAAGTTAAATTCATCGGTGTTGTATTCAAACCTTTTGCTTCTGTCTGTTATTTACTGGTAGTCATTATGACGAATAAGAAGGGAAAAGTGTTCTGTTCCTTAAGGAAATGGCTCCCATATCATTTGTCTCTCTTGTCTCTTCTTTTAATTGTGCCTCCCTTCTAGGTGCATGTCATGGTTTGTGAGAGCTGTGCACTATTTTCTTGGTGGATTGAGATTTATGAGTGAGAGGGAGAATGATCAGAGGAGAAAGATTTATGCCAGTTACTGTTCAAAGGCTGCATTCTCTCTCTCTTTGCGTATACGCACAGGGGTCCAGGAGGAAAGTGTTTTTTCAGGCAGTTGAAAGAGAAATGGACTTCTCTGTCTTTTGGGTTGGGGTTTTTTTTGGTGTCCCAGTCTTCTTGTTCTTCATAGGATAGATGTATTATTGATGACAAGCAAAGCCAGAGATTCTGTCCCTGTAAATATCAGACACATGAAAAGACCCAAGTTGAGAAATTCAGATGGACTGTGAGTGTCCTAACAGAGCTGTGCCTCGGAAAGGTAGGGAAGAAATCCCCTTCCAAAATGGGAATGAGAGTTTGAGCTGAAGCTCCATGGCTAAACAAAGTCCTGGTAGTAAAGAAGTCCTGCTTTGAGGACTGCCCAATGCCTGTCCTTGACCACCCTTCTCTGCCCGACGTACGTCACGTGAATCTGGTACCATAATAAACTCTGAGCATTTGTTTTGCAGCTGTGCAAGGCTTCCAGGTCTGTCTTTGTAAGCATGCAGATCACCCCCAGTCCTTGACATGGACTACGGTACCCCCACCACACACAGAGGACAAACGTATTTTTAAATCCAGATGGTGGTATACCTCTCCAACCACGTGAGTCTCAAATGTCCGTGCAGCACTCCTGTGGGTATACAAGGCTGTTCCCGGGTCTGTGCTTAGTTGCTTGGCTTACCGAAGTTGCTAGCCCAGTCTTCCTTGCAGGTTTTCAGAAGAAACTGTACATGGGCAGGGAGTTGTGTATAGGAAAAGACACTAAAAACATTGCACAGGCTCGTAGAAGTACACGGGTGAGTATCGTTACATCTGCCTCCATATTAGAGGGATCAGCACTGTAAAAATACCTGCAGTCAGCAAATATTCACGTTGCATTTATGAGCATTTTCATTCCAGTACACACATTATGAAACAATATTATCGTGGTAGGAAGGCTAGGTAGGTATTCCAGCAAAGAAGACTGCTTTGCTGCTATATTAATACCTTATATTATAGTGCAATAATCCTGTGCTCTACAGAGTCTCAGACTGGTTCATTGGAGCGGGGCGGGGGGGAAGTGTATGGCTTTAAACAGCTTGCAGTATTGGGTCAAAAAAGGCACAGATGTTGCAGCAAATCCTTGAAACAACATAAACTCACTGTGCTCATCTGAGCCTATCCAAAAAAGTATTCACCGTGGCCAGACCAAGGGTTCTGTGCTGTGCCTGGCTAATTCAACAGCAGGGCACCCTGTTTGGGAGAACCACTAATCCTCAAACGTAGCATTAAAGAAGATGAGACCAAGGCTACAGAGACTTTTGTGAAACTGAGCATAAGAAAAGAATCATACCTTCCTGAGCCTCAAAAGAATTTCTGCGAAATCTTAGATATTTCTGCGATGACTTCAGGAGATAATCTTACAGCAAGTGACTCCTAACAGAGTTTTCAGATGCCTTTAGGAATAAGGAAGGACTTTAGTAATCTCTCACCCTCATATGCAGTCTCGAGAAAGCATATGCCTGAGAAACAGAGGAAAACCAGAGTGAGGAGATGGGGAAGTCGAGAACGTTATTCGCAGTGGCTGCTCTCATTTGACCAGATCAAGACTGGCACAGTGTTAGCAGAGGTATGGAATAGATGTGAAAGCCTCAGACGTTTCTGCCCAGCGGGTAACACTGTGGGATGTAAACGGTAAGGCTGCGTGCATTTTTTTCGCAACACGGTAAAAAGTGGAAGTTAAAAATACCAAATCCATCAGACCGAAAAGATTTCCATCCTACTCAAGTGGTGAGAGGAAAAAATCCTCTCAGGAGATTGAAAGAGAGGTACTCCATAAACACGCACATCTGTGGTTCCCAAGCCCATCATTCAAAACTTCTGTCATCAGTTTGTTTTCTCCCATGGGTCTTCTCCAATTCAGTAGCTGTCACTCCAGTGAAAACCGCAACGCAAAGCTGACATTTATTGAAGGTGGGCAGGGCCCTGTGAAGTCTACTGTGGCACTGCAGACAAATCTAAACATCATCTTTACTCACAAATTTCCATTCAGTTCAGTGAAAGCAGAATTGCCTCTGAGGTGTGGGAATAATAAAGAGAAAATTCTTCTTTCGGTTGCACTTAAGAACAGGCTTGCAGAGGCACTGGTGGGAAGCCTGCTGGAAACCAAGGGGCCGTGTGGAAGTCAAGGAAAGCAGAATATGCTTTCCACCACCTAGAAAAGGAGCATCTGGATGGGGGAGGAGGAGCAAGCAAGAGAGGAGGAGCTGAGACTTTGCCAGAAGAAATAGGAGACCCCTGTGGTGCTGACCGCCCAGGAGTGCTCCGGGATGTCACGGGGAGGCTGGCACGCTGGTTCGAAGCACAGACCGCTTTCCCCTGCTCCTTTTCCACGCGGGCACCAGGACACGGTAAAGCAAAACCCGGGCAAGGTCAAGCAGGACTTGAGTGGCACGAGTGAAAGGGACAGGTGCCCCAGTGATCTTCTCTTCTGTCCTGCCAGTCAGAGGTAGGGGTGTGTAACCGAAAAAGCTGGTCGAAGAAACTCTCTGAGGCTCAATTTTGGAGTTTTAGAAAGCAGGCATTCTTTATTGCAGCGCTGGATGCACAGGGGATTGTTCTGCCTATCGTGCATACCGTTACCTACAGCAAGGCAAGCTTATATTGTTCTAATCGTATACTTATTTATGTTATCCTTGACATAGTGTCCGCCCTTTGGGCCTGCGCAGTGTGGCTCATCTCTTTTTCCTAGTTAGCTGGCCTCGGCAGGTTTTAATGGCTGGATGCACCAATGTCTGTCCCAACGGCAGGTGGGGGACAGGGCCCTGCCCTTTGTGAGACCCCCAGCCCCTGGAGTGGCGGCTGGAAGATGGGTAGGTCAAAGGACCCTGATGGGAGCCCTGCAGGGCCTCATCCATTGGACCGACGGGCACCTTCCCTTGTCACACAGAGCATCTCATGGGCTGGAAAAGGGATGCTCTGGAGAGCTTCTGGCAAATCTCTGGAGAAGAGCTTCTCCCTGCCCCTCTCCCAGGGGCTTTCTCGGCTCTGGTGCCCTTCCCAAGGACAGCCCCACAGGCGGGTGCAGCCAGCATGGCAGGAAAGAACAGGCAGCAGCCACAGCGGTCAGCACGGCGGGAAAGCCAAGGATAAAGCCTTATCACCCAAGTGTGATAAAGCCTTAATAACCAAGCGTGCTGCTTCTTGGACAGGAGTATTCCTGCCTAAGCTCACCACACATTGCATTTCCCTGTGGCTTTCAGCAGGATATGAATGGCTCTTCAGTGCCGGTGGTCGCTCCCCTCTTTCAGTGAAAATAGCAGATTTTCTTCCTGTTGGACCCGCCTCAGTTCCAGTCTCTTGGGGGTTGAAAGCTGGCACAGCATGGGTGCCAGAGACGTTGCCACAGCTTGGCTAGAGTCCACAAGGAGGAGTCTGTCTTTAGCCACGATGGTCATTTCCAGGGAAAACAGCTTGTGGTATTGACCAGGACCCTATGTGGACAACAGAAGAGCAGGGATGCGGATGTTTGCCACAAGTCCAGTGGAGCAGGCTGCTCAAACACAGCCCACGGTGACTTTCTGTGCTGCTGGGCCTGTGGGGACAAAGGATTAAGCCTGAATTACCTGCATGAAATAGAGCTATCGCTAGCCTCATGCAACGGCACCCAGGAGCTGGTCCTGAAAACCACCAATCCAGGACACAGAAAGCTTTTAACCGCTGTGGCTATTCTGGAATAGACTGTGCCGTGTGCATCCATTTCTATTAACAACCCTTCTCCTGCAGCCGCAAAGGAGTTTGAGATCTTGCTGATGGCTAAAGGGGGTTGGTGGCCTGGGATGGTGGCTGAGGCTTGGGGCTTGCATTGCCTGTGACCAGCTATGAGCACAGAGTGACAGAGGAAAGACTTTCCCTGGGGAAGAGGCACCAGGGAGCGGTTGAGGTGGAGGAAAGCTTCGCTCTGGTTTTGGCTGTAGGTGGAAAGCTCTGGATCAGCACGAAATTCTACGTCTCCTGTAGCATGGCACAGGTACCGAGTCTTCTGTTGGTACCAAGTAGAGGCAAAATGTCAGGCAAAGTGGCTCATTGAATGGGAATGATCTAGGGAAATTTACTTGGCTGTTACAAGCCCCATTGCTCTACAAGTTGAATCTTTTTTCTCTAGTCCTTTCTTTTTCGGAAAGGGGTGGCGGGAGGGGCATGGATAGATGGAAGGTAATTTATCTTCATACCTGCAAAAACACGCATTGTAGCAGTCAAGGCAGAATAGGCCTTTCTCACGTACCTTTTCTTTTCTGAACATGGTGAGTTCAATCTGCTGATCAATAGCCCACTGAGATCAATAGACACCTTGGATTTTGACCCTTTGGCTCAAGAGCTAGATGCAACCTCCTGTCATTGGTGTTTGCACGACTAATGCGGTAATCTGCGATCTTCTCCCTAATAATCTAGGCTACATACTACCTAACGCTCTGTGCGAGAGTACAACCCAATCCAATGTTACATGCAACATCAGCACTGTGAAGAGCTGTGACATTCAAATGAAAAAGGAGACATTTTGAACACCTTGTAATAGCTTGCAGGAATACAAAGGGGAAGCACTGTGTAAATAATACCCAAACCAATATGGATTTTTCCCCTAAATTTCTGAACCTCCTGTGACAAGTGATGGCCTATCAAAGTGCATGTCTGCCCCCCCTGCGCCGCACCACGCGGGACCTGTTCACATTCCCTGGTCTGGGAGATGGGGCAGAGCAGACCCTCCGGCAGCTTGCAGGTGGCACAGAACTGGGAGGAGAGGCTCCTGCGCCGGAGGGTCCTGCTGTCAAGCCGGGGGATCTTGACCGGCTGGAGAAAGGGGCTGACGGGAACCTCCTGTAGTTCCCCAAGGGGAAGAGCAAAGTCCTGGAGACCTGGGGACGAAGAATCCCTTGCGCCAGTAAATGCTGGGGGACACCCAGCTGGAAAGCAGCTGTGCAGACACCTGGGGTGATGGTGGACGCCAAGTGGAGCGATTTCGAGCCAGAAAAGTGCCCCTGGGGCAAAGGCGGCTCCCTGCCTCCTGGGCTGCAGGAGGCAAAGCGTTGGCAAGAGGTGGAGGGAGACGGTCCTTCCCCTCTGCTGGGTCCGTCCAGCCCGCCCGGGGCTCCCCAGTGCCAGGCAGAGACGGCCATACTGGAGAGAACTCTCACCCACTGGGTGGGTGCCCCTCCCACTTTCCGTTGGGCTCAGAATGTTGGTCGTTGGGCTTAGAATGTTGGTCGTTGGGCTCAGAATGTTGGTCGTTGGGCTCGGAATGTTGGTCAGTTGGAGCCCAGAACCACCAGAGACAGCAGCACGGAGCTGTGCTGGCACGCAGGAGCGCTGGGAGGAGGCAGGATCTGGCCAAGCAGCACCTCGCCGGCACCGGCACCTCGCCTCCCATCCCCGCTGTCGCCGACTGGCCCGCGTCCTTGGTCCACGGCAAGGGTCCTCCTCTCCCGGGCAGGATGGGCCAGGCCAACTGCTGCTGCGGCTCCAGGTGAGCTCTCCCTGTGCCTCGGGGGCACGGCCGGGACCCGCGGTGGCAGCGGCCTTTCTCATGCCCGCCGCTCTCTGCTCTGCAGGGAGGCTCTCACCGATGCCGAGGCGGTGCTGAGCGCGGACGTGCGGCTGACCCGGGGCCGCAAGAGGAGCGAGAGACGCCTTCTCCTCCTCCAGGAGGAACTGGTGATCGCCAAGTTGCAGTAAGACCCTCAGAGCCCAGCTGCCTTTCCCCCAGCCCTGGCCCTGGCCCCGGGGCAGGGACACCCCGGCACCAGCCCCAGGCCCCGGCACCTTGGTGGGTGCTGGAGGCGCCCATCGCTGTCCGTCCGTCCGTCCCAAGGGCAGGTGGGGGACTGGGCTCTGCCCGGGGGGACCCCGAGGAGGACACCCCCAGCTCACCGCCTGCCTCTCCTCTCTGCTCTCTGCAGACGCGGCACCAGCCTGCGCCCACAGCTCCGCCTGGCCCTGGACCAGCTGTGGGTGCTGAGCGGCGGAAAGGAGGCGGCGGGGGACGAGGAAGAGGAGGAAGGCGGCGATGAGGACAGGACCTCCATCCTCCTCGTCTGGCCCAGCGGCTCCTGCGTCGCCACTTTCGGGTGAGTGCCACGGCCGGGCGGGAGACGTTCCCAAGCACACCCGCACCATCGTGAGAACGGCCTCTGCCCTGCGTGCAGAGCCTGGGCAAGGAGCGAGCAGCACGCCGGCAGGGAGGGATGGGGGCATGGGCAGGTCCCGCATCCCCTTTGGGTCCCCAGAAGGGGAGGGCGAAAGCAGCTGCTCTGGCAGGACATGAGGAGCCAGGGCTCGGGCAGCGCCTCTGTCCTGCCCCACGGGGCTTCGTCCCGCTCCGGCGTCCTTCCTTCCTTCCCCACGGGGCTTCATCCCGCTCCAGCGTCCTTCCTTCCCCACGGGGCTTCGTCCCTCTCCGGTGTCCTTCCCCACGGGGCAGGGCTGCGCAGGCACCCGCCTCTGCCCACGGGCTGGGAGCAGCAGGGCCTGCAGGGCCTGACGCTGGTTCTCCTCTCTTTCTGCAGCTCCCGGGCGCTGAAGGAGCTGTGGGTGGGCACGCTCCTGGGGTAAGCCGCGGGGATGCTGCAGGTGCAGCTGGACGGGGGAACGCAGCTCCTCAGCTGGGGAGAGGTGCCCCCGTGGCTGCCGGCAGCTCTCGCTCGGGCAGAGCTGCCGCAGGAGGGAGAAGAGGCGGCTTGGGGCTCAGCCAGCTCTCTCCCTGTCCCTTCCCGGTGCACAGGACACCAGAAGGAGCCAAGAGAGCCCGGGTGACGCCTGTCCCATCCATCAGGCTCCTGGAGAAGGAGCTGGGCCGCCGCCACGCCGTGAGTGCCTGCCCGGTCTGGGCTCTGCCCCCGAGCCCTGGTCCTCCCGCCGAGCGAGCGGCAGAGGCATCGCTGCTCACCTGCCTCCGCTCCTTCTCTCTTGCCCAGTGGAGGACATTAAGCGCCGGGAGCCTGGAGAGGCTGATGGAGGGCCAGGCCGAGGTGAGAAGGGCTGCCTTTCGCCCGCCTCTGGCTGTGCCGGCACGTGCGGCCAGTGGGGTGAGGGATGGAGGGAAGGGTGGTGCCGCTCGGGGAGCGGAGAGGGTTGGGGAGCCGCCGGGAATGCCGGCACATCCTGGCCGGCGGTGCTGGGGGGAAACCTGCCCCGCGGGGCAGAGAGCCCGGGAGGGCAGAGGGTCCCGGCTCTGCCACGCTCAGGCTGCCGGTGCCGGCTGGCAGCTCGCCGGCGGCCCTTTGCGCCGCGGGGCTGCTCTCTGAGCGCAGCCTGGTTCTTGCAGGCTGGTCCCAAGCAAGGGCCTCCGACGGTCCCGCCGAGCAGCGGAGGGGGACTTTGCCACGCACCGGGTGAGTTTCGGGAAGAACGGTAAGCTCCTGCAAGCGCTGGAGCTGTGCTCACTTGTCCCTCGAGTGTCGCCATGCAGGTTGGGCAGCCCGAGGCAGGATGTCACCTCCAGGAGGAAGGAAGGAAGGACGGACACCCGCTGGGCAGCGGCCGCTGGACGTGGTTCTGCGGGGACACGGAGCCTCTGCTGCTGCCCACAGCTTGGAGGAGGACAGGGCGAGGGCTGGGCCAGGCTCTCCTCTCCTGGTGGCGTGCCGGCTCTCAGGAGCCTCCCAACTGGAGCTGCTGAGCTGGAGCTCGGAGGTCCAGCTGCTGGCTCCCTGCCCGTCCTGCTGCACCGCTCAGCACCACGCTGCGGGCAGGGCAGGCCCCGGGAGCGCTGGCCTGGCGGTCTCCGTTGACGGGCTCTTGCTCGGCTTTCCTTTGCAGCAGGAGGGAGCAGCAGCAGGAGGAGGAAGAGGAGGGGGCTGCCCTGGCCCTTTGCTCATCGGAGGACCCCGGCCGCTGCCCAGGCGCCAGGGCAGGTGGGCTCTGGCTGCAGCAGGGCGCTCTTTGGCCAGCCCCTGGCAGCCCTCTGCGGGGAGGACGGCTCCCTGCCCCGGCCCATCCAGGTAAGCCAGCCTGGCCGGGGGGGTCCCCAGCCCTCCAGATGCTCCCTAGAGGCGGTAGGAGCCCTCCCTCCGGCTGCTCCACAGGGGACACGGGCGTCCCCAGGAGCTCCGGGGATGGCGGCTTGGGCTCTTCACCCCCAGCAAGGAGCCCGCTCTGGGGCAGTGCTCTGGCCACCGCTGTCGGAAGGCAGCTCCTCAGCCAAGCAACTGTCCTCCTGCCTCTCCTGCAGGAGCTGCTGGCTGTCCTGCGCCGGGAAGGACCGTCGACGGAGGGGATATTCCGCAAAGCTGCCAGCGGGACGGAACTTCGGGAGCTGCGGGAGGCCCTGGACCGCGACGCCGATGTCGACCTGGGCAACCAGCCTGCACTCCTGCTGGCCGCCGTCTTGAAGGTGAGCGCTTCTGACCTGCGGCTGGAGGAGCTCCTGGCCGGCCTGGAAACTTCAAAGGCTCACCCAGAGCCCTTGGCATTGCAGGACTTCCTCCGAAGCATCCCCGACAAGCTGCTGGTGACCCACCTCTACGAGGACTGGATGGCAGCCATGGAGAGGACCAGCAAGGAGGAGAAGGTCTCCGAGCTGAAAGCGTAAGTGCGGGCAGCAGCCTGCCTGTTGAGCAGGAGCCCTGGCCGCTGGCTGAGAGCACCTGGAAAGCTGGGCAACTCAGCCGCTGGCTCCCCCCTGCCTTGGACAACAGGCCTGGGCAAAATCTGCTTTGTCAACCTAGTGTCCCTGTTCCCTCAGGGTGGCCGAGAAGTTGCCTGCAGCCAACCTCTTCCTCCTCAAGCGGCTGCTGTCCCTCCTCCAGCACATCGGCCGCAACGCAGCCACCAGCAGGATGAGCTGCAGCAACCTGGCCATCTGCCTTGGGCCAAACCTGCTGAGCCCACCCGACGAGGACCTGCTCCCGCTCCAGGCCATGCTGGAGGTGACCGAGAAGGTGCGCTGTGTTGGCAAGCCGGCTGCAGCCTTGCCGGCCCATCCGAGCTTGGCTGCTCAGAGGTCCCTGGCTGCCCCCTCCCTTGAGCAAATGCCGGTGGGGTGGCTGCCTGCAAAGGCAGCCCCGCAGCCACAGCCATCTGTGCAGAGGCAAGGGTCGGGAGTGGGAAAGGCTGCTTGGGACAACTTCAGGCAGCTGGGTTGAGAGCAAGGGTTTGATGTGTGCAGGTGAACACGCTGGCGCTGTTTATGATTGAAAATTGCGGCGACATTGTTGGGGAGGAGGTGGCTGGCCGCTCCTGTCCATCAGCTGGGGAGTCGCCAGCCCCCATGGACGGAGCCACAGGTATGAGGAGGAACTGAGGGCTGTCCCAGGCTGGGGCTCGGGATACCAGAAACCTCAACGTCAAGAAGAAAACCGGTGTAGGGCTTGGGGTGGGTTTTGCTTTAGGTGTGCTACTTCCAAGGCGTCACTGCTGCACATGGTTTTGCTTTCTAGACCTGCCTTTGGAAGAGCAAAGTGGCCCTGCAGGCAGAGGAGACCAGGGCCACCAGGCAGAAGCCATTCTGCATGCATCCCCCTCTCTGGGTGTCCTCAAAGGAGCTGGGGGAGACATGGTGGCGGAGTCCAAAACGACAGAGGTATGTCAGCTCTGCTCCACAAGCACCGTGACAGTGTCTCTCGGGTAGGAGGGTAGTTTCTGAGGAGGCCAAGTAGCTGCTGGGCCTCCTCCGGCCAGCCGATGGCTTGTGTGTTTGGGGTTCCTCCTCCTCCCCCACGGAGTCATACGTTGTATGGAAAACTGGAAAGGTCCTTTCTCAAATGCATTAAGCATGTGCTTAATCCAACCAAATACCTACAAAAAGACAGCGGGGAGTAGCTGTCAACTTGAGAGGGCTTTTGCTCGGATCCTACTTCATCACAGTTTCATCAAGTCTGTTTTGGGGCAGGTGGACTGTGCAAAATGTGGATGGATGATGCAAAGCAGCATCTTCCCCAGAGAGCTAAGGTGGTAATTTGGCAAGCAGTCCCTTACTACTCCAGGCCGTCCCTTGCCACCCCTGAACTCCAACAATTCTGGTTTAGGCACCTCCAGCTTTGCCTCCAGCCACCCTCGAGAGCACGGCAGAGCCCCTGCTACGCCCGCAACAACTGGGCAGCCTTTCAGAGGAAAGAAGGTAAAACGAGTCACTTTGGGTTAAAATCAGAACTGTCTCCGCTGGATCGTGGCCTTACCTATCTAAGCACACTGTGGGATGGAAAGGTTTGCAGGCTCTCCTCGGGACAAGGAAAAGAGAAGGAACCGAAGGAGGAAACAGGCCTGGGGAGATGAAAGCTGTGCAGAAAAAAAGAAGAGGAAGAGAGAAAACGTATTGGGGGATCGCAAACGGAAAAGATGCAGGAAGGTCCGGCAGGTCGAGAAGCCCAGGTGTGTACCAGGCTCTGCTGCTGCGCAGGGTCTGGCAAGAACCCCGTGGCCGCTCCCCAGGGGCTCCCCATCGAGCCCTGCTGCGTGGCACAGGGGCCCTGTGCATCTCTGCGCGCGCACAGCTCTCTAAGGGCATTCCCCGTGGGGATAAGGCGCCAGAGCCCTCCCCTCGGCAATGCCAGCCGTAGCTCGCTCTCTTCTGGGCTATGAGCAATTCCTCGTCAACGGTGTTCCCCAGAGAGAGGGCAACCAAACCCTGCCTCTTCCTGCCGCTGTGCATTCAGCAGCGCTCTCTGACTCTGTCCTTGTAGGTGCCGTTTTCCTGTTACTGGCTGAACCCCTGTGAGCCCTGGGCCCGCCCCCCACCGCAGTTAATGTTCTCAATAAAACGGTTTTTCTCTCTTCTGACTGTGTCCGCCATCGGCTGTTCTGGAGCGGGCAGCTGCTGTTTGGGGATGACCCCTCGGGGAGGAGTTTGGGATCGTGCCTTGTCCCAGCATCCTTGCCGGCGGGCACGAGGGCTGAGTTCAGGTGCTTTAGGAGTGAAAGCAAGGCACAGAGTTGCACAGGAGGGTGGAGGTCGGAAGGGACCCGTGGAGCTGCAACTGGTTACCCAGCTCCTGCTCAGATTTTGGCTAATGCTCATCTTGTGCTAAGGCCTGCCGTATGCTTGGAGCCGTGCCATTATCTCCGGTAGAGGGCAACATGTAGGTACAGCAGGTTGGCCAAGAAGGGCTGAAGCTCCTTATGCAACCATGGTCACCTGCAGCTTGTTGTCCCCTGTGGCTGTCATCCTTGCATACTGATTGTCTGGTAGTTTCTTCAGAACCCCCTCGCTCACGCCGATGGTATAAACCAAACTTCCACACTGGGCACTGTAAATACTCCTCTCAAATGATGCACCTCTTATTGATCACAGAGAGCAACGACAGGAAGATTTGATTCAGTTTGCACAGAATAACTCAACTAAATATTCTGTTGTCTATGGAAATGTAATTTTAAAAAGGGGCTTAAAAAACCCAAGCTCTTGGGAACTGCACTAGGTTCTTTCCCCTTGAGAGGAACAGCAATGCTCCACACTTGAAGTGAACCACTGACAGGGTGCATTTTCATGTTAATTGTTGCAGACACTGGCAATAGGAGACAAAGCACTGTAAATTTCACTCCTTTCCTGCCTTTAAGAACTTAACAGTGATAGTCAGACATGGCAAGGGGGAAAAAGTATGTAGCAGAAACAGAGCTAAGAGGGTGCTGAGGGCTGGGGACCTCCAAAGTCTAGGCTTGTGCTTTTGCACATCCACTCAAGCTAGTGCTGGCTGAATACAAAACACAGGTGCTGTGATTCTCTGGCATTCCATACCCGTTGTGCATTTTGTATGAGGGGCTTTGAAAACAAGAATTAAGGGAGAGAGTCTCTGGCATGAAGGTGGAGAATTGATGTATGAATACAGCTTTCCCTTGAGAAAGAAAAAATGACTGTTGCCCATGACAAGCAAGCAGAAGGATGCACCTGGTACACTATTAGGAGACGGGTACATGGGATAAAATGAGACTAGATATATGTGAGACTTTGAATAAGATGGCGAATCCAGTGATGGGTGGAGCAGTTGCAGAGGGAGACCTTCATAGCAGCATTTTGCACAATATTACATGTGAAGACAAGGAGAAAGGGGGGGACAGGGTTGATTTTCTTCCATGGTTTTGGGGTTCTTTTTGGTCTTTGCATCTGGGGGTCTGTTGAAACCTCTGTGTCTGAACATGGAGAGATTGTCATTGAAATGCTGTATACCTTTGAGGGCAACCCAAAGCATAGCCTTATACTTACATATCTGGCACAAAGCATAGAAATAACAGACTTTGAGAATGGCCATAGTAACCAGACAAGATGCAAAGAGTTTCTAAATCCCAGTAGCCCAATGGATAATAAAGCTGGAGGCAGGTTCATGCTGTCATTTGTATTCACAGCCTGAATACTACAGAGAGACCATTTCTTGCACCTGGACTTCAGAACAGACCCACTATAAAGACACAGCTGGAAGTTAACAAATAGATGTGATCTCTTATCACCTTAATAGCTGAGATGAGTCAGTTTGAGTTTTCATTTTCTCCAAATAATACGCAGCAATCTACGGGAGGAAGTGAAAACTGCAAAAATGAGTAAGGAAAGATTGTTTGCTCTTTCTTACACACGGGAATTAGCAGGCAACACATGAAATTATGGATCACAATAAATGAAAAGAAGAACATCTGCACACAATACATAATTAAATTGTGCACCTCCTTGCCACAGGATGTTTTGGATAGCACAAGTATGAATGGGTTGAAGAAGCAATTAGACAGAATCAGGGAAGGAAGGTCTCTCATGGGCCATTAAGCTCTAGGAAGCAGGAACAGCCTCCAGAAATCCCTGAACCAGTGACTGTCAGTATAGAGGGTACAGCAGGGGAAGGAGCATGCTATGCTTATTGCATTTCTTATGCTTTTTTCCTACACATCTTTCACTGTTCAGATGCAGAGACAGGACGCTGAGCTGAACGAACCTTTGGTATGACCCCGTGTGGCTATTCTCATGAATTATACAAGACACAGTCCCATACGTGCTATGGATGCAATTCACATTCACGCAGAGCACTGCCTTATGGCCTTGCAAATTCTGCTGAATATTTACGGTGAGAATTTAAGCAGAACCCGTGTGGCTGAGTTCATGCATACACGTGATCCCATTTCACCCTATCTGAAATTCCATACTGCCTCCTCTGCGACGGGTTTTTGGCTTGGGTGCAATTTTGATATGCAATTGGTCAAACATCTTCTCCTGCGATATCTGTCCTGTTGTGAACAATTAGCGCTGCATAAGGGAATACATTCTGAGGCTTGAATCCCAGGGATTCCTGTCAATTTGCACTGACAGCATGCTTCCAAGGAAGGAGCTGACAGGTCCAGCTGGAATTGAGTGTTAGCAGCCACAGAGGCGGCCACACACCAGCCCACAGACGGTCCACTTCTTGCTCACATTCTTAGCTTTGCCTGCCTTGAGCGTCCTTTTGTTTGTATATAGACGTTATGCAAGCTAAGGAATGTGTTTGAATTTCCAGAAACGAACTTCCTAATGTTTCAGCTATGGGCTAAGACCACAATCAGAGTTCTTTGATATTTTAATGTGCAACCCATGGGAAGGAAATCATCGGGTTCTTAGTTATACACAGGATGGCTTCTTCTTGTCAGAGAAGAGGGGACCAGCAGGTAGGAGGCTGACCTGGTGTTGTTCCCAGGATGGCCAGGTTGCCTGAGAGCAAACTCCACCTGAAGAAGGGACAACCTGACTTTGCAAGGAAGATCAGTTTGCTTCTAACAGTGGTTCTTCAAAAAATCCTGCTTCATGGTGATGAGCACAATAAGAGCTTTAATTTAACACATTCTATGTTGCTATTGAGCAGTATGCTCAGATAGGAACAGGCCATGAGATCTGCTGAGTGAAAACACAGCCTCTCTTTTTGATTATCTAAAAAATGAGACCTGATATTTCACTTAGCATGGGAAACTGCTTTGACTTTTGACTTCTTTTTTTTTAAATAGAATTGTAATGTACAGAGATATTTTGAAATAAAGATGGAGTCTGTTGCACTCAGAAATGCATCCCTCTGTTCCCATTAGTTACTTCTTTCGTGTTTATTTTTTTCCCAGGCTTTCCAAGCATATGTAAAGTAATTCAGCAGTTCAGTTCTGCTGTTTGTTAGGAATCCATCTGGCAAGTAGTCTGGATGCAAGAAGTTAAAGCTAATGCATTTCATCTCATGGGCAAAGAGCGTGCACAGTCTGTTGCTGCAGCTCAGCTGCCACGCACTACCTAGGTAAACCACAATAGCTTGATTGTACAGACACCAGCTTAAACAAGGCTTCAGGCAGCCTCTGCCAGCTTAAGAGCCAGGACTGACGTCTCCCCCAGTTGCCAAAGCAAGGACTGGTTTTAAGTAGTGCCGTTCCATCTGTGCACAGAGAGCTTATGCTGTCCAGCTCATCCATTTTCTGTAGATCATGAACAAATATGTGGAAGGTCTCAGGGTGAAAGCTGCGCCCCCTGCTCTTCACACTCTGCCTCTCCCTTTCCAGTCTCTGGTACTGAAAGCTGCCCACAAATGTAGCAGTCATAATTCACAGCAAAATCCCTTTAAATGGCCCACTGGGTTATATATTTGGCAAATTTCCACTGGTTGGTGGAAGTTTGAAGAAGCCTAGTATCTACAGCAGAAATACAACCAAAATGGAGAGATGATTGTGGATTATTACTGGATTTATATACAGTGCTAATTCTTGTGAGGATTTTGCAGTTTTGCTGAAATCTGTAGCGGTAGATGAGGCAGATTAAAATACTTCAGAAGCTTACTCCCCAAACAGAAAATGTGTTGCACAATGTCATTACCAAAAAGAAAATAACTCTTTGTTACTGTTATAAATCACACTAAAACAATTTCCTCCCTCGTTTGGGTATGCTGTATTTCAAAAGTAAGTGTGACAAGATGTGGTTTTTGGTGTCAGATTAAGTTTACCTGATTACTGATTAAATAAAATTTAAAAAATGCTGAATTCATCCGTATTTGGAGTATCTGTTCTTGTACTTCCTCCATACCACGTAGAACACCTGATAAAGTTGAGACAGCATCCCTTGCCACCTAAGAGAAAGCTGAGGTGTTTCAAGCCACAAATGCATACAAAGGCTTTGAGAAGTATCGGTTTCCTCAATTTTTCCATGGGATCCAGTCATTTTACCTCAATCTTCACTCCATTTCCAATTAGGCTTATGTGGTGTACTGTATGCATAATTGTATCTGTGACACAGGAAACATGCTGAGTTTTAAGATGTACAAGGACATATGTATATATAGTTATTTTCATTAAGGTAGCTGAGTTATAAGGCATTATGTCTAGTAAGGCATCAATTAAGCTGTAGAGTGGATCGTTTTAGGAAGTGCTGGACGTGCGAGAGGAACTCAGCTTTTTTATTTCCTGTAGAGAATAAGGCACAATTGATAACATATTGCCTAGTTGGCATTTTTTCTGAGAAAGTCCCTTTTCAACTGAGTATAAGAAATCAAGCTTAAACTTGCAATATAAATGAATGAGCTAGGCAGGAAGAAGAGTGAAGTCCCTAGAAGAATCCTTCAACCCTCTGTTTCGATTTAATCTAAAGCCCAGGGTACGTTTATGTATGTGAATGTGTTCATGTGGTGTGTAGGCTCTGTCCTTCATCACAGCTCCTTTCTGAGTGGCACATGGAGTACGTGGAGTTGTGCTTACTCAGGCAAGCCTAATCCTAGCATAGCAAAACATTCGGGTTGCTCCTCCAGGAGACTGCTTCGACAAGGGATAATAAGTGACATTGGTCCTTCTCTTAATGGCGGAGTAATATCTGGGCTAAGGGGGAAGTTGCCTGTCCCTTCTTAAGACAGCTACTAAACATGAGGTTGGCATTTATCCTTTTAAACTATTGTATCTAAGTCCTTTAGCCTTTTATTTAATCTTAACTTTAACAAAACAGTATAAAGTTATCATTTCTATAACCGTGCCTAGTTTCAACATGATGCTGATAGGGCACAAGATGCTGCATTTTATGAGAGCAGTAGGTCTAAATGCGTGGAGGACCGGCGTGCTTTGTGAGTGGCAGAGATCTTCAGGTCAAGCCATACGCTTCACACCACGTAGCGGTATCTCAGTGTGGGAATTCGTAACTACCTGCGGAGGTCACTCCTGCCTGATGTGTGATGATTGATGCGTCTTTGGTGAGCAGCATGTGGGCTACGAAATGTCTTGAGTCAGAAATCAGGAGCAGAGATACTTCTTTTCATACTGGGAACAAGTATTTCTTAACAGTAAGACAGATCAGATCAATGCCAGCCTCTCTGTTTTTAGGTACAGTGACACACTCACAGAAAACTAATTGCAGGTGAAGAAATTCCAGAAGGTAGCAGTGGGTTTTTTTCCAGGAACATAAAAAATTAATTAAAAGCTGGAAATTTTCAGGCCATGGTTAGGGCGGACTATGTAAGAGATGACCAAGTGTGGCAAGATGCTTTCTTGTCTTTGGATTTTATAGCCTAAACTCAAAAGGCCTCATGGAGAACAACCCTCAGAATGAAAAGCAGCTGGGCCTGGCAAAGGATAAATTAAATAAGCGGGGCTTTGAGAAGGGGTTTAAAAGACAACTGGACACGAATGGGGAAAAATGGGAGGATAAGGTGCCATAAAAAGATAATTCAAACCTGAAAAAAAAACCAAAGCAGCTGCAAGTATATCCTGGGGAGAATACAGAAGAAAGGTAGGGTGCAGGAAAAACCGAGAATAGGGACGTGTGGTGAGGAAAAACAAGATGAGGGGTTTGAACTTCACAAAGAACAGAGAGGAAGCCAGTGAGGGGAACCGGGGCTGTGCCCTCACCCATCAGGGCACAGTCCCACAGGGTCTCAGCAGGGCCGGGTGCTGGTAGTGGGGTCCATCGACAGCCCCAGACACAGCCAGGGGATGAACCAGGTCCAGGGCCCACCCAGTCGGAGCAGCAGGAGGCAGGGCTACAACATGGGTCCAAGGTCCACCCAGAAGACGGGGCCAGAGACAGGGCTGGAGACAGGCCCAACTACAGCATAGCCCAGGCGAGGTCTGGGAGCCCAGGACCGAGCTACCTCAAAAACCTGAGCTACCTGAGCTACCTAAAAAAGTGCCGAAGCCGAACGGAGCTTTGCTGAGCGGAGCCGAGCTTTGCTGAGCCGTACCGAGCCGAAGCCCAGCGGAGCTTTGCCGAGCCGTACCGAGCCGAGCCGAGCTGAGCTTTGCCGAGCGGAGCCGAGCTTTGCCGAGCCGTACCGAGCCGAGCCGAGCTGAGCTTTGCCGAGCGGAGCCGAGCTTTGCCGAGCCGTACCGAGCCGAAGCCCAGCGGAGCTTTGCCGAGTGGAGCCGAGCTTTGCCGAGCCGTACCGAGCCGAGCCGAGCTGAGCTTTGCCGAGCGGAGCCGAGCTTCGCCGAGCCGTACCGAGCTGAAGCCCAGCGGAGCTTTGCCGAGCCGTACCGAGCCGAGCCGAGCTGAGCTTTGCCGAGCGGAGCCGAGCTTTGCCGAGCCGTACCGAGCCGAAGCCCAGCGGAGCTTTGCCGAGTGGAGCTGAGCTTTGCCGAGCCGTACCGAGCCGAGCCGAGCTGAGCTTTGCCGAGCGGAGCCGAGCTTCGCCGAGCGGAGCCGAGCTTCGCCGAGCCGTACCGAGCCGAAGCCCAGCGGAGCTTTGCCGAGCCGTACCGAGCCGAAGCCCAGCGGAGCTTTGCCGAGCCGTACCGAGCCGAGCCGAGCTGAGCTTTGCCGAGCGGAGCCGAGCTTCGCCGAGCCGTACCGAGCCGAAGCCCAGCGGAGCTTTGCCGAGCCGTACCGAGCCGAGCCGAGCTGAGCTTTGCCGAGTGGAGCCGAGCTTTGCCGAGCCGTACCGAGCCGAGCCGAGCTGAGCTTTGCCGAGCGGAGCCGAGCTTCGCCGAGCCGTACCGAGCCGAAGCCCAGCGGAGCTTTGCCGAGTGGAGCCGAGCTTTGCCGAGCCGTACCGAGCCGAGCCGAGCTGAGCTTTGCCGAGCGGAGCCGAGCTTCGCCGAGCCGTACCGAGCTGAAGCCCAGCGGAGCTTTGCCGAGCCGTACCGAGCCGAGCCGAGCTGAGCTTTGCCGAGCGGAGCCGAGCTTTGCCGAGCCGTACCGAGCCGAAGCCCAGCGGAGCTTTGCCGAGTGGAGCCGAGCTTTGCCGAGCCGTACCGAGCCGAGCCGAGCTGAGCTTTGCCGAGCGGAGCCGAGCTTCGCCGAGCCGTACCGAGCCGAAGCCCAGCGGAGCTTTGCCGAGCCGTACCGAGCCGAGCCGAGCTGAGCTTTGCCGAGTGGAGCCGAGCTTTGCCGAGCCGTACCGAGCCGAGCCGAGCTGAGCTTTGCCGAGCGGAGCCGAGCTTCGCCGAGCCGTACCGAGCCGAAGCCCAGCGGAGCTTTGCCGAGTGGAGCCGAGCTTTGCCGAGCCGTACCGAGCCGAGCCGAGCTGAGCTTTGCCGAGCGGAGCCGAGCTTCGCCGAGCCGTACCGAGCTGAAGCCCAGCGGAGCTTTGCCGAGCCGTACCGAGCCGAGCCGAGCTGAGCTTTGCCGAGCGGAGCCGAGCTTTGCCGAGCCGTACCGAGCCGAAGCCCAGCGGAGCTTTGCCGAGTGGAGCTGAGCTTTGCCGAGCCGTACCGAGCCGAGCCGAGCTGAGCTTTGCCGAGCGGAGCCGAGCTTCGCCGAGCCGTACCGAGCCGAAGCCCAGCGGAGCTTTGCCGAGCCGTACCGAGCCGAGCCGAGCTGAGCTTTGCCGAGCGGAGCCGAGCTTTGCCGAGCCGTACCGAGCCGAAGCCCAGCGGAGCTTTGCCGAGCCGTACCGAGCCGAGCCGAGCTGAGCTTTGCCGAGCGGAGCCGAGCTTTGCCGAGCTGTACCGAGCCGAAGCCCAGCGGAACTTTGCCGAGTGGAGCTGAGCTTTGCCGAGCCGTACCGAGCCGAGCCGAGCTGAGCTTTGCCGAGCGGAGCCGAGCTTCGCCGAGCGGAGCCGAGCTTCGCCGAGCCGTACCGAGCCGAAGCCCAGCGGAGCTTTGCCGAGCCGTACCGAGCCGAAGCCCAGCGGAGCTTTGCCGAGCCGTACCGAGCCGAGCCGAGCTGAGCTTTGCCGAGCGGAGCCGAGCTTCGCCGAGCCGTACCGAGCCGAGCCGAGCCGAGTGGAGGCGGTCGGGCGCAGCGGCATGGGCGGGCAGGGCGGGCAGCGCTGCCTGCGGGCACGGTGCGGCTCCTCCAGCCGCAGGTGATGGTGGGCAGGAGCCGGCCCCTCGGCACCGCGCGCCGGGCGCTGCAGGTCCTCGTCCGGGGGGAGCGCGGGCGCGGAGACCTCCTGCCCATGGCAGGGGCGGGCGGGCATATGGAGAGGGACACTGCCAGGGGCCGGGGAGCGGCCCAGGGGGCCCCGCGTCTCTGGCAGCGATTGCCCCGGTGGCAAGGACACCGACGCGAAGGGACCGAGCCGGTGGCAAGGACACCGACGCGAAGGGACCGAGTCAGTTCCATGGACACCGACGCAAAGGGACCGAGCCGGTTCTCGTGGCTCCGGCGCTCTGCAGAGGCGCCGAGGGCCAGCCAGGACTCCGGCCGCGCCAGCCCTCGGCTGCACCCACGGCAGACTTTGCCTCGGGCTCGGCGCTGCTGGCCAGCCTGTCCCCGCCGCCCCTGGGCTAGCCCCGCTCTCGGGGCGGCACGTCCCACGCGCGAAGCGGTGCCTGGGCTTGCCCTGGGAGCGGCACGATACAATTATGCATGCAGTACACCAGCGTTCTCCGGCTGCTGCGGCTCCCGTCTGCGCGATGGACGGAGGCGGCGGTTTCCCTGGCGGCTCTCCGCTGGTCTCGGCCCATGGGCCGTGACCCCTCGGGCTCCGTTTGGGAGAAGGGGTGGGTGCCGCAGAGGGGAGGACGGCGGGGCTGGGTGGGCTCTGGGCAGCACCGCCCGGGGCTGTCCCTGGCGGGGGTCTTCCCGGCCGGGCCCCCGGGATGGCTGAGGAGGCCGGTGCCCGCTTTTCCAGGGAGGAGCTGGCCGGGAGCGTGAGGAAGGGCAGCTGCCCGGCTTTGCGCTCCCCAGGGGCCCTCGGGGTTCCCAAGGGGCCGGGCCGGGCTTTCCCCCCTGCCCCCCCGGTTTTGTCCAGCTTTGCGCTCTGGCTTCACGCGGCGCTC
Organism: Buteo buteo; assembly: GCF_964188355.1. Lineage (NCBI taxonomy): Eukaryota > Metazoa > Chordata > Aves > Accipitriformes > Accipitridae > Buteo > Buteo buteo. Next base: position 156,828 of record NW_027439222.1, on the reverse strand, counting down.
CGGCGTCGATCGGATAAGCCTTGTTTCCCGCCGCGCAAGGGTGACGCTGGCTTCCCTCTTACGGATGAACAGGAATCTTTCCTGGAGCTGAGAGCAGAAACTCCGTGGGCTTTGGCACTCGGATTTTCCTAGCTTGCTGCCGCCAGCGTCCGAGGGGACTCCAGATTTCGTGGAGCACCGTCGGGACGTTAGTCTCGGGGAGAGGCTTCGTTCCTGTTTCTGGACAAAGATGGTGGCGGCGGGGGAGTGAGCGAGCAGCCTTGTGGTGCTTGGTCGCCGGCTGGGCTGAAACCACAACAGTCCTTTTTGGTGCCCAACGTGGGGCACGAAGGGTTGAGATAACGACAGATCTGGCCGGAGCGTGTTAAAACGAATTTGTTGTACGCATTTCTTAGATTAGTTGAATAGTCGCTGGTCCCAGTGTTGGCTCATTTGTTCCCGTGGCGGTGTTGTGCAAGTTCTTACATGCACTCTGTTTATCACCTCTGGGCGCGGGCTCAGGACTATCATTTTGCTGTCCTGGGTGACGTCGACTCGCAAAATGATTACGTCACGGGTCCTGAGGTTAAGCTGGTAGTTGCGTGCGGCGTCGACGTCACTCCCGTGCCTCGGGCGCCCTCTCTCGGAACTTGTTGGTAATCGCACCCAATCTGTGGGGAAGTTGGGGGGGGTACTTTCTCCCCGCTCGTTCACCTCCCCTTCCTCCTTCAGGCTAATTACAGCAGCTTTTGAGAAGTTTGAAGATCCCTGGGGTGTTCAAGCCAGCATGCTCGTCTTGCTATGTCTCCCGAATGTGTTTCAGGTCTTGTTTAGGGCTCCAAAAAAGTTTTTTAAGAATACCACGCAGAGATCTGCCCCAAGGCTGAATAGTCATGGGTGGCGTGGCATGTGGGAGAAAACGGGCAGGTATCTAGAGGACTTCTCACCTCCAATGGTTTGGAACTTCACTCCCAAACAGCTACAGGACCCTGGTGAAGCGATAGACCGTTGGAAAGGAAAATGCGGTGCCTGTTCCAAAGCGGCACAACTTACCGCACTGTGCTGGGCCCTGGCCAGTATCTACCAACCACTGCTCGATATTATGCAGCACCCTCAGGAGGAAGGGAGGGAAAACAGACCGACAGGCACTGCAGCTATTCCAGCCCTCGTGACAAGCACTGCAGCTACCCCAACCAACCCCGGCGACAGGCGCTGCAGCTGAACCAGAGAACCGACCTCTGCCGGTGTCAGTCGCCCCTATGCAGAAAAAGAAATACACGGAGAAATCGGTTCAACTTAGCGAGGGATGGAGGTGAGCCAGGGCCATCACGAGAACAGGAGAAAGAGGCAGAACCCGAGATAATCACCCGATCCCTATCCCTGAGTGAGCTGCAAGATACGCGAAAGCATTTCGGCCGCCATCCGGGTGAGCACATTTTTACCCGGCTGCTCCGCTGCTGGGGTAACGGGCCGGTAGCTTGGAATTAGAGGGTAGGGAAGGCAAGCAGGTGAGATCCCTGTCTAGGGAAGGGGCCACTGACAAGGCGTTTGGGAAAAAGACACGAGCCCTCAGCCTCTGGAGGGGACTTCCGTCAGGCGTGAAGGAAAAATACCCCTTCAAGGAAGACGTTACGTGTCAGCCAGGCAAGTGGACCACCATGCAGAGAGGTATCCAGTACCTGAGGGAATTAGCCGTGCTGGAGGTGATTTATAATGATCCGGATAACGAGCAGTCACCCACAGATCCAGATGAAGTCCAATGCACACAACCCCTGGGGCGGAAGTTTCTACAACACGTACCAGCGTTGTATGCCAACTCATTGGCAGTGATGTCCTGGAAAAAAGGCGAGGGACAAACGGTGGATGAAGTGGCTGGCCGACTCCGGCAATACAAAGGAAGTCTCTCTTCCTCCCGACGGGCCCGTGTCTCGGCTGAACTCCCGTGTCGCGGGAGTTTTTCCTACAAACGTCGCTGTTAGGCTTTTGTGGGGTAAAAAGGGGCATTTTTGATCATCGCTCGGCTAGGTCACTGACCATCGGAGCTTTTCGGTTGTGTCTGTTTGAGAGGTAAAAGGTGGCTGCCAGAAAGGCTCCAGACAGCTATCTATGAGGGTGTTTCCTCCCCCAAACCCCAGAAGAGCCTAACGCTGCTGCTGTTGCATTTCTGTGGCCCTCCAGGAATCCCACTGTGTGTGTAGGGGAGGGATGAAAAAATCTCTGGGAATCTTTGCGTGAAGGGTGCCTGGACCAAGAAAAGGCAAACCTGCTGACATCATTGCAACTGGGGAGAGAAAGGGCTGAGCTACCAGGGCCACTGCCAGCATACCGTCATTAGGCACCAGAGTCAACGTTGACTCGAGAGGCCTGGGCAGAGCCCAGACCCCCCTGAAAGCAGCTGCAAGACCTGCCACGAGGTACAGGCCAACTCCTCTGATGCTTGGGGCTCACGCGGGAACCCAAAGCGCTCCAAGCCCCAAAATGCAGCTGCCTCTGCAGCGCAGCAGCAGCAGCAGCAGCCAGTGCAGAGCAGCGTGGGGAGCTGGAGCAGAGGGAGGGGGCGCCCGGGCCGGGCTCGGCTCATCTCGGCTGGGCTCGGCTCCCTTCGGCTGGGCTGGACTCGGCTCCCCTCGGCTGGGCTGGGCTCGGCTCCCTTCGGCTGGGCTCGGCTCCCCTCGGCTGGGCTGGGCTCGGCTCCCCTCGGCTGGGCTGGGCTCGGCTCCCCTCGGCTGGGCTGGGCTCGGCTCCCCTCGGCTGGGCTGGGCTCGGCTCCCCTCGGCTGGGCTGGGCTCGGCTCCCTTCGGCTGGGTGGGCTCGGCTCCCTTCGGCTGGGCTCGGCTCCCTTCGGCTGGGCTGGGCTCGGCTCCCTTCGGCTGGGCTCGGCTCGGCTCATCTCGGCTGGGCTCGGCTCCCTTCGGCTGGGCTGGGCTCGGCTCCCCTCGGCTGGGCTGGGCTCGGCTCCCCTCGGCTGGGCTGGGCTCGGCTCCCCTCGGCTGGGCTGGGCTCGGCTCCCTTCGGCTGGGCTCGGCTCCCTTCGGCTGGGCTCGGCTCCCTTCGGCTGGGCTCGGCTCCCTTCGGCTGGGCTCGGCTCCCATCGGCTGGGCTGGGCTCGGCTCCCCTCGGCTGGGCTGGGCTCGGCTCCCCTCGGCTGGGCTGGGCTCGGCTCCCCTCGGCTGGGCTGGGCTCGGCTCCCCTCGGCTGGGCTGGGCTCGGCTCCCCTCGGCTGGGCTGGGCTCGGCTCCCTTCGGCTGGGCTCGGCTCGGCTCCCCTCGGCTGGGCTCGGCTCGGCTCGGCTGGGCTGGGCTCGGCTCCCCTCGGCTGGGCTGGGCTCGGCTCCCCTCGGCTGGGCTGGGCTCGGCTCCCCTCGGCTGGGCTGGGCTCGGCTCCCTTCGGCTGGGCTGGGCTCGGCTCCCCTCGGCTGGGCTGGGCTCGGCTCCCTTCGGCTCGGCTCGGCTCCCTTCGGCTGGGCTGGGCTCGGCTCATCTCGGCTGGGCTCGGCTTCCCTCGGCTCGGTTCGGCTCATGTCGTTGCGGCGGCGCTCGCCTCCCCTCGGCTCCGCTCGGCTCGGTTCGGCTCATCTCGTTTGGGCTCGGCTGCCCTCGGCTCCGCTCCGGCCGCAGCCCCGGCCCGGCCCCGCCTGAGGCAAGGGCGGGCGGCGGGCGCGGCGGGGCCGGTGGCCGTGGCGGGGGCTCCTCCCCGTCCGTGGAGCGGTGGGCTGCCCGGCGGTCGCCAGCGCCGGGGCTGCCCGGGGGCCTCGCAGGCCGGCAGCGGGGCTGAGGCGGCGGCGGCGGTGGCGGCATCTCCCCTCGCGGCAGGCCGGGGCGCCGGGACCCGGCCTTCCCCCCGCAGGCCCGGCCAGCCCCGGCCCCTCCCTGCCGCCCCCGGGGCTGCGGGGGCAGCAGGGGACTGCCTGCCGCTGGTGGCTGTCCGGCGGAGGCCGGCGGGCACCGCGGAGACGTGCGGCTGTGGAGAGAAAGGGGTTTCTGCCGGCTGTCCCCGCGGGGACCCGCAGCCGGCGGGGGTGTCCGTCCCTCCCTCACAGCCTGGCGTCGGTGGCGGGCTGCGACGCAGTCCTGCCCGGGCGTTCTTGGCAGCCCCCGGGGCAAGAGGCCTGTCAAGCTTCAGGGAGGTCGGCAGCGGCGTCTCCAGAGCAGTCGCGTCCCGTTGGCTCTCCTGCTTCCTTCCCTAGGCCGGGAGAAAGGAGGACGTCCTCGAAAGCAGGTACCTGTCGGTCGCCTGAAACCAGGTTTCTTCATGCAGGCAGGCGTGTGTACGGACTTAAAATCGGCAGGTGAGCGTGTTGAAGCTACAGCCTGCGGTTTGGGGCCTGCCGGTAGCAGTGAGTTCCTAGGAGACCCTAAATTCGGACGGGGGGGGCTGCTCTTTTCCTGCCTTCTTTCACTGACCGTGAAAGCGGTCACTTCCGAGGGGCTACTGCGCTTGCACGGGCTGAGCATCGAGTAATGGGAGCTGTAAAAAGCGCTCCTGTTTCACTGCCGCGCGTGGATTTCGTGCTTCAGTGGGAAAAGAGGCTGGTTTTACTGACGGTAGTTTGAAATTTTGCTTCAAGCGTTCAGCTGAGAAGCTCTAGAGCCTTTGTGTGTGAAGCCAGGACTGTTTTTCCCCACGTGCGCCACTTTGTACCTCTCTGCCATTTTATTGCTCCACGACCGAGTCTTGTAAGACCTTTCTATGGTTCTTTGCTACCTGCCCTTCTCCCTGTGTCAGTAATCTTGTAGGATTTGCAAGCTTTCTCACCTTGCTGCTCATGCCCCTTTCCCTGTCACGTCACGCTGTTTTTCTCTTTAACTGCTTGTTGGGCTTCCTAGAAAAGCAGAAAGCCTAATACTGGAGTGAGTGCCTATTGTCATTTTTTAGATGAGACTTTGAAACGTGAGTACAAATACAGATTAAGGGTACCTGTCTTGTTGGCTTAGAGGGAGGTACTAAAACCCTGCTTTCTAATGAAATACTTGAGCAGCCATTTACAAGATTGCTTCCTTTTTGTGACTTTTGGTAAACTCAGTTCTTACCCGTTTGACTTATTTTCAGAACTGGAGCCGAGCGCGTTTGCCATACGAGTAAAGCAAAGCATGGATTTGAAACGATAAGCTACAGAATATTCAGAGACAACAGCATCTGTTTAGTCCTAGGTTCTTAAAGTGGCAAGCATAAAAATGCCTTCAGGTAACTTTTTTTCCCTTTTCACCTGCATCACCTGCATGGAGACATTTGTGATTCCTGCTCATCAAACTTAGCCACGGGGTGAGTTTTACCGGGAACCAACACAGGCTTTTCTGACTGTGAAGCTACAAGCTCTAGGGGTGAACTTAGCCTCTCGCAGCTGAACCTGAAGGTTGCCCTGCCTTGTCCTCAAGAGACTCCAGTCCTCTTTTACCTCACATGCTCCTTTGTGCAGAACTCCATGAAGGGCCAACAGTGGGTGCTGACACCTTGACGCTGGCTTCGGTGCGAGTACTTGCCACTCCTCAGCAGTGTCCTTTCTCTGTGCAGATGGCCTTGCAGGCATCTCCCTCTTCTTGAAACAGTGTCATGTTTTTTTCTCGCTGTGTCCTCAGAAGGCAGATTTACGACAGGATTGTCCCAGAGGGATTGGCAGTTGCTTTCTAAACCCACTGTTCTCCAGAGAGCTTGTCAGGAGGGCAAGATTCTTCCTCTTGTAGCCCACAAGCTAAAAGGCTGCTCTGACAGAGCTGCTGTTAGGCACACCCTTTAGGTAAGAGGGTCTTCCCTCACCCCCCTGTTCTCCTCCTCTTGGCTGTTGCCCATCCTCCCAGTGCATTTCATCCATTTTCTGGATCCTGATAGCCATTCTGCATTTAATTCAAACCCCTGCCACACTATTGCCTTCCTGGCCACCTTACCTCTCCAGCTCTTTGGAGAGAGTCTTCTCAAAGGAGGCAAACTCATTCCTCTTGGGGTTGTCCACAAAGGAAGTTGCCTGGTGGTATAAAAGGAACAGCTTCTTCTCCCACTGTTCCTTGGGAGGGGAAGAGTTGCATCAGATGCCCAGGTTTCTGCGTGTTTCTGCATGATGACGTGCTGCCCCCATTTCAGAAACCTTTTGGACCTCTCCACAACTGGCTGAGCCTTTACGCAAATATCGTCTGTGGGCTTGGCGCCTGCTGGCCAGGGCATGCTGCCTGCTTGCTGCTGTAGGACTAGTTTCAAAGGGCCAATCTCAGCATAATTGCTCTGCAGGGATCCCCTGCATGTACAGTGGCCTGCAATTTCAGGTGCTGCTAGCTGCATGGTTACCTTCAGCCTGCCCAGGTAAACTCCTGTATTGAAAGAGCCCTCACCTTGTTGTAAGCCCAAAACTTTCTTTCAGAAGAGGGGTTTTTGACAGGTTTGTTGGATTTTCAAGATAGGAAGGAGACTGTCTGGTAACTCCTCAGGAGCCTTCAGTACAGAACTTCTCTAAAACAAGTAGGCTGATTTGTCTCCAAAACCTGTATCCCTTTTTTTCCCTTCAGCTTACCTTTGCAGGATTAGCGACAGGTCTCTCTACGCGTGCCCTTTCTGGCTTCTTTCCTCAGGTGCTCCAAACACTCTGTTGGTGGGATAAGGGTCATCCTCTGAAAGATGCTTTTTTTTATTCCCCGCTTTGCCATAACTGCTGTCCCCAGAATGCCTCCGCTCCTTGTACAGTGGCTGAATTTCCCAAACATTAGGGTCCTTGGAAGCTGGAGCTCCGGGTTAGAATGTTGGACCCTGAGAAATGATGTGGTAGGTGGCAGACATCACCGTAACCTCCTATTGTGTTAACTGATGTGGGAGGACATGTCCTGAGCTCTTTCCAGGTAATCTGGAACTATGATGAGTGAATCATCAAGTCGGCAAATACCAGTTCAGGTGAGAAGAACCTTCTCCAGAAGAGATGCTTGTGCCACCATGACTCGTACCTGCAATTTGCAGTAGTCAGGGCACTGTTACACTGAGAGGGAGCTCCAGACACAAACTGGTGTCTTTATGAATACCAGACCAGATGTCAGGAGCACCGCATGGAATCCTGAGCAGATGACCTCTCCCTCGTGTGCTTTCTTAGGAGATCAGGGCCAGGTGCTTCTGTGACACGCCTTCCGTTTGGTTTGCTTTCCATTTGTTTTCTTTTGGTATTCAGGATGAGAAGAAAGATCAGGTTTAGGAAAGACCATCTCAGTAGCGCCTGTGCTTTCTCAGGATTCTTCTGGTCATTCCTCCAGGGCTCTTGTTCAGTTTATGAGCAGTGTATGACTTTGGATCCAAATCCAGCTGGTGTTTTAGAGTGCATCTCGAAAAGGGAAGGCTCTCGTTAAAACATGAAGGAAATCTGTCTGCTTAGTACGCGTAGGACTGACTTTACAGCATCGGCAGTCGATTCAGAAGGAGGAGCGTGGGAGTGCTGCAGTTGCATGGCTTTTAAACAGATTGCATTTTCAGCTCTCATCCCAATGCCTTCCAGGCCTGTGATTTTGACAGGAGGCTGTCTGGTCAGGGTGACTGGAGTTGAGCCTGTGCATCTTTCTGCTTACCAAGAGCACCAGTAGAAGTCCAAGGAAGAAAGAACTGGGAGACGCTCAGCCTGTCACTGCAGATAATTTTCCTACCTTAGTTAATGCTCTGAGACTAAACTGCAAAGATCTCTGGCCATCTAAAGTCTGGAATTTCACGTGAACCTGAGCTTAGTGCAAGAGAAGCACCATCAGGGAGGGATCTATTCTTTGCTTATCTTATCTCTGTGACAAAGTTGTTTCACTTTCTCCTAAAGAAGCTTACGGGGTGGTTTTGTTGTTTGTGGTCCTTTGTATTGCTGATAGCCTTGTGAATGGGTATTCCTGGCTCACCTCTTGCTTCTGGCACTTTTCACTTTTGTCCCTGCCCTGTTACTCTGCTTCCTATGAGTGTGTCTTAGCAGGGCTGATGTCTAGGGGCCTGTATTGTCCAGCGGCTGTTATTTCCCACAGCACCTCTGTCGATGTTTTTTAAAATGTCTGTCTGTGCCGTAGCTGGTGTCCCGCTTTCACTATCTGCTATATTAAAGTCTAGTCAATGAATTCCAGCTTTATGTTAGGCCTGGGAACGTCCTGAGGAGGGAGGGGCAGAAAGATATTAGTGAAGAAGGTCCTCATAGTAGCAGGAAAGAAAATAAAGTCACAGAACAAGAGAGCAGACCCTGCCTTTTAGTTCTTCAAGCAAGCAAGCAAAGAAACAAAGATCTCCTGTAGAATAGAATTTTACATGGTGTGAAAGTTCTTGGGTTCCTTTTCCTTTCAGAATTCCTCCAAAGAAGATGAGCGTGAGTTTAGTCCAGCATCCCTTACTGTGGGCTGTAACCGGGTGAGTTTGTGTAAGTAAGGAATTCCTGGCTTGTTTCATTCGAATTGGTCATATGAAGTCAAAAGCCGCAAGGATGACATTGGTAATAGTTTTCCTTTAAAAGTGGTGTTTGGTATTTTTCAGCACGTGAGACTAGGAATTAGAACCACCAAAGAGCAGTAGGTCAGCAATGATTTTGGCTGTAAGCAATTCCCACCCACAGAGCCAGGCTACGTAGCTCTTTCAGAGCCGGGCTGTGAGATGGGAGCCTACCTCCAACCAGTCTGCACTGTGATTGCTTTGAAAGCTCCCAGGCGTGATGTCAGTCAGAGTCTGGACCGACCTCTCGGTTTCAGGGTCTGCCGTTGGGTGTGCAGGGAGTGTGGAGAGAGCGAGCTTGTGTTTTTGTTCTTGCTGCTGTTTCTGACAGGGGCGCCTGTGGGATCGAACCTTGAACAAAGAACAGGAACCGGTCAGGCTGAGGGTGCGGTGCAGCTACTGCAGCAACTGGACCAAACGGTAAACAAAGGAAACGTGGAGTCAGAAGGAAGGGGTCTGTCCAGGTTCTGGAGAAGGTACGAATACTGCAGCTACGAGCAGATGCAGTCCTGGCTCTGTCCGAGGCTGTGCCTGATTCTGGCAGTTCAGGTGATTCTACGTTCTCTTGAAGAATGGGTCCCTCTTTTCTGTGGTTAAACAAAAAAGTCTGCCAAGGCAAAGGAGCATTCAGGGGTGTCCTTTTGTCTTGTGGTAAGGTGCAGCATTCCCAGGAAACGTTCCTCTTCTGGGCTGTCTTTGGGGAAAAAACTCCTCATGGGGGGTTGGGGTTGGGGAGATGGGGGGGTGTTACTGACCTCAGTCACAGCCCTCATAGGATGTGGCTTTTATCAGCTGCGGAGTGCCGTCTCCAGCCCGGTTTCTAAAGGACTTTTACACACTGCCCCTTCTCGAGGGGCCTTCCTGGGAGGGACCTTCAGTCCCCTTAAGGCAAGTATGGCCTTTATTTGCCCGCTTAGCAACTGTGGCCTTTGTAACTGACTCCCAAAGACACCATTTTAAACTGAAATGAAAGTAGCCCCGCCAGCAGTTGCTGGGCATTGCTGACTAAAGGAGTGCTCTAAAGCTGTCGAAACAAGAGTGGTCTGTTCACTGCACAGCCCGTGTTGAACGTTGGCAGTAACTGTTTGATAGGTGGCTTGGTTTTGGAAGGAATAAAACTCCTTGTTAATCATAATGTATGCCAGTCCCCTTAACTATTGAGACTAGACCGTTATGGCACAGGTTGTTCTCTATGTTTCCTCTACTTTTTTGGTCTTCCTCTGTATTATTTTGTGCTGGGGATGTGTCTTTCTGGTGGACAGAAATTACCTTGTTGTTACAATTCTCAGAGAAGTATTTTAGGTACAGCGTGGGGGGGTTTTGTTGTTGTTGTTTCCCCAGCATAATCTTCTCGCCACTACAGCATCTCTTTGTTGGAAAGAACTGACCTGGAAGTACTACTGGTTGTGGAAAGGTAAACTTGTAGCATGAATGTCGGGTTGTATTGTTTCTTTTGTAATTCAGCTTTACACATGGCTTGTCTCCGCTATTAAATGCTTTAAAATGAAATTCTACTTTGTTTACGTTTTCAAATTAACATACTGAAGATGTTGGGTTAGAATGTCTTTTTCTTCACAACCTAGAGGTTTTGGAAAAAAGAGCGACAAGCTTTACGATGTTGATCCTTGAGTGTCATAAATGGGGAATTTTACATTTGAAAATCATTGTATGAGACTCTAATAAAACAAGCATCGGCTTGGCACTGTGTGTTACTTTAATCAGTCTTACCCTGGCAGAAAGCACTCCTTCCCTCCAAGAAGAAGAAGTAGAGGTTTCTCGTCTTGGATGGACTGCTGCCCTATGCTTCACAGCATTAAAAAGGTCAAAATTGGTGAAAATGTTTTGGATTAGCTTTTACCACTCTGCTACAAGTTGTGTAATTATTTATGCCTTTGATAGGTAGTGGGATGAGGCTGGGAGTTAAGATTTCAGACGCGCCTAGGGCATGCTGAGGCAGCTTTTTGCCATCATGCTAGCGCATTTGCAATAAACCGTCATTCTTCAGCCCTCTCCCGAGCTGAGGCACCGTCAGCACCTACACGCACAATGCTGGTCTAACACATAACACCGTGTTACTGGTGGTTACTTTAGCAGTAGCGACGTGTGGCCGTCTGATGGGGTAACGTGTCTGGCAGAATGAGGCGATGTTCTAAAAGAGTCAGATGATAACGCAACACGGGGTCTGTTTGGCTTGTTCCCACCATGATGCACGGATTATCCACCCTATATGCCTCTGTATTCATTCCCGGGCTCCCATCAGCAGTGAAAGAATGCTTTCCCTCCAAGAAGAAATGGGGTTGAGAAACTGGTTCCATTTACGGCGTTCTCCTCAGTCCTGTCCCACAAACCGTGGTACAGGCGGAGTGCACCAGGTTTCGGTCCCTTCTGCTGGGGGGCTGTACAATGAGATGGACAGCGGTGAGGACCAGGGAATGGCTAGAGAGTTGACCAGATGGAGAACAAGCCATAAATAAGGGAAGATATCCATGAGTTGATCTTCTTTAGCACTGGTTCTGTCAGGAGCAGGAGGATGTCCCACTTCCCTGATCTTAGATGCAGCTGCATAAGAAAGGGCCTTTACCCTGCAAGAGCTGGGCTGGCTGAGGCTACAACCTACACACAAAGACATTTTGATGTCTCAGTCCGGAAAATGCCATTACAGAATTACGGGCAAGATGCGCATCCATTTTGGAAAATCATTTTAGACGATAAAGAACATGGGTTAATGAAATCTAAACAAAGATGGTTTTTATTTTAACTGGGATAGGCATTCTTTTAACTTTGAGAAAGCACCTTGTTCTTTAAAGCAGTGGCCGCCTTCTAAAAGGAAAGGGAAAGGTACTTAAAGAAGAACAAGCAGAAACAAGCAAGCTCTTCCCTCTCTTCCCCTTGGCATCCCATAAACCCTGGAAAAAGCCACACGCTTGCTTCTGTTGTCCTAAAAGCGGATTTGGTACACGGTGTGCAAGAGAGCAATCTCACACAGGCGGAAGAGATACTGTTTTATTCTGCGCAGGGTGCTCTGTGGACTTTGCACAAATCAAGCAGGGCGGATTCATCAGTTGTGTCCCTTTTATACGGTAACAATTGCATCTAATTTATTAAACTACTCCTACCTAATACATATTCAAACTATCTGGTGCATGTGCCTAGCATTGTGTAACCCTGACGCATCAGACGCCCTCTCCGCACGCGCGGGGGTCTCGGCTGGCCTTTGGTGGTCTTTTGAGGAGGTGTCCCCTCCTCGCTTTGACCGCTCAGTCGCTCTGTATCGGGTCAGCGGTCCGTTTTCCTGCCAAGAGGGACGCGCCATCCATGAGGAAGAGCAGAAGGGATCGGCACTGGTGCTCCAGGTGAGGCACCGTTAAACAGGAAGACTAGAACCGATCGGACTGGTCTTGGCTAACTGACTAAATTTAAACCAGGACTTTCTCACCTACCACAGGGTTTTCTGTATCTGACAGCACTTCCAGCGGTACCTGGGCTGGTGGCACCGGTCCCGTATTGCTGGCACTGGTGACTGTGGACCTTGATGCTCCTAGCTGCTGAAGTCAGCGTGATCAGGCCGGAGAGCTCGTGGGTGAGGGAAGTCGGAACTGGGAAAGGCTTCTCCGTTTTTCCTCCTCCCGCAGGACATTTTTGTGCTACTTACCCGCTCCCTGCCCAAAAGGGGGATCTCCTCTGCCCCGGTGCTGCTTGTCCTGCTGCTGGCTTTGCTTTATTAGCGATTTACTTTCTTGGGGAGGATAAGTTTGTATGAAAATACTGTATAGATAGCCGGTGCTCCTCCGATTGATGGTTGCTGTTATGGCTTGTTGGCAATTACAGTTGCACTAGAGAGAGAGAGAGCCACCTCGCTAGATGCACAGTGTCCGTGTCCCTCCCGGACCCCCCCCCCCCCAACCCCCCCCTCCCCAGGCAATCCGTGGCAGAGCGGAGCGGTGCAGGGGAGGAAGCCCCCATGGCCGTGTGTCGCAGGGGAGGCGAGGGACCCCCCTTTGTCTGCCGCCTCGCCCCCCCCCCCCGCCGGGGCAGCTCCCCAGGGCTTTGTGCAGCGTGACGCCGCTGTCAGTCAGTCCCCCCCCGCTGTGAGGGCAGCGCTGTCAGTCAGTCCCGGGGCGGACCAAAGGGGGTCCTCCCGTGCCCCCGCCACAGGGGGGTCGCCGCCAGGACAGAGCCGGCCCCGGCCCCGGCCCCGGCCCCGGCCCCGGCCCCGGCCCAGCCCTGGGGCTCTCCCGCTGCCCTTCCCGGGCACCAGCGCAGCCTGCCGGGACAAGGGGACCCGAGGACGGACGGACGGACGGACGGACGGACGGAGCGGCGGGTGGCTCCCGGCGGAGAGAGCTTCCTCCAGAGGAGAGCCCTCGTCTCCGGGAGCTTCCTTGGAGCAGCCTGGGGCCGCTGCCCGGCTGTCACTGCGGCTGGCAGTCGGTCGCCGAGGCGAGCTGCCCCGGAGCCGGCCCGGCCCGCAGCGGAGCGGAGCGGAGCGGAGCGGAGCGGCAGGTCTCGGCCCGGGGGCCGCGCTGTTGCCGAAATCCGGAATAAAACCCCTTGACGGCAATGAGAAGTTAAGAAGCAGGCACTCCTTTATTGCAGCGCTGGGCACACAGGGGATCACTGCACCTCGTGTGTGCACCTGTCTGGTTTGACCATGCAGGTTAAATACACACCTGTTATACATATTCGCTAGATGCCTGGGAAATGTCATACATAATCATCAACTGTCCGACAAATCATTAGCATATGTAAACGTCCCTTTACACAGGCGTGGTGAAGTCTCTGGTGGTCTTCAGGAGCCCTCTGGTGGTCTTCCGTAGTCGTCTTCACTTTGTCCGAGAGTTGACCTCTCTTATGGGATTCTGCGCAGTACGATTTTCGCCATCATGTGTTAGATTGACATAAAAAGGACATTCAATGTTAATTCTTGACTTTAACGTTTCTAGTGATTGGCCCTCAGTCACACCACCTTATCAATATTCTTATACTAAAACATTCATTGGTTAATCTTACTTAATGCCACTAACTGGAACCTTGATCAAAGTGGGGCTTCTAAGCAACAGAACTAAGGTCCACAACGATCTCTCTTAGTTTCTTAGGACAAAACACTACAAACTAACCAATCGGTCGAAGTTTCTATGGTTAACCAATCTTAGACACTACTTATTTCTTATGACTGTATACAGCACATTTTGTACGTTCCTAAGTTTCGACGACTACATTGCGAGCTTCAAACCCCTGTATTCTACAGTCTTCACCTTTTGATCGAACCCACTTTATATAAAATTTTAACTTACCAGATTATTTGTAACAGCGCCACCCCCACCCCTTTCCGAAGCGGCCTGGGGAGCGCCGCGGCCAGAGCGGGCAAAGAGAGCCGGGGGCGGCAGTTGGCGGGGAAGGGCGGCGTGCCCCTGCCCGCTCCAGAGGGGAGTTCGGCCGGGGGAAGGAGCCAGGCGACGGTAGCAGAAAGCCACGTCCTCTGCGCTCGCCAGCAGGGATGTGGCGACCCAGAGAGAGCTCCCACGCAGCCTCAGGGCGTGCCAGAGCCTGGCCCTGGGAAGGGCTGGCAGGAGCGGGACCAGCCCTGAGAGGTGGGACCGAGGGGACGACCTGCTCAGCTCAGCTCAGCTCAGCTCAGCTCAGCCCAGCTCAGCTCAGCTCAGCCCAGCTCAGCCCAGCTCAGCTCAGCTCAGCTCAGCCCAGCTCAGCCCAGCTCAGCTCAGCCCAGCTCAGCTCAGCTCAGCCCAGCTCAGCCCAGCTCAGCCCAGCTCAGCTCAGCTCAGCCCAGCCCGCCGGCAGAGCTCCGGGAGGCAGCAGGAAGGGGAAGGCGCACCCGGGACTCTGAGAGCCTCTGGCTGCTGGAACCGTGCTCTGCCCTCCCCGAGGCAGAAACGGGCGCCAGAAAGCACCCGAGAGCCGGGGGACCGGGAAAGGGAAAGGGAAAAAAGGGAAAAGGAAAGGGAAAAAAGGGAAAAGGAAGGGGGAAAGGAAAAAAGGGAAAAGGAAAGGGAAAAAAGGGAAAAGGAAGGGGGAAAGGAAAAAAGGGAAAAGGAAAGGGAAAGGGAAAGGGAAAAGGAAAGGGAAAGTGAAAGGGAATGGGAATGGGAAAGGGAAAAGGAAAGAAAAAAAGAAAGGGGAAAGGAAAAAGGAAAAAGGAAAGGAAAAAGGAAAGGGAAAAGTAAAGGAAAGGAAAAAAGGGAAAAGGAAAGGGAAAGGGAAAGGGAAAGGAAAAAGGAAAAGGAAAAGGAAAGAAAAAAAGAAAGGGGAAAGGAAAAAGAAAAGAGGAAAGGGAAAAGGAAAGGGAAAAGGAAAGGAAAGGGAAAAGGAAAGGGAAAGGAAAGGGAAGAGGAAAAAGGAAAAAAGAAAAAGGAGGCCAGGCTGGGGGCAGCAGGCAAACCCCCTCCTCACCTTCCCAGGTGCCTCTCAACAAGAGCTGTGAGGCTCCGGAGGTGGAAGGCCAGTCCAGGGAGGATGTGGAGCTCGGGCCAGCTGCGCCAGAGGTGTTGCCACGGTCAGAAAGGCCTACCCCCGTATCACGACCGCCTCCCCGAGGAAGCCAAGACAGCTTAGGGGTGTGGGTGACTCCCTTCTGAGGGGAACAGAGGGGCCGAGATGCCGGACAGAGCCTCCTCTTAGGGAAGCCTGCTGCCTCCCAGGGGCCCAGGTTCAGGGCAGCACTGGGAAACTTCCCAGCCTGGGACAGCCCACGGGCTATTGCCCACTACTGCTCTTCCGTCTGGGTGGCGACGAAGCTGCAATGCGTGGTCCAAGGGCGATCGAAAGAGACTTCGGGGCCTTGGGATGGTTGGGAGGGGAATCTGGAACACGGCTTATTTTTCCCTCTCTCCTTCCAGCTGCGGGCAGCAACACTGGAAGAAAGAGACGGACCCGGTCTGTTAATACGTGGGTCGCGGCTGGTGTCACTGCCAGAGTTTTGGGTTTTTCAATAATGGGGTGGCCGGCACGGCCCCAGGCCTGCTGGTGTCAGATGGGATTCGCCTTTCTCAAAGGGGGAAGGGGGTCTTGGCTCACGAGCTAACGGGGCTCATTGGCAGAGCTTTAACCTACACTCGAAGGGATGTTATGGAGGCACACACAGTCAAATCCAACAGGTGTTAAAGCTCAGCTTTATTCTTTCGTAAAAAGTTAGTTAGAACTCCAGTAACATTTTGTAAACCACAGGCTCAGTGATGTAAGGGGAATTAATACTACACAGCCGACTTAAGAATTTAAAATGATGACTCAAAATGCACGTATCACTCACCTAAAAGTTGAGGGCTCTCTACCTTGAGGAGTTACCTCGGGCGGCGTCCCGACCCAAGGGGGAGTCCCTGACTGCAGATCCGCTGCTCTTGGGAGGACTGATTCCAAAATGTCCTCCGGCGGGACCCTCTTTACACCCTTGTTGAATCTGATCTGTGATCTCCGGTACTGAAAGCAGAGGTCAAAAGACTGGGAGATGCCTGGGAGTCACAGGTGGATCCCGGAGGGGAGAGCTTCCTCCAAAAAAGAAAAAATCCTCAAGGGTAGCTTACTTGGAGGATTCTGGGGCTGATACCTGAGATCTTAGGTAGGTAAAGCAGAGGACAAAAGCCTCTGGGAGATGACTGGGAGGAGGCTCAGGCAGCTGCCGGAGCTGAGCTGTATCTAAAGGAGAAAAAAAATACCTGGAGTAACGTACTTGGAGGAGTCTGGGGCTGCTACCTGGGATCTCTGGTCCTGAAAGCAGAGGTCAAAAGACTCTGGGAGATACCTGGGAGAAGTCTCAGGTGGCTGGCAGAGTTGAGAGATTTATCTAAAGGAGAAAAAAATATTTCGAGTAACTTACTTGGAGGAGTCTGAGGCAGGTAGCTGCAATCTCCGGTACTGAAAGCAGAGGTCGGAAGACTCTGAGAGAGAACTGGGAGGAGTCTTGGGTTGATCCCAGAGGAGACAGTTTCCTGCAAAAGAGAAAAATCATCTTGTGTACCTGCCTTGGAGAATCCAGGGCTGCTACCTGGGATCTGAGGTCCCTATAAGAAAAGGCCAAAAGACTCTGGGAGATGCCTCCGGGGAGCCTCAGGTGGACCCTGGAGGAAAGAGCTTCCTCCAAAGGAGAAAAATCATCTTGGGTGGGTGCCTTGGGGAAGTCTGGGGCTGCTACCCGGGATCTCAGGTGCCTAAAAGGGAGGTTAAAAGCCTCTCGTGGTTGCTGGGAGGAGTCACAGGTGGATCCTGGAGGGGAGAGCTTCCTCCGAAAAAGAAAAAAAAATCTCAAGGATATCTTCCTTGGAGGAGGCTGCGGCTGCTACCTAGGATCTGATGTCCCTGTAAGAAAAGGAGAAGGGTGAATGTTAAATTTCCCTGAGCAGAACTAGCACAACAGTTTAGGGGGAAAAAAAAAAAATCAAAACTGGGACTATAATGGTGTAGGAGACTGAGCTGTTTGTCAGACAGGGCTCTGAAATTTAATAGAAGCCATTAGGGCATGTGGAGAACTAGGGGTAAATTGGTAAACTGAACTAAAAGTACAAGAATGCAGGCAGAGACCTGATGAGTGTCCCAGTGATTTTGGGGGACTCAGACAAGCTCTGCTAACAAAATTTTAATGATGCACTTGCAATTAGTGTCCTTGTGGGTCAAATGGCCCCTGATAGCAGAAACAAAACAAACAAAAAAACAAACAAAAAAACAAAAAAAAAAGAAAAAGAAAGAGAGAAAAAAGAAGAGGAGCAAAGCAACAAGAGGCTGATTTATTGGCAGTCGCTTTTGCAAAGAGTTTACAAGTGAGATAAGGATTAGGAAGAAAGATGATCAGGTGCAGGGTCTGAACTAAGACCTAGAAAAAGAGAAGGAGAATGTGAAGGAACACTAGAAGAAAATGTTACTCTTGTGGAAATCTGGGATATGTGCACCAATAAAAATATTTTTCTAAACATGTCCCTGAATGACCAGGGAAGTTAATGGATGAGGTAGTGTGTTTGGCTACAGTGGTCAAGAAGAGGAAAGGGTTAAGGAAGAGGGATGTTAAAGGAAAGAGGAATCAAGTGTATTTGTGGCTGTGCTGAGAGAAGCCTTTGGAGTAAGCAGGGGGAGAGGACTGATGGGGACCAGAGCAACCTCTCCCAGCAGAACCTCTGGTTAAAGCAAAGCTGGGAGATGAGGAAACAGAATTTTTAGTCAACACTGGGGCTACGTATTCAGTCTTAAATACACTAGAAGGAAATTTAAGTAACAAAAGCATAAATGTCATTGGTGCGACAGGGACTCGTGAGACCTGGCCATTTTTCAAATCCCTGAAATTTAAACTTGGAAAACAATGGGTTACTCACCGGTTTTATATTTGCCAAATTCTCTGAAAACTTTACTGGGTAGAGATTTACTTGAAAAGGTAGAAGCTGAAATCAGATTCAAGGATGGGGAAGTTGAAATTTTAATCCCAGAATCTAAATATGTCGAAGCCATAGCCTTGTTGTTACAGGATACAAACCCCAAAAGGGACAAGATACCTTGAGAAATAGAAGATGCAGCGATCCCCATCGTTTGGGCAGGAGAAGGTCCAAGAAGGTCTAAGAGAGCGGAACCAGTAAGAATTGATCTAAATCTAGGATCGTCACCGGTAAGAATTAAACAATACCCTTTAAAATTAGAAGCGAGAACTGGCTTGGTACCAATAGTTCAAAAATTCTGAAAATATAAGTTGCTAACAGAATGTGAGTCAAAATATAATACACCTATCTCACCAGTAAAGAAAGCTAACGGAAAAGATTACCGTTTAGTCCAGGATCTTAGAGCAATAAATCAGAGAGTACAAGATATACATCCAGTTGTTGCAAACCTGTGTACGTTACTAACTACCCTCACCAGTGAACAAAACTTTTTGCTTTTGAGTGGGAAAATCCTGAACCAGGGCAAAAGACACAATATACTTGGACAGTTCTACCACAAGGCTTCAAGAATAGCCCAACTATTTTTGGAAATCAGCTGGTGAATGAATTAGAGATTTGGAGAAAAGAAAATGGACAGGGAACTGTATTACAATATGTAGATGACATCTTAATTGCAGCGGGATCTCGGGAAATTACTGTGTGTGTACCACATACGGTAGTCACAGTTTCGGAACAAAAAGGGGGGCATTGGTTGTCCCTCAGCCGTACACTGAAATACCAAGTAGTACTACTAGAACAAGATGACATCGATCTCAAGACCACTTCAGTTACAAATCCTGCAGTGTTCCTCTCCACTGATTGAGCGGAGAGTTCACCAGAACACAATTGCTTACAAACTGTAGAGGAAATATATGCTAGCCGTCCGGATCTTAAAGATGTTCTGTTAGAAAATCCAGACTGGGAGTTATATACTGACGGCGGTGGTTTTGTTCACGATGGGAAGAGACTGTCAGGATACGCTGTGATGACCTTAGATGGCATAGTAGAGGCACGAGCCTTACCTCCCAAAACATCAGCCCGAAAGGCAGAACTAATAGCCTTAACTCAAGCATTGAACTGAGTGAAGGGAGAAAGGTTAATATCTGGACAGAGTCTAAGTATGCTTTTGGAGTTGTACATGCCCATGGAGCCATCTGGAAAGAGAGAGGACTACTATCAGCACAAGGAACTGAAATCAAGCATGCTGCACAAATTCAAGAACTATTACAGAGCATTCAAAAGCCGACGGCAGTAGCAATAATGCATTGCAAAGCCCACCAAACAGGAAAAAACCCACCAGAAATAGGTAACCAATTGGCACACGAAGCTGCCAAAGAGGCTGCAGAAACAGGCATCATGGCATTATTACCAGAAAAAGAAATAACTTTACCAGAAACACCACCTACATATGATAGTAAAGATGCTAGCTTAATAAAGGCCTTACAGGCACAAGAACAAACAGATGGGTGGGCTGTCACGCCCACAGGGCAAATAATAATCCCACCCTCATTAATGAGAGAAATTGCTAAACCAGAACATTGCTAAATAAAGAACATTGGGGAACTGAAAATTTAGTAAAACATCTTCAAAAGATAGTTATAAGCCGAGCGATGACAGAAATTATCCGATCTATCATGGGAAAATGTGAAATTTGTTGTAAAAATAACCCAAATACCAGTAATAAATTAATATTGGGGGTTACAAAAGGAGGAAATTCCCCAGGAGACTATTGGCAAATGGATTTTACAGAACTGCCTAGAAAAGGGGGATATGGATACATTCTTCTTCTAGTTGATACTTTTACTGGATGGCCAGAAGCTTTTCCCTGTCACACAAATTAAGCTAGAGAAGTAACTAAAATCTTGTTGAAAGAAATTATCCCAAGGTTCATGTGGTCCTCTGCCTGAGGACATTCCTAAAGGGATACATTTTGTTGCTGAAGTTATAAAACAGTTGAGTAAAAACTTAGCCATAACATGAGATCTCCATACCCCTTATAGGCCACAATGAAGTGGAAAAGTAGAAAGAATGAACCATACACTTACATTGCAGATCGGGAAAATATGTCAGGAAGCATCAATGACTTGGATACAAGCGCTACCTTGAGCGCTGTTAAGAATTGGAATATAACCTCGTGGTAAAACCAGCTTGAGCCCTTGCAACTTACTTTCTGGAAGGCCTTACCAGGCCCCACATATACCAGGAACAATTCACATTAAAGGGGAAATGGACTTTAATTACTTAATGTCCTTGGGAAAGACTGTACAGGAATTGCACAAGTACGTGACGACAAGCAGGCCCTTGGAACTGGATACACCAGCCCATCCATTTCAACCTGGAAACTTGGTCTACATCAAGTCGTGGAATTTGGAGCAGCTAACTGAGAAGTGGAAGGGGCCATTCCAGGTGTTCCTGACTACTCATACAGCTGTCAAGGTCCAAGGGAAAGGCCCGTGGATTCATTATTCCAAGATTAAAAGGGCTCCAACCTCATGGACAGTTGAACAAGAGTCTCCCCTTAAACTGAAATTGATAAAGTTACGACTGATTTTTATGATTTGTTTGTATCAATTACGGTAGCAATGAGTCAAGTGTGCCAGATACCATCTTGGGATCGGAACCTCCATTTAATCTTAACACAGAATATAGCTCGAATATTCCGCAAAAGTGATTGTTGGATTTCTACCCAAATGCCAGCCTCTGGACAAAGCTAAGTCCTACCCTTGATAGGGGTGCCACTGCCAATAAATGTATCATTATTTAACAATCCACAATATGGTAAAGGACATCCAGACAATGCATGGTGGCCAGGTCTCTCTGGGAAAAGACAAGAAGGAAGGTTACAAGTTACCATCACAAAAGATAACCTATAAAAGATAAGCCCTTCCCTGCAGCCCAGGCACCCCAGGCCCCACCAGCAGGTATGGCACCCCAGTCTGCTCTGGCACCTTCGCCATCCCCATCACACCCGTTCCCCCGGCACTTTTCGCATGGGGGTTCAGCAAGCCCGCGGGAGCATCCCCCCAGGGCCGAGTCACCACCAGCGGGGCAGGCAACGGTGGGGCGGGACGCGGACGACTCCCCTCTCCCCTTCCCCAGGGGGAGCAGCCCTTTGGTGGGGAAGCCAGGACAGACAGGTCCCTGCAGGACTCACGGACACGGCCCCACGCAGAAAGCAGCACAGAGCCCCTGCGACAACGACAGACCTTGGGGGCCGGGGGGGACGCGGGCACACACGACAGCAAGGGCTGCAAGGCCTTCGTCTTGAACACCACCAGCGTCCCCTCCAGCGGGGACGGGGCTCGGTGCAAAGCCCTTCAAAGCCTCAAGACCGTCACGGCCTTCCTCGGGTCCCACTGACCTCAGCCCCGGAGAGCCCAGCTTTGCCTCACTGACACAGCAAAATAACCCCAAATCACCCCAAGAATGGCGAGGGAGGGAGCTGCAGGCCAGGCAGGGACCCTCCTCCCCTTCTCTGGCTGCACCTTGGGCAGCCACAAGACCGGGAAGTGGCGGGGGGAGCGGAAATCAGAAGGAAAAAAACCCCAACCAACCCCCCAAAAAACCCCAAATCACTGCACCGGCCAGAAAGTGCCTGGAAACTTCATCCCTCTTTATTGCCCATTTCCCAAGCGAGCTCCACGACCTGGGAGCAACGCAGCCAACGGCATCTTTGAGAACCAGACTCACAACCTGCTGCAGCTGACCCTGCTTGAGCAGCCGAGGTGGGCTGGATGATCTCTAGAGGTCCCTTTCAGCATCCATTCTGTGCTGCTGTGACTCTGTCTCCGTCGTGGTTTAACCCCAGCCAGCAACTAAGCACCACGCAGCCGCTCACTCACTCCCCCCCCTCCAGTGGGATGGGGGAGAAAATCGGGAAAAAGAAGTAAAACTCCTGGGTTGAGATAAGAACGGTTTAATAGAACAGAAAAGGAGAAACTAATAATGATAATGATAACACTACTAAAATGACAACAGCAATAATAAAAGGATTGGAATGTACAAATGATGCGCAGTGCAATTGCTCACCACCCGCCCATCGACACCCAGCTAGTCCCCGAGCAGCGATTTCCCGCCCCCCACTCCCCAGTTCCTATAGTAGATGGGACGTCGCATGGTATGGAATACCCTGTTGGCCAGTTTGGGTCAGCTGCCCTGGCTGTGTCCTGTGCCAACTTCTTGTGCCCTGGCTGGGCAGGAGAAGCTGAAAAATCCTTGACTTTAGTCTAAACGCTACTTAGCAACAACTGCAAACATCAGTGTTATCAAGGTTCTTTGCAAACTGAACTCAAAACATAGCACTGTACCAGCTACTAGGAAGACAGTGAACTCTATCCCAGCTGAAACCAGGACACTTTTAACCACTTAACATTCCCTGAGAAATTCCCCAAGAGCTCAAGAAGAAAGAGCAGAAAGACAGGAGACAGGTGAAAGCCTAGAGCGCCAGCTAGACGGAATGAAAGACCCTCTTCCTTCTCTGAAGCTTCAGCAAGGCTTCCTTCACCTGCTTGTTCCTCCGACTGTAAATGACGGGCTTCAAACTGGGGCTGACGAGAGTGTAGAAAAGGGAAAGAACTGTCTCCCTCCCAGAGGACTTACCGCTCCCGGGCCCCGCGTACATGAAGATGGCGTTTCCATAAAAGACACCCACCACGGTCGGGTGAGAGCCACATGTGGACAAGGTTTCGTGCCATCCTGGCACAGAGCGGATGCGCAGATCGGTGGCCGGGATGTCCAGGGAGGAAATCAGGATTAAGGCTAAAGGGAAGAGGAAGAAGCACACACAAACAGCAAAGATCAGGACTTTATTGGCAGGAGCGGCAGTGCAGGCCAGCTTTAAGACAGCAAGAATTTCACAGGAGAAGTGGACAGCCTCGCAGGGGCCACAGAAAGGCAGGTGTAAAGCCAGAGAGGCTTGCAGTGTACCAAATACGAACGCCAAAGCCCACAAAACTGTGGCAAGGGTGAGGCGCAGCCTCCAGATCATGATGAGGGCACAGCAGAGGGGACGGCAGATTGCCACGTAGCGAACATGAGACATCACGGCCAGCAGCACGCACGCTGTAAGTGCAAAGATTAAATAAAGATGGATCTGTGCCCCACACCCAGCAACGGAGAGGGTTCTGCCTTGTCCAAGGAGGCTCCTTAGCATACGGGGACATTGCTGGAGGCGTAGCAGATGTCCGCGATGGAGAGGTGGCAGAGGAAGAAGTACCTGGGGCTGTGGAGGCAGTAGTCCAGGCAGATACGCAGAAAGACAAGTGTGTTTCCCATCCGAGTGGCAGAGCAGAGGGCAGAGAAAAGGCCAAAGAGGCAGCGCTGCAGGGCTGGGGTGCTGCAGAACCCCAGGAAGACGAATTCTGTGACAGTCTTTTCATTCTGCACGCTGTGCTGGAGGTGAGGCAGCACAAACTGCGACCACGGAGATCTGGAAGCGAAGGAGCAAGGAAAAGGAAAGAAAAAGGAGAGTTTTCCTAAGAATGTTGTGTCCTTTACTCTTTACGCTGCAGCTCCCTTCTCCCTGTTTTTCCCTCTGACTCCAGTGAAAGGTGCGTACTACCCTCCCCACGCTGAGCGACGTACATCTGAATTGCAAGCTCCAATCTCCCTGCAAACTTTGAGCAGTTTGACCAATCTCGCACAACTTTGCTGCCTAGCTTGCCCTTGAAGTCTTTCTTTTCCTGGGTTGGTTTTGGGGTTTTTTTGCAGGGGGTGGGGAGGGGCAGGGTGTGGTGTCGCTGTTGGAGAAGATAAGATGATGAAGATTGCAGGTGTCGATTAAGGTGAAGCCAGAACAACTTCAAAGCAGCCGTTTTAAATTAAGTCCATATTAAAAGGAATGCACAGTTGACAGAATAATTCCAGTTTTACCATTAAACCAACCAGCATTTCCAAGCCACTGCTGTGTCCTCTTTACCTTGGTGAAATGCATTCCTATTGAATCCTGCAGTTGCTTGAGCCAACTCCCCTATCCCAGCAGGGAGGCTACTGCAGGTCCAGGAAGGTCAGGCAGAACATCACCTTGGTTCCTGCTGTGCAGCTGCTCGCCGTTACCAGTTTCGCAGGGTGCTGGTCAAGGTCCCTGGGCATCCCCTGGCACTTGTCTCCACGCAGCTCTCTGGTCTCCAAGATCTTCCGCCACTTCCAGGATACTTCCTCCAGCCAGGATCTTCACCTTTTCCTTCCTGGGTCCCCTCCTTCTCTTCAAGATCCCTTCTTCTTTCTGGGAACCCTTCTTTTTGCCACCACCTCTTCTTTCTGGAACCCCACGCCCCCAGTGTTCCCAATCTAAGTTGTCTATGGGAGCAGTACAATGCCTGATCAGCCTCCGAATTAAGGCTTCTCTCTCCTAGCTCGTTATTAACTGTAGGATTCGGGACATGCCACTTTTGCTTATTCCAGGTGTTACCCAAATTTACAACCAGCCCACGCTGGCTGCGTGTAGCGAGAAGCAGGCTTCTGCTTGACAGCTCAGAATCCAGTTTCAGACATTCACATGCACAGACCTTGCCACACACGTGCACCCAGTCACGTCTTGCCTGGTAACCTTCACAGTTTGAGCCAGTTTTTTGTCTACGGCCGGGCTTCAGAGGCAGGGCATGGCCACAGAAGCGCATTCCCCCCGTCAGTCTGTGAGGTGAGCAAGGGAGAGTCAATACTTGTCTGGTGAGCCTCATACCCAGACAAGCTGGGCGATCCCTCTCCTGCGACAGCCCTGGGAAAAGCCACAGCAGGGTGCTCCCTTGCCTCTGCCTAGGTCCCTGGGGTTCCCCTGCCTGCCATTGCTCCTTTGTCCTCCTCTGTGTTTGTGGAGATGAACCTTTAACCACACAACCTAACACCTACAACATCGGGAAAAAGAGAGGCTGCAGAGGGTCCAGCGGGGAAGGTCGCCGATGTCAAATGCTCTTTGTGAGAGGCAGCACACCCAGCTCACCTCCTTGCTCCTGAGCTGCTCTATCGGAAGCACTGCGTGCAGGACGCTCTGTTCAACAGGCTGTGTCTGTATCTGACTGCCTTGTCCTCGCTACAGCACCGTGTGCTGGGGGAATGCCACGGAGAGCAAGGAGGACGCTCTTTCCCCAGGAGCAACGGAGGGTGCTCAGCTGAGTGCTGCTGCAGGGGCCACAGTGGGGCAGGCAGGCAGGGAGGGGAAGGCAGGAACGAGGGAGCTGGGAGTCACCGGCCAGTCTGGGAGATGCCCCCCGAGAGGCTCGAGAACCCTGGAAGCACAGGACGAGCTTAGAGGAGGTTCAACGTGAGGCCCTGTGGTTAACCATCCCCTCCAGATCTGGATCTTCTCTGGTTCCCAAGTTACCGTGCAGTTTAACAGCCTGCTGCAGAGATCCTGACTGGGAGATCACTGTACCTCCAGGAGTTGGGGATCCACCTAACAGTTCACCGGAGCGGGTGCAGGTCTGTGCTGCACCGTACGTACGGCGTGGCCTTCAGGCTGTGTCCCTACACATGGCCCTTGGCCGCAGGATAAACGGAGCTGGTTGACTGTGACAGAGGAGCCTCCAGGCAGCTCCTGCTTGGTACCAGCGATTACGCCACCTGCGCGGCCCTGCCGTTATCTAAAGTGCAGCAAGAAGTCCGCGCGTGAACATCCTTTACGCATAGAGTTGTTTTCTTCTAAGAAAAGTTGTATAACACCGTGAATGACCAAAAGGAGGAATTTCTCCACAGGCAGGATCTGTACAGTGTGCCAAGGGAAAATCCATCTGGGGTCTGCCCAATGCTGCATGAACGCAGGGTCCCCAGCATCTGAAGGGACCTAAGATTTACTTGCTACCGAGATGCCTCTTCTTGCTGCCTGTATGCCTTCTTCCTGGCTACGTTGCCTCCCAAGATCTTGCCCACCCCCAGCCTACTGGGGAGGGGGGGGAATGTTAGAGAGACAGCCTTGATGCTGTGCCAGCACTGCTCAGCCATGGCCAAAACACTGCTGTGTTATCAACAGCTTTCTAGCTACCAGTACAGAGCACAGCACTACGAGGGCTGCTATGGGGTAAAAGAACTCCAACTCAGCCAGACCCAATACAGAAGGAAAGTGGAGGAACAACAGAGGGGGCAGCCCAGGGACACAGAGCCCCCCCCAGGTCTCATCTGGCCGCTCCTGTGACCATACGGTGTACTCAAAATCAAATACCTGAAGTGCTCCCTTAGATGCAGTGTACAGCCAGGGGACAAGAAGGTGGCAGTTCTGCATTTTGCAGCTCCCAGGCTGATGGCAGAGCCAAAGCAAAAAAACCAAAACCAAAACCAAACCAAGCAAGAGAGGTAAAACTGAAGCGCAGGGAGCAAATGCTTCTCTTTCACCTTAGGCCAACTGCTCGGACGCTCTCTATGCTGCCCTGCCACAGAGGGCATCCCTCTCGTACCAGTAAGAGACAGAAGAGTGAATTAAAGCCAGGACCCCAAACCAGACCAAAAACCCGGTCGTGATGAAGAAGAAAGTGGAGAATGCATCAAATATAACAGAAAATTATTTTGGACATTCCCAGTTTACATTTGGAAAAAAGAGGAAAAAAAAAAAAGCGGAGGAATTAGGTATTAAAAGAAGAGCACTGAATGATAAAGCAGTAGCAGTCCCTCTACCACTACAAACCCACACCCCCACACGCACACGTACGCACACAGACTTAACACCACCAAACTCCCATTGACTGTGACGTTCACCTCAGCTTGCTGGTCTAGAGATACTGAATGCCTGAAGCACACCAAGGATAACTGAAAACATCTGCATGGCTTTAATGGGAATCCTCCAACTGAAACAAAGCGCTTTCTCCCTCTGTCTGCGTTGGCACATCCCCGAGTCACGCTCTCGCTCCTCTCCTTCCAAGTCAAGATTCCTAAACGTGAAAAGCGGGAGTGGGGAAAGGCAAAGGGAAGAGAAAAAGAGGGAGAGCATCATCAGTGGAAGACCTGCCAGCTGCTGCTGATTCAGCCCTGTTTGGGGGACCACCCCAGCAGAGAGGAGCTGGTTTGCATGCCACGGTCCTCACTGCCTGTTCCCAGGGACAGGCTGTTTGCTCAGCCTTGCCGGCCAAAGCGTGGGAAAAGCGTAGGCGTGCACCGTCGCCTGCAGAGGAGCACGGACACGTTCGTGTGCAATCCTTTACCTTTTTCCTCCCTGGATTCAAAGGGTTTCTGTCTTCAAAGTGAGAGCCTTCCATACGGTCGTTTGTGACATTTCATCCAGGATAATAATCTCAGAAGGATCAGTCCTGCAATAAATATTTTACACAGCAATCCGTGATTATGGGAACTGATGCCACCAAGGGCATTAGCATCAGCAAGAGGAACAGCGGAGCCCCGAGAATCAAAGCTGCGCATAAGCATGGGAGGTTTTGCTGGATGAGGAGTTTTGGGAGGCAAGCTGGGGAGCTGCAGAGCAACAGCTCTGTGCAAAGGCTCTTGCTGGGGTTTAGCCCTGGTCCGGGTTCCTAAGCCACTGCTGGTACAGATCACGCCTGCAACTCCTCATGTGTAAGTATGAGGAACTCCAGCTACCGTAAAGGCGCTGATGATGCAAGGTTTGGGGGTCAAACGCGAGTGCTGCAGCCACTCTGCTTGGGGTCAGAGCCCTGCGATCACCTCCTGCAGCCCTGCCCCCGAATTTGATTTTCCCACCAAGCTGCCTGCTGGTTTCTGTGGGATGCCCCACAAAGAGGCAAGTGGAGAAAACTCTGCCAAACCCCTTCAAGCTAATCTTGCCAGGGGTCCTAGCGCTTGGTGGGGCTTTACCTGTCACTGCCTTGCTTTGGGATATCCATGTCACTGGTCTTCCCCACGTTCAGCTGAACTGAACTTGCAGCAGCAGCAGCTTCCATCGCCCTCCTGGACTCCTGAGGTAAAAAAGGGACAAATCACGTTCTCTGTCTTTGGTCAAAGTGGAGATAAGCTGAATGCCCAGCACAAACTTAGCAGTCTGCCCTCCCCTTCTGCCCCTTGGCAGCTATAGGTATTAGTGCAGCAGGGTAGAAACCGTTCACTCCAAAGGTTTTGGGGCAGGGGGATTGGGTGTTCAAAACACGATTATGAGCAAATCTTGCCAGCAGCAGCAGCAGCACCTTCTAATAATAATCATCGTAATGATAATGACCTTTGTGAAAAACGACTCGTTTTAAAAATTACACCTGTATTCAAGCGTTCAGCTCACTGCTACTTGAGGAAACAAAGGTTACAACGTGGGATCCAGGCTATTGGGATCTATTTCGATTGAGTGCTGATCTTCCCCCAACGTTTCCAGACAAGCTGTAAGAGAAACAGGCAACCTCACAGCCCGACGGAGGTGTCCAGCCCCGAGGACCCAGCAAGCCTTACCTCTTCTTCTTCTCTGGCTTCATTTCTGGCATTGTCCAACTTCTTCTTCCTTTCTGGCATAAGGTCATCCAGAAAGCTGAGCTCGCGCTTTGAGAAGCAGAAATCCATCGCTTTCCGGACAAAGACGAGAGCCAAAACCTTCACGAATAAGAGGGAAGATGCGGTGAGCTCAGAGACGATGCCACCTCTCACTCCAACGCTGCAAACACCCCGCTGCTGAGCGGCGGCAGCTCTTACCATCATGGGAAAGATGATGGCGGCACGGGACACCTTGATGGTCCAGAGCAGGACGAGGCAGGTCAGCTGGATCACCGTGAACAAATGCACCTTTTGCAAGGGCACGTGCCGCAGGTAGATGAAATCCGGCTGGTGTTTTGCTGGCATCCAAAACAGCTTCAAGCGATCAAAGAACTGCAAAATAAAAGGGAAAGGTTGCCGCCTTGGGACTGCGGCAAGTTTCTGGCCCTCTCGAGACGTGGAGGCGGTTTGCAGCATCTCGCTTGCCGTCAGAAATCCTGGATCCCACCGCGTTCCTCCTGGGAGCAGCACCCATTTTCCCTTCGCTCCATCTATCAACCGGCTTGCCCCTGAGAGCTGCCCACCAAACGGCAACTATTCCGTGCCATTCCATTATTAGCATTTCTCGGCCCACTGAATCCCCCAGCGAGGATTTCCACCAGTGGCAGAAACTGCCTTCCCTTTGCACTGAATTCCCCCGCTTTCACGTAACCAAACACTGACCTGCCCTAAACCCTGAAACAGAGAGCGCTGAACTTGCCTGGTCCTCCCAGCCCTATATACCTCCTGTGCCTCCACCAATCTTTTTCTTACACAAAAGAGTTTCATTGCTTGCTCTGCAAGAAGTTTTTCCCATGCCACTGCTTTTTTCCCTGCTGCTACGGAGACAAAATACCAGGGAAACGACATGCCGCACGCTGTAAAAGAGTCCGTACCTGAATTCCTCTGAGCGACGACACACCCATGTAGAGAAAGACGCCATAAAGCACAGGCATTGGTATAAACTGGGGGGGAAAAGAGAAAAAAAAAAAAGAATGCAATCGTTTCTTTCTCCATATTGCATTTTCAGTATTACCACCCTCTTCCACAGGCACTGCCTAAAATTGCTTGAAGCCTTCCAGCTTCCATTCAGGCTTACAGATGGGTCAGGTTTTAACCATTAAAGATTTTGTGCGCACGAGTGAGCTAAGGCTCTGCTTTAGGCTGAACTTTGGAGTTACCTCTCCTCAGAATACTCCTATTTTCCAGAAAGGTTGGAGGAAAATAGGCGATTTCACCCGTGCTACCCTATGCCGCATTCTGTGGCGGTAGAAAAACACTTCTGCCTAATCTTGGGGCAACAGGCAAAGGCCACAGGCCTCCTTTTAGCCTAGAGACGAGATTACTTTGTGGGAGGAACGTGCAAGGAAGCCCACGGGGATGACCTCAGTGTGTTTAGCTCCTGGGAACAGCTGCTCCGGGGCATTTGGGGAGCAAATTGCAGCCAGTAAAGGGCTGCCTGTTTGAAAGAGAGCAGACGTGCTGGTCTGAATATGCTCAGCTGTAACCCATAAACATGGGCGGGCCTGAAAGACACCCGAAAATTCAAGCAGTTGCGTTGCTCGCTTGCCTCGAGCACACCAAACGGGGGCCCGAAGGGCTGCAAAGCCTAACCGAGGCTGGTTCCCACCGTGGGTCAAGCCCCAAGGGTTGGGATCACCCCCTCCTCCTCCGCTCCACAACTAACTACTCAGGCCTGCAGAGAGGGGACTGTTTTTCTGTAACCTCCAACAAGCTCGCGGTTGTCGGGTGGTTTGCATTTTCCTCTCACCTTTAACACGGAAGTGAAGAAGACGGAGCAGCCCATGAGCCCAAAGATCAGCAAGCCAGTGACTCTCTGCTCTCGTATCCCCAGAAACTTGGGTTGTTCTCCTGGAGCTGAGCAGTCAGACTCTACTTTGAGGCTATTCACGTGGGTGATGGACAGGACGGTCGCAGCCACAAACCAGGGCAGCCCCATCACCGAGCACACCCCCAGCATCACGGCCACCACGAAAAGGTCCAGGTGGTACCCGCATCCTTTCTGCAGGCAGGAAAACAAGAAACAGAGCATCCCATAGCACAAGAGCAAGGATAACGTTGCAAGTCAGACTCAAACCCTGCTCGAGCACAGGTCAACTTCTTCAGAATTTAAAACAAGAAATGGAAACAAGTAAGGGTGTACGCAGGCTTTGCACAAGCACCTGGCATGAAAATCTGGCAGGAGTTCAGACACAAGGGATATGGGGAGCTTGTGCGATACATACTTCTCCAAAAAATACCCACCCACAACCCAAAACCACCAAACCGTTTTTTTCACTCACAAAGAAAATTCTACCACTTGCGAGGAAGGTGTGACTCTGAGTTATCCCTGGCAGCGCATCAAAACAATGCATTCCCCGCACCTGCTGCCGCTGCCGTTTCAAAACAAAAACGCGCTTCCATATTGCTCCAAGATTAATTTGCTCCTCCAAAAGGTTGCTCATCTGAACTGCCCTGTCACTTGCTCCCTGCATCATCGTTAATCCAGGAGAGCATCCTGCCACGCAGCCTGACCTTGTCCCAAACCAATGCCTTCAGAAAGCATCGGCAATAAGAGCTTCTCCCCAGACCTGCAGCCCAGAAGGGGCTGGGGCCGGGGTCATCTCTCGCAGGCCCTTACCTTCAGCTTGTGCTCCTTCCTGTTCACAATAACGGCACTGATCTGCTGGTCCATGAATATCAAGATGGTGCAGAGCAGAGCTGGGACGAGCGCAGCCAACACCGTCCACCAAGGGTTGGGTCCTATGGGGTTGATGAACCACCCGCGGTCGTCTCTGGTAGGCTGCAACAAAGCCCACACATCAGCATCGTCTCCCAGCCCAGGCACTCCACTGGCTTTCCTTTTCCCCTCCCTCCCTGTGTCAGAGCACCTCCCAGCCCTGGCTTCATGTCCCCCTCTCCCGTGGGCTTCAGCAGTGCCAGTCTCCTCTTTGCAAGCACCTCTAGGTACTTCTCCTGTAGGTATCTAGTTTTGGGGCCATCTTCTCGTTGCCAGGAGGAAGCAAGGCACTTGGAGGTGGAAGAGGAGATGGTCACACCACCAGCATCTCCTCCAGACTCAGCCCTGCCCTGCCCCGGCATCACCTTGTGGCACCCCCACGTGCCAAAACACCCCATTACCTTGAACGTGTGGGGGACCTGGAGCTTTGGCGATGGGATCCCAACCACAAAGTCAAGGAGCACCATGATGGCGATGGTGAGGAAAACAGCAAAGTCGCTCACCGTGGACCGTACCTGGGGCGAGAAACCAGAGGTGAAAGGGGCATGGCAAACAGGGCCGTAACGTGAGATGCAAGAGTTGCGGACATCCACAACATTCAGGCTGGTTAACCAAATCCCACCACCCCTCTGAGCACATGCAGCCTGATCCCTTGCTTAGATACTGTTGCTGTGTTTGTCCCCGTGAGATCTGGCGTCAGATAATAAAAAAAGCTTAATTAGGCGGACAAGGGTTGGTTTAAGTCAAAACCTAAAAATAATAATAATAATATTAAAAATAAGAAAAGAGATGTCTGCCACTACAGCTACACTCACAGCTACAACGGCAACAAGGCACTGAGGCATCCTTTAGTCCTCAAAAGGAACCTCCTCATTCGAATCTACTTTCCGCTCGAGCACATAATGCGCAGAAGGTAGGGAAAAAAACCCACAACCCCAACCCCCAAAACTTTGGGAAACCTGACTTCCTACTACCTGAGGAGGGGGAAAAAAAAAAAAATTAAAAAAAATCAAACCCCAAAAATCTTCAATCTGGGGCAGATCGCGAGGCAGGTGGGAAATGCTACGATGATTTTGCACTCACGGAAATGAGTGCGGGACATCCAAGCTCTTGGAGAGCTTGGCCTGCAAGGCCAACGTTTCCCAGCTTGACCATGGCGGGGCTAATACTGCTTAGTGCTCCAGGAAAGCCATTTTGGGAAACGAGTGTGGAGATGGACGCTGGCCACCATCTTCTACTTACTCTGGTTGGAAAGTAGCGGCTGGTTTTAAACTTCTTCAAGAAGCTTGACAGGGCAAAGGTGGCGAAGAAGAGGATGCAGCACCAGAGGAACACATCAGGCGTGTAGGGGCCGTCGCGTCCACAGGCAGGTCCTTGAAACTCCCCACGCAAATGCCGACATTCCTGGAGAAACAGAGCGTCAGGACACAAAGGCAGTGCACGTGCGGCAGGGAAACCTCGCGTAGCTAGGGGGTTTTGAGGATCTTGGTCCAAGATCCACGACCCTCTAACTGCTCCTGCCAATGGAGATTTATATGTAATGAGCAGCAGCAGCTGAACAAGTGACACATCGAACTATAGAGCGGAGAAACGAGATGTGAGGGGACACCATACCACGCACCCTCGGCACATCCTCTGCCTGCCATTCGAGCAATCGTGGCTAAAGAAGACACCAGAGGGGAAGGAAACACTGGAAACTCTTGGGGAGAGAGAGAGAGGGAAGAGGGAAGGAGGGCTAAAGACAACCATGGTAGGAAAGGAGGAGAAGAGACAAATCGTCCCTTCCCAGGGGAGGGCTCGCAGAACCTGGCCAAGAGGGGATGAAGGCCACCATAAGAGCCTGCCGCCCTAGGCCCGGGCTCTGCTTCCAGCAACAACAGCCTGAGAGGCTGCTCAGACATGCAAATTTATGCATGTACCTACAGACAGCACTGAACGAGAAAGCAAGGCCCAGAGTTACTAGGAACCCATTAAGGAGGCCAATTACTACCTTTCAAGCATGAACTTAAGTCCTACCTACAACTTCTACAATAATCAAACCACCCACTACTTAACCTTCCTCCCAGTCAGAAATACTGTCCGGCAACAGGCTTGAGGGGGACACTTGCTACCTACCCACAACGTTGGGGACCAGGTAGACTGGGACAAGGTGGACTCTCCTCCCGAGGACCAAGCGGTTTTAACAAACCACACGCTAGATTTAAGCAAGGACTTTTCCGAGCAGCACTAGCACAGTTTGAAGCCCATCATTCCCTGAAGGGCTCTGACTTTTGCACCATGCAAATGCCCCTGGACCCCGTGGCCGCGGCGCGAGGAAGCAGTGGCTCGGGGCACTTACGGTCACCGTGAGGTTTTCCCAGGCGATGCCAGACACGTTGATCCCGTTGCTCGCCCAGAAACGCAGCGTTTCGTTGCTGGGATGGGTCGGTGCCTCACACTTACAGCTGGGAGGAGAGAAGCCAAGACAGGGGTAAGGGAAAGGCGATGGAGGTGCAGCCCGCAGCTCCTGCCAAGGGGCAGCAGCTTTCTCAGGGGGAAAAAAACCCACTAGTAGCTGGTGAGGAAGTCCAGCTTGCTGTGCATGTGCACAGGGTAGGTGTCTCGCAGGTGACTCAGCTTCTCCAGAGCCTCGTAGATGAAGATGATGCAGATGAGGGAGGCAAAGGCTTCTTCCGTGAAGCGGGTGACGTAGCACACCAAACAGCTGGCATCGGTGGCCACCAGCACTATGCACAAGAAGGCGGTCCACAGCCCAATGCACGCCCGCAGAGACAGATAGGAGAGCGTGTACTCCCTGGGAAAGCAAAATGAAACAAAGGCTGCAAAGGCCAGCAAGAGGCCCTGAGACATGCCTGCCTTCGGGGAAAACAGGGAGCAATTCTGGAGCGTGTCAAGGCTGCGGATGGGAAATGCAGTTTCCATGTACTACTACAGAGAGCCTCGGGGCTGTGGTGCAGGGTGTAGACCCACAGGAGGAGAGGCCAATTATTTAGTTACCACTGTTGAACAAGGATCTTGTGTTAACACCTTGGAGGCTGCTTGAGGTCAGGTCCCTCTTGGGCCAGGTGGTGTTCTCCCACATCACCCTGATGCCCTGACACTGAAACCAGCTGGGTTTGCACCCAGTCACCTGCTGCCAGCAAGCTGGGGCTTAATGATAAACCTTATGGCAATAAGGGTGGTTTATCTCCCATCAAAGCCATAGCAACAAAAGGACTGTCACTAAAATCTAGCAACTACCCCTAAGAAACAGAAAAGCAAAGCAAAGCATCTTTTCTCCATCACTGCCCCCTTTTGAAGGCTCTCGCAGCACCCAGCTGCGGCAGCCAGCCTTACTTGCAGAATTTGTAGAGGATCTTCTCAAACACGAGGACGGGTCCGGTGCTGCCGAGGATGGTGAGAGGTTGGCCGGCAAAGAGGCAATACACCACGCCGGCCATGGACGCGCCCAGCAGCGACTCCATGGCACTCTGTCCGGGGAAGAGAGGCAGCCGTGAGTAAATAAATCGTTAGGGAGAAACAAAAACCAAAGCCGATTCACTGCAGCGAGGACTTTGGCCTGACTTTTATCCTCCCCCATGCTCCCCAACAGAGAGACGTGCTCACTATCTGGCCATTGGTCGCCTCCCCCAGCAGTCCCCCAAAGGTGATGACAGGGGACATGCAGGCACAGTAGAGGAAGAGGAAGGACGCCAGGCACTGCAGGCTCAGACCATCCCGGAAGTCGCTCCAGAACCACGGGGCTTTCCGCTTCACGTCCAGGGTCAAACCTCCAAAGAGCCTGCAGGAAGGAAAAAGAAGAGAGTCTGTTCTCTTGGAGGAACACGGTGACTTTGCTTTGCTGCAGAAGGGCAATCAGAAGCACGGAGTCACTTTCGTGGCTAAAAAGAAGCACTCTCCTTCCTCCCAAATCAAGGAAACCTGCGTGCAATGGTGATGGCTGGGGCTGAGCCCAGCTGCCCAGATCTCCCCCCTGCCCAGCCCAGGGGACCAAGCTGGCAATGCGGAGCCCCTTCGTTGAACCAGCTAACCCCAAAGACCTGCTAGAAGGGAGGGTGCATGCTCAGATTTGAGAAGCAAACAGAAAAAAAACCCAAACTATTAAAGCTCCCACCTTCCCGTCCGCTGCAGTTCAGGGCCACTGTGTTTCTCCAGCGTGCTGTGAGAAGCACTGTCGTCAAGAGCTCCTGGCATCTTCCTTTTTTCCTGTTAAAATGGAAGTAAGATAAAGCTATGGACTTGTAACCGCTGGCTTGTTTTGCTTCTGGTCTGGCTCTGTGACTGTGTCAGAGTGGGACCTTGTGAATTTGGGCCCCTGAACAGCATCCCCAGCCGTCCTGCCCATCCCCCTCGCGCCTCCCACCTGCGAAGGGACGTTTTTCGGGGGCTCGATTCGGATCGATGGATCCCACTCTCCTGGCGGCAAGACCGTGACCTGATCCAGAAACTCGTCGATGCCAGCCACGAGGTCAGCCCCGTTCTTGGCTTTATAGGCAACGTCACGGAAAACCTGCCAAGAGAAGACAACCTGGTGAGAGGACAACCCAGCTCGGAGGTCCTAACCAGTGCAATAAGCTCTTGGCTAAACGCAAGGCTTTTTCCCCAAAATTTCCTGCTGGAAAGGGCAGGAAATACTCCCCCAAAAGGAAAAATCTGTGCGTCAGGGCATTTGTAATCATCTCCCCCACGAGGCCCCCGTCCCCCATGGCACACCATACCCTTCTGCTTAAAGAGCAAGAGAAGTTTGACTGGCCCTGGCAATGCCACCACTGGGGACAGCGTGCTGGGGACCCCGGCAAGAAGGATGAGATGCAGGATGCACCCCGGGTGGGATTTCAGCCTCCAGGATGTGGGGTGATGCAAATCTGCGTGTTCGCTTCGGGGTGAGAAAGAGGGCTGGGCTATTTGGAGAGCTGCGGGCAGCTGGGACAGCAAATCCTCTTCCTCACTACTTCAGAGACAGGGAGAGCTGAAGAAAGGCAAAAATGACCCGGAGCTATCTCATCTTGTCGCACCTCATCTGTCATGATAGTGGCCATGGACCTGCCGATCTCATGGTACTGATGGGCTTTTCCTTCTGGTCCAAGCAAAACAAACAGGAACCTGGGCAAGAAAAACAAAATGAGAGAGAGAAGAAGGTGTCCTTGCTCCAAGAGCACCCAAGGAAAGCCCTGGCAGCTCCCAGCCCGGAGCGTGGCTCAAGACGGGACACGTAGGCTCAGCGACGCCACGATGAATTTGAAATTCTTCAAAACCGACGGCAAATTTCATTTGGGGGCCAACTTTCATTACAATTGGCCGATGGGTTTAAAAGCTACAGCAGGGAATGGAGAAACGAAGGCGAGGAGATGTGGGTGGGGGAAACGTGCTTGCTCCCCCTCCCACTCGCCTTGTTCCCTTGGGACACCAAACTGATGCCTGCAACTCGATCTTTGGTTGGGTGTCTTTTTTACGGAAAAAATTTGCGCTTCTCATTCGCACCTTGTTGGGATGGGAACTTCCGTCATGCCCGAGAGGCGGACAGCCGGGCTCAGGCGGACAAATGCCACGATGGGCTGGTGAAGGAAATCCAGCTCTCCTACGAGCACGTTGGATGCTTCAGCCCCGGTGGGAATTTTCTTCATGAAGTGCAGCTCCGCCTGGGCACGACAAGCGATTTTCAGGCAATTACCCCAAAAGCAAAGCCCACAGCGCTCTGCAGCACACTCTCCAGCCAAGTTTGCAAGAGCAAATCTGGCCCTAAAGGCGTGAGAAAGCTACGAGTGTCTCACCTTGCTTAAATCCGTTGCTCTGCTCTCAGGGTTCACCCCATCTTTAGCTTCTGCAGCGGTGGGAGAAGGACAAGAGGTGATTGTTTGGGCTGGTAGGAAAAAGAAAGACACTCAGAAAGATGGACGAGGAGCAACTGGGACGCTTCTCCTTTGCCCGGACAAGTCTAATGGGGCCACAGCCCTGCAGAAAGCCTCACCTGGCTTGTAGAGGAGGTGCAGGTCTGACTGCCTCTTGCTCACATCAGCAAACGAGCAGACAGCGGGCAGAAGGTTGGTTGTCTTCTCGTTCTGATGGTGGTGCTTCCTCAAAAGGACTTCTCGAACTTGCGCCCGCACGTGCTCGTCAAACTCCGTGGACTGTTCTTGCTGGGCCAGGATCGTATCTGAGGATGGCAAAGGGAAACAAAGCCATCAGAGCAGAAACCCCAACAAGTCCCGACCCCCAAAGCCCCCAGGGAAGGCTGTGCCACACAGGCTGCACCCTAATGCCGGCTCAGCCTTGCATAGCAAGGCCTTTTAATAATGTTCAGCCTTTGCAGCCAAAACGAGAATTTTCTTCTGCTAAGAAACATGGCATCCAAGTGCTTATTCATCATTCCGCTAAGATAAATATTTCCCATTCTAAATGACACAATTTTCTTGCCCGACCTGGCCTTTCTGACTCTACACGTTCACCCAAATTATAAGCGATCTATAGCACAGACGTTCCCAGAGCTTCCCGTGCTGATCGAGTGCAATTTGCCGAGCCCAGGGAGAAACGTGCTAAGAACGGCTCCGACTTCTCCAGCCCTTGAAAGGGCTGAATGGAGACCTGCCGCCAGTCAAAGATAACTTCTCCAAAGCGGCTTTTGCAATTAACTTCAAGTATCTTCCCCACAGAAATACACTGCTTGGTCATCGCCAGATAAACTCTGCCTTAAAACTCTTACATGCTGGATCTTAAGGCAAAAGCAAAAAAAAGAATGCGAGGAAACAGCTTGTAAGAAATAGTTCCTTTAAGGAGGTTCAGCTCTTACGCAGACTCTGTATTTCTAAGAGCAGCCTGCTAAGCCCTGACACACGCTCCTTTTTGGCTGCAGAATATTCTCTAGTGGCTTCTCCAACCCCACAAACTGCTTTCAAAAGGACCCCGCATTGGAATAAAAAAACGGTGCGACTGTTGCATGCCCAGTCTACATCCAAAAACAGCTCATGAGAAAAACACAGTGGCACTTCTGGAAAAGGACGTGCCATTGGGGCAGGGTTTGATTTGGGAGTGAAGAGCACCGTGGCGAGCTGAGCTCGGCCGTTCCCGGAGGGATGCAGCGCCCATGGTACCTGCAATCTCTTCGATGCTGTTGGCACAAATGTCCAGCAGCACCGACCCGTTGCTGATGCAGCTCCTCAGCTCGGAGAGGCTGTGCAAGGACAGCGTGCCAACGTAGGGCTTGCTCCAGCGCTCGCCGCCATCTTCCACGTCCTCCTCAAACTTCAGCCACCTGCGGACATCGGGTGCGATCAGCCCCATTGCAAGAAAACAGCCCCAGCTCTGCAACCCCTTTGACAGAGCCACGGGGTGGCAAGAGGAGAAGGCTCCTCGTGCCGCCACCTGCAGCTGCAAAAGCTTCGCATCCTGGAGAGGAGAAAGCAGAGCCCACGGGCGCTGCCGGTGCAGGGACTCCTCTCCCACCGCAGCCAAGCAGCAGGGATTTACCTTGCCGTTTCCTTCCACTCGCCATCTCGGCCCTCTTTTACACAGATCTCATCCAGCTCGGAGAACAAGTGGTGAGAGAGGTGCTGCTCGTCCTCCTTGCTCCTGAGAATGAACTGCACCCGCTGGGACGGGGAGCCTGGGGGCAGAAGGCAAAGACCCATCCCGTTACTGCGCCTGAACACAGCTCGTCACGCTCACGTGCAAAGTGGCCATCAGCACCAGTGCAGCCATAAACACTGGGCTGGCCCCTCTCCTCTGCATCTGTCTGGGCTTGCACAGAGCCGTGGAGAAGGAGAAGCATCTAGTCCACCTCTGCATGAGGATGGGCTGCTTTCCTTCCCCACATTGCCATTTTTAAAGCCAGGATCCCTCTAAGGAAGACGAGCCTAAACCCATTATGCATTTAACTGCATTAAAAAAAACACAAACAAAAAAAAACAACAAAAAAAAAGAAAACTTGGGAAAAAGAGGGTGTTGCTCAATACGGCCACTTTCCCTCGGAAGAACAGCAACTCACTCAAACTAGCCACGGGGACCTGCTTGCAGAAGGCCCCAGCGCCCACGTTGCCCCCAGGAGTTTAGCAAATGCCGCGGTGGGACTTACAGTGGTAGCCCTGCTCCATCGGGGCAGAGTCCTTCTCCCGTTCCCCTTCCCGATGCTTCTGGCTGTGGCGTCGGTGATGCCGGTGGCTCTGCCTAACCAGTGGCATCCGCGCGCCCACGTACAGGGTCCGGTGGCCTGCGAAAAAGCAGCGGTTTTTGCAGCACTCTCGGCATTGCGGCAATGGTTGAGGTGGCCGGTGCCTTGCTAAGCCACGGTTATATATCCCAGGAGCAACGCCAGCTTCCCTGAATGTTATTTTCACTGGACCTCCTTTTTTCCAAGCCTATTTTACTCGAGCTTTGCAACAACACAGCAACAACAAGTGTTGGCTCTGGGTCATCTAAAAGTGCCCCCAAAGTATTGGACCTCTTCTCAAATTCCAGCTTCGGCTGGACAACACTCAGACTTGCTCATTAAGCAGCAACACAAGCTAATTATTTTCAAAATCTCTGTATGGCACGAGGCGACAAGAGACGATCAAATCAGTCCCATCGTAATGAACTCCAGAACAAAAAAAGAAAATCACAGCCCCGCGTCTGCAGCCCTGAAATGATTCTCCTGACCTCTCCAAGCCAGGAGCAGCCTCTGCGAGAAAAAAAGCCGTGAATTATCGAGCCCTGTGGCTACAACTCACACCGTGGCCTCCCGGGGGGCTTTTTCCCTCCGTTTAAAAAGCCGTAATAGTAAAAAACGTGACAATAACTGTGCTGCTTCATTGAGAAGCGCGGCACGTTTTGCTGCACATGATGTGACACCCGACAAGGCACACAGGAGAGACTTTGTGCAATGGGAAAACGCGCTGGGCTGGTGGCTCCTCTACCAGGATCTCAGCAGAGACTCACCTTCCAACTCCTCCTCCTCATAGCGAACACTGACAGTGTTGCTCCTTCTTCCCCGGTCAATCACTGCCTCCTCGTCATGTCTCTGTTTAGCAACGACAAGAAGGGAAAAGTTGGGGCTGGGGGTGGAGAGCTCCCTTACGTCCTCCCAGCCATCACCCACCCCTGCGTCCACGCGAGTCCACGAGCCATCACGCCTCTACGTGCCGCCTCCTCCTCCTTCAGGCACAGCCCTAAAACCACGGACTTGTAGGAGGTTTTCCTTCCCATACGCAAATAAAACAGCCCATAACATCACCTCTACTGTATACCACGAGAGTCTGGACGTCTTTAATACAGCAGGAGAGGGATGAGTGTTTCAGACCAAAAAAACCCACCTCCTGCTTTGTTCTTGAGGTTCCTGTCTAAAAAAGTGATTTCCAAACTGGAAAAAAAACAACCCCAACCCACAAAACTGCACTTTTGAGCCCCGGCCGTGCTACCTGTAACTCTTCCAGAAGTGTCATTTTGTAACCCCCGTTTGGGTTCATCCTCACGTCAGTCACTGGGTTTCGGGGACAACTGAACCTCCAGGTCAGTCAGGGGGCCCGATTCCCCAGGGACTGATGGAGTAGCCCTCACGGGAGGAGCTAAGTGGCACCCAGTGTGCACCAACTCCAGAGACACAATAGGGACCATTGTGAAATCACAAGCTATGATGCGGATCCAGGCAGCTACTTAAAGCCATGCACCCCTAGAGCCTTCCCGCTTGGAAAACTTAGTGCCTGGGGAGAAGCCAGCTCTGCTTGGAGCAAAAACTCTCCAGAACAGAGAAACTTCCTGCATGAGAGGTGTCAGGCTCAAAAGTGTGCAGAAGGAAAACCCTTCACAGGCTCGTTCACCCTCCTGAGAAGCAAAGCCCACTAGCAGCATCATGTTTTCTCTCTTTTTCTTTCTAACAGTAGAGCTGAAGCTCTAGCATCCTGAGGATAACAGGAGGCACAAATACGGTAGGGAAAAAGAATATCTTATTGGATCAATGGGTAGATTCAGAAAAAAACCCTGCTACACAGTAGTTTATCCTGGCTGCTAGCTAGAACCGAGAAGACTGTTTTTTCCACCTGGGTCAACAGTTCCGGTGAAACATACTACCCGCCTAGGACAGCTGCATCTGAGGA
This sequence comes from Buteo buteo, assembly GCF_964188355.1. Classification (NCBI taxonomy): domain Eukaryota; kingdom Metazoa; phylum Chordata; class Aves; order Accipitriformes; family Accipitridae; genus Buteo; species Buteo buteo. Next base: position 115,837 of record NW_027439222.1, on the reverse strand, counting down.
ACAAGAATTAGTTATCTGCAATACAAGGAATAACAATGAGTCATTTAGTGCCATGATATTCATCAGGCTGCACAGAGAAACAAGAGACAAATGCATTTGAATAACCATGTCTTGTGTTACGTTTTAACCACTTAACATTCCGTGAGAAATACCCCAAGAGCTCAAGAAGAAAGAGCAGCAAGGCAGGAGACAGGTGAAAGCCTAGAGCGCCAGCTAGACGGAATGAAAGACCCTTCCAGCAACAACAGCCTGAGAGGCTGCTCAGACATGCAAATTTATGCATGTACCTACAGACAGCACTGAATGAGAAAGCAAGGCCTGGGGGGATCATTTCCCCTCTGCTCAGGGCTGCTGGGGCCAGTCTGTGTGCTCTGTCCAGACTGGGCTCCCCAGGACAAGACTGGGACTCACTGGGGCGAGCCCAGCAAAGGGCCACAAAGGTGACGAAGGGACTGGAGCACTTTTCATATGCGGAGAGGCTGGGAGAGCTGGGACCCTTCAGCCTGGAGAAGGCTCAGGGAGCTCTTATCCATGTACATCTGATGGGAGGGAATGAAGAAGAGGGAACCGGGCTCTTCTCAGCAGCGCCTTCTGGCAGGACAAGAGGCAAAGGGCACAAACTGCAAAACATGAAATTAAAGCTGAACACAAGAAAAACTTTCTGACTGCAACTGTGGTCGAGCACTGCAACCGGTTGCCCACAGAAGTTGTGGTGTCTCCACCCTTGGAGTCCACTCAAAACCTGAGGGGACACGTCCTGGGCAACCTGCTCTGGGTGACCCTGCTTGAGCAGGAGGGCTTGGACTCAATGATATCAAAGGTCCCGAAAACCTCAACGGTTCTGTGAAAGCCACAGACAGAGATCTCTGCCTCAAGCCGAGAGGCAGCAGTCATCAGCCGACTCAGAGGAGCAGGCTGGGAGGCAGCTAGGAAACTCTTCCCAGTTCCTCCCTTGTCATCCCTGCCTCAGGTGTGCAAGCCAGTGCACCGCTTTGTTGAGCCGCCCAGTTCTCATCCCGCTGTGATTCTGCAGGTAACGTTAACACAAAGGAGTGAGAGGGGAAGAGCTTTAGTTAACGGCATGGGAACCTGAAAGCACAGGACAACTTTTCCCCAAACGTGGGCAATGCTGCTTAGATTCTGTCACCTAGGGAAGAGAAGGAAGACGACAAATGGGCCAAAGGGTTACACAGGAATGAAATACAAGGAAGGTGCAAGAGACATCAAAAACATCGATATGTGCCCCAGAAGACTATTTTGTAGTCAACTGACCTGCCCACACCCGACTGTGGGCATGAGGCCTCCGCTCCGACTTCCACTCTTCTCCTCTTCACCATTTCTTCCACTGCAGCACTATCTGACACTTCTTTTCTTCTCTTGACCTTCAAAACATTGCAAACTTGGTATTGATAAAATTTGATTTTGACTTTTCTATTTTAGAACAAAAGTCAGACTTAATATACATCTGTGTTTCGCAACATTGTCCAGGCTTATACAACCAAAACCAAAAAATGACTCAGGAATAAAAGATTAGCTGCCTTATTCAAACAGAAGGTAAGCACTGAGAGGCCATCCAGAGAATTATGCTCAACAGTTTTAAAGAAGAACTACTGCTTCCCAGGACATCCTATTGGCTCCATTTTTAGAGGAGGGCCTAGGAACATCATTAGCAGGAACGTAATGCTAGCAGAGAGAGCGGGATTTCCTCGGGGGGAATTTGGACAGGACACCTTCACTAATTCACTCCATCTTCAGACACTTACCTGTATTGAAAACAAACCCACCCTGAGATCTCACTAAACAATTACTTTCCAAAGAAGCTTAACTTGGTTGTTTTCGACACATGCAGCACTTAGGAAACTACTTCATTATTCAGCACTATTGACCTCATACAGACTCTCACAGCGAAGAAACCATTTGACAGCTCAGCTCAGACTTGGCGAAAACACATTTAACTGAAGCCAGCACGGCTCTCACGTCCTCAGGCAGGACTTCATTCAAAGTCCGCTGGAATTGACAGGAAGGTTTCCCTCAACTTGGATGGTTCTAGGTGAGAATTCACTCCCACCTTACACTGCCTGACTGACACCCAGAAACAGGACAACTACAGCATTGCCTAGATATATCTTCTGCTTCTCCAGACTACTTGGAATATCACTTTTTTTAAAAAAAAAAAACAACACACAAAAGAGAACCACACACGCAACTTAAAAGCTCATCACTGCCCTTGTTTACTTCTTTACCTGTAACAGAGGTATTGTAAAATCTGGTGAATATTTGGTGACTGGACTTTCTTTAACCAACTTTATAGTACATTTTTGCATTGCACCACACGTCCTGAGAACAAGATAAATGACTTAGAAACAATGCTGGACTTGCATATGATATCTTGAAACCGAAGAACTGCAAATACAGCTCTTTCAGAATTCCTGGCTGTGAATAACACAAGCCAGTGGGATGGGGACAATTGCTTTGGACTACTTGTCCATTTGATAAGGGAGACCAGAATATCTACTAAGTGCTCACAAGACAGACCAGCAGCAGCCTTTCCCAGGGACCAATCATCAGAACAGGAAACAGTAAGAAAAAAACCTCAGTTTTCACAACAGAGGAGGTTCAATGCAGAGTCCCACAGAGGTCTCAGCTGGGGCCTGAGGCTCTTCAGGGAATTCATAGAAAACCTGGAAAATGAGACACTAGGGAGGTGACAACATTTGCTAATTATACAAAAGACATTATTACCATTATTACTATCATTATTTAGAAAAACAAATGCATTCTTTCTTTAGGAAAACAGAAACAAAGAGCGTGAAATTCAACGTCAACAAATGTAGTCAAGCATAAGGAAGAAAAACACATGTTCCATATATATATGTGCTGGCTCCAGCCTAGTTACCGACATTCAAGAATGAAGGCTGGGAGCCACTGGGCATTGCTTCATAAAAATACTAGCTGAAGAGTCAGCAGTGGGTGAAAAGGCAAAGAGAAATTCCAGACATTTTCAAAAAAAGCAATACAGGACAAAAGAGAACACATTGCTATGCTCTATTTCAAATCCATGGTACAGCCATACCGCACGCAGTTTTGCTCCCTCTCATTCAAAGACACAGTGGAGGAAGGGAAAGGGAAAAGCAAGACATAGATCATAGATGTTTCCAGACATTATCCAAACATAACCATAGTGAATTACCACAAGATACGCCGTGCTGAAATAGAGCCGAGTTCTAGATACATCGTGCAAATGTAGGGATAAGGCACGAGGTGGACATTCTCATGTTTGAATCTCATCTTCGATACTCTCTCCCATTTACTGACATCTGAGAACAACAATAAGACTTAAGAACATAGCACTAACATTTCAAAGGAGCAGGAGTCCTCTTGTAAAGCTTCAAAAGTCATACCACACTGAACGTATATGCAGAAGGGAGCACCTACAATCTGTCCGTATGAACTTGGTGAAAAAGCGCTAGTAACACATTACAAGAAACACACCCAGGTGACACTCTCCCATCAGTTGCTTGCATTAATAGCATTGTCTTTCCTTAACTGTATCTGGCTTCAGTCCTGACATCTTCCCGCAAGAAACAACATGCCAGGCGCTCCCAACCCTGTGAATAAAACCTCATCAGCTTTCCTAACTAAAAAGTAATTTTTTTAAAAACTGAAAAGGACTAGGATTCACAGGAGTAGCGTCATTACATTCACTTCACAGTTCAAAATGGGAGGACAAAAGATAATTGACATGACAAACGCCACAGTTACAGACGTTCCTTCCTGGGGGTGCAGTTCGCACACCTAGGAGCTCATGCGTGCAAGAATGGGTGACGCCAGGCAGCAGTCTCCTTACGTGCCTCTGATCTCAGGAAGAAACAGGTAACATGAATACTTTTACTCCATTTGCTAGCAGAAACTAACATCCTGAGGACCAGAGATGGAGCCCAAGATTTGCCTAGATGAAACGCTGACGCAATCAGTTCCTTTAAGGGATGAAATTGTTCGTTTGAGTTTGGCTTCAAGGACTCCCACAGCTGGTGATTAACTAAGAGGTATGCTACAGCGAGGAGCCCGACACACAGATTGCAGGACAACTCATCACGTCAGGCCTCTGAGCTTGCAGTTCTCCGCAGGGCCCGGTGCTGGCTGAGCAGGTGGATGGACTTCCCAGTTCTAGAAATACAAGCTCGGGAATCAAACCCTCCTCAAGCACGCAGGCAAAACTGGCTGCGCTTTAGCGAAGCAAACCAACAACGAGGCTTCGTTTGTTTGGGTGCCTCCTCTCTGACAATGCTCTGGGCTACTTTCTCTTCCTGGCAGTAAGAGGAATAAGTTGCTCTCATACATACCAGCTTCTGACAGGGAAAGAGGATGATCTCGTTCTTGCCTGCTAGGACCAGGGGTGGCAATAACGCAGTCTGCCGAGACTGGAAGGGAATGCCTTGGAGGCGGAAACACGTGGGTGTTCATTACTCCTGGGCACTCGGAATCACGGGAGGTGATGATGCCAAAGGGCCTGATCCGATTCACAAACTGACACACCTTAGGACTGAAAAGGCTTCTCCTTCAACTAACTTACTTTTCTCTGCAACAACAGCCTCAGGAGAGTAACTTCTTCTTAACCCTTTACACTACAGCAACTACAATGTTTAATCCTAATGTACCTTACAAGAAAACTACTGCGGTCTTCTCTACTAGTGGGCCAACACTGCTGCGCCTGTAAGGAGCGCTTTACGTTTTATTAACCTTTTGAAACAACGCACTAGCTTTCCTTGCAATCGCATTACGTGGGCTTCCTGGGACTTTACATATACACGTTTGTTTTCTCTGGCTAAATCAGATTTGGAACGCAGGGGTGGCCATCTGAAAACACTGCAAAACATTCTTTTTACGTACATCAGTTCTCTGGTGAAGGCAACAACTGAGGAGGATCTTCAGCTAGTGTAAAACTGCAAAGCTCAAAGGACTCGTACTCCAGCTAAAGATCTGCGCACTACTAGGCAGGAATGTCAAATTAAGCAATGCCCAACAGATACAAGTCATTGGATCTTTTCTTTTACAAGTAGGAAAGAAAGGGTACACAGAAAGATAGTGAAGTGGTCTGTAGAAAATGGATGTAAATCATCAAGATTTCCGAGGATTACTCGAATTGCTTCCTGGAGAGGCCAAAATAAGAAAGGAAGGAAGAATATTAACAAGATAGCCACAATTCCACTGTCAAGTACAGTTTTCAGGCTTGGGAAAAAAATAACATTGCAGTTTGCAGGAGTCATGGAAGAGCAGGTTCCAGATATTTTGCTTTTCCTCTTCCCCTTCTTCCCCCTGCTCCCTCCCATCACCTCAGAGCATGCTGCCCTAACAGATTCACAGAAACTGAAGTGAATGAATATCTTAACCCTGAATTAACATGGAAGCATTACTATGGAGAGTGGAGGTGTGCTTTTAAATTTAAGAAGTTCTACATTTAAGAAGCCTCCTCCTTGCCAGCACAACACATGCACTATTGACCTGTTTCAAAAATAAACATATTCCCCTTTTTCAGAATATTGACCCAATTCAGTTACAAAGGAACTGTAATTCAGCTCCAACAAACTCCTGCTTTATAAAGGGGAAACTTTTTCTAGGAATACCTTTCAGTATTTTCAAAAGTGAAAAAGAAAAAAAAAAAAGAACCAATAATTTTCTGTATCAGTTAAGATCAGCACACTTTCTTCAATACTATTTACAATGCTACTACTGTACTCTGAAGATTTGTTTAAACTTAACTAACAGGAGCATTTTTAAGCAGGCAGTATATTGGTCTCATTTCCTCGGGAATGGCAGGGGCTTTCTTCTGTCTCAGGAAGAAGATGACAACAACAGAACTCATCAGCTGTCACCGAGCTTGGCCACAAAGTAATGGCGTCATTAAAAGAACGTCCCCTGGCTCCCACAGCTATGAGGAAAGCACATGCAATTGAGCATTAGATTAGCTGCTATCAAGCTAGCTCACCAGTACTGCCACAGCTCCTGAAAAACTAGGAGGGTCTGACAGCTAGTCAAGCCTGAGAAGTTCAAAGCAGTGGTCAGGTCTGGGGCTGAGAGCGAAACCACGGGAAAGTGCTACTGCAGAACGAATCTGAACAGGAACCAGCAAGGCACGGAGTGCAACGAGCTCCACAAATAGGAGTTTTCATTTGTCCAATTTCAACAGGCAGTAGCTTCTTTGAAGTATTTCTGATAAAAGCATTACTCGCGCTAATGCTGCCTGTTGATGACACTTTTCATTTACGTCATTTTTTTCACCCTCGTACTCTCTAGAGAAGTTCCCCATTACTCGCACTTGAAATGCTGCATTTGACAAAACGTCCTCCGTCCCATAACAAACAAAAGATTTGCTCAGCCTAACATTCAGCTAAGCTCCCGTGGACCTGCTTCATCTCCTACCTCTAACTCCTTGACAGCACTTTCAGTGGTGTCGAGATCCAGACCGCTGTGAAACAAACAGAGAGTTAGTCCCACCCCAGCCAAAAAGCAACAGAGCTACGTTCCTTGTAAGAGTTTAAACAACAACAAAACATCATTCCCATTGCACAGAGAAAATACTTAGCAGGCAGATGAATTCCCAGTTTATTGTTCTTAAAAAACATCCAGTCTTCCACAAGGACTGTTCCTTTTCAATTTTCTGCCCATTTGTATTTTGTGCATCTGAGGATACAAAGGATGAGAGATCAGATCTTTTCAGTCAGTCCTCACTAACCTTTAGGACTGGGGTTTTTGACAAGGTGCCCTCAAACCAGCACCTCTCTCTTCCAGCCTATCGCAATGCCATTCTGCTCAAGGGACTAAAAGAAGGAACCGGCAGGACGTGTCTCTCAATCCCCTCCACAGTGCAAACCTGCAGAGGAACGGGCCTTCACAGCATTGGAGCTAGGCCCTGTGATGCTGGGAGTTGGGTACTGCCTGCATCAAACTGTGTTCGCACCTATTAACGACATCTTTTGTAAGCCAGCTTCTCAAAAGTTGTTCATTGCCAGGTATCGGCCCACAATACAATGCACAGGGAGAGAGAAGGTCTCAAAGAAAAGCTGAACCCATTAAGAAGTAAACAAATGTCGCACAAGTGTCACTTGGAAATAAGGAAATAGGGTGGAGTGTAAGGAATTACGGCATGCAAGTATTCGCTGGTATATGGTCTGGCAGGCAGCCACTCTCATATCCTCCACATTCAGGGGCCCCAGCCAGAACTCGGTCAGAGATGAGAACTTTCCTTCCTCTTCAGAAAGGCCCTCTCCTTGCTTAATATGGAAGAAGTTAATGAAAGGAGTTACACAGCGCGCCACAGCAGAAGGACAGATATCACCCACCCAAGACTTACGCTGTGGTCATGAAGTCTTCAGGAATCAGCAGGGACACAAAAGTACGATTCAGGAAGGGACGCTGAAGCGGCGATGAGGGGAAGAGGGTGGAAAGAATGGAAGAAAGCAAGGCGCGATGACAGGCTGCCAAACTCAAACAAATGCAGTGCTCTCTCTACCATCGGGAGATCAAACACCTGCAGGCTGCTCAGAAACGTACGCACACTACTGGCAGTGCTGTCCAAAGGGATTACGCTGAGGGAAAGAGCTCGGTCACAGACAAGAGCAACGTTTCAAGCATCTTCTGAACACCACACGACACCACAAGACAGACAACACGCCTTCCTCTCCAAAATCAACTCAGAGAACAAAACAAGGAGGAAGGTTAATCCTCCTGGATCTGACACTATTCCAGCAGAATGCTAATAAGCAAAGCTAAAGAAACAACTGCATTTCAATTCATCCCAAAATAAAGTCATGTGGCAGAATTTCAAAGACTCGGCCTACTTCTCCAAAGGAAAAAGGAGACTAGTGTGGCACGAGATTTAATGCAGCTTCAGGTCTGGAGACAGCCTAATTGGCGTGGTGTTCATAGCACAGTCTCTTCAATTCTGCAGCAGCTAACAACAGTCACTTCCAGAGTAAAGCCAGGCCCTGGCAATGCCTGTACACATCTCATTGCAAAAGCAAATTCACTCACACTCATAAAACCACTCTCTAGGTCCCTGGCTGCCGACCCCAAACGCGCTCCCCCGCAGGAGCTCCCCGGACCCTGCTCGGGGCACCAGGGCTGGGCTCAGGAAGGAGTTTTTCCCCCGGGCAGATTGGCACAGGTCCCGGGGGGGTTCGCCTTCCTCTGCAGCACTGAGCACAGCCCCTTGCCGGGGTCCTCGGGGCCATTTCTGGCCAGCGAGTCCCTGCTGTTGCAGGAGCAGGAGTCCAGCTGTGCCCTCCAGCCCTCCGCCTCTCTTCCCTGGGCCAGCTTGGCAGGGGAACCTCACGTCTCCAGGTCACCTGCAAAACAAGGAGCCTCAAGGAAGCCGACTTTTCCCTGCTGCTTTTAAGCTGGCACACTTCCGTGGGGAGAAGAGAAAGCCTGGGGGTGTGTGGGGGGGTGTCTTAGCTATCTATCTATCTCTCTAAATCTGCTGGGAGGGAATGAAGACGAGGGAGCCAGGCTCTTCTCAAGAGTGCCCACTGAGAGCACCAGAGGCAACAGGCACAAATGAAAACACATGATATGCTCCAGCTGCACATGAGAAAACAACTTTTTCCTGTCTGGGTGGTCAAACACTGGCACAGGTTGCCCAGGGAGTTTGCGGAGTCTCCGTCCTTGGCGATGTTCAAAACCCAAGGGCACGTTGTCCAGGGCAAGCTGCTCTAGGTGAGCCTGCTTGAGCAGGCGGGTTGGACCAGAGGAACTCTACAGGTCCCTTCCAACCTCCACCCTCCTGTGTGAGTCTGTGCTTTGGTTTCACTCCTAAAGCACCTGAACTCAACCCTGATGCCTGCGGGAAAGGATGCTGGGACAAGGCAAGATCCCAGACTCCTCCCCGAGGACTCACCACAAAACCCCATCTACCTAGTCCAGAATATCGTATGGCAGACACACTCAGAAGAGAGAAAAGATCCTTTTATTGCAAACATCAACTGCGGCGGGGGGCGGGCCCGGGAGTCACAGGGCTTCAGCCCGTAACAGGGAAACGGCACCTACAACGACAGAGTCAGAGAGCACTGATAAACCCATGAAGGCAGGAATAGGCATGACTTGGTTCCCCTTTCTTTGGGGAACACCGTTGACGAGGAATTGTTCATAGCCCAGAAGAGAGAGCTATGGCTGGCATCAACCAGGGGATGGCTCTGGCACCTTATCCCCACGGGTAATGCACTTGGAGACCTGCATGCGTGCACAGATGCACAGGGCCCCTGTGCCACGCAGCAGGGCTCGATGGGGAGCCCCTGGGGAGTGGCCATGGAGTTATTTCCAAGCCCCGCGCAGCACCGTCCCTTGCCAGCGGGTCGGACTGACTTGGAGCAGCGCTGAGAGTTGGGAAAGATGGGCAGCAGAGCCTGGTACACACCTGGGCTTCCTGACCTGCTGGACCTTCCTGCTTCTTTTAAGTCCCCATCTCCTTCTCTCTTCCTTCTTTTCTTTTCTCGTTGGCATTCCTTCTCCTCTGCCCAGGCCTGTTTTCTCTTTCTTTTCTTTCCGTTTTCCTTCTCCTGGGGGGAGCCTGCAAACCTTTCCATCCCACAGTATGATTAGGTAGGTAAAGCCAGGATCAACTAGAATCAGTTCTTGATTTACCCAAAGCTGACTCATTTCACCTTCTTTCCTCTGAAACGCTCTTTAGTCCTTCTGTGCATCCCAGGGAGTCTACTGTGCTCCCTGGGGTGGCTGGAGCCAAAGCAACGGGTGCCTACAACAGAAATGTCAGAGTCAGCAGGTGGCAAGGGACACCCTGGAGTAGCAGGCGACTGTTTGGCAAAATGCTGCCTTAGCCCTACAGAGAAGATCCCTCTGGCTGGTTTGCATTAGCCCGTTCTTCCAAGGGCCTCACTTTGGAACACAGGGTTCACACGGGTGTGTGACACTCAGTTCGTTTCTGGCAGCTCAGCAAACACGGGGATACCGTGTCTCGGGTAGGAGGGTAGCCCCTGATGGAGCTGCCATACCTCTGACATTTCGGACTCCACCACCGCGTCTCCCCCAGCTTCTTTGAGGACATCCAGCAGAGAAGCGGGTGGTGTGTGCAGCAAGGCTTCTGCCTGGTGGTCCTTGTCTGCTCTGCCTGCAGGGCCACTTTGCTCTTCCAAATGCAGGTCTAGAAAGGAAAAGCACGTGCAGCAAAGTGACTCCTTGGAAGTAAAGCACACCTAAAGCAAAACCCACCCAAAGCCCTACACCAGCTGTCTTCTCGACATTGAGGTTTCTGGTAGCCCAAGCCCCAGCCTGGGACAGCCCTCAGTTCCTCCTCATACCTGTGGCTCTGTCCATGGGGGCTGCCGACTCCCCGGCTGATGGACAGGAGCGGCCAGCCATCTCCTCCACAAAGATGTCACCGCAGTTTTCAATGAGAAACGCCACCAGCACGTTCACCTGCACACATCAAACCCTCAGTCTCAACCCAGGTGCCTGAAAATGTATCACACAGCCTTTCCCACTCCCGACCCTTGCCTCTGCGCAGGAGGCTGTGGTTGTGGGGCTGCTCTTGCAGGCAGCCACCCCACCAGCATTCGCTCAAGAGAAGAGGCAGCCAGGGACCTCTGAGCAGCCAAGCTCGGATGGGCCGGCAAGGCTGCAGCCGGCTGCTCAGTACAGCGCACCTTCTCAGTCACCGCCAGCATGGCCTCAAGGGGGAGCACGTCCTCGTTAGGTGGGCTCAGCAGATTTGGCCCAAGGCAGATGGCCAGGTTGCTGGCGGTCATTCTGCTGCTGGAGGCGTTGTGGCCGATGTGCTGGAGGAGGGCCAGCAGCCGCTTGAGGAGGACGAGATTGGCTCCAGGCAACTTCTTGGCCACCCTGAGGGAACAGGAACTCAACGTTAATAGAGCAGATGTTGCCCACAGCTGTCCCCAAAGCTTGCCCAACACAGGTGGGTTGCGCAGCTTTCCGGGTGCTCTCAGCCAGCGGCCAGTGCTCCTGCGCTTCAGGAAGGAAGCACGGCGTTGCTTCCCAGCTCCTCATTTCACCCAAGCCCAGGCAAGGGAAGGCTCCCTCTCCGTGCCCTTTCCCCCGAAATCTAAGCCCACCGCAGCAAAAGCAAGCTGTCAGAAGACACAGCTTTTTAAGGAGACCGTCCCTTTTCAGGCAAGTCCCAGGCCTCTACCAGTCCCTCCTCAACAGGCAGGCTGCTGCCCACACTTACGCTTTCAGCTCTTCAACCTTCTCCTCCTTGCCGCTCTTCTGCATCGCTGCCATCCAGTCCTCGTAGAGGTCTGTCACGAGGAGCTTGGCGGGGATGCTTCGGAGGAAGTCCTGCAATGCCAGGGGCTCCAGGTGAGCCTCTAAACACTCCAGGCCAGCCAGGAGCTCTTCCAGCTGCAGGTCAGAAGCGCTCACCTTCAAGATGACGGCCAGCAGCAGCGCAGGCTGGCTGCCCAGGTCGACATCCGCACCGTGGTCCAGGGCCTCCCGCAGCTCACGAAACTCTGTCCTGCCGGCAGCTCTTCGGAATATCCCTTCTGTCGACGGTCCTTCCTTGTGCAGGACAGCCAGCATCTCCTGCAGGAGGGGCAGGAGGACAGTTGCTTGGCTGAGAAGCTGCCTTCCAACAGCAGTGACCAAAGCACTGCCCCAGATCCTGCTCCTTGCCCCCCGCAAAGGGGGCTGGCACCAGAAGCGTCTTCTGGGGGTGAAGGGCCCAATCCCCCATCCCCGGAGCTCCTGGGGACACCCACCTCCCCTCTGGAGCAGCGGGAGGGAGGGCTGGGGACCCCCTGCCCAGGCTGGCTTACCTGGATGGGCCGGGGCAGGGAGCCGTCCTCCCCGCAGAGGGCTGCCAGGGGCTGGCCAAAGAGCGCCCTGCTGCAGCCGGAGCCCACCTGCCCTGGCGCCTGGGCAGCGGCCAGGGTCCTCCGATGAGCAAAGGGCCAGGGCAGCCCCATCCTCTTCCTCCTCCTGATGGTGTTCCCTCCTTCCGAAAAGGAAAATGGAGCAAGAGCGTGTCAATGGAGACAGCTGGGCCAGCACTCCCGGAGCCTGCCCTGCCTGCAGCACGGTGCTGAGGGCTGAGGCAGGATGGGCAGGGAGCCAGCAGCTGGAACCACAGCTCCAGCTCAGCGGCTCCAGCTCGGAAGCTCTTGAGAGCCGGCATGCCACCGGGACAACCTGTCCCAGCCCTCGCCCTGCCCTCCTCCAAACTGTGGGCAGCAGGAGAGGCTCTGGGTCCCCGCAGAACCACATCCAGCGGCTGCTGCCCAGCAGGTGTCCTTGCTCGTCCAGGTGACGTCCTCCCTTGGGGTGCCGCACCTGCATGGAGACACTCAAAGGACAAGTGAGCACAGCTCAACCATTTGCAGGACAATGTGCTTCTTTCCAGAACTCACCTGGTGAGCCGCAAAGTCCCCCAGCTTTGATAGATGGGGCTGTCGGTGGCCTTTGCCCTTGCTTGGGACGATCCTGCAAGAAGCAGGCTGCGCTTAGAGAGCAGCCCCGCAGCAGAAAGGGCCACCGGCGAGCTGCCACCCGGCACCAGCAGCCTGAGCGCGGCAGAGCTGGGACCCTCTGCCCTCCTGGGCTCTCTGCCCCACACGGCAGGCTTCCCCCCAGCGCCGCCAGCGAGGATGTGCTGGCATGCCTGGTGGCTCCCCAACCCTCTACGCTCCCCGAGTGGCACCGTGGGACGCTCCCTCCCTCCATCTCTGCCTTACAAGCTCACCCCGCTGGCCGCAGACGCCGGCACAGCCAGAGACGGGTGAAAGGCAGCCATTCTCACCTCTGCCTGGCCCTCCATCAGCCTCTCCAGGCTCCTGGTGCTGAATGTCCTCCACTGGGCAAGAGAGAAGGAGCGGAGGAAGGTGAGCAGCAATGCCTCAGGACCAGGGCTCGGGGACAGAGCCCAGACCGGGGAGACACTCACGGTGTGGCGGCAGCTCAGCTCCTTCTCCAGGGGTCTGAGGGAGGGGAGACGGGTCACGCGGGCTCTCTTGGCTCCTCCTGGTGTCCTGTGCACCGGCAAGGGACAGGGAGAGAGCAGGCTGAGCCCCAAGCTGCCCCTTCTCTCCTGTGAGGCAGCTCTGCCCGAGAGCTGCCCGCAGCCGCGAGGGCACCTCTCCCCAGCTGGGGAGCTGTGTTCCCCCGTCCGGCTGTGCCTGCAGCATCCCCGCGGCTTACCCCAGCAGCGTGCCCACCCACAGCTCCTTCAGCGCCCAGGAGCTGCAGAAAGAGAGGAGAACCAGCGTCAGGACCCGCTGCCCCCCAGCCCGTGGGCAGAGGCGGGCGCCTGTGCAGCCCTGCCCCGTGGGGAAGGACGCCGGAGTGGGACAAAGCCCCGTGGGGCAGGACAGAGACGCTGCCCAAGCCCTGGCTCCCCGTGTCCTGCCAGAGCAGCTGCTTTTGCCCTTCTCTTCTGGGGACCCAAAGGGCACCAAGGGATGCAGGACCTGGCAATGCCCCCATCCCTCCCTGCCAGCGTGCTTCCCGCTCCCTGCCCAGGCTCTGCACGCAGGGCAGAGGCCATTCACAGGATGGCGTGGGCACGGTTGTGAACCTCTCCTGCCCGACCATGGGACGTGGCACCACGACTCACCCAAAAGCGGCAACACAGGAGCCGGTGGACCAGACGAGGATGACGGAGGTCCTGTCCTCATCGCCGCCTTCCTCCTCTTCCTCGTCCCCCGCTGCCTCCTTTCCGCCGCTCAGCACCCACAGCTGGTCCAGGGCCAGGCGGAGCTGTGGGCGCACGCTGGTGCCGCGTCTGCAGAGAGCAGACAGGAGAGGCAGGCGGTGAGCTGGAGGTGACCTCCTGGGGATCCCCCCGGGCAGAGCCCCGTCCCCCACTTGCCCTTGGGACAGACGGACGGACAGCGATGGGCGCCTCCAGCACCCACCAAGGTGCCGGGGCCTGGGGCTGGTGCCGGGGTGTCCCTGCCCCGGGGCCAGGGCCAGGGCTGGGGGAAAGGCGGCTGGGGGAAAGGCAGCTGGGCTCTGAGGGTCTTACTGCAACTTGGCGATCACCAGTTCCTCCTGGAGGAGGAGAAGGCGTCTCTCGCTCCTCTTGCGGCCCCGGGTCAGCCGCACGTCCGCGCTCAGCACCAGCTCGGCGTCGGCGAGAGCCTCCCTGCAGAGCAGAGAGCGGCGGGCATGAGAAAGGCCGCTGCCACCGCGGGTCCCGGCCGTGCCCCCGAGGCACAGGGAGAGCCCACCTGGAGCCGCAGCAGCAGTTGGCCTGGCCCATCCTGCCCGGGAGAGGAGGACCCTCGCCGTGGACCAAGGACGCGGGCCACTCGGCGACAGCGGGGATGGGAGGCGAGGTGCCGGTGCCGGCGAGGTGCTGCTCGGCCGGATCCTGCCTCCTCCCAGCGCTCCTGTGTGCCAGCACAGCTCCGTGCTGCTGTCTCTGGTGGCTGTGGGCTCCAACTGACCAACATTCTGAGCCCAACGACCAACATTCTAAGCCCAACGACCAACATTCTGAGCCCAACGGAAAGTGGGAGGGGCACCCACCCAGTGGGTGAGAGTTCTCTCCAGTATGGCCGTCTCTGCCTGGCACTGGGGAGCCCCGGGCGGGCTGGACGGACCCAGCAGAGGGGAAGGACCGTCTCCCTCCACCTCTTGCCAACGCTTTGCCTCCTGCAGCCCAGGAGGCAGGGAGCCGCCTTTGCCCCAGGGGCACTTTTCTGGCTCGAAATCGCTCCACTTGGCGTCCACCATCACCCCAGGTGTCTGCACAGCTGCTTTCCAGCTGGGTGTCCCCCAGCATTTACTGGCGCAAGGGCTTCTTCGTCCCCAGGTCTCCAGGACTTTGCTCTTCCCCTTGGGGAACTACAGGAGGTTCCTGTCAGCCCCTTTCTCCAGCCTGTCAAGATCCTCCAGGTTGACAGCAGGACCCTCCGGCGCATGAGCCTCTCCTCCCGCTTCTGTGCCACAAGCTGCAAGCTGCCGGAGGGTCCGCTCTGCCCCATCTCCCAGACCAGGGAATGTGAACAGATCCCACGTGGTGCAGCGCAGGGGGGGGCAGACATGCACTTTGATAGGCCATCACTTGTCACAGGAGGTTCAGAAATTTAGGGGAAAAATCCATATTGGTTTGGGTATTATTTACACAGTGCTTCCCCTTTGTATTCCTGCAAGCTATTACAAGGTGTTCAAAATGTCTCCTTTTTCATTTGAATGTCACAGCTCTTCACAGTGCTGATGTTGCGTGTAACACTGGATCAGGTTGTACTCTCGCATAGATTGTTAGGTAGTATGTAGCCTAGATTATTAGGGAGAAGATAGCAGATTATCTGCATTAATTGTGCTAACACCAACGACAGAAGGTTGTGTCTAGCTCTTGAGCCGAAGGATAGAAATCCAAGGCGTCTATTGAACGCAGTGGGCTATTGATCAGCAGATTGAACTCACCGTGTTCAAAAAAGAAAAGGTACGTGAGAAAGGCGTATTCCATCTTGACTGCTACAATGCGTGGTTTTGTAGGTATGAAGATAAATTATCCATGCCCCTCCCGCCACCCCCTTCCAAAAAAAAAAAGGACTAGAGAAAAAAGATTCAACTTCTGGAGCAATGGGGCTTTTAATAGCCAAGTAAATTTCCCTAGATCATTCCCATTCGATGAGCCACTTTGCCTTACATTCTGCCTCTACTTGGTACCAACAGAAGACTCGGTACCTGTGCCATGCTACAGGAGACGTAGAATTTCGTGCTGATCCAGAGCTTTCCACCTACAGCCAAAACCGGGGCGAAGCTTTCCTCCACCTCAGCCACTCCCTGGTGCCTCTTCCCCAGGGAAAGTCTTTCCTCTGTCACTCTGTGCTCATAGCTGGTCACAGGCAATGCAAGCCCCAAGCCTCAGCCACCGTCCCAGGTCACCAACCCCCTTTAGCCATAAGCAAGCTCTCAAACTCCTTTGCGGCTGCAGGAGAAGGGTTGTTAATAGAAATGGATGCACACGGCACAGTCTATTCCAGAATAGCCACAGCGGTTAAAAGCTTTCCGTGTCCTGGATTGGTGGTTTTCAGGACCAGCTCCTGGGTGCCGTTGCACGAGGCTAGCGATAGCTCTATTTCATGCAGGTAATTCAGGCTTAATCCTTTGTCCCCACAGGCCCAGCGGCACAGAAAGTCACCGTGGGCTGTGTTTGAGCAGCCTGCTCCACTGGACTTGTGGCAAACGGCCGCATCCTTGCTCTTCTGTTGTCCGCGTAGGGTCCTGGTCAATACCACAAGCTGTTTTCCCTGGAAATGACCATCGTGGCTAAAGACAGACTCCTCCTTGTGGACGCCAGCCAAGCTGTGGGAACGTCTCTGGCACCCATGCTGTGCCAGCTTTCAACCCCCAAGAGACTGGAACTGAGGCGGGTCCAACAGGAAGAAAATCTGCAATTTTCACTGAAAGAGGGGAGCGACCACCGGCACTGAAGAGCCATTCATATCCTGCCGAAAGCCACAGGGAAATGCAATGTGTGGTGAGCTTAGGCAGGAATACTCCTGTCCGAGGAGCAGCACGCTTGGTTATTAAGGCTTTATCACACTTGGGTGATAAGGCTTTATCCTTGGCTTTCCCGCCGTGCTGACCGCTGTGGCTGCTGCCTGTTCTTTCCTGCCATGCTGGCTGCACCCACCTGTGGGGCTGTCCTTGGGAAGGGCACCAGAACCAAGAAAGCCCCTGGGAGAGGGGCGGGAAGAAGCTTTTCTCCAGAGATTTGCCAGAAACTCTCCAGAGCATCCCTTTTCCAGCCCATGAGATGCTCTGTGTGACAAGGGAAGGTGCCCGTCGGTCCAATGGATGAGGCCCTGCAGGGCTCCCATCAGGGTCCTTTGACCTACCCATCTTCCAGCCACCACTCCAGGGGCTGGGGGTCTCACGAAGGGCAGAGCCCTGTCCCCCACCTGCCGTTGGGACAGACATTGGTGCATCCAGCCATTAAAACCTGCCGAGGTCAGCTAACTAGGAAAAAGAGATGAGCCACACTGCGCATGCCCAAAGGGCGGACACTATGTCAAGGATAACATAAATAAGTATACGATTAGAACAATATAAGCTTGCCTTGCTGTAGGTAACGATATGCACGATAGGCAGAACGATCTCCCATGCATCCAGCGCTGCAATAAAGAATGCCTGCTTTCTAAAACTCCAAAATTGAGCCTCAGAGAGTTTCTTCGACTGGCTTTTTCGGTTACACACCCCTACCTCTGACTGGCAGGACAGAAGAGAAGATCACTCGGGCACCTGTCCCTTTCACTCGTGCCACTCGAGTCCTGCTTGACCTTGCCCGGGTTTTGCTTTACCGTGTCCTGGTGCCCGCGTGGAAAAGGAGCAGGGGAAAGCGGTCTGTGCTTCGAACCAGCGTGCCAGCCTCCCCGTGACATCCCGGAGCACTCCTGGGCGGTCAGCACCACAGGGGCCTCCTATTTCTTCTGGCAAAGTCTCAGCTCCTCCTCTCTTGCTTGCTCCTCCTCCCCCATCCAGATGCTCCTTCTCTAGGTGGTGGAAAGCATATTCTGCTTTCCTTGACTTCCACATGGCCCCTCGGTTTCCAGCAGGCTTCCCACCAGTGCCTCTGCAAGCCTGTTCTTAAGTGCAACCGAAAGGAGAATTTTCTCTTTATTATTCCCACACCTCAGAGGCAATTCTGCTTTCACTGATCTGAATGGAAATTTGTGAGTAAAGATGATGTTTAGATTTGTCTGCAGTGCCACAGTAGACTTCACAGGGCCCTGCCCACCTTCAATAAATGTCAGCTTTGCGTTGCGGTTTTCACTGGAGTGACAGCTACTGAATTGGAGAAGACCCATGGGAGAAAATAAACTGATGACAGAAGTTTTGAACGATGGGCTTGGGAACCACAGATGCGCGTGTTTATGGAGTACCTCTCTTTCAATCTCCTGAGAGGATTTTTTCCTCTCATCACCTGAGTAGGATGGAAATCTTTTCGGTCTGGTGGATTTGGTATTTTTAACTTCACTTTTTACTGTGTTGCGAAAAAAATGCACGCAGCCTTACCGTTTACATCCCACAGTGTTACCCGCTGGGCAGAAACGTCTGAGGCTTTCACATCTGTTCCATACCTCTGCTAACACTCTGCCAGTCTTGATCCGGTCAAATGAGAGCAGCTACTGCGAATAACGTTCTCGACTTCCCCATCTCCTCACTCTGGTTTTCCTCTGTTTCTCAGGCATATGCTTTCTCGAGACTGCATATGAGGGTGAGAGATTACTAAAGTCCTTCCTTATTCCTAAAGGCATCTGAAAACTCTGTTAGGAGTCACTTGCTGTAAGATTATCTCCTGAAGTCATCGCAGAAATATCTAAGATTTCGCAGAAATTCTTTTGAGGCTCAGGAAGGTATGATTCTTTTCTTATGCTCAGTTTCACAAAAGTCTCTGTAGCCTTGGTCTCATCTTCTTTAATGCTACGTTTGAGGATTAGTGGTTCTCCCAAACAGGGTGCCCTGCTGTTGAATTAGCCAGGCACAGCACAGAACCCTTGGTCTGGCCACGGTGAATACTTTTTTGGATAGGCTCAGATGAGCACAGTGAGTTTATGTTGTTTCAAGGATTTGCTGCAACATCTGTGCCTTTTTTGACCCAATACTGCAAGCTGTTTAAAGCCATACACTTCCCCCCCGCCCCGCTCCAATGAACCAGTCTGAGACTCTGTAGAGCACAGGATTATTGCACTATAATATAAGGTATTAATATAGCAGCAAAGCAGTCTTCCTTGCTGGAATACCTACCTAGCCTTCCTACCACGATAATATTGTTTCATAATGGGTGTACTGGAATGAAGATGCTCATAAATGCAACGTGAATATTTGCTGACTGCAGGTATTTTTACAGTGCTGATCCCTCTAATATGGAGGCAGATGTAACAATAGTCACCCGTGTACTTCTACGAGCCTGTGCAATGTTTAGTTTGTTAATGGGCTGGAGAGTGATTTCTGATGATGATTCATGCCTTATCAGAAAGGGAAGAAGTGGATGTGGAAAGGGCAGGAGAGACTGGGAGCTTAAGCTTATAAATCTTGGTAGCATCTGACAGTTCATCCAGTCTCAGTGGAAACTGTTTGGGAACAGCGCTAAGCACTGGATCTCGGTGAATGGTCAGAGTCGGGTGGGAGAAGGCACCGTGGCTTTATTCAGATCTTCCCTTCAGTTGACTTCAGTAAGAGTGGACGAAAACCCTCTTGCAAAGAAGCACTTTTGCATCTTCCTCCAGACTTTGAGGGGTTTTGCCTTTTGATTTCTACTAATGGACAGTCTTTAAAATATTTTCCCCTGGAAAAGTATATTGATCTATGTGTTCCTTACTTATCGATGGGTGTTGCCATTAACTGTTTAGATAAAGAAGCTCTGTTGTATCAGAACCACTAGAGGAATATTGTTACAGAACTGTATGGAAGTGGTGGTATAATTTAACTATGATTGCTCAGACAATCGTAGCAGGTTATTTTTATCAAAAGAATTGGTGCTGACTTGGAGTTGCTAACACTTATGGAAGGTCATTTTATGAAGCATAAATCATGGGTAAAACAAGTGTGTTAAAGGTGATGGTAGGATGGGATTCAATGTGAGCCTTACAGGCCAGGGGAGATTTCATAAATCAGACAACCAAGTAGATGGCTTCCTTGTGAACTGGTATGCATCTGGGATTAATTTAGGGACTAATGCCATTGCACAGTTGTGGCCTGATAGTACATTTCCCTTAAAGACATTTTTAAATAGGAAGCTGAGGATTCGACTCAATTTGTACAAGTTCCTGTTTCCTCTGAGAAATACTAAGGTTTTGCTCTAAAACTAAAAGATGCCCAAGCTGAAAGAGCCTTAGCTTTCAAACAAAATCAGTGCTTTCCATGGGAAACACCCACAGACTCTTTAAAGATATTTTTCTAGAGCCCTTCACACATCCTCCGCAAAACTACTCCTTTTTCTTCCTAAACAGCTCTATTGGCAGTGTAATTTCTTCAACTACCAAAACACGGGTTTGAAATGCAATTGCTAAACTGCTGTGCAACTTTGGACAAGGCATCTTTAATTTACTTTCTGTCAAATTCCAACAAAGTGGGAAAAACCTGTTTCTTTTTCTCTTTTCACGTTCTGAATGAGAGTAACATAGTTCAGCTGGAAGGGACCTACAAGTCCCTACTAGTCCTCCTGCCTGACCGCTTCATGGCTGACCAAAAGTTCAAGCATGGTATTAAGGGCATTGTCCAAAAGCCTCTTCAACACTGACAGGCATGGGGCACCCACCACCTCTCCAGGAAGCCTGTTTCAGGGTGTGACCACCCTCTTGGGAAAGAAATGTCTCCTCACGTCAAGTCCAAACCTCCCCTGACAGTGTGGTAGCAAATGTCCCTTGGTGCCTTGGTAAGGAACGGTGAGGAAACCGTGCATGCTCTCTACATCTCTGCAGAGTTCCTGCAGAGGGAACCAAACCCCTGTCTTTCACCTCTGGCAGCACCACAACCAAAGGAACGTCTGTGGCCTAGATGCCCTCATTTACAGAGTCTGAAGGTACAGATCCATTTTGGCACCAACGCACAAAATGGCAAGGAGAGTACCTCTCTTAATCTCTCAGTACTCAAAATACTAAATCCTAAAGGAAAAGGAGACTTGCCAGGGTTTCAGATAAGATCTGAACATCTTCCCACAAACCGAGGTAGGCAAAGAACTCTCGGAAAGGTTCAAGTCACAGGTGAGCTGTGGAAGTTTCACCCATGGCTGAAGCGCCTTTGGTATCCCCTATAAACACGGCCAACGGGTGTGTTTAATAGAAAGGCTGCACAGCTGGGTTTCAGTGGGACAAGGGGTTGTGATGGCAATAGCAGCAATGGGCTATTTTGACAGTTTGGAAGAGCTGTCTGTCCTTTGCCTGGCTGGCCTTTGGTCACGGATCCAAATGGTCCACGTCTGAATACCACCAACCTTTCCTTCCACCACACCGGGGTCACCTCCGCGCACTTGTTTCTCAAAGCCTGACTTACTTCCGTGGCGGGCTGTTGGCACCCACCATCCCAACCTATGGCTCTGGTTACGCTTTGGCTTGCCACCAGGCTGCGGCTGCCGAAATCACCCCCCTTACGCCCCACGAAAAGGGGTTGTGTCCAGCCACATCAAGTCCCTGCTCCTCCTGGCTGCGGGGCCACATAGGCTGTAGCTCTGGCGCAGAGAGGGGACAGCGAATAAGGGCGGTCTCTGCGCTGCACGCTTGGTTCCTGCCATGACCCGACAGAAGAGGAACAGCACCAGGCGTCTCCTTGCGAGCCGAGTGGCAGAGGAGGCGCCAGGGACACCCAGCAGCTGGGCCCAGGGCATGGCCGCCAAGGGCAGGGAGAGACCCCCGGGCCTCCTGGGCACAGCGACAGCCCGTGCAATGATTGCTGGAGGTGACTTGTCGGTACGACGCACGCCCCCCGCCGCCCCTCAAGGGAAGGTGAACCTCCGGGGAGGAACGCAGTGCACACGTAAAGGATCGGTTCCATGGTGGCTCCCTAAGCAACGTGACCTGCAACTTTGGACGTCAGCAACACCGGGGAAGCTTGGTACGCTGACTCTGAAAAGTAACACGGAGGGTGGAGCGGAGCCGAGACCCCGCGGCCAGGCTCTGTGATCGCAGGGGTAGGCAACCGGAACGATCGGAATGAGAGCGCTTGGTCCCTGCATTGAATCCACTGAAGCAAGGAGGTAAAATAACGGCGGTTCTGTCGAGCTAACGCCCTACACTTCTGGTTTCTATCACACGTGCCCACTTCTGGGGTACTCACACACAACAGCAGGTCTTTTGGGTGAACTCTGCTCATTATAATACCAAAACACACCTCCACCCCCAAAGGTACCCACCTCCAAGGTGCGACCACCCCCCCACTGAGCACATGCTCTGAATTTTCTCCAGCGTATACCTTTAAAAGCAAACCGAGAGAACTTTATACCAATCAAAGGAAAGGTATGTATGACTAGAGTCACTCAAGCTCCACCGAAAAACTCAGAAAACATAAAAGGGCTTAAGAGAGGAGAAATGTCAGGGAAGACACCATCACAGACAAGTCGGGAGGACATCGCTGACTTCTGGGATCAGTCGATGAGCTGAGCCTCTCTCCCCCCCCGCCACACGGATGCCTATTGCATGAGATTCAAACACTCGGCTGTACCGAGTGCTTCCCCGGGAAACTTAGAATTCTTTAGAGCTCTTTTCTTTCATCATTTCATGCGCTTGTAGGCAACTGTATTGCCACCTGCACGTGCTTTGCAGACAGTCTATTTATCACGGGCAATCCAAAAGCACCTGTACCGTTGCTTTAATAAACTGCGCTGCTCATTCATCTAGTCGTGATGAAAAACAAAAGAAAAGAGAAAGCCCCAAACCCAAACGTAAAGGAGCCTCACCGCCGGAGGACGAGCTCTCCTCTCTCACAGCAGCCTGGGGGAACCACGGGCAGAAGAGGTGAAGCCAGCCCTGGGCTTGGGGTTTGAGGACTGCTCACCGCTTCCCCAGCCACCCTCCCTGGGTGGCAAACTGCTGCAGCACGTTGAAGGCAGAGAGCAGGGCCCAGCTCTGCACCACCAGCGCTTTGCCGGGACACAGGCAGCCTGAGCAGAGCCTGGACCTCCCCGTCCACCTCACCGCAGACAGCCAGAGCACACCCAGACACCCAGGCATCCTCCACGTGGAGGCCACTTCCCACCCCGGCTGGCCAACGCGACGGGCTGCCTACCTTCTTCAAGGACGTCAGCAGTTTGATGCTGACGAAGCCCATCTTGTTCTTCTGGACATGTTTCAGGAGGAAAGCATCCTTGGCCAGGTTCTCGTCAGAGAGCTGGAATTCCACCTGGGACACAACCCTCCTGACCAGCTGCCCGTCAGGGATGGCGTAGCTGCAGTCCAAGAGATCAGCCCCCAGAACATCGCTCGCATCGCAGAAGCTCCCGGCAAAGCAGCAGGGACGCGGGTGTGACTTGGTGGCCTTTGGGATGTGCAGCACCGCCCGGTCCCAGCCACAGCGGTGCAGATGGCAGAGTGTTGAGGAGCGGGGCGGCTCAGCTGCGCTCTGAAATGAAACGGAGTTTTATGGTTTTAGAAGCGCGCTTGCCTTCACACCCCCAGCATCGGTCCCTGCCACAAGTTACGCAGCAGATGGCCTTGCACAATCTTGCAGCCAGAGGTGCCTCACAAACAGAGTGCAATCTCTTTGATTAACAGGATACAGGCCAGGAGAGATCTTTGGCCTCCGGTTCACGGCAGTTGTCCCGACTCCCCAGGCCACACACTGTTCGCACAGCGGGAGCGAGAGGCCTGTGTCCTTGGTACCAGGGTGTCCTTGCTAGTGCCGAATCCTCCAAGCACGAGGAGGGGATGTACTAGCCCCATCCCTGGGGTCCCGTAGAGCGCAAACAGCCCCAGCACCCCGACACCGGACGTTGGGCAGAATCCAGTGCTTTTCTGGGAGCACGCGGCGGTGGGTACCGTCTCCTCCTGGGTGTCACGCACCCAGGGAAAGCGCCGCCCCCTCCGAGGGGGATCCAGAGCTGCTGCTTTTCCCATCAGGAGACTAAAAGACCTGACAGCACTACTGGAGCAAGGGCTGGGGGAAAGCGTGCCACCGAGCGACACCGCGTGACCTTCCTTTGCGCCCTCGAGGTCCTTTTTCCTATTTCTGCCTCGCTCCGGTCAACGCAGCGAACAGAAGCACGGGCAACAGTCACAAATGCATTTGCCATCTGGCGCAAGGAGGCTGCGGCTGCAGCTTGGTCCCCGCTCGGCTCGGCTGCATCAACTTGCTCTTCTTCCCCCACCGGAAAAATACTGTTGAAAGCAAAGAGGATTTGCACCCGCAGACCCCGGGAGCCGCCTGTAGGCCCCAGGGGCACCCCAGCCTCCCTTAACCCTTTCCCTCCCCAGGACGAGCTGGGGAGGCTCTTGGGGGTGGGGCGGAACACAGGGAGCCCCCGCATTCCTTCCGGGGAGACGCCAAAGAGTCCTTGGCAGCCAACGGCCAGAAGGGACCATGGCGCGGCCACCAGTGCAGCTCCCACCGCGTGGGCCCTGGGGCCCCCCGGCGCCCCAGCTTTTCCAGCCCTTCGTGCTCCCCAAAACCTTCTACCCTCAAGGTAGGGACCGACCACAACCCCTGCAGGCCAGGGATGCTTTTGGGGACCAAGAGCGGAGGTGACCGCCGGCCATCGCTCCTGTCTCTCTCTTTTAGGCTCAGCCAACCTGTGCCGCCTGCCCGCGTGGGAGCAGCCCTTCCCTGCAGCCCAGGCACCCCAGGCCCCCCAGGCACCACCAGCAGGTATGGCACCCCAGTCTGTTCTGGCACCTTCGCCATCCCCATCACACCCGTTCCCCCGGCACTTTTCGCATGGGGGTTCAGCAAGCCCCGGTGAGCATCCTTGCCCTCGCCTGGGCGGTGCGTGCCCAGGAAAGCTCATCTGCAGAGAATTCCCCAAATATTTGGGGCCACCTCTCCCATTTCACCTCCTAGACGCGAGCCTCCTCCCTGATTTGCAACCCCGTCCCACCGGCACAGCAGCTCACCCCATGGGGATCGCCCCAGCCACAAGCTCCCCACGCCCCTGGCCCAGAGCTGGGGGATGTCGGCCATCGGGGGCCGGCTCGGCGGGTGCCCCTGGAGAGTCCCCCCGGCCCAGCACGGCTCCCCCTCACCCACACAGGTCTGCAGAGGGCTCCATGTGGCTGCCTCTTCGATCCCCGGGTCTTTGGCATCCAGTGGACAACCACCCACCTGCCTCCACCGGCCACCGCCACGCTCGGCCAAGGCGCCGCTTCTCTGCTGGGTGCTGCCCTGTGGGGTCCCGGGGGCTGCGGGGCCCCCCTGGCCTGGACAGCCCCAGGGACCCCCCAGGGCCAACCACAATACCTCGCACCCTACAAAAATCAGAGGAGTGGGGTGGCCCCAGCCCCTCTGGAGCTGCCAGTGTCCATCCCCGGCTACCAGCACATCGAGGGGCAGTTGGCACAGATCAACATCCCCAGCACGGCCACCCCTGTGGGGGCACCCCTGGGCAGCGATGTCTCCCCCAGCCCCTGCGCTGCCACCCACAATCAAGCCACTGGGGACACCGCAGGCGACCTTGCAGTGTCCGAGGAGATGCTCCTGGAAGAGGCCCTAAGGCTCTTCGATTGCTCCCTGGATGGAGTGGGGGTCAGCCAGGATGGTCCCAGCAGCGGCCCCATGCCTGGGGACCCTGCTGGCACCAGCGGAGAGGGGAGAGGGATGGCCCCAGCCCCCCCAGCGATGCCAACACCCATCCCCGGCCACAAGGACATCGAGGGGCCGTTGGCCAAGATCAACACCTGTGGCATGGCCACCCATGTGGGGGCACCCCCAGGCAGTGACGTCCCCCCCAGCCCCTGCGCTGACCCCCACAATCAAGCCCTTGGGGAGCCTGTAGGTGAACTTGCAGCGTCTGAGAAAGTGCCTCTCCAAGAGGCCCTAGTGCTCTTTGGTTGCTCCCCGGATGGAGTGGGGGTCAACCAGGATGCTCCCAGCAGGAGCTCTATGCCCGGGGACACTGGTGGCACCGGAGCAGCCACCCCCAACCGCGACTTCAGCTCGCTCTCGCTGCCTGAGGAGCTGCTCACCCCTGACTACTGCATCCCCGAGCTCAGCAACATCATGCTGAGCCTAGAAATATTCAACATCATCAGGATGGAGCCCCAGGAGCTGTGAGAGGATGCCGGGATGGACCTGCCACCATCCCCACCTGCCACGGCAGGCAAGCGGAGGAAGAGGCAGGCGCAGAGCTCCTTGCCAACGCCACCCAGCAAGCGCAGGGCTCTTGCAGCCAACGTGGGGGTGTGTGTGGGGGGTGGGGATTAGACAGGGGTGAGAGGGATGGAGATGGGGGGAGTGGGGGGTGGGAGAGGAGGCGTGGGTATTTGTTGAAGGGGAGGTCGGGGAGGGGGGTAGGGAGGGGTTAGACCAGCTTGGATGGGACCTTTTCTCTTGTCTTTTCAACTAAAAGCTCATTCTCCAGAACCGCTCCCTGCCTGTGTGGGAGGGGGAGGGAGAGCAGGGGGCACCAAAAAACAGCACCCGAGAGGTGCAAAAGCCCTGCTGAGCCCCAGATCCGAGCCGGGGAAAGCCCCGAGGGGAACCGAGCCACCCCCAGGGCCGAGTCACCACCAGCGGGGCAGGCAACGGTGGGGCGGCACACGGACGACTCCCCTCTCCCCTTCCCCAGGGGGAGCAGCCCTTTGGTGGGGAAGCCAGGACAGACAGGTCCCTGCAGGACTCACGGGCACGGCCCCACACAGAAAGCAGCACGCAGCCCCTGCGACAACGACAGACCTTGGGGGCCGGGGGGGACACAGGCACACACGACAGCAAGGGCTCCAACGCCTTCATCTTGAACCCCACCAGCGTCCCCTCCAGTGGGGACGGGGCTCGCTGCAGAGCCCTTCAAAGCCTCAAGACCATCACAGCCTTCCTCAGGTCCCACTGACCTCAGCCCCAGAGAGCCCAGCTTTGCCTCACTGACACAGCAAAATAACCCCAAATCACCCCAAGAATGGCGAGGGAGGGAGCTGCGGGCCAGGCAGGGACCCTCCTCCCCTTGTCTGCCTGCACCCATTTACACCCATTTACCAGCAAAACTCTCCCTGCAGGATGCAATTTGGTGGGAGCAAGATTTGTGGGTATGTCTGCACCCAAAACGCAGCAGTACGTGGCACCCTTTAACTGGTGTTCTTCCCAAGCCCATTCACCTTTGCAGAAAAAGGGATTGTCATCCTGCACATGGCACAAAGCAGGACACACACAGCCCATGGTGGCTGAGAGGGTTATAAGGGAATAAAGGCACTGAGCTGGTAAATTCAGCCACCAGCACTTGAAATCAGACAGTGAGTCCCAACTCAAGAAGCGCTCGCTCTCCTCCCTGCCATCACGCCTCACCATCGAGCTATTCAAGCCGTGCCATTGTACCAGCTGTCCCAAGGGTGGCCCACAGCATCTGCCCAGCTTCAGCAGGCACCAAGGCCAACCCTTACGCTTCCCCTGCCTGACCCTCCGACTCAGCTCCAGCCCTTCTGGGGCAGCCCGTGCAATTTGCCATGAGCTGCTGTTAACACTCACGGGCCCACTGACAGTACTGGATTTACTCCAGTTTATGTCAGGAACAGTGAGCTCACCCAGGACATTCGGATTCTTCCCATCCTCCCACCAACCTTATTCATAAACAGCGGTTGGTTTGGTTTTTTTTAAACAGAGTATTTTAGGTAGATGTAATTACCGTGAAATGCAGCAAGAGGTCAGCAGACTGCATCATCACACAGACGGTCCAGGAGATGAGACGCGGTGAGCCGGGAGGACAGAGTCAGCCCCTTCCACCGTTCAGCCCCTGGAAACACTTTGAGACAACCAGAGGGTCGGGCTGCTCCAATACAGCTCTCTCACTCCTGGCTCTGGAGCCTTCTTCTCACATTCCCCACATCCCTTCGGCCTTTCTAATCACAGGCTTTAGGGTCCCTACATACGTCCGTGAGCAAATATGGATTTGCCTGCACTGCCTACAGATCATAATCTAACTCCACACACCTTAAAGAAGCTCAGCGCACACTCCACGTTCTTACAGCTGCTTTGATTGCAATTCAGTCTCTAGTACATTACCCTTATTTATAATGCCAGGGCTTCAGCATGGTGCCTCAGGCACTCTAAAATTATTACAGGGCCCTTTTGACTTGCAATTCCCTTCCATTCAATTCCATTTTTAGTTGTCAGCAGAGACTCCCATTGACCAGCGGTGGAAGACAACCGTGCGCAGGCAGACAGCACTACTGCATGTTAAGCCAATCCTATAGAAATTACTTGCACGCGGCTCAACGCGACGGGTCATCTCAGTTTGAATGAGAAACACCGGGTCTGGAAGAGCAGGTGGCAGAGTGCTCCTGGGTGCAGCTTCCTTGGAGAGGTGAGACATCCAGGCTTGGAGCAGCACCAGGGGTGCTCAGCTGCAGCCCCTCGACAGTGCCATCCGTCCGGCTGATGCAGCCATCATTTAAAAAAACGGCGAAGGAAAGCGACTTTAACAATCAGAGCTCCGGTGAAATCAAACTTCAATTATTTACCAAATCTCACTTTTACAGTCACCTAGCAGCAAACCAGTTTCCACGGCTGGTACAAAATATTCAAACCATCAAAATATTTAGACATACCATACAGAATGTATGGAAATATGCTATCAGTTCCCCCCTTTCTGTTTGAGGCTACTAATTCTTTTAGTAGTCTCACTTGAACATAGCTTGTGTCACAGTTGCGCACAGCGTTCTTTATCTCCTTCCTTCCGTTCATTTATGCTAACATTAACAGGCTGTATTTAAGAGAAATGCTACTAACTTAGACAAATCTTTAAGTTGACAGCTTACTTAGCTGTATTTAGGAATACATGAACTAATCTACAACCATGCTGTTTTAGAAGAAGGTACCTTTCATATTCCTGGGTAAAAAAAACATTATATACAAAGACATTCTATGTAAATTTTATTTAATGGATATATCCTTTCAGCATTTTTTTTTTCAATATAATGACACCATTTCTTCAGCTAGAGAAAACAGTGAATTGCAGAACTACAAGAAATGGATTCCTGAGGATGACAGGGAGGTAAGTATTTTGTTGGCGAGTTATCGATGGGTTTATTTGCTTTTTTCTTATTTAATCTAGTGATGACTTTCCCCTTTGCCTGTTCTCAGCCAGGATTCACTCTAACAGCTGGTGACCAGGCAATCACACTCACTCAGTAAGTTATCAAACACCAGAGGCCTTCATTTGCATAGCCATGTTAATCTGCTGTTCACAGCACATCCTTCGGTTCACTTTTAATAAATAAATCCCACAAAGAAAATAGCAGAGGGGAAGGAAGGTTGCTGTGCTGCTTTCCAAAGCAAGCAGTAGCTCAGGCAGCCTCAGAAGGGATGGTTCTGCCCACTCTACTGAACAGAACAGCATCCTCCTCTGTGAGCACTACTGCTGCTTTCACGAATAGGCCCTCTGAAATAAGGTGCTCAGCATAAGGGTGAAGAATCAAGCCCCAAATCAGTTAACTGCTGGGCCAGTTCCTGGCTTTGCATTTCCCATGACAGTCAAAAGGAAAACGCATTCCTGCACTCTAGAGACAACATTTTTGATTTTCAGGCAAACTTTTTTCTCCTGTACCACCAGACCCTGGAGCCTGATGCATAGTTAGATGTTGAGGATTTCTTGGCTGGGCAAAGGCATGTGAGCAATCCAGCCGCTATGTGGGAACGAAGCATAAGTTTACAAAATACTGTGTCCTTGTGCGCTGGGAAAAAAGAAGATAAGAAGAGCCTGTCCTGACAAGCAACACCTGGATGCTGAAGAATGAGATAAGTAACTGCATCCACTGTGACCTTGGCAAGGTTTCATAGACAACTTTGAGAAAGTTCCCATGAGAAAATTGCGGAACCTACATAGCTGCAAACCACAAGTAGGTGTGTTTTAGTAACGAATAAACATTAGCAATGTACCAATCATATTAGGACTAGTAGGCATAATTATCGTAAGCTGTATAAATATGACCTATCTGTGCAAATAAAGTGAATCACTTCTATCACTCATATTGAGTCGTCTTCAGTGCATTCCTCTGCCGCTCGCAGTTAGACTTTTTCTAACCTTGACACATCACTGCTATTGCAAAAGCTCCAACAAATTCCTTTTGCTTTCTGTTCAAGGAAAGTTTCACCAATCTCCAGGAGAAAACAGCAGCCCCAGTTTAAATCCAGCCTGTGCCTTCTCTGTGCAGATAGTATGAAAGAAAAAACAAGAGGTGAAGTGTAAGCCAAAGTACCGCTGCTTTCCTAACCGACTAAAAGCACGAAGACCTCATCCTTGAAACAACACAGTAAATGACCCTGTGACAACAAGCACAATCCCACAGAGGTCACCAGATGCAGAAACACATCCTTCTTTCTCCAACACCTTTTCCCTTGGCCCCCCCTCCAAACAGCGCTCGTGCGGGCTCCAGATGTCTCCTACCTCGGAAGCACCTTCTGCCACAGCAGCAATGTTCTTCTGCAGAGTTCGACACCTCTGTCACCCCAACCTTAATCACAGGATGAATAAAGGGCCTGACAAAGTCTACAAGGGGTCCATCTTTCTCAGCCTTGTCCTCTTTTTTTAAGCTGCGGGGCTCTTGTCTGAATGACATTTTTCTAAGTACAGCTGGTAGATGAGTGTTGGAAATCGGTGCCAGGAGCTGAGGCTGGAAGAGAAGACAGGATTTTTGAGCTGGAAGGCGCGGGAGCCTGGGAGGGGGCAGAAGAGGGGCTCTGCAGCAGAGCGAGGGGCTCTGCAGTGAGGGGCTGCCAAACAGGGCGAGGCGCAAAGACGCCTGCGATGACGACTCGCTGGGCAAGTCTGTATTAGCGACTATAGTCTCCGAAATCACTCCCCTTCCACCTTCTGGAAGGAGCGGGGCGGGAAGATTCTCCCTGTGGGAAGCAGTCTGGGACAGGACGTGGGGGACACGTGGGGTTTGCGGAAGGGCTCTGAGCGAGCAGCAGAGGCTGCCGAGGCAGTGGTGCATCAGGAGCTCGGGGCAACAGGGGCAAGGCCTTTCCCTCCGTGCTGTGCCCCCACACTTACATCTGGACACCTGTGGCCAGGGCTACACTTGGGGCTGGAGTACGCAGGCAGGAGCCCTGCTGCCAGCTCACCCCCTGCTTACACACCTACCCCACGCACAGCACTGCTGCCTCCTTCTCCTGACCAAGGAAGCAACAGCCATAAGCTACCTCTCCAGCACGTGCAAGCAGGCCAGTACACTTTCAAACGCGTTTCCTCTAAAAACATCCCAGACAAAACAGATGCCAAGAGCGACAGTGTCATTCTCTGCCTCCAAAGAAGCGGGGTACTGCTGAGACTGTCCACTGCACACAGAGAGAGCGCTTTCCACCAGCCGTACCAACACACCCTCACCAGGTATTGCCTGTTGATTAATTACTTGCACTAGCTGATCTTCCCCACGTCGACTTTCGGAATGTTGGGCCATTATGGGACTTGGATTCCTCCCAGTACGAGGCAACAGCATCTTTTTAAAGAAATAAAAATAGCACTGCTAAATGGGTACAACTACCTCTCATATTACTAGAGTTACCACAGAACGCATCGTTGGTAGAATTCCACTCCGTCTGGGTGACTCACTCTCTCGATGATTTTTTGAGCCCTTACATCTTACCAGTTTACTGAAAAGGCAGGGGTTTTTTGGACAAAAGCCCAAATAAAATACTTCGCAGTCCATGTAATTCTCGGCCTTCCTATGTTCCTATAGGTCTGCTTCTCTAAAGCGGATAAATAAATCATGCATTTGGTTTTCAAGTAATGCTATCAAATGCCAGACAGACATCATCTAACCCAAGAACCCATTAACTGACCCAAGCTTTGCTCCCCACGAGACCAAAGTTTTAACACACTCAAGATTTAAATGCATTTTATCAAAACTGGAACATACATACCTATGTATATATCTCATCCCTTCTGCTCTGAACAGCACCAGGGAAAAACTGAAAAAAATTAATTCCAATAATTTACTCCAGAGCTGTCTTGTGGCTCAACAGGCTGATTCACAGGTCAAAGAAACTCGCAACGAAATAGCAGCAGAGCTACTTTCATTCTCCGTTTCCCAAGAAAGAGTATTGCAGTTATGTTTGCCAATATTCACCGTTTACACCCATTAACCAAACTTCCCTATTATTTATAACTTCTTGGGGTATGATTTCATCGCTTTTACACATATGCCCCTCTGCCTCGCACTACAACCATGGATCCTACTTGAGGTTGCTCACCGAGTACAGTACGATTTCACCTTAGTACACTTAGAAATATCTTTGTGAATGATATTTCACAGCATGCTCTTGCATGTCCCCTTCAGTTAGTAAACCATCATTGATACGCTCTACGTATCTGTATTCCTAAAGTTGTCCTGTTTCTGTAAAACTGATCTTAAGTCAAGCTGTTATGCAGCTGTTCCATAATTAAATTGCATACCATAAAAGCTGACGTAGAAAGCATTACCACGTTGCAGAAGGTAAATATTCATAGATTAAGCTTGTTCTCTTTAGCTTGAAGAACTAGGCAAATTAGAGATCAGAACTTCTAAAATTAATCAAAACCTTGGCAGATGTATTAACAAAAATAAAGCTCAGTGTTTTAAAGAAAATAAAAAGAGTCTGCTTTAGTTCAAGCTCTGCTAAAATTACCTGATGGATAGGTGCCTAACGTGCATCCTGTGCCAGACACTCTGTAGGCACAGAGACCTTTCTTATACACTTTCTTAATTACCTGCATTGCTTATCAATACTCACTCATTCATATAGGCATAGTCATTTAAAGCAACTTATCTTAGTAGGGCTATTTTCATCACAGCTCGCTTTGAATACTGTCTCATTTTGGCAACATCAACTGGTCAATCCTTAGGTATACATCGGATTCCCACAGGTACCCACACATACAGAATCTGGCACTTGTGAGACAAGGCCTGTGCAAAGGCTAACGAGGTGGGTAAAACAGTCTCATTTGGTGCATCCAGGATGGGTGCTGCATCCTCTGTCCACAGCGTGGACAAACACAGGACTAAGATGCACGCGATACAGTGAATTTACTGGGTGAGAAGGGAGAAAGCGGAAGAGGATTTGCCTTCTGAAACTGGACAGTACTCTTCTCAAGAGCAAGAGCTGCCGCTTTTATTAACTGTTTTCAAAAATCTGCAGCTAAGAGGACTCCTTTGAGCTGAGTACTTAACAGTCCTTCTCCACTTGTACATACTTGACAAATACAAGTGTATTGCCCCTTAGGGTGTGTTTTGGCTTGATGGGGGTTTTGTTTGTTTCTCCAGAAGAAATTACTAGGAAGTAGTAAATGTCAGCAGCTCTTCAAGTATGCTTGTGTGTTTCTGCATGGTTTGTAGCCCTGCCTCCAAAGGAAAAACACAGGCACACAGTTTAGCATTGAAAATACTTCACACTGTAGTGATGGCTTCTTTTCTTCTGAATCTCAGTTTGTAATTGTTGGAAGCCAGTTTTCTAGTCATAAACTTAGGTGAGCTATTGGAAAAACCTGCTGTATATTATCTTTATACTGCTATCCACCAGCATGGAACTTACTGTCCTGTAACTACACACCTCAGATTATAAAATACATATGCACGTGTTCATTTCAAATGATCAGTTATTTACGTCATAGCTGAAGAAACATACCTCAACGTGAGAAAACAAGTATACACCTACTCACTCAACTGCAAGTTGTAAGCTTCACTGCAACACACCTTAGACTTTTAGTTTCTTTCCAGAGGTGAAGATGACAACAGAAAGGCTAGACTCCAATGCTGTTTTCACCTACCCTGAATGTTATTTCAAGTTATTGTTCTGTGATTAATACAAAGATTACACAGTGATATGGCTTGAAAGGCTGACCATCTTTCACGCACTCTGCAGAGTGGGAGGTTTTGCACATGAATCATAGAGAAATGGGAATCAGCACAGGTAGATCAGTGATTTGTCTGTCACACGTATAACAAAGTGTTAAGAGGTTAACTTGCAATTTGTTTCATTTTTATCCTTACATCTCCACCACTGGTAAGCCAGTTGGGTGAGATCCTTCATTTCTGTAATTCCAACTGGTTTACACTGTACTCAAAATTTCCACCTCTAAACATGGGCCCACTCAAAACAAACAACAGATTTCAGGTTTTAAAAACACTTTTTTAGTTTTAAAACATCTCTAAGTTTTACAGCAGTCCAGTTGTATGTGCAACTCCTTGCCCGTAAATCCACCAGTCTGATGCTCATTTACATCATAGGTCTTTCACCGAGCGCAATGTTCCTGAGGTGGGTACAATGCGATATGTGCCAGTGTAGACTCTTTTCCATTACCAGGGAAGGTAAAAAGATGCTTTAATATCACTGAAAATTCAGGCTGGATGGAAAAACACACAAGTAGAAAATGCTGATTTCAAAAATGCCAAGGCACATCCTTTCATTGCCCACATGGAAAAAACCCATAGACCAGGTATGGCTATGGAGATCTCTTCCTCCACCCCACTACTGCCTAAAAGGACAACGGGCAGATTTTTCACGCTGCTTGGGACCCACAAAGATCTATAATTTGCTATTATATTTCTGCATGCAGCCTCTGCATCATGTGGGAGCAAAGAAATGCTCCTGCTGCCTTGCAGCCCTGCCACCCCACAACTCTCAGGACACCTCAGAGCTCTGCACATCCACATCGGTTCTCCTTGGGTGGACATTCCCAGAGGAATTATGCTGCTGTGAGCATGCAAAACTGCGTAATCCAAGCCACTTGAAGGAGATACAAAACAATTGTACATTTTCTCCTTAATAAACAGTCGCTCTGGACACAGAAGTCACAGACTGTCTCTGTTCGGCAGCACGTGGGATAGCGGCGCATCAGTCACATCCTACATTTTCTCTGTGTTGTTTCTTTCTTGTGCAACACTTGCAGATATCCACTGGGGAATATGGTAATCCCAAAACACTGCTGCCTCCATGCCTCCACAGTCCATGTGAATTTCTCAACTTGGGTCTTTTCATGTGTCTGATATTTACAGGGACAGAATCTCCGGCTTTGCTTGTCATCAATAATACATCTATCCTATGAAGAACAAGAAGACTGGGACACCAAAAAAACCCCCAAACCCAAATGACAGAGAAGTCCATTTCTCTTTCAACTGCCTGAAAAAACACTTTCCTCCTGGACCCCTGTGGATATACGCAAAGAGAGAGAGAATGCAGCCTTTGAACAGTAACTGGCATAAATCTTTCTCCTCTGATCATTCTCCCTCTGACTCATAAATCTCAATCCACCAAGAAAATAGTGCACAGCTCTCACAAAGCATGACATGCACCTAGAAGGGAGCCACAATTAAAAGAAGAGACAAGAGAGACAAATGATATGGGAGCCATTTCCTTAAGGAACAGAACATTTTTCCCTTCTTATTCGTCATAATGACTACCAGTAAATAACAGGAACAAGCAACAGGTTTGAATACAACACCGATGAATTTAACTTTAATGCAAGTAAAGTGCCTTATTACAAGTCTGGATTGAAAAAGATGTTGAGAAGGGTGGTTTTCAGAGAGACTGCTTACATTTTAGTGTTTAGCGAGACCTGAATCTGCAGTAGATGGGTACAAAAAACAATGAGAAAATGTCGTCTTTTTTTTTTTTTTTAACAAGTTAGGGCAAGTGAGAGTCATCTCTCATTTTTGTGTGTTCTTTAAAAAAAGAAGAAGAAAATCCAAATGAAAAAGGCAATAAACAAATACTGAGACCTGGGAGGGAAGGCGGGCTTTATTCTACCCCACGACTAGCCCTCGACTCCTGTTCTTCTGCGGTCATGGTCACAGCTCTCCCGCATAGCATCACCTCCCTCTCTGATTTTCAGACCTCACATACTAGCTTAGGGAGCTACAGCCAAGCTTCGGTGCTGCCCAGAGAGTGTCAAAACGTGAGAGGTGCTAAAGGAGTCCTGTAGGTCCCTCTCCACCAGCTCACTAGAGATGGGCTCTTGCTAGGACTCAGGCAAGGTAGGGGGAAGGCTGGCTCGTACCCCTTATTCCCACTGATGCCACCTTGACCCACATGATTGAGCCTCGTGGGCTGACTCCCAGCACGCGGTGCTGTGACTGAAGTTTTCGCATTTGGAGCGCTGCAGCATCCTCTCTATCCTGTCGATCAAATGGCCAGTCGCTGGCATGAGCAACAGTTTACATCACTCACAACCGAACCCGAAATACAGGAAGATTAGCTGCCAGGCCCATTTAAGACTCCCAAAGCAGAACAGAAGCAGATAAGGGAAGCAAAGCAAACCCTCCTTGGAAAGATAAAGAAACTTTGCAGCTGACACAGGAAAAGCAGCTATTAAGGTAAGCAGGGGTGTTACCAGTCTCAAGCTAGAAGTATTTTGAAAGGTGACAGCAATTAAGAACCCATGCAAGCCTTGAGCTTAAAAACACTCTGACCTTGAAGGAACTCAATCTGCCTTTCTGGTTCCCAGGACATATGGCCTCAGTAACAGATGATATATATCACTTCCTAGTTCAGTATAGCTACATAGGTATCCCGTAAGGCTTGTCTGCTACAGGACAGAGGGTCTTTGCCTCACCTGCTGACTCTTCAGCTGCCTGCTACCCTGGCTGATCACTTTGGAATCACTGCTGCCCCAAGCCCCCATGTGCTAGATGGAGCCAGCCGGACTACTCCATGATTCCAGACCAACTTCAGCTGTCACACAGGCCCTGGACCAGGATGGCAGGTTGCACTGAACATTTTGTCTCAGGCGAGCATCTCCACTCCTCCCTGGATGTCACCGTCACCTTGTACCATGGGATCTCTCCTGCCACAAGATCCAGCACAGCCATTACAACCCATAAGCACCACCGCAGTCATATACCCCAATCCAGTGTCCTGGGTCTTCGGACTCAAAAGAACAGCCCGTCTCTCCCGTACATCAAAACCAATCAAGTCTAGCAGAAATGATGACATCTTGGACACATCGAGTTTTCCGCTGGAACAGTGCCACCCTGGTGACTTGGTTCACTCCAGGCAGCAGTCTGGGGACAAACGCAGCAGTTTCTCTCTTACCCTCCAATATAAAGCACTTCCACAAACTTCTAGGTGGTATTGGGAGAACAGCACCCAAACTGTCTCTCGTTTCTCTGCTCCCTCTGCTGGGTGCCAGCCCAGCATTATCAAAATGCCTGCTTGGGTAGCGCTGCCAGGCAGCGGCACACAGAAGCTAAAGCAGGCTGTAAAGTTACTACACAGTCTCCCAAAGAGCTCAGTAATTACCACTGTTAATTCTTACCAAGAACAATACCACCACTACTCTTTACAGGGACCAAGCAGATCAAAAAGCAGATCCGGGAAGAGAGTTTCCGAGTTACAGGCTTCAGTGTCGGCAACCGCTGACATCTCCAGCCAACAACCAGATCACGCAGCCCGGACAAGGCCGTACGCCCACCACCTAATATTCCACACTGGCATCAGTCCACAGCCACTGCCAACCATTGTACGTACATGGATGCTGATCCACGCACAGCTATTCAAAAAGAAAGGCATCACAGCCCCTGTAATTGTGAACTTGCATCTTGGTGCAAAGAAAGACAGTGGATATATCGGGTTTGTTGCATAAAGTGTGGGCCAAGAAGCTAATCACTTCTATGTGTCTCATGATACTTTTTTCCCTTGTCAAAAGGGGATAATCCACCATTCTCCATAGTCCACTGTATTTTCAAACGTAATTCCAGTTGGGGCCTCCCCTGCCTTTACTAGGCAAACAGACTAAATGCCAGTGAGAATGGATTTTAAATCTACATTTTAAGCACTGGAGAAGTAGAACTAGTCAAGACACAAAATTACTTACAACTGCTCCCTCACTGCAATATTCCAAACAAGATGATACTACAAACTCTTTCAATTCTCTCTTTAGAAAGGTAATCAGCCTTGCATAGACCAATCTGGGGCTGGTTCTTGGTATCTTCAGAAAAGAGATAGTAAAATAATTGTATAAGACAATCAAGACCCTTCGGAACACTTCTTCATTAGGGAGGGATCGTGCACTAGACTTATGCCGGGTATAGAGAGGGGGTCGGTTTCATTTGGGTTTTGCTTTACATCTTAAAGA
Organism: Buteo buteo; assembly: GCF_964188355.1. Lineage (NCBI taxonomy): Eukaryota > Metazoa > Chordata > Aves > Accipitriformes > Accipitridae > Buteo > Buteo buteo. The sequence continues at coordinate 78,171 of NW_027439222.1, read as the reverse complement.
TGGATTATTACCGCAGGAAAAGTACAACCAAAATGATTGAAATAGTCACATTCCTCCTTCCATAAGGTTTAAATGCATTTCAAGCTCATATCTGGAAGCGGAACAAAATCAAACATAGATCTCCTCCTAATTTTCCAAGCTACAGAACAATAAGTACCGCACAGTAGAAAACAAGATCTAATACAAGAGGTGGCAGCTGGGATTTCATGCTGCTTGTATGTATTCACGTAAACAGATATGCAATCACAAGCAAGCATCACTCCTTTGACACTGGAGAGGCATTCTCTTTCTAGCTGCGCATGGAAGGGATAGTTTCGCCATACACTGCTCCAACAGCAGTGAATCAGAACTAGCAAGGGAGTCGCTGCATTTTACAGTTCGTAGCAGTCACGTTCGAAAGCAAGGCCTGGTGTTTCTCTCTGTAAAACCAGTTCATGCAAGCCCAACGTGGCCCCACGCACCCCCTGAGATTCAGCCACCAGATTCCCAATTAAGACATGCTGAACCGGACAACTTGGAAAGTACAGTTCAGTCCCCAAAAGGCAACAGGGTAGCAAGATCTTCCACTAGCCTCTAGTAAACAAGAAACAAGGAAAGCCCATGCTTGCCAGGCAATCACTTACCCTCAGACACACCAGGCAAACTCTGTCTCGGAAGCACTTGAAGATCACCACCCACAGACGACCTTGATGAATCAAACATGCAGCCCATCATACAAAAGATGCTACTGCCTCCTAAGCCCCAGTTTGCACCATAATATCAACAAGATCCCAAACTCAGTCAAAACACCACAGTGTTCTTATTTTCTCGTGTCTTTAGACAGTAATTGCAACGTACCCTCTTCTCTTCCACTCCCCTGCACAGCTCAAGCGCACACAGGGCTTCCTTTCTTTATGAAACTAGACAATTAAAATTTACTTTGTAACAACAATTTGTTTGGATTCCCATCTATAAAAGCCTCCAAAAATGCCACACTGTACAGTAATTGCTCTACTGGTGAAATACAAAGGTTCGGTAATGTTTATAAAGCCATTTAAACTGCATGAGCAAAACTATTTTGCTTAATGACATTTTCCAACCCTTCATGCTATGTACAAGCTCACTTCTTCCAAGAGTCACCCCTACTCACATGATCAAATCATGCCACTTGAAACGCTCTGACATTATTTGGGCATATAAAAAGGTTGAAATTATCGTGACGACGGCAACCTAAGGACTGCAGATACCCAGAATCTGGTATCAGAAGTGAAAGCTGAAAAAGAGTTAGATCTCTTGAAATTACACATTTTAAATACCAGAGACACAAAGTGTTTAAAAGCCATTCAATACCAGGGCTCACCATAAAACCATAAAACCATAGAAGGTTCTGAAACACTTGTCCTGAATCATTTCAATGGAAATATTAAAGGATGAAAACGCTCCATGGAATTACAGGATTCATTTATATAGACTGACAAACTCACTTTGTGGTAACATGTTTTTAAATGTCAAGCAGCATAAACAAGGTATCTGAAATTACCACCTAATACAATGACTTGAACTTCAGCGCCTTCAAAATCACAATTCTACGAAGACTGAAATAAGTTTGACAGACTGAGGTATAATCAAAATCACTGGAGTCAAGAGAAATTTATCCAAAGCAAAAACCATTTCATGCTTGCACACATGTATGTGTACTAGAAAAGAAAAGTAGAGCGTAGGTTTTCAACAACGACCAAAAAAAGGCTCGAAAAACACTTGGAAAAAATAAATTCTGCCACTCACTCCGCTTTTGCTGGGCACGCCAATTTTCACATTTTGGTCAAAGATCACTCGGCTTCTCCAGTTTACCTCACTTTGAGAAAATCGTTTTCAGAAAACATGCCTCCAAGAAACATCGGACAACGGTACGTCCACACGATTAAATAAGAGGTAGGAAAACCCAGCAATAGATCTATCACACACTTTACAACAGCAGCGATCGCTTGCTTGCAAGCCCCTGGCCAGAATCCTTCTCCTTGGCAAAATAAATTAATGCTAGACAGTTCTCAAGACATCACATCAACAGGAAAAGGGTTAGCTCTCCCTCGCATCAATAAAGCACATCATCTGACCTAAAGCGCAAGTCTTCACCACTAAACCACTTTCAGAAGAAACAGTGCCAACCTTCAAAGACATCTTCCTAGAGTGAGCTGTCTCTCCTGACCATTTTGACTAGTTACAGACTTTATATCTGTCTAGTTCTTCATCTTTTAGGAAGGCTAACGAGGTCAGAGAAGTAAAGGACAAGTCCAGCCAGTATTACTTATGGACCTCTTTTTTCACTGTTGTTCAGTACAGATACGCAGCATTGCGGAATCCTTTGGGACCGATTTCTCCCACCAAACCCACACTGCAGACTTCATCTTAAAAACATATCCTCTCAAGGATAAACAAAAGTAAGCTCATATCCGCCAGACCTGAAAGATGTTTTCACCAATGCCTCAGGACTGTCCACTGCTGCTAGTTCATCTGCTAAGCTTTCTTCAGGAGGTCTCGGGCCACTGATGATGGTCGGCTTTGGCCTTGCCTTGAGGTTGCCGGTCAGCCCACCGATAATGGGGTTCCACAAGCAGTTCTGTCATTTAAACCCTGCAAAACCAGACAGTCAGCAAAATACATTCATAGGCCTACTGCCCAGCCTCTCAGCAGTCTGCAAAACAAAGACGCTCTCTCATCTTTTTACCTTTGCATCATCACCAGTTTGGGATTAAGCCTGAAAACCCAAAATAAAGCTCCAAGTGGAAATAAGCACTAACTTTCAGCTCATTCCAAGTCCAAGACCACAATGCTTCCCATAAAAAGATTTGGTTACAGAACAGGGAGTTTTCACATCTCAGTAAAAACCACCCTCTCCACATTAACTTCCAGCTTAGCATGTATTGGCGTGCCTGTATTTGAAGCCAAAGAACTAACCAGAAAACAAAGTATCAAATCAATACAATAGTAATCGTTGCGTTTCTTAGTGCTTAAATTACAGATTTGAGATATCACTGAAGGGCGCCTATCAAAAAAACATACTTCTTTTCTGCTGAAATTGCAACTTTTCCCAGCAGACATTCAAATGCCAAAATATTTCTATGGATGGCCTTTTTACACTTACTTCCAAGAGTCACCAGGCGCCTCTTGCATGTCATTCAGAGAACCCATCCTCATCTGTAAGCCTAGCTCCACTGACAAAGTACAATTAGCACCCTTCAGTCAGATCTCCTCCCCACCCCTGAAGAACAGAAGACCTGACTTACAGCTCCTCAAATTCAAGGACAGGGAGGGATCACTCCCCGCTTGCGGTCACGGTCACAAGACAGGCTCAACCTGAGGAAGAAACCAAATCAACGTAACCTGCTACCCATCAAATCACAACAAGGCTACGAGGAAGCAAAACCCAGCCTGAGAACAGCTTCCCCCCGGGGAGCCCTCCCGCCTTCCCGCCTCAACTCCACTCACTCCCCGCTCTCTCCACCTCCTCCCCCCGGCGGCGCAGGGGAACAGGGGACGGGGACGGGGGCTGGGGTCGGTTCCTCACCCCTTGTCTCTGCCGCTCCTTCCTCCTCAGGGGGAGGAGGACTCCGCGCTCGGCCCCTGCTCCGCCGGGGGGTCCGTCCCTCCCGCGGGAGACAGCCCTTCACCAACTTCTCCAGCGTGGGTCCTTCCCGCGGGCTGCAGTTCCTCACAGACTCCTCCAGCGCGGGTCCCTTCCACAGGCAGGGTGCAGTCCTTCCGTCACAGACTGCTCCAGCGCGGGAGTCGCGGCCATTTTGGGGGACATCCGCTCCCCCGCTCCCCTCCACGGGCTGGGGGGGACAGCCTGCCGCCTCCCCGCGGGCTGCGGGGGCATCCCCTCCTCCTTCCCTGACCTCGGCATCCGCAGAGGGGTTCCTCTCACGTCCCACTCCCCCGACTCCCTCACGGGGCCTTCCCCTTCTGAAATCTCTTCTCCCCGAGGCGCTACCGCCGTCGCTGAGGGGCTCGGCCTGGGCCAGAGGCGGGTCCGGCTCCGAGCCGGGGGAGCTTCGAGCAGCTTCTCCCAGGAGACGGCCCTGCGGACCCTCCCCCGCCACACAAAGGAAAAAAAAAAAAAAAAAACCCGGCACACACACAAACAACCCCGAAACAGGGAGGGAGCAGATCCTGAGAAGAGCAGCCAAGGGCTGCAGCGGTGCTTACCTCAGTCAAGAGGCTTCTCTCAGCAGAGGGGCAGCAGGCCTCCATCTTACTGGATTCCAAAGGAGTAACTGTTATAAATGAATTTAGTCCCAAACAGGATTCCAATCAAAGTTAACAATTTATTCAATGAATAAAGGCAAGCAAACAGCGCTGGGCGCGCCGGGACCTTCTGCTCTACCACAACGCGCGCCGCGAAAAACAAGACAGCTTCTTTTGTAGTCCAACGCTCGTTACATATTCATACTAGGAGTGTTCTTCTCCACCTCCTGGTTGTGGGGGTGCAGTAGTTCTCCCAGAAACTGGTCTCACCTTGCACAGCACCGGCTGCGGTCACCAGGACCCAAACAAGTTCACAACAGACACCTCCCCCTCAACAAATGCACACCACAAATGGCCCATCGAGATCCCAAGCACTGCAATCCCTGAGGCCAAACACACATCCAAATGCCTCAGTTCTCCTCCAGGATAGTTAACAACAAAACCGGCTCTGGGCTGGCAAAAAGAGAACGAACTATGCACATATCATCTGTCTCCTCCCGGCCTGCGGTTAGACAAGGATCCACAAAATGGTTAAAGGTTACATAGACAGTGAGGGTCACATTTTATTATGCGGCCCTAGCATTGTTTATAGTGACACGAATCAGATGAACATATTTCACAGTAACAAAAGAGGATGGACTGGAGAGAGAAGCCATGGACTGAAGGAGGGATTTACTTAAGAAGAGGTCTTGTGAAATAAGAGATCCTTTGTCTGTACAAGGCATGCCTTGCTAACGACTGGGCCCCTGAAGGAGAACGAAAAGGCTGAGAAGAAGGGACCATCCTACCCCAGGAGGCGCCGAGAAGCTGAAAAGCTGCTAATAGGCACGAAGTCAGCAAAAATCTTGGATAACCGGAGGAAAGGTAAAGGCAGCAGGGGCAGATCAGACCACTGACTCAATTCACGACCAAAACACTTACACACACACACCCCCCTTGGGCATGTGCTGTAGAAGAAAAGAACACTGGACCTTTAATTCGAAGTGGGGGAACTTCAACCCGATAGAAACTGTGCGAGATAAGCGACTCCCGGTAATAGTTTTGGGGAAGAACTTTGGAAATCGAATGTGTATAACTGAACTTGATAGCATATGTCCATACATTTCATGTGGTTCGTTCAAACTTTTATGTTTTTAATATTTTGTACCTTCTATGAAAACTGGTTTGCTGCTAGATGACTAAGTGAGATTTGATAAATGATCATGCATTAAAATTATGGCTGAAACAAGAGACAAAGGGTAACTGGGGAGATAATTACAAGAGTGTAGTCAAGGGACTAACTAGTAAATCTTCATAAGTTTTGCAGTCCTTTGCTCTTATGACGAGATGTTCCTGTACACTAGATGAGAACAATGCTGAAACTGACCACATGTGATTGAAGCTGCGTTAAGCTTCAAGATCAAAGAACAAGGACAAGAATAAAGACTTCAAGGACAGCCAGCAAGAACTTCAATGGGTCGGTGGTCGCAAAAGCAGCCCTTCGACTCAAAGGGATCCTTCATTGCGCATGATCGGATGTAGGCAGTACTAAGATAATCAGTTGGGATCGTTTTTATGTATATGTACACTAATTCGATTAATATGCAATTACTTATTCTGTATAACCTGTTTGTGCTAAAGCTGTGGTATGGACACTATGTGGAACTATCCCCCGTGCATCCAGCACTGCAATAAAGAATGCCTGCTTTCTAAAACGCCAAAACGAGTCTTTGAGAGTTTCTTCGACCAGCTTTTCGGTGTCATTTTGGTGACCCAGATGGGACGAGGCTTCTGAGACTCGATGGACTTGGGATCGCAGGACCTCCAGCTGGCACTGAGATTTCTTGGGGAGACCCTTGATCCCCGTTCCCTGGGCTCACAAGCCAAGGCCACTGGTAAGATTTTATTTAAAGGCATTCTTTTGATTAACTTGGTTCTGGTATTCTGGTCTGGTACTCTTACCTGTAAGCCCGACTAAGAGAAGTCAGCAAGGAAGAAATATAAAAGGATCCTTAAAAATCTGGTATTCTGGTAGAAGTACTCCTCTGGTAAAGGGTATTCGTCTCGCTGGTTGAAGGCAAAGATACTCATTTGGTTTGGTCTCGGTAATTTGATTAAGGCTTTGGTATTTGACTATTGATTCTGGATATGACATTCGATCTCTGATTGATTCTGTTTGGTATTTTGACTTAGGCTCTGATATTTGACTTTCTGATTTTTGTATACTGAAGGTATTGATAATGGGAACAGGACAGTCAAGTGAACTCCATAAAAAATCACCTCTGCGGTGTGTTTTAAAACACTGGAAACAGCTGGGGGGCGTCCCGGGTGGTAACGTCGCCGAAAACCGGAATAAAACTCCTTAACGGCAATGAGAAGTTAAGAAGCAGGCACTCCTTTATTGCAGCGCTGGGCACACAGGGGATCCCTCCACCTAGTGTGTGCACCTGTCTGGTTTGATCATGCAGGTTAAATACACACCTGTTATAGATATTCACTAGATGCCTGGGAAATGTCATACATAATCATCAACTGTCCGATAAATCATTAGCATATGTAAATGTCCTTTTATGCAGGCGTGGTGAAGTCTCTGGTGGTCTTCAGAAGCCCTCTGGTGGTCTTTCATAGTCTTCCTCACCTTGTCCGATAGTTGACCTCTCTTATGTGATTCTGCGCAGTACGATTTTGCCATCATGTATTAGATTTACATGAAAGTACATTCAATGTTAATTCTTGAATTTAACGTTTCTAGTGATTGGCCCTCAGTCACACCACCTTATCAATATTCTTATACTAAAACATTCATTGGTTAATCTTACTTAATTCCACTAACTGGAATCTTGATCAAAGTGGGGTTTCTAAGCAACGGAACTAAGGTCCATAACAATCTCTCTTAGTTTCTTAAAACAAAACACTACAACCTAACAAATCTGTCAAAATTTCTATGGTTAACCGATCTTAGACAAGACTTATTCTTTTATGATTGCATACTGCACATTTTGTATGTTCCTTAGTTTCTATAGCTATTGTGAGCTTCAAACCCCTATTTTCTACAATTTTTACCTTTTAACCAAACCTGACTTAAGTAAAATTTCAACTTTTATCAAGTATTGGTAACATTTCCCCCCTTTGAAAGTTTTGAAAATCACTTCAGTACTTTCACTGTAATTTATCAATTATTCACTATAAGCTAAAAGAAGCTCTGGGATTGTTTGTCCATTTTGATGTCAATAACTTGGATAATCATAGCTTTATGATTGATTTTCTTCTTCAAAACCCTGAATCAATTGTAAAACTAGATTATCCTGAATCAACATCCCAGGAGCGACTGATATCAAGATTAATAATTTAAGCAATAATCGCCTCATTTTGTTTACCTCACACTACTTATTCCTTTACCATGTCAATTCATGATTCTACTTTTATAATCTTACATCTGCTTTGTATCTTACGCTTACAGCAACTTATGAGGAAATATTCACAGCCTATACCACACAAGAGGATCAATGCCCCTGACAGTATCCCTAATAGTAACCCTAATATTATAAGCTTTACACAATTATTTTCCCAAGTACATAGCAACTTATCTATAAAGTTTCAGTTTTAAAGGACCAACTTCCTTAGACCTCCAATTCCCTGTTGGTGCTTTCTTTATTCTTGAATAATGAATCCATGCATCTGATTCAGCAATCTTGACAGCAGTGAAAGTAGTCAACAATATTTGAAAGGGTCCTTTCCAGCGTTCTTGTAGAGGTTCAGAAGCTCATGTCTTCACATAGACATAATCACCTGGTTGGAAGTCATGTACCGGATTTTCCAAAGACAGAGGTCTGCTCTAAACAACCGCACTCCGCAGCGCAGTTAAAGTTTTTCCTAAAGAAAGTAAATAGTCACACACATCTTGTTTTCCTTTTAAATGTATGCTCAAATTTGGTTCAGGAGATTCATAAGGTTTTCCATACAATAACTCATAAGGACTAATCAGTGTCCCACTCTTTGGTTGGACCCCAACTCGTAAAAGGGCTAATGGGAGTGCCTGAGGCCATTTCAAATTGGTTTCTTGACATATTTTACTAATTTGTCTTTTCAATGTTTGATTCATTCTTTCCACCTTTCCACTAGATTGTGGTCTCCAAGGTGTATGTAGATCCCATGTAATTCCCAAAATTCTACTAACACCCTGGACCACTTCTGCAACAAAATGGGAACCTCGATCAGAAGAGATTCCAATAGGTACTCCAAATCTCGGGATGATTTCTTGTAATAACCATTTAATGACCTCCTTGGCTTGGTTGGTCTGACAGGGAAAGGCTTCTGGCCATCCTGTAAAAGTATCAACCCCCACCAGAATGTATCGATACCCATTTTGTCGAGGTAACTCTGAAAAATCTATTTGCCAATAGTCCCCTGGTTCCATTCCTGATTTCAATATCCCCATTTGGACCTTTTTCTTTACTACTGGGTTGTTTTTCAAACATATTTCACATGTAGCAGTTGTCATTTTAGCTATTTCTAGCATTTTCACTGATACTACTTGCCTTCTCAAAAAGGTTACTAATGCTTCTGCTCCCCAATGACATTCTTTATGTTTTGTCTGCACTATTTCCCTCATTACAAATGGTGGGACCACTACTTGTCATTTTGATGTCACCCACCATCCTTCCAGATTTTTCCTTGCATTTAATAATTTCCCCAATTTCTCATCCTCTTCTGAATATTTAGGTTTTTCCTTTGGTAATGCAATAGTTCTTGTGGGAATCAATGCCAATTGTAAAGTATTCCTTTTGGCTGCTTCCCTAGCTGTTTTATCTGCTAATCTGTTCCCTACAATCTCTTTTGTGTTCCCTGATTGATGTGCTTTACAGTGCATGATTGCTACTGCAGTAGGTTTCTGTACTGCTTGTAATAAATGCAAAATCTCCTCCTTATATTTAATGTTGGACCCCTGAGAGGATAATAATCCTCTCCCTTTCCATAAGATCCCGTGGACATGGACCACACCAAATGCGTATTTCGAATCAGTCCAGATGTTTACTTTCTTTTCTTTACTCAATTCTAGAGCCCTTGTCAAAGCCACTAATTCCGCCTTCTGAGCTGAAGTTGTGCTCGGCAAGGTATTGGCTTCTATAACTGATTTTTCAGCTGTTACCGCATATCTTGCATAGCGAATTCCACTTTCAACGAAACTGCTACCATCTGTGTACAATTCCCAGTCTGGGTTGTCCATAGGTACATCCTTCAGATCCTCTTGACTGGAATATACATATTCAATGGTAGTCAGGCAATCATGTTCCAGTTGTCCTTTTTCCTGTACAGAACTCAGAAAGACTGCAGGATTAGTCAAATTAGTAGTTTTTAAAATCACATCATCTTGTGATATTTCATCATTCTGCTCAGGGATAGCCAATGGCCCCCCTTTTGCTCCAACACTGATATCACCATGTGTGGCACATATACCACCATCATTCTTCCCAAAGTCATTTTTCGAGCCTCCTGTATTATCATCACAGTGGCTGCTACCACTCTCAAACAAGCAGGCCAGCCTTTGCTTACAAAGTCCAATTGTTTGGAAAAATATCCAACCGGTCGCTTCCAACTTCCCATCTTCTGAGTCAGCACTCCCAGTGCAATGTGTTGTTTTTCATGTACAAATAACTGGAAGTCTTTAGTCAAATCCGGAAGTCCCAAGGCTGGTGCTGTCATCAGGGCCTGTTTTAAACTCTTGAAAGCCCTTTGCTGATCTGGACCCCATTCAAATGGTGGACCTTTAAGAGCTTCATACAATGGCTTAGCCAACAGACCATAGTTCATTATCCACAGCCGACACCACCCAGCCATTCCCAAAAAGGTTCTCAATTCATGGGTATTTCTCGGCTCCGGGATACTGCAAATTGCTTCTTTCCGCTCTGTTCCCAGCTGTCTTTGTCCTTGGGAGATTTCAAAACCCAGATATATTACAGTCTGCTTTGCTATTTGGGCCTTAGTTCTAGAGACTTTGTATCCACTTAGCCCCAAAAAGTTCAAAAGATCAGTTGTTACCTTTATACACGCTGGTCTCTCTTCCGTAGCTATCAGTATGTCGTCTACGTACTGAAGGAGCAAATGTCCAGGTTTGGGACCATCTTGTTTCCACATCTCAAGTTCTTTTGCTAATTGGCTCCCCAAAATTGTTGGGCTGTTCTTGAACTCTTGCAGCAGTCTTGTCCACGTCAATTGTGTTTTTCGTCCTGTGTTTGGATTTTCCCACTTGAAAGCAAATAATTTCCGACTTCCTTCTTCCAGGGGTATACAAAAGAAAGCATCCTTCAAATCAAGCACTGTAAACCACTGATGATTCTCCCCTAGAGCTGTTAACAGTGTATATGGATTGGCCACTACAGGGTGTATATCTTTCACTATCTGATTTATTGTTCTCAGATCCTGTACTAATCTGTATTCTCCTGATGGCTTTTTCACCGGTAAAATTGGAGTGTTATATTCAGATTCACATTCCTCTAAAATTCCATATTTCAAAAATTTATCAATTAATTTCTTGATTCCCAATCTAGCCTCAGGTTTAATTGGATATTGCTTTAATCTCACTGGCCTCACAGTCTCCTTCAGTTCCACCTTTACAGGTTGTGCCATTTTAGATTTTCCAGGTATGTCTGTGTTCCAAACTGTAGGGATCACAGCATCATCAACTTCTTGTGGCATCTCTTGAGTCTTAACCTTCTCCTGTATCATCAATATTTCTCCTGTCTTTGACTCCGGTATCTTTAAAAGAATTTCTCCTCCCTCAAAAACTATCTGTGCATTTAATTTGGATAACAGATCTCGACCCAACAAGGGTAGCGGACATTCTGGCACATACAAAAATTCATGTGTAATTGCCTTATTTCCAAATTTTAAATCAAGGGGTTGAAAGAACGGTCTATTTTCCTGTTTCCCAGTCGCTCCAATTATGGTTGCTGTTTTGTCTCCTAATTTCCCTTTATGAGTATTCAAAACAGAATATACTGCTCCTGTATCTACTAAAAATTCAACTTTATCATTTCCCAGCTTAATTGTAACCAGAGGTTCAGCTGGGCTCCCCTCCGGTCCCCTTCATTCATTCAAAGTCATCATTTTCACAGCCTCTTGCTGATTTGTTTGCAGCTGAGGACAGTCCTTTTTCCAATGTCCATTCTCTCTGCAATAAGCACACTGATTTATTCCTAAAGGTGCATTAGGGTCCTGGTCACCAAAGTTTTTAAAACCTCCTCTTCCTCGGGTTTGTCCTCTTCCTCTTACTGCACCCCCTGTTAAAACAGCTATTAACCTACATTCTCTAATCTTCTCTTTCTTTTCTTTTCTTTGTTCCTCCTCCTTTTCCCGATTATTGTAAACTTTCCATGCTGTTCCTAACATTTTATTCAGATTTCTTGAGTCCTCCCCCTCCAATTTTTGGAGCTTTCGCCTTATATCAGGTGCCGATTGTCCCATAAAAATCGAGGCCAGCTGTTGCTGTTCTGCCTCTGTTTCCAATTTTAAATCAGTATATTTTCGAGCAGTTTCCTTCAATTTTTCCAAAAACACAGAAGGAGATTCATTTTTATCTTGTTTTATCTCATATAATTTAGACCAATTCAGAGCTTTTGGCATTGCATGTTTCACTCCATACAATACCCACCTTTGGTACCGAGTTAACCTTCTCCTGTCTACAGGGTCATTTGGATCCCATTGAGGGTCTCCTGAAGGAAAATTCTCTTCCAAAGTTCCAGAGAGCATTTCATTCATATGTGGAACTCTTGTGCCCTGCAGTCTCCAGATATAGACAACCCAGACCACTTGTCCACTCCACATGCCCTTGCTTCATTCTTTTGACTGCACCCTCATTCCTCAATTTTTTTTTATTATCTGCCCCAAGAAACAGCTTGCAACTCACGTCCATTATTCATCCTTCCCACTCTGATGCTTCCCTCCAGTTTGCAGTTCTGTAGTTAAAGGCCATTTCCTAACTGTACGCACACAGAGGGCTGCATCAAGGTTGCACAAGTATTCTGAGGGCTTGACTTTGCAAATTTAATGTCTTTTGCAAGTCTGTGGTCACATATGCCTGTTACACAGCAGAATTAATAAATAATCATGCTTTTCACTTTTTTACTTAGTGCCTTATAAGAACAATGGGAAGAACACCACATATCCCGTGCCGTCTCTCTCTCACCATTGTCTTTGCATGTGTACACCCCAGGCTACGTGAGTTGCAACCAAAGAAAGAGAAGACAGCGAAAGACTGCTACAGAGTGGCGTGGCCTCTGCGGGTGGGACCAAAATCCAGACGCTTATCTGCACATGCTCCCCACACTCCTCTTGCCATGCTCAGCAGCAGCAATTCTTTCCTTCTCTCTTGGGAGTAGGAGACATGACATACAAGACATACATGACAGACTGCAGCCCAAGCCAGTGTGTGCTGTTTGCGTACCACTTTCAGCCCCAGTTCCAAGGCTCAGCGTGGCACCAGGAACTCACAACCAGCTGGGACAGCCCTGCCAGTCAAACAGAAGTGGTCCTGGGACCAAAATTCACTGCCACAGCTGAACATGTGGGGATGTCTGTGTACTGAAGGGTTCCTGCTTCTGCCTGAGGGATCGTTACACCATCCCTATGTGCCCTACTGCAACTGAGCAATGACTTATCTCCCCAGAGCAGAGCAAGCTACAGTATTTTACTCCAAAGTTTCCTCCTCTGCTGAATTTACCATACCGTTCATTTCCTCCAGCTCACTGCTGCAGATTCCCAAATCAAATATTGAGTGGAAAGACCAGAAAACATCTAGGTCATATAAAAAATTAAGTGCCACTTGTATAGTGCCATTAAAGTTCAGTGATACCTGTATGGAAAATACTCTTCACAATCACTACAACAAAATATTTTCTCTGCTGCTGCAAAATCCTAAACCAGCAGGGAGAAAGAATAAAGGGGAATTCTTAAAAAGACAGGGAGAATTAAGAGGAAAAAGTGTGGGGGAAATGAACATGAGTTAAACTTGTATAGCTAGCATTTTACACCCAAGCTTTTAGCAGGGGGGGGGAAAAAATTGCACTGAGACAAGGGCAAAGACTAATTACTAAGATTGTATATTGCTGGGACCTTCGCTGGGGACGAATGCGATAGGCAGCTTGGGCTTCGACTGGAGTTAAACGTGCCCATCAGTGATTCAGATAATTTTGTCCAAGAAGCAGCCATGGGTATCTGCTGAAAAGAGACACTTTTGCAGTTTGTGTTTGTTGCCTTTGCAGTCAGTTAATACAGAGATTTGCAGAATGATGAGATTTAATCTTTTCAGTGCCCCAATCCTAGCTAGAAAGGCATGCGTGGGAACAACTGGCTTTTTCAAAAAATATCATGGATTGTGTTATTAAGGTTTAAGCGCAGATTTTAGTTATTCGAAGTGGATTTCTTTTGCTAGAGAAAGGGGGAGTTCTCTGCTTGGCTACCAGTAGAGCATGTGCCCTTGAAAGATTAATGTTTGCCTGAGGAATTTCTACGTTCCTCAGCTGGAGGCTTTGCTGTCACACCACTGCTTCCGAAGTTCACTCCCCACGGTCAGCTTGAGGGCTTGCGGTACGTGGCATGTAGTACAGCCGGTGCCCCCACACTCCCAGCAGTTGCACAGGATCCCAGTCTCCATTGAGGTCATGCTCACCCAGCCACTGCGGAGCAATGCAACCTGTCTGGGAGCCACAGTGTGTGCTACAGCCCTGCAATATTCCTCTCTGGTATCAAGTGTCCCTGATGAAAATTCAGCTGGTGGTAGAATTTCCCTGTTTTCAACAGATGTCACGCTGATAAACCCAGTGAGGACTGTTTCTCCAAGAAGCTGACCTGCTGGTGACTATAGCGTACATTATATTACCTGGATAGCACTGTTCTTAAAACACTATTTAAGAGGACTGTTTTAACTTTCTGGGAAAGTAAAAAAATACACACACACTAGAGCAAAACTACTAGTGCCGGATGAAGAGCACCTGTCTTCTACTTAGGCTTTGTGGAAAAAGCAACAAACTTTTTTAGTGAGCAAGTGGAGAGATCAACCTACCAAGACTGCAATAATTAGCAAGTCCCTAAAAATACCCCAACATGAGTAATAATCCCTCATCCATTGATCTGAAGGATCTTACAAACCACCTGGTTCAGATGAAGAAACTGAGGAGCCTGAGCTAGGCAGTCTACCCAAAGTCACACAGTAACTGCAGCCTGGTACTGGATACCCAAGAGGCAGATTTACTCTGAAGTTTATTGCATCTTCTTTATATTTTGTTCTTCTTGAACATAGCATTTAGTTAGCAAAAAGGCATTTACTGCTCACTGGAAGGATACATGATTACTCAGCAACTTGCATCACTGCATGTTTTTACTGTTTATTTCAGTCGTGCAAGTTACAAGAGCTGTTGCTTTTGGCAAGGCAATAAAAAAGCTCCCATCGTGCACAGGTTCAGCCCCCACATTTGTCAAATCTATTAGAAGATAGATTCTGTCATTTACAGCACTTTTCATCTTGTGTAGCCCTAAACACCAGCAGCTGGATTGAGATTGCCTTTTCAAAGTTCACAAGGGACTTTTACTGCTGTCAGATCTAAGCAAGACTTAAAAACTATTGCTCAAAGCAAGATTTATTGGACGGCTAGCATCTGGTGACAAATGTTGAAGGAAGAACAAAATCCTTTGTATTGTGGGGTTTCTTGACCTGCCTGTTTATTAATGTTCATCTTTCCTCATAACTCAAAAGCACAGCTTTGTGCTTCTGATGCACCCTATGGAAACAAATAAAATGCTGCTGCTGCTTCTGCTTGTCCACATCAGAAAAATCAGCTCATTAAAATGTTAGTGTGGAAGTTGCCAGTAACTACACTGCATTGCTTTCCCTATTCAAACTCAACTAACAAATCTCTACCAGCTCCACAAAAGAACTGATGTGTCTTCCAGGAGTTAAAAGATGACATATTTCTAATTTCTCTTCGTTTTCTATCTAAAAGCTCTGACTTCTGTCACAGACAGGGA
Source organism: Buteo buteo (assembly GCF_964188355.1). Taxonomy (NCBI): domain Eukaryota; kingdom Metazoa; phylum Chordata; class Aves; order Accipitriformes; family Accipitridae; genus Buteo; species Buteo buteo. The sequence goes on along the minus strand of NW_027439222.1, from coordinate 62,946 downwards.
CACTATGCAAGAGTTTTTAACTACTGTCATTTCAGTGCAACTTCAAAATGCAAGTGAGGGACCCTGGTCTGCCACAGGTGCTGGAAGCTTACTATTGCTAGTGATGCCAGGTTTTCCCTGAATCTTTTCCAGCCCCAGTGTGCTGAAAAAAAACCCCCAAAGACTTCGAGAGATTCTTTCTGGCTGCCCTTATTCAGGCAACATTCAAAATGCATTTAAGAAGAGTTTTCTGCAAGATCACATATTTGGAATCCAAAAAGTAGTTAAAATCTGCTCCCTTGCTTGTACTTACTAGTTTCCCACACACATATTGAGACATTTGCACCTGGTTGCCAATGTGCAAGAACTTAGTTTAATGAGACACCAGAGGACTGTATGGGAGCAGTCCTCTGCGCAGCCTACCCTCTTCCTAACAGGACTGCTTGCTACCTTGTCGTCTGGGCCACGGCCTGAGCAGCCATTTCCCCCCTCCTAGACTCCAAGGACTGAATTTAGAAGACAAAGTTAAATCAGATCTTCTCAAAACAGCTAATAGGATTGTTGTGCTTCACCAACCTTGAAGTCCCTCTTGTTCTGTGAATATCTTACTGGGAATAATTCATCTAAATAACACCCTAGATCCAATCACAATTAATCCCTTTATATAACACAGGCACGTAGCAAAAGCTTCCATTATCTCTGTGTTCTTACATCAGTATCAGCCAGAACTGTATTGGTGCAGCACTTCAGTTCTGACTAGCACGCTGCTAACTGTGACTCTTAATTGGCTGCAATATTGCTGCTTTCCAGGTTTCCAATCTGCATGGGAGTCAAATTTGTATTTGTATTGGCGCATTAGGCATAATATTCCTCCACCAATCTCTTCAGTGATAGTCACAGACTCCACTTTGTTACAGATGCAAGTATCACAATATTTAGAGAACAATAACACCAAAAAAAAACCCCACCCCAAACATTAATCAAAACGGGTCAGAATTCCCACCTGTTCTATGTGGATGGCTCTCACCCATACTCACATGTTTCTGTGAGCACCTCCCAGAGTAATCTATTGGCTAGAACCGTCTTAGAAGCAGCTAATTCGAAAGTAAGCCACATATACTACTTAGGGAAATAAAACTTACATTGCAACCAGAACGTGATTCAAGAACATAATATTATTCCCCATCAGGAACTGAAAAGAGCAGACACCTATCAGCAGCAACCAACACAACCTGAATTTTAAAACCTTGTTACCAGTTATTTTCAGGCAACCTGTTCTACAAAGACTTGCAGATGTATCTAATTTCTTCCCCCAAACTAATGCTACTGTTTTCAAAAGATGATACTGTGGCACCAGAGCCCTCTTTTGGGCCAGTATTCCACACACAGTTTGCAGGGGGACTCATTGTAAAGCTAAGCACCGGTACAAGGTTTTGCAAAACCAATTCCTCGCACGGGGCAATCGGATGTGTGGTTTGGGGCAGCAGCATTACACAGCAGGGTCTCCAGATGCACTGATACAAAATACAGTATAAGGAGTCCCCAGTCCTGATCTTTGTGAGAAATAAGCAGATCTCCGCTCAGAAATAAGACTGAGATCCGATTGTTAATTGTATAGTGGTATAAGCAAGTTTCCTCAACACACTTACAAATCCCTAATAACAAAGGACTTGAATTATTTGTAGTAATTATTGAGCAATTCATTATGAGCTAGCAAATAAGTTTAAAAAAAACCAAAAAAACCCCAAACAACTCGTTGGCCGCTACCAGGAAATTGGTCAACACAAAGAAATAAATTAATCAAAAATTATCCTATATGAATTATCTGGGTAGTCCTGGTAAATATATAGCCTCTTCCCAATTTTATTAGCTGCTGCCCAGCTCTCTCACACAAAATGCCAGTGATTGCATGTGCAATAAATATTAATGGTTCATAAATTAAATAGCATTATTCTTCTTGACATAACACCATTTTGCAAGGCCCCATGGAAAAGGTACAGGCGGTTTGTTGAGCAAGCTCTGATAGAAGAAAAATATGCCTTTGTTTTCGCTTTTAAAAGTATTTGTCAGGATTTATAGGGTATATCCAGAAGGCAATTAAGGCGACATTTTACAGAAAGCTATCATATGCCCTCAAATAACAAACAGCAATAAAAGGGAAGTGTGATCGGTGAAAACAATTTGATTTATAGAATTACATTTCTAAAATGTAGATACTTTCAGTCTAAACAATTTGTTTAGGAGAAGCTTATGCATGTAGATAACCCAGACTCTTCATAACGAGTAAGCTGCATTGTTCATATTATAGCAGTGCACTGCTACCAAGGCTTCCTTTTTGGGTGACAAAAGCAAGGCGGGCTCTGTCCCCTCAAATACCACTTCCTAGAAGACAGCAGCACCGGGGCACAAACACAAGCCAGAACAAGGCAGCGCACTGGGGCGTCTGCTGTCACACAGGCATCACTGCTAAAGGGAATTTCAAGGCTAGCCTAGGAGGCACCCAACCGAGTTGTCCTCCTGGGGTTACAAGGAACTTTTCCCACTCCTGGCAAGAAACATAAGGAAAGGTGAAGCAGGAGGGTGAAAAAGACTGGCATCATCTTCCGGGCAGAAACAAGAGTTAACAGCTTCATAGCCTCATGGGGCAGGCCTGGAAGGGTCTTAAAAAGTGAAGAACTACAGTGTATACGGGGAGGAAAGCAAGCCAGTGGAGAGAGGCAAGAAGAGTGATGAAGTACTTAAATTAACAAAGGCAAGAAGTGAATCTCAGGTGCAGCATTTTAAACAAATATAAATGTAGTGTGAGTGTTCTAAGTAACTCCAAACATGAGGTGATGAAACCTGAGTCAGAATTTTAGTTGTGCGGACACAGAGATGCTGCTGCACAGAACAGAACAGCAAAACACAGATGCCCTGGAAGTAGGGTGTGAGGACGACACACTGAAACAACACTCACATTGCAGGCTGAGCCGTGACAAAGACACTGGGTGGTCTTGTCTTCAGTGCCTGGAGAAGAAAAAAAAAAAAAAGAGAGAAAGTGACCTTTAGCAAGGAAAGGGCAAGAGACTGAATTTTGTTAACTGAATTTCCAAAGAGTTGTCCAAAATGCTACAAGCTTAGCTTGCATTTGCTGAGTGCGCACAGATCCCTGAATCTGAGTCCATATATGAGATTTCCAGAGATAGCACATCACCAGAAAAAAGGAAAATGCCGTTAGACCTCCAGCAAAGGTCTGTCACTACTGAAGGCATTTCAGTGCAGAAATAAGGATAAACTGGGAAGTATCTATAATAAGACACCAGAAAGCAGTTCATTAAGCTTTAGGGCAAAAGAAGAGAGGATGGAGAGAGGGAAATGGACTGAAGGGTTATGGTTTATTTTAAGGTATAGGAGATTACAGTGAGATCATATTTTCTGTGGAGGAGTCTGCAAAATTATACTGGTTAAGAGAAAGGGTATGGAAGGAATTGCTAACTGAGAAGCCTGAGGGACTGGAGAGCATATAAAATGTGCTAAAGTGGGCTTTTTAGTCACTCAAAAAGTAAGCTTAGAGTTGCTAAAGTAAAGAGGATGGACATTTCTGATGATACAGGTAGACTGAAACTTAGCAACTCAGTCAAGGGAAACGCCGAGTTCTCTGCAACTCTGTCTGTTGTTAGGAAGGACCAAACTAGCTCCCTGTGGAAGGACCAAGTCACAGCAAATAAGTTTGATGCAGACAGTTTATAAGCTGTCCATTCCTCATTTGAGATGGGACCTGAACTGGTCGAGAAGTCTGTGGTTTGAGTGAGAGTAATACAGATATGGAGATACTGCTTCTTTCTTGTTCTCTCTCTCTTTAGTACACATGTAATATAAGATGGCATTTGCTTTGTCTCTCACAAATATCGATTCACTACAGACAAGCTGAGCTGGGAATCAGCACACTTGGGAATGTGTAAAGAAAAATAATTTCTCACCTTGGGGAAACAGAGGGGGATGTTAGGTGCAGAAAACATAGAGTGACAGAGAAGACACAGCGGTATATAGCTAAAGGATATCTCCTATCCAAGCTGAACTCACCAGCATATGCTCAACACTAGCAGGTACTTACGAAGGACACAACGCATTTTGCCCATTATTTGTAAGACTTCTGGTTGCTCTGGTCAGCAAGTAGGAGTTCAAGGCCTCATCCTTTCCTAGGGGGTTAATGAGAGGGCCTCAGCTGAGAAATTATCTGTGGAGGCACTAAGGAGCAGAAAGATCTTGTGCATATAGCAGTGCAAAACTAAAGGATATTCACACCTTCAGTTTTTATAAAGTAAAGCTATTTCTTCGGCTCAGTTAATTTCTTTACAGCATTTCAGAAACCTGTAGGACTGGAAGAGATACTGCCAGATCTGATGAAAAGAAATATTAAGTAATACTAAATGCTAGTTATTTGGACTTCATTTAGTTTCAGGAACTTGACAGTAAGTGACAGAGCTCTCCTGGGGGCTCTGCTTCTGCAGTTTTACCATGACCCCAAACTGGGCACCAGTGCTAGTACTTTAGCAGTTGATTCCTTTCATAAATAGAATATTTCTGTTTGAATTCACTACCTGGATCAAAACAGTCATGTATATTCAGCATCCAAAGAATCCCATGTGCCCCTGTCATTTTTTTTTATGATCAGCAGAAAATATGATCTGTACATTGAAAGTAAAGGATATAAAAGTGCAGAACATCTGCTTGCTACAACCGCAACAACTGCCTGGCTCTGAACTGATGAAACATGGCAATATTCAGTAATTTATAGAGCAACAAAGACAAAACAATAGGAGGTTGCACTTCCATGACCAACAAGGCAATAAAACAAAAGAGGGGGGGGAATGTGTAGTCAGACCAAAAGTGACATAGATATTTCTGCTTCCTACAGTAAATAAAACATGCTGTGTCAGCTGGAAAAAAAAGCACTCCAGCAATGCTGTCCACCTTAAAAGAAAGGTAGCAGCAAGGGAAGGTCATCTGCCACAGCTGCAGCATGTTTAATGTGGAGTTGGTTCCTCTGAAGGAGCCGGTACCAAGACAGCCAGGGTCCAGCGAGCCACAGGAGCTGCTCCCCACAATAGCCTTGCTGGCAGCTCAAGGGCAGAGCTTGCAGCTGGACTTCTGAGAAACACAAAACTCAAACCACTGTTTTGGAAAACTACAAGAAGTTGCTTCCTCATATCACGGCATCGTATTTCTAGGCTACAGACTGACAGAGAAAAGAATTAACTTATTCCAATGTGTCCATGTTACACTGGTGATTTATTTCACTGTCTTTACCTCTACGCATGCCCTGCAAATGGAAGGATTTTTTTGTCCACACTAAGCACTGCTGTTTTATGTCTAGAAATGCTTTCCATCACACAGCCCAGAGAAAAGTCTATTGATTTTGGAGAGTTTCACCATTATACAAAAGCTGGACAACAAGTCACTATCAGTTTTGTTTAAGGAAAAATTTCAACACCAGTGCACGCAATTTCAGCATAAAGAAAAAACACATTAATATAGCAAATACCTTATGGTTTCTTCCAGCCAACAGAAGAGAGCTTGAGCCATGGTCTGTTCCACCACATCAGCCAGAAAGGTGCTTATTCCTCACAGCCAAGGACTAACAAATTATCAGAGAGCAACAAGCTGGCATCTTAAACTGCCCAGCCTTTCCTGCAGCCAAGACCTCACCACTCTGCAGATGGAACGTATTGTCCAAACTATGGCAGGGTTCACCAGGCTAATCTTTACTTTATCTAGGTAGTGATTTGCAGGCAGTGGAAAACAAACAAGCAAACAAATAATGAGATCACAAATTTCCTGAAGCTATGAGAAAAGTAGGTATTGTTTGCATAGTAATTACCCTGGCTCAATTACAGTAAGAAGAGTCTTAAAAGAAAAGTTGGTCTCCTTCCTCTGAGGGCAAAAATGAGTAAGAAACTACAATTATCTTCCCTACTTATTTCCATCAGAGTTGAAGTATTTCCTGTAGAAGATGAAAAAGACAGTACTTAGCATGAAAATAAGACATTTATTTTCAAGAGATATGGGAAATTCTACACACTACACCTCTAAAACCTTCTGTTCATTGCCCCTAATGTTCAATAATTTTTATCCAAAAGTAGTACTACTTCTTAGATAGACTATCAACTGCTCTCCAGTCACATCATTATATGCCAGGCGTGTTAATATAAACCTGCAGTCATTCTGCTGAGGTCCCTGTTCTAAAAGTGGTCTTGATTATTTTTCCATACTATCTTAGTGTAGTTTCACAGATGACACTGATAGTCCCCATTTACACAGTGAGAATAAATCCCTAAGATCATAACACTATGCATTTTGAAACCTGCAGATGACTTTCCCCAAGAAATTGCACAAATAAATCACCTGAAAGCAGTAACAGTGTAGGAAAATTCTACAGCTCCAGACAATGTGCAATCAGCCAGCGCACACTGTATATATTCCTTTGTCTTTATCACGTCTGACAAGTGTACAGTTTGACACTGACAACAGAGACTGCCTGTTCATCAGGAACAGGGCAGAATTTATAGAAAAACCTCTTGAAAGAAAGCACTCCAGCTGGAGTGCCAAATCTCCATGTCAGCTCCAGACTGGTAATAATTTGTGCTCTATTTTCCTATAAAGCAGCCTTTTCTTAGAAGAATATTCAAAGAGCTTTTGGAGCTGAGTGTAAATGCTTCAGCTATAATACGTCTACTAAAATGACGTAGTGCAACTACAGGGAGAACAAGCACAGATGATTCAGGATGTAGCAAAGTATATAGAACTGCCTTTTGCCTCTAAATTACCATGTTAAAAATGGTTTAGGTCAACTGGATGGCTGCCTAGCAAAATTTGCTGCTGAAACGGTCCAGTTTCTAAGTCAGAGGAGCCAGATTCTGATCACATGCACGCTGACATGCTATTGAGAAAATATTAACTATGTCAGTGAAGGAAGTGTCAGGTTTTTATTGAGTCCAAGGGATGAGAAATCACTGCCACTGTCAATGGCACAAACCCCCCATTTTTACTGTTGCTGCCTGCTGTGGGACTACAGATTCAACAGCTCAGCTGAGAGGCCAAGCACTATGCTGCACTTTCATATTCATTGCAGTGATAGCTCCCAGACGTTATCTGTACAGCATAGAAAAACTCACAGCCCTAATGTGCATTATAGTTACAACCTTTACAGGTAACAGCTTTCCCAACAGGTGATGCAAAAGTGCAACTCTGCTGCTTGGGATATTTTGTTGTTGCATCTTCAGGAGGCCATAGGGAGGTCTGTCCTGCCTTCACATGCCAATACTGCCATGCGTAGAGTCCTCCTGAATCTGAATCTGGTGGACTCCACAAATGCAAAATGGCAAAAGGGTTTTTACCTGGGAACAAGTGTACTGCTCGCAGCAGTGAGGCAAGTGGAAGGCTGTGGAAACCCCTCTGGAGAGGATCTGACTCTTGGGAAGCAGCTTAGCACCCAGGTTATTTCTTTGTGCGGTTCTCTATGGCACAGGTCATAGGTCTTACATACATGTGGGACCACAAAGGGGATTTGCCCTTTTGCAATGCCAGAAGGAGTGGCAAACTGAGAGAAGGCAGGAGAGGATGCTCAACTCCACTAGCTTTGCACCACAAGGGCTTTCTGTGGCAAGTCTTTCCCTCTGCTGTCCTGATAATGAGCAGCAAGCTCTGCTTCGTCAAATTCGAACAGAGTCGAACAGGAGGTGCTGACAGAAGAATAAATACGCATGCTCTGGGTCAAATCCTGAGAAGTCACCATACTAGGAGCGGTACAGGGGAATGCGGCAGCCCGCCAATAAAGGAAATGACATACTGGGCAAACCAGAGGACCATTTAAAATACTCAAACCCAAACTATTGGCAGACATCCTGCAGGCAAGGTCAGATGGCATTTGCAAGGCAGCAGGGAGGAACAGCCTCTGCAGCTGTAACCGTTCAAGCAGAGGGCAGGAACCACCCTGGGGGACGCAGCACAGCCCTCCACATCTGCCACCATGGCCCCTGTGAATAGCTACCCCCAAAAACTGTATCTTTATGGCTACTGACACTGACAGATGGCAAAGCAGGAAATTATTGGCCTTGGGACCTGAGCTCAGACTGATGCATGAAAAAAACCTGCAGAAAATCACCTTATACAGCTGGAATTGGAATCGATAACTTATCAACACTACGGAGAAGGGGGGGGAAAATCCCAGTTCTCTCTGGCCTAGTGGTTCTGCTTACTAACTAGGGCTATTCTGTAGCAGTCAATATTTTTGCAAACTGGACGTAATTCATGCACAAGTACAACATGGATTGAGGGTGGCTGAGGAGAAAGGGAGATAACAGAACAAAACCTTTGCCTGGACAGTATTTGGATTTGGAGAAGTTCTGAAGCACCTCCGTCAGATGACACAATTTCTTCCTCTATGACAGCCCAGAAAAAAAATGGTGTCACAAGGTCACCATGAATTGTACTCCCAAGGGGAAAAACAAAGGTTGTCATCATCAATGGTAGGTGAGACTAGGAAAATATTAAGTGCTGCCTTTGTGTGTTGCAATTGTTATTATACCTTCCCAATATGTAATTTGATTTCTAGAAGCAAGTATTACATAGTGTCTGTTTTGAGAAGAAATTTTCTGGCATACTTCAAAAACGCAAAATTCACAGAGAATTGTTTTTTAAAGAAGTTAATGTGTCTGAAAACTCTGTTTCATTTACAGTCTAAAGGAAAAACATAAATACCTTATCAACCCTTAAATTGCATGCAATTTGATGCACCAGTATCAAGTTAAAAATGAATAATTCCATGCCTAAAGGAAACAACTCTCACTTCATGTTGAGGGTCATTTATGTGAGTTGTGCGTATTTATCCAGATGAGGAGAAAAGTATAATACACACTCGCATTGCGGGGTGGGGGTGGGGGGATTAAAAAAATAATAACTCTATTTTTGTAATTCTATTGAGTTTTCATATTGTCACGCAGACAAATTGGTTCTATATTCCTGAGCCATGCTGCATTATGCCAGGGGAGGAAGGCACATCCCTGCTTCACTAAATTGTGGGGGAGTAGACTCAGTGGAATGAAGAAAGAAAGAAAAAAAAAAAAAAAAGCTGATGAACACAATCCATTCTCAGCTGAAGTTGTGGGTGGGCTCCAGGATATTTTGGTAACTCACTTGCACAATATACTGCTGCAATGTGCAAAAAAGAAACAATGCCAGCGTGCTGCACACACCACAGTTTTAACCTCCTGTAAACCGAGTCACACACCTTGGCCACACAGTGTTCATCTGGATGGAAGATGCAACAAGTGAGCCGGGGTGCCCCATCCTGCTGCCAGCAGCAGGCTGACCCCCCCGCCATGGGACGGCAGGCAGCACACCCCCAGGCTTCTCCACATGCAACCCCAATTGTAGCAGCACAGGGAGTTGCCACCCTTCCTCGCCAGCACCAAACCATGGGGGACACCGCTGAGGCTCTGTACACCCACAGCCGAGCTCAGGTGCTTGCTCCGCATCTCTCCAATGCCCAAATCACGGCTGGCAGTGGCCCAGGGCTGGCCCTAGGAGAAGTCCAGCTCCCAGGACAGGCCCTTGGCTCCCACAGCCAGCACCAAAATTGCACCCAGGGAACTTGCTCCCTACACAAACAGATGCACTCACTGAAAATATAAACCCATCTCCCTGCCTGCCCTGGATGCTCCAAGTTACTCCTAGAGAGGTCCAAAAGCCCACAAAACCCCATCTCCCGCCCAGGTATTAATACAGACTCTCTTGTACACACGTTTGATAATTTTCTGCAGTGAACAGTGGAACACGCATTGCAAAACGTAAAGGTGAAATAAAAGAAAATAGCATTTCTCTAATGGTGAAAAAGCGGACAGCCAAAGGCTGTAAATTGCTTTACAAGGTCCCACCAGGCATGATGGGTTGCTGCTGTCTTTTCTCAGAACTTAACTCCTCTTTCCTCTGTGAGCCTATAGGCAAGGAAGCAGGTTTTAAGGCAAATCAGAGACCTTCTGCCACCCTCATTCATGCAAGGGACCCCCTCTCCCCTCAGCTGGACCAGTTAGAAGGAATTTATCCGGCTACTAAGTGCAGGTTCAAGGCCCCTTAATATGTTATTTCTTACCTTGTGATAGGCATTTGTCATGGTTTAACCCTAGCCAGCAACTAGGCACCACGTGGCTGCTCACTCACTCCCCCCCCCCCACCCAGTGGGATGGGGGAGAAAATTGGGAAAAGAAGTAAAACTCATGGGTTGAGATAAGAACGGTTTAATAGAACAGAAAAGAAGAAACTAATAATGATAATGATAACACTAATAAAATGACAACAGTAGTAAAAGGATTGGAATATACAAATGATGCACAGTGCAATTGCTCACCACCTGCCGACCGATGCCCAGTTAGTCCCCAAGCGGCGATCCCCCCACCCCCACTCCCCCCAGTTCCTATACTAGATGTGACATCCCATGCTATGGAATATTCCTTTGGCCAGTTTGGGTCAGCTGCCCTGCCTGTGTCCCCTCCCAACTTCTTGTGTCCCTCCAGCTTTCTTGCTGGCTGGGCATGAGAAGCTGAAAAATCCTTGACTTTAGTCTAAACACTCCTTGGCAACAACTGAAAACATCAGTGTGTTATCAACATTCTTTGCATACTGAACTCAAAACATAGCACTGTACCAGCTACTAGGAAGACAATTAACTCTATCCCAGCTGAAACCAGGACAGCATTTTTCTCCACATCCTGAGTATTCAAAGAAAGCTAGGTAAATCCGACTTAAGACCAAAATTCACCTCTGAGCTCAGAGCAAGATTATCACGCTATTAGGATTCATTCTGGGGACCATTACACATACTGAGAAAAAAAGTGGCTATACAAGAGCAGAGTGCTCTCAACCTTCTCATCTCAGTGAACTTCAGCTATGAGAGAAGAATGGCCCAACATTGACAGAGAAGAGACAGTACAATAGAAAGGTGTCCAAACACAAAACTCTGTTCCAAAGTTTCTATGATGGTTTTGTTCAGCCCTGTGGAAAATACGCATATATCTGGGTTTGCTGATTTTATTTTCTTTGACATTTGAAACTTATAACAAATTGGACTCAATTTAATACAAGAATTTCTAAGCACGTACATGTGGCATTTCTTTCCAAGTAATTTTCTTCTCTTATTATCAGAATAACTCATTACGTACGTGACAAAGTCTCTGTGTCAGTACATTCTAAACCTTACAAGAACAGGATTGTACCAGAATTAGGTATTCCGTATCAAATGCATCTTTGACAGACTCAAGTAAATGAGGAACAAAAGTTTAAGGCTGTCTGAAACTAAGTGCAGTTGTCAGCTGCTGTTTTTCAAACAAGCCATGTAGTACTCACATCCTTGGAAAAGCAGTGATACAGAGCCAGAGAAATTAACTGTATCCCAGGGGCTTGAGATTGAACGCTAAAAAAAATAAAAAATAAAAAATTACGTGGTTCTTCCTATATAGAGATTCAAGAAGGTAGTGGAAAAAAAATTATTAAATGCTTGTTTGGGGAAATTTTTTGAACCAGAAAATTGCGTAGAAGATAGCTCAAAACAGTGAAAATTATTAGCATAATAAAAACAAAAACGTGCATATGGTACAGTCAGTTAACAATAGAATTTCATAATTGCACCACCATAGTTACTCTTAGCAAATACCAGCTCTAGACTCAACAAAAGAGCTCTTCCTTCTCCCACTGACTCGAACATAGCTACACACATGAATTTATCTAGTTATCTATCCTAAGTTTGTATAATTTTGGAAAAAAAAAAAGGGAACCCAACACACACACACACACAGAAACCCACCCTCCATCTGCAAGGTCAGATCAGAGAGCCAAAGGGTGCCCCACACAACAGAGCATCTCTGCCCCCATGCTCCCCCTGGCTGCCCCAGAGCCAGCTCCGCTTCCCAGCCCTGCTGTGCTCTGTGGCAGCATGCCAGCCTTGAGCAAGTATTGAACAGGACCTGAGTATTCAGTATCTTTTGGTTTCAGCTCATCTATAAAATGATGACAAAAAGCAGACTTTTTGTTGGGGGGAATTTTCAGCTGGATCAGGCCTATAACGTAGTACTGCAAAAAAGCCAAGCAACCGGAGGGGGGGGGGCAGGGGGGGGGGACATGACAACCCAACAAAAAAAAAAACCAACAAAAAAACCCCAAACACCACACCAACCCAGCCACTATGTATTCAGTAAGAGTACTACATCTATATGCCATCGCTTCTGAGAGGAGTGCAGGCAGAGGAGATCATCATCCGTGTTGGGCTGCAGGTTTCTCTCTGTTCTGAGCACCTCACCACATGCAACGTGTGCATGAAAAGGCATGGTGTGAAATGGAAAACCCTGCATAACAACATAGTGGCTTGGTTGATACAGCTTAACAATTGGCCATGAAAACAAACAAACAAAAAGACAGGACTGTACTTGAGAAATACCTGTTTGCTAACTTAATTCTTATCATACAGTCAGATCAGTCAACTGCAAACACAGTTACAGATATCTGTAATAAAATATTAATAGCTCTTGTATACTGCTTCCACAAGGTAATGTAGTGAAAAATGAATGTTGCTAACACACTTCCACATTTTCTCTTCTGTTACGGCTGAAAGCTTACACTGGAGAAAGCCAGTTTACTGCAGCATTATTCCTTTTTTCTTCCAGGAGGTATTTTTCCTTTAAACCTTAGAGAATAATTAAAATTCCTCACACAGGACAATGGTAAATAAGATTAGGGCATGCATTTCAAATGTAGCATACTAATGGCATTTTTGGACCTCATAATAAATCATCTCTATTCTCTGCAAGCAGTAGAGAAAATGGATAAAATATCTGAAATATACATCCCAATATATGAGTCCCATAACTTCACTCTTATCTTTCCATGTCTCTGACTTGCCCAGACATCTTGGCATTGTAGACAGAATATTAGCTTTTTTTATACATCACACAACAACCCAATAATCTCATTAACTGCAAATACTGTAGGAATGCAGCAGCCTGCTGATACCCACAAAACCATTTCAGCTTTTGCCAGGGCCAGTTGTCAGCAATAAGCAGCCAAACATACATTGCTCTATCTGATTCACTTTATCATTTCATTTTACAGCTTCTGTTTAGCACTGAGCTGATAGAAGAGAAATGTTTTAACATTCAATATGAGGACTGCTTATGTCAATACACTGAAGCTGCTTTGGTTTTGTACCTAACCTTTGGATGATCTCATCTCTTCCATAGGTTTCTGACATTTATGTTTGTTCTGAGTAGCTGCAGTTTACCCTACTGCAAACAGTAGGATCATGACTGGATATTTCCCTTATCTGATAGGTTTTCTCTCAGCTTGCTTTTCTTTTTCCTTCCATATAACATCAGCAGAAACCATTGCAGTGTTTTCCACCTCCCCTGGGCTATATCACACTGTATCTATTGAGACAACTACAAACCTTGTTTCCTGGTTTGGGGCAAATCCATTTCTCCTGATTCAACTTTGAGTTCAGGTAAATCTCAGCCCTCTGTTAAACCCTGGGAGGGTGAAATGGCCATGTGTATGCTATGCCTGATAAACCCTGTCCTAGTTTGCAAGAAATCCTGCTGGTTTTGCACATTAGACATTTCTTAATATTTCTTTCCTCTAGGAAATCATTTTGGCTAAACAAGGATAACAAATTAGTTTGTCTTCTAGTTTTCACAACTAGTAGAAATGAAAAGAGGAATAAAAGATTAAGGAATATGGAGTGTGGGTGCTTTTATTTTCAGGAAATTGCATAGATAAAAGAGAATTTTTTTCTTCCAACAGACATTCTCCAAATCCCCTTTAAGTTCAATTTTCTGCTGTACTTCCCAGATAAGCATTCAGTACTTCTTGGTTTTAGCTCATGCAATCAATATAAATCAGAAAATTGTTACCCTCTGAATGCTAACTAACACATTTTCTCTTTTCTCTTCAATAACTTCAGGCTAGAGCAGGTACTCCTCACGCGGGTTGCTGTTTGCGGTCTTCAAAGATGAAATCTTTATCATGGACTTTTGTTACTTTACAATCTTTACTATTGACTTTCAAGTTCCTGTGACAATGGAAAGGCTGTCACTTTGAGGCCAGCCTTCAAAAAACTTCAGCTTATTTACAGCAGCATGAGCTGAGCGTGCCAGCTGACTCGTGCCTTATTTCTGTGTCTGTGGGAAGGCTCCTTTTCTGCACCAGATGCACCACCAGCATCACACCAGCCATCACAGCCTGAGGGCAAGCGCAGACCCCCATGGGGTTGGCATTAGTGCTGGCTCAGCTCCCTAAACCTACTGCCAAGTAGGCAGCTGGAAGCTGTGAAGTTTAGTCAGAAATTTTGATGGAAAATGCCAAAAAGATAACTAAAAGCTGCCGAGGCTTTTCTTACATCAAGGACTCAGAAGTTCCACTTACAGAAAGCTTAGAAGTGAGATCAGCAATTCAGGGAGCTGGAGAATTTGATTATATGATAGCTCAGTTATTGTGATTGTAATGGCAACTCCACCTGAGGCTACAACCACTTCCCAGGTCAACTCAGCTGTTCAGGATGTATCTGGTCTGGAGGATCTTGTTTAGAAATAGCTGTTAACTCTTTTGGGGAAGATTTCCACGGCAAGCCAGCAAAATCAGTGATACAACAATATTAACAAATCTCACTCACACAAAAATCCAGTTAAATGGAGAAATAAATGCACACTCATTTCCCAAAGTACAGCACACGTGAAGTCCTCCCCTAATGGATGAGCACCAAAGTGGGTGCCTGAATCATTCCAATGACTTTCTAGCAGAAAGTATCATTGTATGCAGGACTTGGTCACCATTTTCAGTTCAGCACTTGGAAAAAAGCAGTAACCTGCTTTGAAGGGGAGTCAATCCATTAATTAATAATGGGAGACAAATTAAAATACGGTAGCATTAAAACAGTATGAGAAGGAAGGTGTGACTGAGGTACTGTTCACCTAGACACAGGCAGCTCCCACACAAGCACAGAATTACAAACAGGCTAAGGTGACAGCCACACAAGTACACCCTTACCCCACTGCCCAGGGCACTGCACCTCTGGGGGTGTCCCCACAACACTGTGCCTCCAGTGGTGCTCACAAGCTATTTCAGATTCAGCAAACCCCATACACTCCTCCTGCAGCAATTCAGCATTTTTTTGGACCCCAAAACGACTTGACATTACTCTTGAAGCTATCCAGCTCTCCAGAAGCTCTTAAAAAACAGACACTCCACAAGCACAAAAACCCCTCCAGATTTCCTCAGTCAGCCACAACTTTTCCAGTTTGTGACACAGCCTTACTCATCGTCTAGCTACAGCACGTTTTTACAGCTACAATCCATTTAGCTACAAAATATGGGTCCAAGCCACTTCCAGATTTTTCCCCCCAGAGGAAAACCTTCTCATTTAACCCACTTCTCAGCTTATCCTTCCGACAACATAGCCACACTGCTTATCAGAAGGAGCAGAAAAGACAGGAATGAAGAAAACAGACAGAAATAACTCTTTTTCTTCCAGAAATTTCAAATGCTATCCTTCTCTTATTGCTAGGCATCCTGCTCACCTCCTCCTCCATGCAAGTGTGAGCACCAGCAAGGGTACAGGTCTCAGAGGTATTGCACATAGTGCTGCTTTATAGCTGTCGTTTCTGATTAAAAGCTGCAGGTGTACTCCACTCGAGCGAGGCTGGATCTCTCTCCGGGACTGCCGTCAGTCCGCATAAGGCCCCTACATAAAACAAAAAGAAAAAAAAAAAATGAAACGCTGCAGCTCTTTGTGTTCATCTGGCTCAGCAATGAACATCTAAATATAAAATGTTTATTGTCACTTAAGGTGAGCTCTGTGTCCCAAGCCAACGAGTTGGCATCCTGCAAAGCCAGGCATATATTTGCAATTGTTGCCATCCAACAGTTTGCATTGTTATGAACTAGATTTAATGGTTACACTCTGTATCTATTACCCATTTAAATTACTCTTCCAGCATGTGAATATTAAACACTGGAAAAGGCAGATGAATGCCTGTACAAAACTACAGTAAGAAAAGAAAGATTCTAACAAAATGTTTAATAGAAACAAGTGGCACCCTGACTCCAGTGATGTTTCACTCCTCTCTGCTGAGCCCAGAACTGGATGACATTGTTCCAAACTTGTTAGCGTAGAATCATAGAATAGTTTGGCTTAGAAGGGGCCTTCAAATGTCATCTAGTCCAACCCGCCCCCCCCCCCGCAATGAGCACAGGCATCTTCAACTAGGTCAGGTTGCTCAGAGCCCTGTCCAACCTGACCTTGAAGTTTCCAGGGATGGGGCATCTACCACCTCTCTGGGCAACCTGTGCCAGTGTTTCACTACTCTCACTGTAAAAAATTTCTTCCTTATATCTAGTCTGAATCTACCCTTTTTTAGTGTAAAACCATTACCCCTTGTCCTATTGCAACACTCTCTACTATAAAGTCTGTCCCCAGTATGCCAGTAAAGAAAACATTTCCATCCTTACTATTGTCCTGTTTGAGTCTTGATTTATGAGATCTAAATTTTACACATGAAAGCATTCTTAAGAAAATCATACAAATTAGTCCCTCTGACCTAAATGGCAATAGGAAAAAAAAAAAATAAATAAATAAAAAATCACATCACCAAGCTGCTTTTGATAACTTTTTTCCCCACAAAAACTTTCCTGCAGACCAGGTGTTCTTCCATGTTTATTTTCAAATTTTTCTTCCATCTTTCAAACTTAAGGGGAAGAGATTCAACATTTTTGAGCATGATTCCAAGTGCCATGAAGAATTATTGCACTGGGGAGAAAGGAGGACTTTCCGCTCAAATTTTATTTTCTTAATTTGGGTTTGTTTTTTTTTTTTTTTAAATCTCATGCCCAGGACATGGACATCTTTCCATAGACTATTTCTAAAGCTGAGTGCTTGGAAAAGTCCTGTCATCAGGACACTGCAGCGGTGTTCAGATCATTCTGCACTGGAGAGTCCAACATCACCAAAAACTTCCTGAGAAATTTTGAAGGAAAAAAAAAAAATCTCTATTTTGAAGGAAAAAAAAAAAACCTCTATTTTGAAGGGAAAAAAAAAAATCTCTATTTTGAAGGGAAAAAAAAAAATATCTCTATTTTGAAGGAAAAAAAAAATCTCTATTTTGAAGGAAAAAAAAAAATCTCTATTTTGAAGGAAAAAAAAAGTCTCTATTTTGAAGGAAAAAAAAAGTCTCTATTTTGAAGGAAAAAAAATATATCTCTATTTTGAAGGAAAAAAAAAAAATCTCTATTTTGAAGGAAAAAAAAAATCTCTATTTTGAAGGAAAAAAAATATCTCTATTTTGAAGGGAAAAAAAATCTCTATTTTGAAGGGAAAAAAAAATCTCTATTTTGAAGGAAAAAAAATCTCTATTTTGAAGGAAAAAAAATCTCTATTTTGAAGGAAAAAAAATCTCTATTTTGAAGGAAAAAAAAAGTCTCTATTTTGAAGGAAAAAAATATATCTCTATTTTGAAGGAAAAAAAAAATCTCTATTTTGAAGGAAAAAAAAAAATCTCTATTTTGAAGGAAAAAAAATATCTCTATTTTGAAGGGAAAAAAAATCTTTATTTTGAAGGGAAAAAAATCTCTATTTTGAAGGGAAAAAAAAATCTCTATTTTGAAGGAAAAAAAATCTCTATTTTGAAGGAAAAAAAATCTCTATTTTGAAGGGAAAAAAAATCTCTATTTTGAAGGAAAAAAAAAATCTCTATTTTGATTTTAAAATACACCATTGTCAGGAACAATTATCCCTCATTTTTCTCATTCTCTTCTTTTGCTATAGCTTCTGGGAGGGAGCTATCCAGCTGTCATTTCCTCCTTAGCATGACACTGCATTTCTTTGTTGCAGCCAGCTCTAGGAAGTCATTTGGACAGTTAGTGTCCAGCCTGTAGAGGACAAGTCCAAGTCTCCCCACCAAGTGACACTGTAAGGACATCATGCTGCCATGGTCCATCCTCACCATGCAAGGAAGAAAAACAAGTCAAAAACGTTTTACTAGTTCGGGTTCCCCTGAAGACAGGGAAGGGGGCCAAGATTGTGCAAAGTTAATCGTGCCAGGGTGCGTGTACGAGGGGTCCCCGTACACGAGGGTATGACAGTCCCTTGGTACAAGACCCGGGCACAAATGTCCTTCATAGCACTGGGGTGGGAGGGAACAGTCATCATTCAAGCACATCCCTGCGTGGCTCCTTTGGACTGTACCCCTGATCCCTCCTATGTACCTGAACTGCTCGTCTGGATTTCTACAGCAGCTGTTGACACCCTTCCTTGGCCTCCTCCCAGCAGAGCTTCCCTGCTCCTGCAGGGCTGGCTGGCAGAAAGGGCCACAGGACCTCCTGCCATCTTCCAAAGCAACAATCCCCGTAAAATGCAATGGATCCCAGAGGTGTTCAGTGGCAGCAGGAAGAAGCAAACAAAAAAACAAAACAAAAAACCCCAAGAACTTTCTAGCATGAACAACTGAAAAAAGATCCTTTGAATCACCAGATCTTCTCTGCTGCCCATAGTCAGTTCTCCTAAACTCCCCTAAAAAAAAACCACAAACCACAAACCAAATCAAAAGAAAGAGAAAAAAAAAAACAAACACAAACCACAAAACCAAAACAAAAAACCCCCAGTGAACAAAGATCCTCACATTCAGCCTCCAGTGAATAAGGGCAGGGAATGAATTATGGGATAGCAGATCCTTCACAGACCAAGCCTGCCTGCTCTCTGCTCTCATTTTATTGCGCAGCATCTGCCTGCTGCTCCTGGCCCAGCAGTAGCCACTGCCACGACGCTACCTGTCATCGGAGAAGGGTGGCAGCTTCTCATAGGGCTTAGAGGCACAGTCTGACACATCATGAAAGTCATTCCCTTTCTTAGTCACTAATTGAAGTTGGTATTGCAATTTTCCTCTCTGACCTTTGGATTCTTGCAGCACGGGCATTACTGTAAAAATCTCCCAGCATTGTAGTCTGACCATTACAGGCTCTTATTTCCCATAACCTGCTCCCAGTGCAGCCCACTGACAATCCTCCCGATGCGGCAAACGCCAGAAACATCTGTGGTAGCAGATTCCCCCCAAGTTAAGGGAGAAGCTGGAGAGTGGATCAGCCTGGTTTGGTGAGAGCCCCTGCTAAATATTGCTAAATGCTTCTCTTCCCTGTCCCTCTGCTCCTGCCCTTGTGGGTGCTGTGGTCCCAAGAAATCTTCAGACAAGGGGTTTCACAAACCCTGGCCCTGGCTACAGCCCAGTCCCAGGGAGCTGCAGGAACACCCCAGATAAATGTGTGTGTGTGTGCACACACCATCCTCAGGCACTGGGACCACCGAGGTCCCCAAACACTGTGGTCCTCCCTCGCAGGTGCTGGGTAAAAGGGTGTTTTAAGGTGATTCCAACCAGTCTTGCACGAAGGAAACAGCCTGGAAAACAGCCTAAACATTTATGTAAACACCATGGAGAAGGGGTGCATGGGTATATACAGAGAGATTTTAATCTTCAGCTTTTCCAAAAGAAATAAGCACCGAAAACAAACAAAACCCACCCCAATTAGATGAGGGGTAAGCTTTCAACACCTCTGATTTGACCACACCACCTAAAAATAACCGACAACCATCACACCCTAGTGATCATCATAAAAAAAATTGTATTGAAGGCCTCCCCAGTACTAAGTTCCAATCAGATAGTTCAGAAACTCAGATTAAAAATAGACAGAACTCCACTTTTTGTTCTGAAACAAGTGCAATCATTTAAACTACTGTTAATAATATGTCATTGCCAGGTAGTTGCCCTCACAAGATATCTGACACCTAATCTACTACCATCAGCTTATATTCAACTAAAAATGAGATGCAACAGCATTTAAAGCTATACAGAGCTCTTTCAGCTGGATAAAAAAGCATGAACACATTTTCTTCACTCCTCTCAGTCTGGCTCATACCTCAAGGTCTGCATAGGTTGCAGAGGGTGATTTTTAAATTCCTACAGTCTTCTCAGAGTTTAAGCTTTAAGTTAACACGAAAAGATAGATTTGAGCTTCCAACACTGCAAGATACCGCTGTAATATGGCATCAACAGTCATGCCATTTTAATCAACAATGTTCCTATTCAGTGAAGCACATTTCTGATCTTCAGCCAAATCATGCAAGAGAAAATTGCATTCATACTCCCTGGTACTGCTGCTTCTCAGTAATCCATTACTGCATTGAAGCAGGTCAAAAAACCTGTCTCAAAGACACTTCTGCTATCAGATCTTCAGAGGAGGGGCAGAAGGGGCAAAAAGCAGCACATCTCCAGCCCACAGTCCCACCAGGGCTCTTTTACTCACAACTAGGGACACTCATGGACCTCAGCAAAAATGGGACAGTGGTGAAACACACTCCCAGAAGGCAAGCCTTCTTGCCTCCCCCGAAAAATGAAGCCAGACCTGCCTAAAGCTGAAAACAAGGCTGTAGAAAACATTATTCTCTGCAAACCGCAGAGAGCCGTGCTCTGCAGAGGGAAAGCTCCCATCTAGCTGCCTGCACAGGCACGTACCTGGGACAGAGAGCAGAAATCACAATTTGGCATCTCAGACAGGGACACAAGAACCCCCTTCCCTGCCTGCTACTGATATTCAGCACGATACCGAGATGATGAAGAGTCAGGCAATGTCCGAGATTCTGATTCATCTCTGATAATCAGAAAGTAGCTTTACCTGCACCCTGGGACCAGCAAGCAGCCAGCTCCTTCAGCACCTAGACATTTTGTTGGCAGTGAAAAGCTTCATAATCTTAAGCCTTTACTTCCAATTCAAATACTTCATTTACAAACAGCAAATAATATTTAAGTGCTGTTAGTACTGGGCAGATAAACATCTAGTATCTTTGGAAGAGAGGCAATCCACAATCTGAAGGAAATACAGCATGGCTTCTTCTGCCTTTTTATTTATTTTATACTTAATGCATTATTATCATCCTACAATATGTGTACTATTTTGGTTCAGTAATTAGGTTTCTTCTCACAGTTGCATCCAGGAAGACAATCTCTTCTGGAAGTTGTCTTTTCTGTCGGTGAATAATTAAAGGAGTATTTTTGGCAGGACATTTTTCTCTCTTCCATCATCTTGGGTTTTGGTTTGGTTTGGTTCTTTTATGCCTAAGCTCTTGTTTCCAGCTTTTGTATCCACCTGTGTTTGCACTGTGCTTAGTCAACACCAAAGCCCAGACATCACATATTTGCAGTCTTGGCAAGTTTTATGAGTCCTGACAACTGTGTAGCTGAATTTCTCACTAATCTTTCAGCAGGACCATAACCCTCAGAACCTCTAAAAGAACTTTTACCCCTAAATTCTTGTGTGCCATGCGCCCATCGACTGAATAGCACTCCACAAAGCACTGTTAAATCTTTCAATTTCCAGGAAGTACATACAAATTTTATGCCACATTTGAGATAAGAAAATCAGCTCAGTAGTAGAGACAAAACAGAGAATTGGTCAGATGACAGGAGTGATTTAAGGTTTCAGCAGATCACTAACTGCACTCAAGTCAAAATCTCAATGAAAGCAAAGATAAATCTCTTTTTGGACTTATTAGCAAGTGTGTCACCAAAACAAGAGTTCTCAAACCAAATCCCTAAACCTCAAAAGTGTTTTGGGAAAATGTATTTTCCCCCCCCCCCTCAATGTTGCTTCTTTACTTACAGTTGTGTCTCATTTTTTTAGCTTTCCCCTCTACCACAGGATCACAACCCTAAGAGATGCCAATACCCTGACACAGATTTCCCCAAGAGCTTTGGCATTAGCACCAAATGCCACAATGCCAGTAAAGTCATGAGAGTCAGCAGAACCGATAAGCAGTGGAGATCCCTTAAATTACCTTTTCCTGGCACCCTGAACTGCCTCTCCACACAGAGAATGAACTGGGGCGACAGCTGGGGTCGACAGGTGGCGACTATTCCTGCAACTCCATCCCGACTGCTTGCTTGATTTCTGCCTTTGGCTTCCCGAGGGCAGGCAGATGTTCGGCCACTGCCAGGGAAGCAGAGCTTCCTCACGCGTAATGGTGACCTGGGAAGAGAAGCACCACAACCCTCAATGCCCACCCTTCATCCTTGTCTCCCTGAGCGACGGACCTCCCCTCCCACGGCATTCCTGCGAGCAGTCCTGTCCCATTCCCTGCCCGCTGCAGACCACCCACCTGCAATTAGCAAGGGCGGGCACCAAATTAACTCCTCCTGGAGCCTTGCACAAGTGCTTCCACTTCAAGAAGCACAAGAAGAAGCGGGAGGGCAAGACGGGTTCCCGCCGAGCCCCCCTCGTCCAAATGCCTGCCGCTGGAGAACGCCCAGCTCAGCCGCTTGCCCTGCGCCTGGCACACTCAGCTCCCAGGACTGCCGGAGCCCTCGGCACTGCAGGTGCCTAGAGGAAACTCCTGGCCCCAGGAGAAGGCCCCACCTTCTTCTCCCATGGGTCAGCACAGCTGGGGAGGGCTGCCAGTCTCCTCCCTTCAGGCGGTGCTGCCTCGGAGGATCGCTCCCCTCGGCTGCCACTGTGCCCTGCTTTGGGGCCCGCCCTTCCCTGAGGCGATCTTTCCTCCGATTGGCTGCATGAGATCGCTCCTCCCATCCAGTGATGGGTCAGGCGGCTCATCAGTCATCTCTGCTTTGCTCTTGCCAGCTGTGATTGGTGGAGCGGGCATGCCCCGCCTCCAACCAACACCCCCCCCCACACACACACCCGGCAGGGAGCCCGGCTTTTTCCCCTCTTGCCACCTCTCCTGCAGGCCTCGAAGCTTGACTGGTGGGTTACCTATCGATCACATGCCTTGCCCCCGCCTCCTCAAATGCGATTGGCTGTCCTGGGCCCACTGACTCCCCAGGGACTGCTGGGTGGAGGTTGCCAGGCAACGAACTCCACCTTTAGGGCTGAGAGCCTCAGCATGGAGCTGTGGGCCCTGAGGAAAGGCTGGGGGTCATCAAAGGCGGGTTTGGACCCGAAAACCGAGGATTTCGGCCCGAAACAGGAGGCTCTGGGCACTACAAAGGATAGGCGCGATGCTACAGCTGACGCTGGGGACCCTGCGAAGGAGGGGAACCTCTTGGTTCCTCTGCCCTTTGCCCCAGGGTGCCGTGTATGGGGCAGGACTCTGGACTCGGGGAGAGGGAAACTTCCCCTGGGTCACGGGCAAGGCTGTGCCAGCCCAGAGCACGCAGGAGGTTGCCACCTCTGAAGACCGGGACGAAGGAAGACTGGCCAGCTTGGCCCTTGCCGGTGCCCCCGCCACAGCAGGAGCCCCCCTCAGCCTGCTGTTCAACCCAGAAAGGGGCTCCGTTCCCGCTTACATCCTCACCTTTACCAAGGAACACCTTTAGGAAGGACTGGGCAAGGCGGAAGCACGTGCTTCCTTTGAGCGAACTTTGCAGAGCGTTCCGTTTGGGTCACGCGCGTGTGGTGGGACCCGCGGGACAGGGGGCTGAGGCTCACGTGGGCTCGCAGCCGGGCCAGCGTGCACAGCAGCCCAAGGGACAAAACCACGTCTCTGCTGGTGGCCTCCCTGTGTGGAGCTGCCCCTGCCCCCTGCAGATGTGCGGAGGCTCGCTGGGGGTGAGGAACAGCACCAGTGGGGCCTGGGTTAACGGGCAGGGGTCCGATGGGCCAGCCAGATGCTACTCTCCGTCCCTCTGCTCGGCCCCTGTGCCGCTGCTGACCCTTTAAGGTCCCCCCGCCATTCCCCACTCGTCCCCCAGTGCCCCCCTTCCGCCCCCTGCCCACACACCTGTAACCTCCTGTGACCCCCTCGGTTCCCCCCAGTGCCCCCTACTCCCCCCAGTGTGTCACTGGGCAGTGCTGTGGGGGGTCCCAGCGTGATGGGACACCGGGAGGGCGAAGCCTGCTGTGGCGATACGGTCGGGGCTCTCACCCTTCCGATTCTCCCCCGCCATCCCCCTGGGGGGCAGGGAGCAAGCGGCTGTGTGGTGCTCAGCCACCGGCCAGGCTTAAACCACCACAACCTGTGAGCAAAAGAGTTACCTACCCACGGACGGACGGACGGGGAGAGTGCTCATCCTTCCTCCTCCCTCAGGGTGCAGGCATCCCCTGTATCACACCGGGGCGCACAAAAGCCTCAGCAGTCCGGCTGCTGTTGGAGCCCCTTCCAAAGCTTTTTGGGGCGAGCTGACGCATTCCTACCGCCCAGCACGGCGGTTGGGTTTATACCGTTGCCATGAGCGAGGGGATTCTGCAGAAACTGCCCGGCACTCGCTGTGCAAGGGTGATGGCCGCAGGGAGCAGCAAGCTGCAGGTGACGGTGGCTGCATACGGACCTTCAGCCCTTCCTGGCCACCGTGTCTGCCTACATCTTGCCCTCGCTCGGAGCTCATGGGGCTGCTCCTCCGAGGTAGCCCAAACGCACCAGGACGTGGTCCTGGGCAACCTGCTCTAAGGGAGCCTGCTTGAGCAGAGGGCTTGGACGACCTCCACAGCTCCCTTCCAACCTCCACCCTCCTGTGCAACTCTGTGCCTTGCTTTCACTCCTAAAGCACCTGAACCCAGCCCTCATGCGCGCCGGCAAGGATGCTGGGACAAGGCACAATCCCAAACTCCTCCCCGAGGGGTCATCCTCAAACAGCAGCTGCCCGCTCCAGAACAGCCGATGGCGGACACAGTCAGAAGAGAGAAAAACCGTTTTATTGAGAACATTAACTGCGGTGGGGGGCGGGCCCAGGGCTCACAGGGGTTCAGCCAGTAACAGGAAAACGGCACCTACAAGGACAGAGTCAGAGAGCGCTGCTGAATGCACAGCGCCAGGAAGAGGCAGGGTTTGGTTGCCCTCTCTCTGGGGAACACCGTTGACGAGGAATTGCTCATAGCCCAGAAGAGAGCGAGCTACGGCTGGCATTGCCGAGGGGAGGGCTCTGGCGCCTTATCCCCACGGGGAATGCCCTTAGAGAGCTGTGCGCGCGCAGAGATGCACAGGGCCCCTGTGCCACGCAGCAGGGCTCGATGGGGAGCCCCTGGGGAGCGGCCACGGGGTTCTTGCCAGACCCTGCGCAGCACCATCCTTCGCCGTGCCTTGCCAGCGGGTTGGCCTGACTTAGAGCAGTGCTGAGAGTTGGATGGGCAGCAGAGCCTGGTACACACCTGGGCTTCTTGACCTGCCGGACCTTCCTGCATCTTTTCCGTTTGCGATCCCCCAATCTGTTTTCTCTCTTCCTCCTCTTTTTTTCTGCACAGCTTTCATCTCCCCAGGCCTGTTTCCTCCTTCGGTTCCTTCTCTTTTCCTTGTCCCGAGGAGAGCCTGCAAACCTTTCCATCCCACAGTGTGCTTAGATAGGTAAGGCCACGATCCAGCGGAGACAGTTCTGATTTTAACCCAAAGTGACTCGTTTTACCTTCTTTCCTCTGAAAGGCTGCCCAGTTGTTGCGGGCGTAGCAGGGGCTCTGCCGTGCTCTCGAGGGTGGCTGGAGGCAAAGCTGGAGGTGCCTAAACCAGAATTGTTGGAGTTCAGGGGTGGCAAGGGACGGCCTGGAGTAGTAAGGGACTGCTTGCCAAATTACCACCTTAGCTCTCTGGGGAAGATGCTGCTTTGCATCATGCATCCACATTTTGCACAGTCCACCTGCCCCAAAACAGACTTGATGAAACTGTGATGAAGTAGGATCCGAGCAAAAGCCCTCTCAAGTTGACAGCTACTCCCCGCTGTCTTTTTGTAGGTATTTGGTTGGATTAAGCACATGCTTAATGCATTTGAGAAAGGACCTTTCCAGTTTTCCATACAACGTATGATTCCGTGGGGGAGGAGGAGGAACCCCAAACACACAAGCCATCGGCTGGCCGGAGGAGGCCCAGCAGCTACTTGGCCTCCTCAGAAACTACCCTCCTACCCGAGAGACACTGTCACGGTGCTTGTGGAGCAGAGCTGACATACCTCTGTCGTTTTGGACTCCGCCACCATGTCTCCCCCAGCTCCTTTGAGGACACCCAGAGAGGGGGATGCATGCAGAATGGCTTCTGCCTGGTGGCCCTGGTCTCCTCTGCCTGCAGGGCCACTTTGCTCTTCCAAAGGCAGGTCTAGAAAGCAAAACCATGTGCAGCAGTGACGCCTTGGAAGTAGCACACCCAAAGCAAAACCCACCCCAAGCCCTACACCGGTTTTCTTCTTGACGTTGAGGTTTCTGGTATCCCGAGCCCCAGCCTGGGACAGCCCTCAGTTCCTCCTCATACCTGTGGCTCCGTCCGTGGGGGCTGGCGACTCCCCAGCTGATGGACAGGAGCGGCCAGCCACCTCCTCCCCAACAATGTCGCCGCAATTTTCAATCATAAACAGCGCCAGCGTGTTCACCTGCACACATCAAACCCTTGCTCTCAACCCAGCTGCCTGAAGTTGTCCCAAGCAGCCTTTCCCACTCCCGACCCTTGCCTCTGCACAGATGGCTGTGGCTGCGGGGCTGCCTTTGCAGGCAGCCACCCCACCGGCATTTGCTCAAGGGAGGAGGCAGCCAGGGACCTCTGAGCAGCCAAGCTCGGATAGGCCGGCAAGGCTGCAGCCGGCTTGCCAACACAGCGCACCTTCTCGGTCACCTCCAGCATGGCCTGGAGCGGGAGCAGGTCCTCGTCGGGTGGGCTCAGCAGGTTTGGCCCAAGGCAGATGGCCAGGTTGCTGCAGCTCATCCTGCTGGTGGCTGCGTTGCGGCCGATGTGCTGGAGGAGGGACAGCAGCCGCTTGAGGAGGAAGAGGTTGGCTGCAGGCAACTTCTCGGCCACCCTGAGGGAACAGGGACACTAGGTTGACAAAGCAGATTTTGCCCAGGCCTGTTGTCCAAGGCAGGGGGGAGCCAGCGGCTGAGTTGCCCAGCTTTCCAGGTGCTCTCAGCCAGCGGCCAGGGCTCCTGCTCAACAGGCAGGCTGCTGCCCGCACTTACGCTTTCAGCTCGGAGACCTTCTCCTCCTTGCTGGTCCTCTCCATGGCTGCCATCCAGTCCTCGTAGAGGTGGGTCACCAGCAGCTTGTCGGGGATGCTTCGGAGGAAGTCCTGCAATGCCAAGGGCTCTGGGTGAGCCTTTGAAGTTTCCAGGCCGGCCAGGAGCTCCTCCAGCCGCAGGTCAGAAGCGCTCACCTTCAAGACGGCGGCCAGCAGGAGTGCAGGCTGGTTGCCCAGGTCGACATCGGCGTCGCGGTCCAGGGCCTCCCGCAGCTCCCGAAGTTCCGTCCCGCTGGCAGCTTTGCGGAATATCCCCTCCGTCGACGGTCCTTCCCGGCGCAGGACAGCCAGCAGCTCCTGCAGGAGAGGCAGGAGGACAGTTGCTTGGCCGAGGAGCTGCCTTCCGACAGCGGTGGCCAGAGCACTGCCCCAGAGCGGGCTCCTTGCTGGGGGTGAAGAGCCCAAGCCGCCATCCCCGGAGCTCCTGGGGACACCCGTGTCCCCTGTGGAGCAGCCGGAGGGAGGGCTCCTACCGCCTCTAGGGAGCATCTGGAGGGCTGGGGACCCCCCCGGCCAGGCTGGCTTACCTGGATGGGCCGGGGCAGGGAGCCGTCCTCCCCGCAGAGGGCTGCCAGGGGCTGGCCAAAGAGCGCCCTGCTGCAGCCAGAGCCCACCTGCCCTGGCACCTGGGCAGCGGCCGGGGTCCTCCGATGAGCAAAGGGCCAGGGCAGCCCCCTCCTCTTCCTCCTCCTGCTGCTGCTCCCTCCTGCTGCAAAGGAAAGCCGAGCAAGAGCCCGTCAACGGAGACCGCCGGGCCAGCGCTCCCGGGGCCTGCCCTGCCCGCAGCGTGGTGCTGAGCGGTGCAGCAGGACGGGCAGGGAGCCAGCAGCTGGACCTCCGAGCTCCGGCTCAGCAGCTCCAGTTGGGAGGCTCCTGAGAGCCGGCACGCCACCAGGAGAGGAGAGCCTGGCCCAGCCCTCGCCCTGTCCTCCTCCAAGCTGTGGGCAGCAGCAGAGGCTCCGTGTCCCCGCAGAACCACGTCCAGCGGCCGCTGCCCAGCGGGTGTCCGTCCTTCCTTCCTCCTGGAGGTGACATCCTGCCTCGGGCTGCCCAACCTGCATGGCGACACTCGAGGGACAAGTGAGCACAGCTCCAGCGCTTGCAGGAGCTTACCGTTCTTCCCGAAACTCACCCGGTGCGTGGCAAAGTCCCCCTCCGCTGCTCGGCGGGACCGTCGGAGGCCCTTGCTTGGGACCAGCCTGCAAGAACCAGGCTGCGCTCAGAGAGCAGCCCCGCGGCGCAAAGGGCCGCCGGCGAGCTGCCAGCCGGCACCGGCAGCCTGAGCGTGGCAGAGCCGGGACCCTCTGCCCTCCCGGGCTCTCTGCCCCGCGGGGCAGGTTTCCCCCCAGCACCGCCGGCCAGGATGTGCCGGCATTCCCGGCGGCTCCCCAACCCTCTCCGCTCCCCGAGCGGCACCACCCTTCCCTCCATCCCTCACCCCACTGGCCGCACGTGCCGGCACAGCCAGAGGCGGGCGAAAGGCAGCCCTTCTCACCTCGGCCTGGCCCTCCATCAGCCTCTCCAGGCTCCCGGCGCTTAATGTCCTCCACTGGGCAAGAGAGAAGGAGCGGAGGCAGGTGAGCAGCGATGCCTCTGCCGCTCGCTCGGCGGGAGGACCAGGGCTCGGGGGCAGAGCCCAGACCGGGCAGGCACTCACGGCGTGGCGGCGGCCCAGCTCCTTCTCCAGGAGCCTGATGGATGGGACAGGCGTCACCCGGGCTCTCTTGGCTCCTTCTGGTGTCCTGTGCACCGGGAAGGGACAGGGAGAGAGCTGGCTGAGCCCCAAGCCGCCTCTTCTCCCTCCTGCGGCAGCTCTGCCCGAGCGAGAGCTGCCGGCAGCCACGGGGGCACCTCTCCCCAGCTGAGGAGCTGCGTTCCCCCGTCCGGCTGCACTTGCAGCATCCCCGCGGCTTACCCCAGCAGCGTGCCCACCCACAGCTCCTTCAGCGCCCGGGAGCTGCAGAAAGAGAGGAGAACCAGCGTCAGGCCCCGCTGCCCCCCAGCCCGTGGGCAGAGGCGGGCGCCTGCGCAGCCCTGCCCCGTGGGGAAGGACGCCGGAGCGGGACGAAGCCCCGTGGGGCAGGACAGAGGCGCTGCCCGAGCCCTGGCTCCCCGTGTCCTGCCAGAGCAGCTGCTTTCGCCCTCCCCTTCTGGGGACCCAAAGGGGATGCGGGACCTGCCCATGCCCCCATCCCTCCCTGCCGGCGTGCTGCTCGATCCCTGCCCAGGCTCTGCACGCAGGGCAGAGGCCGTTCTCACGATGGTGCGGGTGTGCTTGGGAACGTCTCCCGCCTGGCCGTGGCACTCACCCGAAAGTGGCGACGCAGGAGCCGCTGGGCCAGACGAGGAGGATGGAGGTCCTGTCCTCATCGCCGCCTTCCTCCTCTTCCTCGTCCCCCGCCGCCTCCTTTCCGCCGCTCAGCACCCACAGCTGGTCCAGGGCCAGGCGGAGCTGTGGGCGCAGGCTGGTGCCGCGTCTGCAGAGAGCAGAGAGGAGAGGCAGGCGGTGAGCTGGGGGTGTCCTCCTCGGGGTCCCCCCGGGCCGAGCCCTGTCCCCCACCTGCCCTTGGGACAGACATCGATGGGCGCATCCAGCACCAAGGGGCCGGGGCCTGGGGCTGGTGCCGGGGTGTCCCGGGGCTGGGGCCAGGGCCAGGGCTGGGGGAAAGGCAGCTGGGCTCTGAGGGTCTTACTGCAACTTGGCGATCACCAGTTCCTCCTGGAGGAGGAGAAGGCGTCTCTCGCTCCTCTTGCGGCCCCGGGTCAGCCGCACGTCCACGCTCAGCACCGCCTCGGCGTCGGCGAGAGCCTCCCTGCAGAGCAGAGAGCGGCGGGCATGAGAAAGGCCGCTGCCACCGCGGGTCCCGGCCGTGCCCCCGAGGCACAGGGAGAGCTCACCTGGAGCCGCAGCAGCAGTTGGCCTGGCCCATCCTGCCCGGGAGAGGAGGACCCTCGCCGTGGACCGAGGACGCGGGCCAGTCGGCGACAGCGGGGATGGGAGGCGAGGTGCCGGTGCCGGTTCGGTGCCGCTCGGTCAGATCCTGCCTCCTCCCAGCGCTCCTGCGTGCCAGCACAGCTCCGTGCTGCTGTCTCTGGCGGCCGTGGGCTCCAACTGACCAACATTCCGAGCCCAGCGACCAACATTCTAAGCCCAACGACCAACATTCTAAGCCCAACGACCAACATTCTAAGCCCAACGGAAAGTGGGAGGGGCACTGGGGGGAGAGTTCTTTCCAATGTGGCCGTCTCTGCCTGGCACTGGGGAGCCCAGGGCTCGACAGAGCAGAGGGGAAGGGCTTGGGACTTCTGCAGTCTTTCTTGCTAGGACCTTCATGCCCCAGAACTGTGCATTTCCCTAAGCCACTGTGTCTTAGTCACAAGTGTGTGGCTATCCCTGGATTCCCCTTGCTTGTCTATGTAGCACCCTTCCCATTCCCGCCCTTCATGCACATCTCCCTGTGCCACTGCGATGAGGATTAGAATTGTGTGGGTTTTCTCTAGCCAAAGCAGTGGTCAAATTGGGGAGGCTCTCTCTTGGCATGGGACAGTGAGAAAGAAGATGACCATGCTGATAGGGTGCAGATACAGTTTCCAACTTGGTAACGGTAACTTGGTGTTTTGTGCTTTCTGCATTGCTCTGTGTGCCTCAACACTTCACACTGCAAGAGAAAGGGAATGTCATGGTCTGGACCCAGACACCAATATGGACCTCCCTCCCCACGAGAGGGAGAGTCTGTGCAGCATCACACTTTTGCTCTGCCCTCATTAAGACGAAAACCACTTTCACCCTAGACGATTCGTCCCTGAGAAAGACAGCTCTCAGACCATGCAACACTAGCTGGGACAAACATCCTCTCCTGGATAGTGGCATTAAGATAGGCTGTGTATTTTGAACCGTCTGAAGGTCATTGAAGAATGGCCTTGTGAGAAGGTAATCTTGGTGAAGCTGTCGACGGGGCTTCTACGGACATGGGCTCACACACTAACAGACATAGCCATGTGCCATTTATTCTCTTGATCAGCTAAAATATATGATCCATTCGTGAATTGATCTCTTCCTGAATAAACCTCAAACTTCTAAAACAATGACCTAACCAGCTTGAAAAGGCCCCAGGACAGAAACTGAAGCCATAGTCTTAATGGTCACTTTCCTGAAGAGAGATACTGACTTTACAACCTCACTCTGGTTATAATCACAGGATTTATCTTTGCTGCTGCTGCTGCTTTCTCCTCTGAGGCTGGGATTTTGTTAGAGCTATTTTAGACCAGGTCCATGTGATGCAATGCTGACTCTGGTCAGGACTATTCCATGCTCCTGTCTAGAGGCTGCTGCTCACTGTTTGGAGGGAGGAAGGGAGCCTAAAACTTCCTATTTTATCACAAAACTGTCTTTTTATTGGTAGCCCAAAATATTATTGTTTTATGATCTTCTCCAAATAGAAAAATCCCTTACATAAGTCATTTCACCTGCAGCTGGTACCACTTTCACAGCCCTCTCGATCCTCTTCTGTGAGTGCATTACAGGTACGAGCACGTGGCCATCCCGTGGGGTAGCATGTGAGCAGACAACAGAGGGCTGAAGTCTTTGAAGTGGTTTGTTGGCAGGCAAAACAAGCAGGAGAGGCTTTCCAAGCGCTCATGGTGCTGCAGTCAGAAAAGCGTCTCAAGAAAATGTGTGGAGATGAGCTGCACGGTGAGCGTGGGGCTGCCTGTTCCCGTCATACCCAGAAAAGTTACTGTAATTTGTGGTTCTCCTATTCTGGGCCAGTGGGATGAAGCTGGGGTATAACCTTGAGAACTTAACTGGTCGGGAACACAGAGGAAGCAGTCAAGCACAGAATCTGAGAGAAGTGTAGTCCTGAGCATGTCCTTTATCAAGGTGCCTTGAAGACATTCTCATAGTACAGCACACAAAAAAAGAATTGGGCAGCACGTGGAAGAAGACTCAGAAGAATGCCAATACTACTGCAACTTACCATAAGAAAAGTTGCAATTTCAGCATTTCTTTCTGTTCTCTGTTCATTCTAGCACTGTTCAAGACAATCTGGAATGTCCAAGAAGTGACTGTGTCTGGTCCCGCAGTTAGATGAAATCTCCCAGCTGTAAAAACAGCTGCTGCTGCCTATTTATCACACAAAAACATGATTTCTTGATGGTAAGTCTAGTTCCATGTTGCTCTTTGCCAATGTCAGCAGATGTTGATGTTAATATATACAGCATCAGGAGCAACAGAAGGAATCACTGTGGCAGCTGTATTTTTTCCTCTGCAATGAAGGGCATTCCTGCCTTTTATTTGGACTTTGTCTTCAGAAGTAGAAGCAATGCACTACAGTGTACAGGTTAACATCACTTCAGTAGGCTTTTGTGAGTAAATAACAGTCCCATAAGCTCTAACGACATGAGAAATGTGGGATGTGAACTAAATATGATAAACCACTGAGTACAATTTTTTTTGGTAAAGTACTTACACATGAAAACACAATGTTTTGGGATACAATTGACATTTTCCAGCAGGAAAAATTCACTGTGTGCAGCAGAGTTCCTGCTAGGATAGCAACAGTGCACACTGCGGTTACTCTTTGGACAGTTCATGCTAGCTCATCCTACAGAATGGCCGTCTTGCCAGGATGATTCTGACTAAGAAGTTTTACTGCCTGCATGCTCTGTTAAGTTAGCCCATATTTGGGGTTTTCTGTTTGTTTTGGTTTTTTTTCTTGATGTTTGCTTGCTGTTGTGTTGCATTACAAGTTACAGGAGCCTTACATTGAAGGGAAAGAAAAACAATGTTAATGTATGAAGCCCTTTTTGTTACTCTAGTGAGCACTTACTTATGCCACTAATCCCATGAAGTTGCTTGCATAATTATGCAGCCAAGTTAGAAGTTACCCACATGAGTCAATTTACTCATGAAGGTACATCATTGTTAAGGATGATGTTGTTGTTCCAAACAAGGCAATACATTTTGCTTTCTCTCTCAGCACCTGCTCCTCAATAAATAGAAGAGGGCTGATCTGGAGTGAGAATTGCAATACAAACACCCAACTACCTGGAGTTTTGTTCTGCAGAACTCATGTTAAAATCGGGACTCATTCTAATTGGGGTCTGTCAAACAAATAGAAAGATAAGCCTTGCTTTTGTAAGACAAACATGAAAGAGGTTGATTATCAGGCCCGATTTCCCTTAGATAGTTCACTGCATCCCAGGTTACATACATCTTTTCATTTAGAAGTCTGGAGGTGAAGTGAATGCTGCGTGTGCTTTTTTGTTTATTTATTTTTTGTTCTGTACAAAACAATCATCTCATGTGGAACCTTGCAGATGGCTTTGCAATAGATTGTAGTGGGTATATACCCCCTTACTCTAGTCTCACTTCTAGATTTCAAGTTAATTGTTCTTTTGTATTCAGAAGGAGAAAGCTTGTTCAAATACCAACTGCAATTGCCGGGAAACTGGCAGGCAGGCCTGTTGCTTTCTTTGGAGGAAAAAAAAGCAGCTAATTCTTGTATTCACAGGCAAAACATTCATAGCTTTTTAGTAGGTGATTTTTAAACTATAAAGACATTAGAATTAGGTGAACACATCTTTGTTTTAATGTGCCTCACTCAACACTTTGTATTGTTATGTGTGAGGGATACATTTTTCATGGTCAAATTTCAGCTATGTTGCATGTAAATATAGCAGCATTTGTAAAAGCTGAGAAACACAGCATGTTCAAAGTTTCGTACAGATATGTGATGGTAACCTACCTTAATTGTCATTTTAATCAGTAAGTACATCCTCACGTATCATTCCTGAAGCAAGTGAAGTGAGGTGACAGTTAAATAACTCAGGCAATTAGACATGAAACACTGTGAAGTTTTCAGGTGGCTGCTTTTGTTTCATAAACCAAAATATCAGAAATCCATATACCCAGTCAACAAGATTTGATATAGCAGTTATTTATAGTTTATAAAGGGAAAATGGGGTTTATATGGAATATACACTTTAAGTGAATTCAAGGCACAAAAAGTTTAAAAAAAATTAGCAGAGGAGCTATAGGTATGTTACCGATGGATAAACAGAAAGAACATACATAGGTTTTTTCCCTTCATTTCTGAAGGAAGAAAACAGCTACAGTGAAAAGAAGGATGCACCGAACTAACTTACAACCAAGGGAATGTGGAATAAAGCAGCAGGAAAAAAACGGCTTTGTGAGACAGGGGTAGCAATCATCTTAAACGCCTAAGCATTTGTATGTGTTCCCTACTTTTTGTGGGTAATCGCTCATAGTGTAATAGTGTGTGTTCAAAATTCTATTCATCTTGTACTTGCATTTCACATTTTAAAAATTCGTAAGCAAGAAGTTTTTTATTGTTCTCCTGCAGTAGAGGTGAAATCCAGAGGCTTACAAAAGTCAGGAATCTCAGCAGGAAAGAAGAAAAAGATCATTTGGTTGTAATCTTTAAAACTAGAGTTATTCACTAAAGCCTTTTTATAAGACAAGCATCTAGAACACTTTTGTTTCACGGGAAAATACTAAAATCGGTAGAGGAATGGAAGTCTTTCAAGAAGGAAAGAAAAAAGGTGGTGTTGATGTTACCCAGCAAAAATTGTGATTTTTATCTTGGATCTTGTGGTGTTTGGTAGGGTGTTTTAGTCCTGGTTTTTGTATTGCTCAAAGTCTGTGAAAAAGCTATCATCTTATCTTGAGATACAGGCTGAAAATATATTGGCTATTGTAAAATCTCTCTTACCTCATTACATGTGGGATTGGAGGTATGGGTCTGATTTGCATTTCATGAATGTTTGGGGTTCTTTGTGTCAGGACAATATCTCACAAGGCCTTTCATGCTGAGTGCAGAAGGGAACCTGACTCACAGGTTCCTGCCCCACGGGGCTTCATCGTCCTGCCCCTTTGTCCTTCCCCTCCTCCTTGTCCTCATCCTCGCCCTCGCCCTCGCCCTCGTCCTCCCCCAGGCAGGCGGCCATGAGGCCTGCGGGGGCCGGGGCCGGGCCGGGGCCGGTGTCCCTGCAGGGTCAGGCAGCAGGAAGGAGCGCCCCGGGGCATGCTGGGAGCTGTAGTCCTGGGGCACGGGGCTGCCGGGGGCCCTGGTGGTTCCCGGGGCATGCTGGGAGCTGTAGTCCTGGGGCACGGGGCTGCCGGGCGGCCATGTTGGTCTCTGCAGTCTCTGCTCCAGCTGCGGCCCGGCTGAGGTGAGGGCTGGGGCTGCCCGTGAGGCGAGCGAGGCCCTTGGGCGGGCGTGGGGGTGTGGGAGCCGGGCCCGGCTGAGGGAAGGAGAGAAGGGGCAGGGTGAGGGGGGTCGCAGTCCTGGGTTTGTGGGTTTCACACAGACTCCCTCTTCAGAAAACACAGCCTCTGTGTGGGTCAGCGGTCCCTGCAGAGCTTTAGTATTTGTAGCCGTTTTTATAAATACACAGCGGGCTCACACGGTGCTGTGCTTCTTGTAAACTGCATCGCTTTTATCCCGGCTACAGCCTGGAGGGAGCAAGTGCCAGCCGGCAGATTAAGATGGAGATGAATGCAAGCGATACACTTGCGATGGTGATCCTGCCACAAGGCACGCTGCGTCTTTGTTATAAGTTACGACGAAAATTTGTATGCCAGCCCGGGGATAAACCAATCCAGGTTTATTGTAGCAAGCAACAAGCAGGCAAAACAGCGCTGGGTGGCCGGGGAGTCTCCGCTCCACCAACGGCACACACCTGATGTGGTCACGTGTTTGACAGTTAAACAGTTAAGTGTTACATATGTATGGGAGTTGCAGGTACGCCTATACATATGCATGACCTATTCCCGCTTTGCATTAAAATTAATTCCAAGAGGTATTACAATTAGTTCCGAGAGGTATTACGATTAGTTCCAAGGGGACACTCCCTCAAGTTTATCTATCCAAGCCACGGAATCGGCCTTGGCCGGTTTCTGGGACCAGTTCCTTATTTTCTCAGAAAACTGCTCTTGAGGAGCTATATGATAAGGTAATCAAGACTGGCTCATCCTGCTTACTTAGCTCAATATCTAGTTTCTGCACTTGTTACTGTGGTTATTACAGTTAAAAGCAGCTTAGTTACTAAGTTGTAGAGATCAATATATTTTAACAATCAACAGGTTTGATGAACAAATTGGTTATGCAAAGTTTATTACAATTCCCCCTTTTTGTTTTTCTTATTTTGTTCCTCAAACTGGGCAAGAGCTTCTCGAGCTAGGGAGAGAAGGGGAGTTTCTTTAACAATTTCGTCTTCTTCTAGGTGCTTATAGTGTCTTCTTATCAACATTAGGTGTACAGCTTCTAATCGATTTTTTATCAATCCAGTAATTCTATTCAATATACAAGGTGCAAAGGTTAATATTAACATTATGAGAACTAGGACAAAACTAAAAGCCTAAGTTATGTAGACATGGGTCTCTGGGTACGAGTTGACATAACGATTGATTAAAACTTGGGGCCCCGGTAGCAATTACTTGCTGTAATATCATTTGATCCTCCCACCTATAGAGCGTCCATTTATAAGGTTGGTGGGGGTTCCCTTTACCTTGGGTTATCCCTATCAGCATTAGTAACAGTCTTATCATCCAAATGCTTAATCTTAAGTTCAAGAAAAGTGGTGTACCCTTACCCTTGCGACAGGTATTCCGAGGTTGTTGATAATCATTTTGGTTTTTGTCTTTACCCCTGGTGAGAGATGGGAGACTTCGGGGAAGCTCTGAGGACGTTTTGTTTGGGAGTAATAAGTCAAGAGGCTCCGTGAGCCTTCTCTGGAGGTGGTTCATCAACTTTAATCCGAACAGCAGTACGTCTCTGCCTTCTTCTCTGCCTACTCTGTTGCTTAGAGCAGTGAGGTGTACCATCTTCTCGGCAGCAGTCGTATTCTTCAGGGGAACCTCCTTTATATTTGATTCGCTTTGACTTATATGCGTCCCAGTTTTTATCCTTCACTTTCTAAGCTCCCCACCCCACTCTGACCACTGTTCGTCTGCAAGATATTGGCAGTATTTCAGCCTTCGTTGAACACGGCTCGTTGGCGTAAAGACAACACCTCTCAGGGTTTATGCCTTTAGCAAAAATATCCCACCACTCTTTGGAGTCCTTTGTAATTTTCCCGGTTGATACTCCCACACGTAATGCTTGCTCAGTTAATTCCCGTTTGTAATAATAACATTCGTGGCAAATACCACTAGAGGGGAATACCCATAGGAGCAATGTGTCCACCACTTTTCTCTACAGAGTTTACACCTGTAACATACAAAGGGATAACATATACAGTGAGGATCTTTACAAAAGATAGCCTCACTCATCCGCTTTTCTTCGGAACTTAATTTTCAAGCTGTCAGGGTCTCTGGTCGCCTCCCAGTGAGAATTCTGCATTGGTCTTTTGATTCTGCTTGCACGAGTCCATGCTCTTTTGGCAGTCCGGACTGCAGGATCTGTAGTAAGCAGAACAAGAAACGGTCCCTCCCAACAGGGAGTTAGAGATGATTCTTTCCAAGTTTTGATCAATACGTTATCTCCAGGCATAATTTTGTGTATTGCAATATCTAATGGTGGCCTCTGCACTATCAGTCCCTTCTTTATTAGTTCTTGCCGTCTCTTCATGAGTTTAATGATATACTCCTGTAAGAATTTTTCTTCTATCTTTGGGTGTTCAATCGGCATTTCTAGGTCATAGGGCATCCCCTATAACATTTCAAAAGGAGAGATCCCAGTGTTTGCTCTGGGTTGCGTCCTTACATTTAATAGTGCTAATGGTAAACATTTTATCCGGTTCATTTTAGTTTCAATGATTAATTTAGTCAAATGTTTCTTCTACTATAGCTTGTAGGCAAGTAGGCCATCCCCTACTAACTGGATCTAATAATTTGGAAAAATAACCTACAGGTTTCTTTCTTCCAGCCCATTCTTGGGTTAATACCCCAAAGGCTGTTCCTCCTTCTGCATTCACAAACAAATAAAACGGTCGTTTAGTATCGGGTAAACTTAATACCGGAGCATTTACAAGGTCAGCTTTGAGGCTTTCTAGACTCTGTTCATCCTTCTGAGTCCGTTTTATTAATCTTACTCCTACTAATTTCTGATACAAAAACTTCACTTTGTTGCTGTAATTTTCAATCCCTTGTCTACAGTACCCTAAAAGTCCTAACAACTGCCTTATCTGTCTCTTGCTTGTTGGTGCCTGGAGGGATAAGATACCATTCACTCGTTCAGGATCTAATTTCTTAGTTCCCTTACTCAGCCAGTGTCCTAAGTATTTTACTTCCTCTTCAGTAAACTGTAATTTAGACTTTGAAACCTTGAACCCCTTCAGGCTTAAAAAGTTCAATAATCTAATGCTCTCATTTCTAACAGTCTCTTGATCTTCCCTAGCTAACAACAGATCATCTACATACTGCACTAAAGTTACCTCTGAGGTTGATTCAAAAGTTTCTAGTACTTGTTCCAGAGCTTGCCCAAACAAATTTGGTGATTCTGTAAATCCTTGTGGAAGTACAGTCCACCTTAATTGTTGTTTCCGGTGGGTTTCTGGATCTTCCCATTCAAAGGCAAAATAATTTCTACATTCCTCCTTCAAGGGGCAAGCCCAGAAGGCATCTTTCAAGTCTATAACACTGTATCACTTCAATTCCGGGGAAAGTTGGCTCAACAACGTATACGGATTAGCTACGACTGGAAACCTGGTAACAGTTCTTTTGTTTACTTCCCTTAAATCTTGAACTAAGCGATAGGAGCCATCTGACTTCTCTATGGGCAGAATGGGGGTATTGTGTGGTGACATGCAAGGTTCTAATAATCCCTGCTGTAACAACCTTTCGATTACAGGCTGTAATCCATGTCTACCTTCTTGTGCCATGGGATATTGTTTGACTCTAATTGGAATTTCCGTGTTCTTAATAGTGACTTCAAATGGAGCAATGTTTAATCGTCCTACTGACTCTGGAGTGTACCACACTTCGGGGTTAATTTTACTTCATCCTCCGTTGTCAAGACACACAATTTTACTGCTATTTCTTTGGTTTTTATTTCCAAATTAATTTCCAATTCAATCATTAAATCTCTTCCCAGTAAATTAGATTCTGCTTCAGGTACCAACAAAAAGGATCCTATTCCAAGTCGAGATGGAGCTTCTATTTTTACTCCCTTTATTAGTGGTACCTGAAACGGTTCCCTTTTTGCTCCTATTACTTGTAATTTCTCCGAGGACAGTGTGCATCTTCGGGGCACTAACTGGACACTAGATCTCTCTGCCCCAGAGTCCACAAGGAACTCTACTTCTTGATGCTGGGGACGTAATTTTAATTTTATCAAGGGCTCTGTTTTCTTAGGGGTCCCCAGCAAATAGATCCCCTGACTCCCCTAATCTTCTTTAAGCATTTAGTGGGGGTCTCATCTTTCTTCTGGTGTTCACTAAATGCTTTATTAATATTCTGTCCTCGAGGAACAGATTCCTTAATGCCTTGAACAATTATAATGCGCAGATCTGCCATATGAGTTCTATGTTCTGCATTTTGGTTATCCCAGTTTGGCCGCTGTAGTGGCCATTTAATATCTGCGCCTGGACCGTGTTGGTGCTGCTGATCCCAAACTCTCATTCCTGCTCTTCGAATCATTTCCCTTTCCTCTGTTGTGAATAGTATACTTAAAATTGCCTGTAACTCTTCCCAGGTATATATATATTAGGACCCAAAAACTGGTCCAACCTTTCGGATACTCCCAAGGGGCCTTCTAAAAGGTTCCCCATCTCCTTCTTGAATTCCCTTACATCTCCGGAATTCAAAGGTACTGACACAAATCCCATGCCAGGCTGTGGACCCCCTATAGCTATTTCTCTCAAGGGGTATAATCTTTCTTCTAACTGCTTTTCTTTCTGGTCTGACTCCTCGTTATTCCCCTGTTCTCCTCAGGGGAACTCGGAGGGTCTAAGTCTGGGGCTGGGGCTGTCGGGGAAGAGGAGGAAGGGGGGGGTTGGGTCAGGTGCGAGTGTAGGGGGAACATAAGGGGGAGGAGGTGTGGGAAGTTCTTCGGGGTTTTTAGTTGGTTTTTTTTTTTTTTTTTATGGTTCTTTTCACTTAGAGCAAATACATGGATTTGGGTATCTAATTTTATCCATAAATGAGCATATTCACTCTCTTCTAAACTCAAGGGTTCCTTAGAATTTACATATATGTTTAAGGCTTGACATATCCAATCGTCAAACGTCCCCAAAACAGGCCGAAATACCTGATCTCCTCTAATTTGTTTACCACCCCACCCCTGTATGCATTAAGATATCATTTTCTCTCTGCTTTTGCCCTGTCTGGGCAGCCAGTCATCCCAATGGGCAATCATTACCCTAAAGGACTATCTGGCGGTATCATAGGGAGACTGACCTTAGGATTCCCTATGGAGTCATCCCTCTTCCCAGGCGACCTACACCCCGGGGAACCCACCATGGAGTCAGAAGGCTTGCTTTTCTTCTGCCCCATCTTCCGAAGTGCCTCTCTCTCACACACACACACGTGCCCCTCGTTCGTGGCTCATGCCCTCGTGGGAAATGAGAACCGCACTACAAGAGGGTCCGCACTCACTTTGCTCCTCTCGGGAGCGTCTCGTTTATGCACACTTTGGGAAACCCACCCCGACTGAACGGGAAACGCTTTCAATACTCACTTAACCTGGAGTCTTCGTCCGGATCCTCGTGCACGAAAATTATGGGGTACTGCAGTGTTCTTTTGCCTGCTTGCCAAATTTAGAGTTCGGAGGTAAGGGTCTTGGAAAGGATATCGTCCACTCCGGGGCCATCCAAGGATGGGGCGCCTCCCCAGAGTTTAGATTCCAAACGAAGTTAACCTTATCCGAGTCACGGCACCAAATTGTTATAAGTTATGATGAAAATTTGTACGCCAGCCCGGGGATAATCCAATCAAGGTTTATTGTAGCAAGTAACAAGCAGGCAAAACAGCGCTGGGTGGCCGGGGAGTCTCCGCTCCACCAACGGCACACACCTGATGTGGTAACGTGTTTCACAGTTAAACGGTTAAGTGGTTTTCAGTGCCTGCTTTGGGAAAGAATATCCTCAACTAGTCTAAGGTACAGATCTATTAGAGGAAAAGGAGTATGAGGTAAAGGAGCATCATGCTGCATTTATTGCTAAACGTCTGCTTTCATTTCATTCAAACTAGAAAGTAAACAAAGATTGGACCTGCCAAAGAATTTGTTTCCCAGAGTGAGCATTCAAGCACTGGGGAGCAGTTTGCAGGATCAGAACTTCAGCCTGCTCTGGGTGATAAACCCTCAGGAGAGGAAAGAGAACCCCCACTTTTTTAAATGCATCTCTACTTATCTTAATAGTTCTTCTTGTTAGAT
Source organism: Buteo buteo (assembly GCF_964188355.1). Lineage (NCBI taxonomy): Eukaryota > Metazoa > Chordata > Aves > Accipitriformes > Accipitridae > Buteo > Buteo buteo. Next base: position 21,632 of record NW_027439222.1, on the reverse strand, counting down.
TGTGTTGGCGGTCAGACTCTAAGCACGTGACTAAACTGTCAAAAAATCAAGATATTTAAGGATTATTTGCTGTATTAAATGCTCTTACAAGCAGTGCACTCTATTGCCCTGTGGATAGTATAACGTCATGACTGGCAATTTTCCTTTTTTAGTACAAGGACGCATGTGTGAAGGCAAATCGAGGGTACAAGTGGTGCCCCACAGCAAACCAACCTGCCAAAACCCAGGCATCCACTGTTACAAACAGGAAGAAGCTATGGGCCTTTGCTTCAGACTCTGCAAAGGCTTTACCAAGCCCGAGGAAAGTGACAAGAAGTGACGAAATGCCACAGCGTAACTTCAGGATGGCAGGTGAGATTTCCATCCACGTTCCTCACACGTAGCTGCCTTGTTTTGTTTGCGGACGCGGTGTTGGAATCGAACTGCAAGACCAGTTTCCTTTACTGCACCTGGTACTGTAGTGCAAATACCTTTCATGTCCCAAATTGAGTTGCCAAGACTCTAGTTAAACCTCTGCATAACAGCCTCAAATTTCCTAAGTGCATGATTGCTTTCGATAGTCGAGTCCAGATGTGTGACATATCATAAGCCATACCCTGTTTGGGGTCCAGATTTGATTGATGTTTAGTTCAGGCTTATCTGCTGTTAGAGCTTTTCATAGTCATAAAGGGAAATGCTGATTGTGTGCATTCTTTTTGTCTTTCATAGAGTGTTGTACTATGTTTAGTAATTTGCTGTTGACAGAAATAATTTATGGTTGTCTATGAAGTTGGAAGTGCTAACGTTCCTGTGGATGAATGTACCAGTGGAGCTAACTTCTTGTATTTAAATCAAGAGAAGCGTAATGATAGCTTGGAGGGCTGGATTCTCACCATTTTAAACATTAAAAGGTAAAATAAAATCATATCCATCAAGAAGTGGATTGCCTGAGCTGGTGAAAGGCAGATAATCTCACACTGATATCCACAAATGGCAGAACTGTAGCAATCATGAGCCTGAAGTAGAAACATTAATGTTAAATACTGGCAGCTTAAGAGCCTAACAGTCAAGGTAGAAACTGATTTTTACCCCACCACCCTTTTTTTCCTTTTTATTTTTCTTTTCTGCAGTTTGACATTTCTAATTTTATAAATACTGATGTATTTGAAACTTTGTCATATCCTACCTAGGTTATGACAAGTGTGTGGCAGATAGGACTTTCCTGCTTAGAGAGATCGTGAGCTGGAGAGTGGGAAATGGTTTTATGGAACAAGTATAAAAGGAGAAGAAGGAATAAAAAGGCTTGTATGCCTTTTTGCCAGTTTAGTGGTTTGAAAATTCCTGTAATGAAATTTCTTCTGGCTATGAAGGAACTGTGAATTGGGATCAAAAGAAAGTGTTTCCTGCTACATCGTTCTGATATATGGGAGACCAGTTCTAAAAATCTCAGGCCCCTTCATCCCATTCTGGTTTTGCTCTCAGAGGAGTCACTTTTATGCTCCTTCAGGTTTATCGACTTAACGGAGAGAACAAGGAGTAGGTGTTGGTCTGCCTGGCTGCTGTCCCCCACTGCTCCTGCCGGGGTATCCAACTGTAGAGCTTCTGAGTACAGAGAGATCTTGAATCAACACCTATCAGAGCAGAGGACAGAGAACTTAAAGAGTTCCTGAGAAACTGATCTAATCCATTGTTTTATCTATGGAGCCATTAATTTCTGAAGAAGGCCCTCTTTTGTGCTACATGTGACTTTGAAAAGATGACAGAGATCGGCAGCTTCAGCAGTTCCCTGGATAATATTCTAGCTAGGATGTTCCCTGTCAACCTCAGCTTCATCAGTTCTTGTGTCTTTACATTTATAGTTTCTTGCCAGATCTGCATAAGGCTGTATGACTTAAATCTTCATATGAAAAGTAGCACTTGTCTTGACATGTGAAAATTGGGACCCCAGCTAGTGCTTATACAAAAAGAGGTGAAATTTGTGCCAAGAAATACTTTTCTAAAGACTCCTCAGTCTGACTTCGATACTGCAACTGAGTCCTGCTGAGTCTTGTATAAGCACATGCATCATAGCAGGCATACAGAAATCATGCTGTATGTTAGAAAAGCAGTGACAGTTTTGGTGCTGCTGTTTTCAGTAAGACAACTTCAGTGCATTAGTCTTGGTCACCTAGCTTGTGTATTTACAAGTGAGTGAAACAGTGAATGGCAAGGGCTCGAGCACTGCTGAGAAGTCATCCATGCGTTTTTATTGCTAGCATACTCTGGCATAGTTTTGATCTGCTCCAACCTAGTAATCTCCCAGACAGTTCTCAGGAGTGGCTTGAGTCAACAGCATATGCTAGGATCTGTTCCCAATAGGCACTTTAGATGTTACTGTACTATTTTGAGGACAAAAAAAATTCTGGCAAGTGAGTAGAAACTGCTGTGTTGCCAACCTGCGAACCAGAGATTAGTCCCTAGCCCATTTTATTTACTCTTTTCCTTCTCTAGACCAGTGTCAATCTCAAAAGCATCAGGGATTTATCTGGAAGTGATACAGTCTATCTGTGGGGCTTTTTGAGTGTGGTAGCTGTGTGATACATACAGGACATTACTCTTGTCCGTTTAGTTAGTTGAGACTATCTAGTGGCCTAGTATCTCTCACAGGTTGCTCTTTAGTCCAGATGGTGTTCTTTATCTCAACAGTACATTCACTGACTGGAGATCCTTCCCTGAGAGCATTCTCGTATTAACATTTTCATATAGTAGAAGTTGTTTTGAAATTTAGGTCCATTTAGGTCATATGGAGATCTCGAGAGTGAACATACAATGTTAGAATCCTTACTATCCTTACAGTATCCCTTTGGGTCCTATTGGAGTTCCCAAACTATTGCAGATGAACCTTCCACATCTCCTTGGAGAGTCCATCCATTCCTGCTCCCTGAGATCCGGCTCCTGTTCAAGAGCCTGAAAGATATTACAAGATCTCATGTTTTTTTAAAACTCGAGAGTCTCAAACCATGACTGCAAACAAGCTCAAGGAAATGTGAAAATACCAGGAAATTCAAACAAAAAACATAGAGATATTTAGAAGAGAGTGGAAAGATACACACAAGTATTATGATGCACTAAAAAATGTCATCATAGTAGGAAAATGTTCTCCATCTGATAAGCTGAGTATCATTAATGCTATAAAAAGAAACAATGTACATTGCATATACCAGTACGCAGATCATCAGTATATCTGCAGATACTATATGATTGTAAAGAACCTAAGGATGGACATGTGTAATTGAGGTAATGCAAGGAATAAAGTTTCTCGTCTCCTGCAATGTGTCCTCATGAAGAATGCTACTGGGACGTATAAGCGTAGTTGAACAGGGGATTTGGCAGCAAACGTAACAAATCAGGCAGCACACAAACTGTGGCAGTCAGGCAGCCTGAAATTAGTCTAAAATCTGTAAAGATGTGGAATTTTTGAGAGTTGAAAAGCAAATTTGTGTCCCTGTATGGACACAAAGCAAAAAATGTCGTCCTTACTGTGAATTTTATAAGAAATGGCTTGCTGAAGAGCTCACAAAACAATATTGCTGAAGATAGGCAGTATGAGTTTTGTTTCAAAGACTTGGTTTCAGAGCAAAAGCTGGAATGGGAACTTTTTATAATTGCCATTTCTAAATCTTGCAAGGCAAGGAAGTAGTCATTTTCCCCATTAAATTGCACATTGCTAATCAACCCCTAGGGGGAATTCAAAGTTAAAGGAAGTGGTAAACAAGACAACAAAAACCAGAAACAATAATACCAAAGCAAAATGAATAGCTAACTCTGAAGTTAAACAGAAGAAAATTAAGATTAGACAAAATGCAATGGGGTAATCCCTTCCATTAGTGTTAAAGTGTCAGACTTAATTCAGCTTCTGATATCAATGGGTAATAGAAAGTGGGAATGCAAAACCATGCACGTGCTCATAATTTAGAGAGTGTTTCTGAAGTGATGACAAGGGAAATTCACAAAAATTGTGCTTCAAGAGTTAACAGGCTGCTTGAGTTGCTTCTAATCCAAATCTTGTTCTTCTTGTAACTGTGAAGCCCTTTTCTGCTCCTGTCTTCTGCCCTCAATGTCATGCAAAAGAACTTCATCCCTAGTATTATGTTAACATACATTTATGAATTTTAAATGCACTGTGGTTGTTCAAGTGGTCAGTCATCAAGTATGGGAAAATGAAATGATAGAACAGAAACATGCAACTGCTGTAGCTGTGATGCTTCATTAAGGTTCCTGAAATAAAAACGTTCCTGAGAACTTGACTTTGAAGTCCTTATCCATAAAGCTATTTTTCAGAAGTACTACCAGAAGTACTACTAGGATGAGCTGATCAAGTCAGACGAGGTCTTTTAAGGCATAATGAACTATATAGTATCTTCCTTGCAGCTGCGTCAGCTTCCATAGGAGTTAACAGGGGGTTATTTAAACAGGATGTAGACACAGGCTGGCAGAAATTTGGATTCCTTATCAGCTCTGTCACGTGCACTACTACTTACAGTCATCAAAAAAAACAAACAACAGTTTAGTAGAAGAAAAACATAGAAGGACAATTGGTTTGATATCAGGATATTGGCTGCAAATCAAAGTAGATGTGCTTAAGTACACAAGACCACTGTAGCTAAGAGGCACTTTTATTGTAAGCATCTCTTTACAGACACACATGACTTTCTGAAAAACTCTTTTAGCTGAAGTCTATCATTTTTTTTTCAGCAAAGAGATGATTTTTATTTTTTTTTTCAGATTTATGAAAACTGATTTGATACATGAGTTGTGAGCTTAAAATGAATACCTCATCAGATGAGATCTTTTTCAATTTTTTAAATCCAAACTGTGGGATAAATTACTATTCTGAGAATTTATAATTTTTTTAAAAATTGCTGTTGGCTTGTCAAAAATATGTTTTTCATACAGTGAAATATTTTCATTCAGATGCACCAGCAGCATATAGTAAGAGTTAGGGCGGAGCAAGTAAGGATCTTGGTTTTTTTGTTTGTGAGACTGCATATTAGGAATCTAGAAGAAGAAAACCAACCAGCTGGATAGAGAGGATAACTGGTAACATTTGTTTGCAATAAAGTTAAGTCTAAAATCCATTGGAAAAACCCCCGCAGTGGTTTGTTTTAATCCCTTAGTAGAGAGAAAAAAATGGAAATCATGTAGAAAGGTAGGAAATCCTGCTTGAAAATTTGAAATCCAGCAGATGAATTCCTCCCCAAAGTAATAAATATGTTAAAAGTAAGTTAACTGAACAAGAAATTCTTTGAAGCTTTAAACTGAGCTTCTCCTGTCTCTCTGTTCTTCTTCAAAATTGTATTTGAAATTTTTCAGTTTACAGAGAGATTGTAATCATTGTCTCTGAAGACACAGCCTGAGGCTGGAGCTTTAGGCTAAGATTTTATTTTCTATATATTAGCATTCAGAATGTTGGGGAGAAGAAAAATACCATTTTCAAAGTGTACATTCAACGCCATGTATGCAATTCCTTTACTGTCCACTGGTTTGTATAGTGTTAATTTACTGGCAAGTGATCAATCAAAATCATAGTGCACAAAGAAGGATGGAATCTTTTTTACTCTCTTCTACCGGTGCTGGAATTAAGCACTTCAAAAACTTTGAAAACCTAGAAAAGCACTTTTACAGCTTTATTCAGTAGGGTGAACAAGTAAGTGTTACAGATATAAGCATATGTCATATCTACTGAGTAAAAACATTTTTTTTGTTTTTCCTGGTCCTGAGAGGAAAGATATTCTAAATATACTGCTCACTAGTGTTGCCTATTCCGTAAAGCTCACATACTTTGTTTTCCACTAATATTTTTAAATGACACAGAAGTTACTGCTCTTCAGTCATATCCCTGCATTCAATTACACAAGAACCTCATTCATTAGGTGGTTGAGAAAAGCTTTGTATTTTAGACTGTGAAATGATGGTAATTAAATGACAAGGATACAGGAGAAAGTTTATGTTTGTATCTCTACTCTCTACCTTCTTTGTAGAGCAAATAATTAAAATTTAGAGCCTAATTACATACAAATGAAAAAATCCGAAGCTTTCTGCACTCCAAATAGGAATGCACTGAAATATCAATAGCTCATTTTATATAGCTGAAGTATTAGCCACTACTTATAGAGCATTAAAATAAAACACTTCGAGCAGTTTGTGCTCTATTTGGCAGTCAAAAGATAGCTTTCTACATTGTTGATTAATAGGCTGGGATTCAACTATACAACTTGAAATATATTTCATTAGCAAAATATACAATGGTTTGTCTGTAACAAGAAAAGAAAATCAACAACAAATGCTGAACGGAAAAGCAAAATAAATATATTCTCTTTAATAAGATGTGGCAGGAAGAGGTAGGTCTACCACAAGTGTATAAAGCCCAAGAAGCTGGTTCTCTGCAACTTACTTGGTTCCAGACCCCTTTGCTTGTGTACTTTTCTCCTTCTCTTATCCTGTTTTATTCGCAAATAGTACTTTTTTTCTGTGAGCACTACTCCATCTGCGTGCTCTACAAACATTTCTCCTTCTTCTTGATGGTCCTAAGACTCATTTCTTTACTCTTAGTAAACTTAATTGCTTTAATGTTCTGCCTTTCACCTGACTTGATCCCCATCCACTGCTGCTTGTTCTTCTCCAGACTCCTGCCTTCAGGCACAAGGGCCTGGGACACCCCACCCGTATCAGTCCCCTGCCGAAGGAAAAGTCTTCTCTTCTGAGAGAGAAAAGAAGTCCCAGTCTTCCCAGGGACAGAGCTGGGAAGGGCTGTCTGGAGCAAGTCTTTGCTAAAACTGTTTGAGGACCATGAGCAAATTCAAGGGATGGAAAATCCTGCATTTCTGGGCCTGGGGGGTCCCCAAGGTGCTGCTGCGTCCCCAGCACATGTCCCCATGTCACCGGAGCCCTCTGTGAGGTCACAGTGGTTGGGCTCTACATCTTCCTCCTGGGGCTGGTGCTGCCCCAGTTGCTCATGGCTTTTGCCTGGAGGAGCAGTGTGTCGATCCGTGGGATCCTGCTGCCCATGCGGAGGATGAGAGCGCTCAGAGGTGAGGGGCTGGTGGGAGGCTGGGGTCTGATACGTGCTGGAGGCAGTGTCTGTCCCAGCCGGGTGCTGGGGGCTGCGTCCCATCACCTCTCATCCTGCTGCCAGGCACGTCCCAGAGGGTCCTGGATCCATCCTCTCCCTGCCCTCCGTGAGGCAGCTGGGGACCGCTCAGAGGTGACTTGGGCTGGCCGGCTCTTGTCAGGGCTGCCCAGCCCCAGCCCTGCCGGCCTCTCCTTGCGGAGCCCGTGTCCGTCCCCTGGCCAGCTCAGGGCCCCTGTGCTGGACTCACTCCAGCGCATCGCTGCCGTTCTGTCACTGAGGAGCCCAGGATGGGCCCAGTCCCCCAGGGTGGTCTTCCCACTGCCGCGGTGAGGGGAAGACTCCCTCCCCTCATCCCACTGACTTCCCTCTTGCCAGTACAGCCCAGCACAGGCTGGTAGTGCTGGGGCAGTCTGGGAAGATCCTCACCCCTCCCTGGCGCGAAGCCCTGCAGCCAGCAAAGCCATTTCTTTCTTTTCTTGCAGCTCTCTGCTCATGCGTGCGTTCCCAGTCCAGACCTGCGCGTTCTGAGGACAGAGGCGGTGTGACGGGGACTGTCCCTGCGGCCGTCACTACCTTTGTGGCCGTCGGGACTTCTCTGCTAAAGCGACTGCAAGACCATGAGGTGAGGTGGGGGTTGAGGGCTCCCCTCCATGCCCCTGGCTTCCCCGGGTGCCGTGGCAGAGGGGCGTCTCACCTGACAGCACCTCTGCCCTCCTGCAGGCGCTTTGTCCCCAGGCGCCGATCCTGCTGCTCAAGCTGGACTAATGCCATTGCTCCCCACTCCTTTCCCCGGGAGCTCCCAGTGCTGGGGCTCCTGCCCGTGCGAGGAGCAACACTGGGCCCCAAGGCGCAGGGTGCTCACGGCTTCCCCTCCTCGGGGCATGGTCTCGTTCCCATGCCTTCCCCTTTGCCACGGTCCATTTGGATCTCTCAAATGTACAGGACAACATACGCTGTGATTTCAACTTTATTTCATGAGCTCAGTAAGAAATACAATGAAAAAACATGACAGGGGCTCAATTCCCTTCTCCCAGACTCGTCTATCATGTGAATTCACTCCTTCACCAGTCAAGTCATAAGGTTTCATAACTTATAATCTGTAACTCTTAATATCGTGCACCTATGAGCAAAAAAAAGAATTTTTTTGCTATGAACCTATGAGCCAACCGAGAGAGCGCTCACCCTTCCTCCTCCATCACGGTGTGGGCGTCCCCTGTGTCGCACCGGGAAGCATGAAAGCCTCAGCAGTTCAGCTGCTGTTGGATCTGCTTCAAAAGCTTTTTGAGTAAGCTGATGTTTTATACCCTCCAGCTTGGAGGCTGGGTCTATACCATTTCCTTACGTTAGTGGATTCTGAGGAAACTGCCAGACAAAAGGTAATGGCTGCCGGAGACAGCCATCCGCAGCTGGTAACGGCTGCATCATGGCCCTTTAGCTCTCTCTAGCCACGCGTCCTGCCTACGCGGTGCTCTCGCTTTGACCTAATGGTGCTGCTCCCAGCATACACCAGGCCTTAGCAGGAGCTGGGTTAGCCAAAATCTAGGCAGGAGTTGAGTGAACAGTCACACCCTTCCTTGTCCGGCACTTTCCCCCTGACCTCCGCCATCCCCCGTTTTCAGGAGTGACCGCCCAGGCTCCCATGTGGCCTTTTGCCCCGGTGGAGTCGATCTCCCTGTCTGACTCTCTGCTCGTGTCAGAGGCACCGCGGAAGATCCTGCTGTTCCCCGTGGCTGTCCTGACCGATGCCTGCAACTCGTCCCTCGTGCCCGTGTCACGCAGATGATTTGGGGGGCAGCAGGTCTCTGTCGTGGCTCCCTGGGAACAAGGGCAAAGCAAGTCCCATCACTCCCCTTTGTGGTCCATCCCCAGGGTGACCGAGTGGAGACGTACCGGGAGCTGGAGAGCGTCTTGTGGGGAGACGACGGCTGTTTGACGAGTGGCGTTGTGAACCGCCTGATAGCAGAGGCGTTGAGTGACATGCGAGCAGCCCAGGTGAGCTTGTTCTCTTTCAAGGCCACCCAAGCAGCCTGCCTCTGCCCCTGGTTTTGGGGGAAATACAGAGTGGCGCAGAGATGTTCCTCGGTTGTTCAGACCCAGCAGAGGTCCTAAGGGAGAGGCTCTGGGGACTCGTCGTGACAGGGAATTTGGAGAGGGGAGTGTTGTGTTAAAGGGTAAAGACTTTGGGCAGAAAATAACCCCCCTTGCGTTCCAGCTTGTCTTTAGATGTCCGAGGGGCTGGGGGCGGCTAGGCTTAGATTCTGGGTGATGCCCAATTCAGCACTGTAAGTCCGGTCGCGTTCAATATGTTGAACTAACACGATTACGGACGCACAAATAGCGCACTGTACTTTCAGTTTAGTGGCGTTCAATGAACTATCACAGCCAGACTTAAGGAGCTTGGTTGCGTTCAATGAACTATCACGGCTAGATTTTAATGAATAGTACAGTTTATTAAAGCAACAGGAGTACAGGTTCTTTTGGATTGCCGATGATAAATACACTGTCTGCAAGGCACGTGCAAATAATAATACAGTCGACTACAAGCGCATTAAATTATGGAAGGAAAAGAGCTCTAAAGAATTCTAAGTTTCCCGGGAAAGCACTCGGTACAGCCGAGTGTTCGAATCTCACCCAAGAGGTGTCCCTCTGGGGGGAAGAGAGGTTCAGCCTGTCGACTGACCCCAGAAGGCAGTGATGTCCTCCCAACTTGTCCACGACGGTATCTTCCCTAATAGTCACCCTTTCTTTGGGCCTTTTTACACTATTTTCCTATTTAGGTGGAGCTCGAGTGACTCCAGTCATGCATGCCTTTACTTTGATTGGTATTAAGTTCTCTCACTTTGCTTTTAAAAGGACATGCTAGAAAAAAATTCAGAGCGCAGGCTCAGTGAGGGGTGGTTGCACTTTGGAGGTGGGTAGCTTTTGGGATGGAGGTGTGTTTTGGTATTCTAATGAGCAAAGTTCACCCAGAGGACGTGATGTTGCGTGTCAGTACCCCAGGACAGGGCACTTAGGAGATAAATCAGAAGTAGGGCAGTAGATCGACAGAACCCCCATGATTTTACCTCCTTGCTTCCGTGGATTCAATGCAGGGACCTACCCTTCCTATCGTTCCAGTTCCCTATCCCTGCGATAACATCACAGAGACTGGCCGTGGCGTCTCCGCTCCACTCCACCCTCCGTGTTACTTCTCTTAGGGTCAGCACACCAAACTGCCTTGGTGTTGCTAACATCTAAGGTTGCAGGTTACATTGCACAGAGAATTATTAGGGAACCAATTCCTTGCGTGTCCACTGCATTCCACCCTGGAGGTTTTGCCTTCCCTCAAGGGGGTGCGGGGAACATACTGATAAGTCACTTCTAGCAGTCACTCCACAGGGAGGCAGGGAACTGTGCAGAGAAGCGGACTCGGGGCTGTTTCTAACTGAGCGACAGCTGGGTTCAAGCTCAACACTGTTTGTCCTGCTTTGAGGAAGGGCCGTGGCAACCCACCAGCCCCACGGAGAGGTCCCAGGGGGGTCTTGAGTCTGTGGCAGTTTGATCCTGGCATCTGCATGGAGAGGGAGAGGGGGCAGCAGCACAAGGCTGTTCTGGGGCAAAGCCTCCCTCATTTCGCCAGGGAACTGCTCGCCTATCCCAGGGTACAAGAGGCAGCAGCCGCTCGGCCCCGAGCACAGCTGTCCCGAGGGGTCTTGCAGAGGAGATGGGGTCATTCAGCCTGCCCTAGTGCCTCAGCCTTTTTCTCCGGAGTGTTTAACCTGTGACGCTTTTGCAGGGTGTGACAGGTGACGTGAAGATGGCCGCTAGTGACGTCCTGGTAGCTCTGGCCCGCTCCCACTTCCACTTTGTCATGTCCGAGCTCCAGAGCCACCTGAAGGCCATGAGGAAGGTCCCTGATGAGATTGTGCTCCTCACCTTGGGCAAAATGGCCCGCAGCTATGGTATGGCACCCTGGGCCTTGGGTAGAGATCTGTGATAACAAGGAGAAGGGATCCTCCCCCTCCCTAAACGCCCTGTGTTGAACTGGGGGGCTACGGAGTTGCCGTGCCTCCTTGCTCCGCGCCAGGGCCAGTTGGCAGCTCTGCCTTATCAGCCCGATCCCAGTTCCCAAAGGGTGGGAACCTGTTGGAGACAAACCCGCGGGGTCTTGGCCCCCCACCGTCCTCCCCGTTTCCCCAAAGGGCTTCCCCCCGGGGAAGGCAGCCCGTCCCACACCCTCCGGCACGTCCTGCGTGGCCCAGCAGCCCCAGCCCTGGCAGGGATGGACCCCAGTCTCCCGTGTCTCTCACCGACCCTCTCGGTCCCTCTGTCCCTGCCTCCTCTGCAGCCCTGCGGTGCATCCCCTTTGTGGGAATGACGCTGCTCGCCCTGCGCACCGTGCTGACCCAGGTGGGGAGCGGCGAGGTCCTGCATGCCATCTGCAGTGGTGAGTGTCGGCTCCTTGGCTGGGGTCTTAGGGGCAGGGGCGGCCTTCGATGCCTCCATGTGATCTCAGAGGGAACGTGGTGGGTGTGAGCCCGGGGCAATCCCAAACTGCAGCGAGTGTGTAGGAGGAGCGGGGGAAGGCCAGGAGGTTTCTGTGGGTGGGACGCGGCAGCGCTGCACGGAGAAACTCCTGGGTCCCTTCCCACGGTTTCTGTTCCCCCGCTTCCCTCTGGGATTAAACTCCCTACTCTGAAAGGGCGAGTATGAGGGAAGGGAAGGGAAAAGGGAAGGGAAAAGGGAAGGGAAGGGAAAAGGGAAGGGAAGGGTGTGCAGTTGGAAATGCTGGAGGGGAAGGGGCCGTTGAGGAGGAGAAGGTGCGATGGGTGTGAGGAGGAGAGAAACGGTGGGGTGTTTGAACCCAGGCACCTCAAGAGCACAGATTGCCCTTGGATCCAGATCCAGATCCAGGGAAGCCCTGCTGAGCCTGGGACCGTCCTTAAAGCAGGCTTGGGCGTGAACGCAAGGTACCGTCCCTGCTGCAGACTCTCACATGCTCCCTTTTCCTTTGTCCTGGTGCAGTCCTGGAGCAATGGTCGAAAGGAGTCAGTACATACCTCTGCAGCTGGGAGCAATGCCCCTTCCCTCGCAAGGGGGTAGCACAGTTCTGTGAAGCCATTTACCCGGTCTTCCGCTATGTGGTGGCAAATTGGCTGGACTGCAAGGAGGAAGAGGTGAGAAGTACTGCTTTGACGCCCGGGGCTGCAGCAGGGATGTCCATGGCGCTGGGTCCGTCTGTGCCCAGTGGGGTGCGAGCAGAGGGCCGAGGGGAAGGGGGCTTCCCGACGGGAAGCAGCCGAGCCTTGGGGCCTTTCTGCAGGGAGGGCTGGGGTAGCAGGGTGGGGAAGTGCTCTCTCTCCTCTGGAGCGAGCCCTTCTTCTGCAGGGCAGAAGGGAAAGGGAAACCCCTCCCAGTGGGAAGGGCAGACCGGTGTTCAGGGGATGCTGAGCACTAGGCAGACCTTCAGCCCTCCAAGCGGAGCCTCTCCCTTCCCTCTTCAGGACAAGCAGGCTGTCCTCGGGGCAGTGGCTGCCATGCTGGGGGTCCTTCTGCATGAGGAGCAGCACCGAGAGCAGACCTGGGAGCAGCTCCTCTGGCTCCTGCAGCAATACCAGGAGGTCCGAGACAACTCCCGGCTCACCGAGGTGAGATGTTGCGCAGGGCCTGGCGTGGCTGCTGGGGTGGGTCTGCGCGAGTGCTAAGAGGCACTGGGGAGCTGTGGGGTGCCAGGAGGAGCTGGGAAGCCCTTAGAGAAGGAACAGGAAGAGCAGAGGAGGCCTGAGGTTTCCTGGGCTCTTTGGGCAGAAAAGGAGAAACCCGGGGCAGGGCGGGAGGGAGGCAAGAGTCCCTGGGGCTCATCTGCTCAGGAAGGGAGGCACTGCCAGCTCCCTGGGGCTCTGTGTGCAGGAAGAGCTTTGCCCGAATGCCCAGGGCCACGTCCAGTCCCATGCGGCGACTGGCGAGGTCTGATGAGTGGGAAACTGAGTTGTCAAGCCCGGGCTCCGTTCCGAGGAAGGAGACCCTCTTGATGCTGCTCTGCTCGTCAGGCTTTTCCCTGGGAGCTGATGTTAGGGGCTCCCCTTATCCCAGACGTGCTGGGTTTCTCCATTCCCAAGTGCCTTTAGGTGGCTTGAGCCTCCTCTTCCCCCCCGTTCTCTTGTAGAGCCTCAGCTATGTCCTGGAGATCCTGGAGGGAGTTCAGACCCCAATGCCGCAGGGCACGGCTCTTGCCATCAGCACCGCTGTGCGCCGCCAGGTAAGGGGAGCCCTGCGCCCTGCCGCAAGCCTGGGGCCTGCACCCATGATTGCCACGGAAGGGAAGGACCTGCCGGCTGGCAGGGCAGAGCAGGGCGTTCCTCCACTGGGACCTTCCTGCAGGCCTGGAGCATGCCAGGACTTCGATCCAGGTGCCATCTTAAGGCTGCAGGAGGCCTGATCCTGGCTGTTTGGAACGGGCCTGAGCGGCAGCCCGGTTCCCACAGCCATTTCCCTCTCGGCCAAGTCGCAGGAGGACTCTGGAGCGCCAGCACCCTGAGGGCAGCCTTTCAGCGCTGCTCAGCCTCAGCTCCTGGGCAGCCTGGGCTGCCGCAAACCTCTGTGTGTGCCCGGGGCCACCGTGGGGTGGGCTGGGTTTCGGCTGTGGGTCCCATGCCCAGAGTGCCCAGGGAGAGGAGAACGGAGAGCGCCATTACTTTTCGGTCCCTCTCAGCACTGATGCCGCTTTCTCTAAAATGGATCTTGCTCCCACAGCTCCCTGATGTGACCGAGGAGGCTGGCCCTGCCCAGAAGGCAGTGCTGTCCCGCTGCATCATGCTGCAGGGTAAGGAGAGGAGACTGGGCGATGGCCCGCCGTGCCGTGGCAGCTCTCTCCCTGTCCTTGGCTGTTGGGGACAGCTGCCTGCTGATGCAGAATGCGATTTCTTCCCCGCAGCACGAATGCGCCCCGAGGAGACAGGCATGTTTCTGCACTCCCAGCTGAGCGGTGGGAGTGAGGCCGGTCGCGTGGCAGCCCTGGGCCTGCTGGGAGCGCTGGCCCGCGCTGACGGTCAGTGCCACAGACCAGGGACGCAAGGCAGGGGTTGGGGCTGCTGGGCTGACAGCAGGAACGGGCCGAAAGTGGTGCACCTGCACCCAAAGGGAGCTGCGAAGAGCGGGTCCCCCAGCCGAGCTGACGCCCCGCAGCAGGGCTCTCCCCCGGCAGTTAGAAATGCCGGCACACCAGGGACGGCGCTCCACGGGCGTGTAACACAGGCAGGCTGGTGGGCGGGCAGGTGGGCTGCTTTGCACAGGAGCTGCTCGTACCCGTGCTGTTTCTCTTGTTCTCTCTGTTGCCATAGCCTTCGGTCCCTGTAAAATAGCCTCTGGAAGTGGGGTTGCTCCGACTACGCCGCTGCTTCCCGTGAAGCCAGTCAGGCCCCGCTCTTCTGTCCCAGTGGAAGCTTCAGGGGATCCCTTCTGCCACTGGGGCTCTGCCTCAATGCACACCTCTCCGTATCTCTTCCAGCACCTGCGGTGAGAGAGAAGCTGCCCCAGCTGGTGGAGGCCATGCGCGCCTTGTGCAGTGACCCCAGTGCCCAGGTGAACTGGTTTGGGAAGAGAGGGTGCCACCAGGGGAGGCAGAGAAACCCTTTCCCTTGGGACAGAGCCAGAGGGCCTGGGGAAGTGCTGGCGCGTTGCCCAGGTGGTGGCTGATGGCTCCTCCCTGGGGAGAGCTGGCAGGGCAGAGCGGGGAGGTCTCTGGGCTCTGCGGGGCAAATGCCCGTCCAGCCTGGTGCTGAAGCCCAGCCCTGACGCCAGGAGCGAAAGCTTCTGCCGTGGCCTTGCCACCTCTCTGCGAGCCACAAAGGCGCAAACTCTTTGGGTTTTGAACAGGAGGGTCATAACCACACTCTCCCCTGGCAGGTGCGGAGGGCAGTTCTGGAGTTCAGCAGGGAGCTGCTCAGCTCCGGATCCCAGAGCTGCTGGCCATGGGATGTGGTGGGGCACATCTTCAGCGAGTTCAGCCGGACCTCGGGCACACTGGTAAGGGCAGAGCAGGACACCCAGGGCTGGTTGTTTTGACCAGTGCCTGGACCGTGCTGAGGGCTCCTGCCAGCGGCCTTGGCCTTGGAGAGCTCCATGCTGCAGAGCCATCGGCGCTGGCACTGCCGTCAGAGCCGCTTCCGAATGGCCGTTCCTCGTGGGTGTCTGTGCCGATGTTGGTGGAGATGTCAGTGGATGATGTGGGTTTACACCTCGGCATGCCACCCAGCACTGTGGTGCCGAGCTGTGCCCACGGGCGCCTTCGGCAAAGCCGCCTTGCAAAGGGAGCGTCTTGTAGGGGCAGGACATCTTCCGTCCTTAAATGCTGATGGACGGTGAGCAAAACACAGCCAGTGCGGACAGGTGGGCCTGGCTAGAGGAGCTTTCTGTGGTGTTCTCGTGCTCTGGCCCTCCAAAGCACACCCTGCCCACCCAGTAACAGTCTGGGGGCCCACATCCCTTCTGGCAAGGGGACGGGCCGTTTGGCAGTCCCTGTGGTGAGCGTTTCCCAGCATTCAGCTGGGTGCCCAGGAGGTGAAAGCTGGGGATGGCCGAGCCTCCCGCTGACTCGCCGAGGACATTCCCTCTGGCCGCACCTTCCCTCTAGCTGGGAGATCCATGTGCGTCACTCTGAGGCTCGGGGAGGCTCTGCTTTGGGAGCAGGGCAAAGGAAAGGGCTTCTGGGTGCTCCTCCACATCTGTCGGGCTGGGTGTGCTGCCTCCAGGGCTGGCACTGAGCACAGCCTTGCTGAAGGGCACGTTCCTCACCTCTGCTTTGGTGGCACGACAGCAGCATTTGGGCCCCAGGGGACCGAGTCGGCAAGCAGCGGCACTGTCTGCTCCCAGGCTTCCCAGTCCTTCCCAGGGTCTGGGACCCGGTCCTCGAGCTGGGTCCGTCTGGCCATCGGGAGGGGGGCAGGCACAGGAGCAAGAAGAGCACTGGTGAGGGGTGCCTGAGCCTCATCAGTTGGGAGCTGAAGGTAATTGGGGGTTTGCCAACTCTGTCTTACAGGTGGCAGGAGGCCTTTTTGCCTGGGAAAACCCAGAGGATGGAGCAATTCGAGCCCTGTGCCTGGACATCGTGGGCTCACTGGACGTCACTCTGAGAGGGATGACCAAAGTAAGTTGCCCTCTGTCCTGCTGCTGTGGCCGCTTCTTGCCTTCAGGACATTTTTCCGTGTGCTCCCCCATGCCCTGAACCTGTCCCCTCCTGCGCTGAAGCGCACCAGGCTCAGTGAAATGCAGACCGTCCTTTTCGTCTTCGCGCTGAGCGGAAATGCCAGTGTGGCGAATTGCCCGGTTCTTCTCTGCAGCTCCTGTGGCCGAGGCTGCTGCAGTACGTGGTGCCAGCCCAGTACAGCGGCATGCTGATCCCGCTCTCCCGCTGCCTCCGAGCCCTGGTTGAGAGACGGGAGAGAGCGGGGTGCGAGGAGGAGGAGCCGGATGCCATGGACTCCCAGGAGCAAGGTAGGAGCCCCAGCGAGTGCTGCTGCTGGGTTTGGCCAGGGGTCAGGCCAGCCCGCGTCTCCCTGCGCCCCACCAGCCCTGAGCAGGAGCCCAGGAAAAGCAAAGGGCAGAGACAGGCTCTGCTGCTGGGCACGAGGGGCTCTGCCCTGCGTGGCCCCTTGCCCGGCGCAGAGGCCTGGCTCTCCTGCTCGCAGCGCTCTCCTGGTGAGCCGGGGCTCGCTCCTGGCCGTGCTGGAGCTGCCTTCATCTCCTGCTGGGCAGCCCTGGGGAGCCCCCCAGCCAGCGCTATTGCAGCGCAGCTGCTCTCAGCCCTCAGCCCTGTGTGGGGCTATCGGAGGCGTGAGGCTCGTCGGCTCACCCAGCCTTTCTGCCTCCCCACAGCCCGGCTGCCGGCTCCCCAGGCCCTGCTGGCTCGACTGCTGGTGAGTAGCGGGGCCCTGGGGAAAGAGCTTTTCTGGCCAGGGGTGGTGGGAGATCCCGGGGTAGAGATGCTGTTGAGGCCAGCGCCGGGAGCCCCCAAGGAGGAGGCAGCATGCCCGAGCCCATCAGGGATCCCACTCCGTTCTCAGGGCTGGCAGCACCCTGGGTGAAGCCGTCGGCTGCCTGCTGCCAGCCAAGCGGCACCGAGCTCCCTCCCGAGCTCCCTCCTGGGAGAAGCTGTGGCTCTGGCGGCAGGAGCGACCCTTCTCTCCTGCCCTCCTCTAGGTGGTGGCGGCAGCTCCTTACCCGAGCCGCGAACGCGCAGTCGCTGCCTTGCAGCTGCTGCAGGCCCTCCACGGCAGGATCCACAGAGGCTTGGGGGCGGCGTGGGCGACCGAGATCCCCCTCCTGCTGCAGTACCTGGAAGGTAAAGTGCGGGTGGGGAGGGAGAGGCTGGAGGGGAGGGAGGGGGGCAGGAAAACGCAGCTGCCTGGCGCGACGGAGGGCAATTGTCCCCAGTTCCCCAGCACTTGCTCTGCTGCCTTTCCCCTTCCAGGGAGCCGGTGCTGAGGCTGGGGGCAGCTGTCCCCTGGCATCAGTTCGGCCCAGGGGATGGAGGGGGCCGTTGATGTCCCCTCGGAGGGCAGGTGTTGGCATCACCCAAGGATGGTGTCTGGGAGAGGGACGTGACTGGTGCTCCTGGAGGGGGTGCAGCCCTCGGCTTTGGAGGACCAAGTCCCCAGGCCAGGCGAGGTTTGCAGCAGCTGTCCTCGGCAGTAGCCTGGGAGAAGGGCTGGAAATGGGCAAAAGGCAATGGGTGGTTCGGGAGAAAATGTGTGTTGGGACTGGGTGGTTGGAGTTGTTGTGGGAGCTGCAGTCGCTCAGTGGGAATCTGCTGCGGCCAGTGCGTCCTTCCCCAGATTGAGTCAATGCCTCTGACGACCGCCCCTGGGATCCCTCCTGTGTCTTTGGCCTCGCAAGGGCTTTCGCGTAGGCCCTCTCTAGCCTGATGGCCTGGGACTTTTGGGAGGTCGGACTGCAGAGGAGAGCGCCAGACTCGTCTTTGGTGTGAGCTTAAATAGCTGCGAGAGCTTTTGCTTCCTCTTGCTTCCTAGGCAGAACTGAGAGCTCCCTGGCCTCTGCAGAGTGGGAGCGCCGTGTGCTTAAGGTATAGCATCCTTGCGGGGGGTGTCACAAATCGAGGGGGGAGAAGAGGCAGCAAAGTTGTGGGAGGAAGCTCGGGGCTGCTTGTGTAGGCACCAGGAGGTGGGGGCACCTCCTGAGCACCCTGCGCCTCCCCCGGCAGTAGGTGCCTGCCCACTCAAGAGGAGCTGCTGCCTGCACACGTGCCACGGCTGATGGCTAATGCCCTCTAACGCTGTGGCACGCGCCTTAGCGCTGCCTCCTCCTCTAAGTCCGGCCTGCCGGGGGGTCTCACATGAGGCGTTAGGAGAAGAGGGAAGCTGGTGAAAAGAGGCTTGGGTGGGGTGAGGGAGGAGACTGCCGTTCCCGGCAGCTCTCCCCCGCAGCATCCCGGGACACGTGAGCGTGGAAAGGGCCCTGGCCAAGGTCTGGGGAACACTCGCTTCCTTTCCCGTTCACACCAGTTTCTGCGAGCGTCGCTGGAGCCCGTGGAGGACAAGGCCTGGACCGTAGGCCTGAGCCAGGAGCTGAGCCAGCGGCTGGGCAGCTCTGCTGCCGGCTCCTGGGAGGAGGTGTGTGTCCTGCCCGGCACTGGGGCTGGAGCTGGCGCTGGTGCTCTGCCCACGCAGGCAGATTTCACTGCTTTCCTTTCCCTCGTCCCCAAAAGGCGTTTCCCCTGGGCTGCCCCAGCGGCTGGCCACAGCCTGGCATCGTGGCCGGCTCTGCCTGCTCCCGGAGGTGGTGGGGTCCATCTGGGGCCAGCCCTCTCCTGACGGGTCGGGCCATGACTGCATCTCGGGCTCGGCTTCTTCTCTTTCAGCTTTTCCTGTACAAGGCTCTTGGGACGGTGCTGGCAGCTTGTCAGGACCTCAGACACGTCCAAGGGCAGGTGCTGAGGTTCCTCCAGGAGACAAACCCTGTGGAGCTGTCTGAGGCCAAGGTGAGGTGATGCTCCTGTCCTGAGCAGCCCCTGGATTTTCCTGGGGGAGAGGGAGGGCTGCTCCTGGCCCAGCTCCAGACCTCCTTCCTTTCCCCGTTGCTGCTGTTTCCGGCTTGCTGCAACGTCCTGCCCGGCCACGGTCGCTGGCCACGGCTGAATGCCTGGACTGGAACCGACTCCCCGTTTCTCCGTGGTTGCAGGGAATGATTTCTGTTGTGTCCCACGCTGCCGAGAGCCACTTCCACCTGGTCTTGGGCACGGTGACTATGTTCTCTGCCGCTTTCACCAGAGACTGGTCCCGCCAGGCTTCCACGGGCTGGGAGGTAAAGGAACGAGGGGCTTGCTGGTTGGCTTTCCTTTTTTGGCCTTCTTTCCACTTCTACACCTGCAGCAGCCACCCTGTGGCAGCTGCCTTGAGATTAACCTTCTTGGAAGAGCTACCCGAGACCTGTGTTTCAGAGGGGACATCCTGGCCTTGGGGCCCCTGAGGTGTCTCTGGAGAGGATGGGGTTTGGCACCTGGTGGATCAGAGCCACCCAGCTGGGGCAGCTGCAGCAGTTGCTTGCTTGCTTGCTTGCTCGCAGCCACATTGCCCTGACTTAACTTCAGCAGGAGCTGGTGACAAGGGGGTGGGCACAGTGTGACACTCTGCCCCTTCCTCAAAGCTGAGGGCTGGGAGCAGGAGCCTGGTGAGGTCTCGTTGGCTCTGCTCCCCACCTGGGGGCTGTGGGGAAGCCTTTCTGGGCAGGGCAGGGCCCTGCAGAGAGAGCAGTGCAGCCTGGCCTGGGGAGGTGAGCAGACCGGGCTCATCTGCGCCACTGACCCGCACAGGCTGCACGGCTCTGAGCAGGACCGTGACAGGCTATGTCGGGTACCTGTCCGCAGAAAGGTTCCAGACAGCTCCCCGGCCTCTCGAGTCAGTGGTATAACAGCCAGCAGCGTGTGTGATGCTGGCTGCACCTCCTCCCTCTCCGAGAGAGAGAACTCAAGCTGCGGGGTGGGAACAACTCCCAGCCCCAGCACTCGCAGCTCGGGGAGCTGCTGGGAGGTGCTGGGGGAAACAAAGAGCTGGCGAGGGTGCGGGGCAGGGCCTGCCGCAGGAGCCCGCCGCAGGAGTCCCGGGGCTGATGTCTCAGGGCATCTCTGTCGACACAGGTACAGCGGCGGCAGAAGATGGAGCGAACCCGGACCATTCGTGCTGCTCTTATGCGCACCTACAGCGGCATTGCGCTGCATGCCCCCAAGGAGCAGCTGCTCACCTGTGTGGATAAAGAAATCATGGGCAACATCCTGAGGCTCTCCAGAGATAAAGAGAGGGTAGGAGCACAGGGCGCGTAGGGTGGGGATGCCCGGGTGCCCCAGCTCCGGCCCCTCGGGGCTGGGGTGTACCGAGATGGGCGGTCTCTTCCTAAAGACCTCCCAAGGAGGGGTTTGTCCTCAGTGTCCAGATGCAAGCCCTCTGTGGCTTCTCCCTGCCCGTGCTCCTCTTCCACCTCTCAGCCCTTCAAAGAGTTCAAGGGGTGCTTTGCTCTCTTTGGCCTCAGGACTTGCAGCTCAAGCTCGCCCTGGTGCAGAGCATCACCGAGGTCAGTTGTGCCATCCAGGCTGTGGGCGACTGCGGCAGCTTTGAGCTCTCCTTAAAGCAGGAGGCGATGCGGACCCTGCTGGTGAGTGTCCGTAGCTGGAGCCGTCACACGGGGGAGTTTTGAGCTGTGCCGTCAGCCTGGTTTCCCCAGAGGCATGATGGCCTCTCGGCTTCACGCGAGCTCCTGGAGCTGTGTCCGCAGCTGGTGGGGCCCTTGGGTGCTGGTACTGGGTGGCTGTGGCTGAGGAGCAGGGTCCCTCCTGCAGTGCCTTTGTGCCTTTGGGGTTCCGTGGGGGAGATGGGGCAGCGTCTGCCCAAGCCTGGCAGCAGAGCCTGTCCCCGGGGCGGCGGGAGGGCTGTCCCGTGTCCCTGCCCGCTGCCAACTCTGCACTTGTCTCTGGGACTTGCAGGACTGGATAAAGAGGGAGCCCTGGGACTCCCTGGTGTATGGGGTGTTTCAGGCCCTGGAGGAGTTGAGGTGAGGTCTGTTCCCCAGGCTCTGGGCACTCCCAGTGTGCCCCAGCCCAGCTTGAGCATGGGGCCAGGAGCTGCTGGGGCTGTGGAGTGGGAGGGTGTTCCCCATTCCAGGTGTCTCCCAGAAGAAGGGAGCCCCAGGGGTTCCTTAACCTGGGGGGGGTGGGGGGGTTGCCTGCTGCCTGGGAGGAGGTAGGAATTGCTGGAGCTGAAGGCAGTGCTCGCTGGCATGGGCTGGGGGGGTTGGATTTGGGGCCCTCGATTAGGAGGGACTCAGTTGTGGTTTAAACCACCCTGGAGAGGGCTAGTAAATCCCCTTTCTGTTTTGTCTCCCTTCTTCCTCTGGCCAGCAAGCTGAGGCCGCCTCTGAGCGGGAAGGAAAATGGCAACCTGCTGGCAGTGTGCTGCCAGAGTGTTTTGTCCCATCCTTCCGAGGAGCAGATGAAAAAGGGAAGGAAGAGTGTGAGGGCAGCTGTGAACATGGAGGTACCCACCGGCCAGTGCCTGCC